>NC_091684.1:130390000-131015000 GCF_041296265.1 Equus caballus | reverse complement strand
AAACTGTGGTACATCCATCTGATGAAATACTACTCCGCCATACAAAGGAATGACCTTCTGATACACACAACTAATTGGATGAATCTCAAAATAATTACCCTAAGAGAAAACGGCTGGGCACAAAAGAGGACACGCTGAATGATTCCATCTACGCGAAAATCCAGATCAAGTAAAAACAGTCTTGGTGATGGGAATCAGAACAGCGGTTGCCTCAGGGCGGGGGGGGGGGGGGGGGGGGGCGTGGGAGGGGATGACAGGAAGGAGGCATGAGAGAACTTTCTGGAGTGATATGACAGAAGCATTCTGTACCTTGATTTGGGTGGTGGGTATGTGGACAATTGTCAAAACCCATTGAACTGTGCACTCAAAGCTGCATGTAAATTTTACCTCAGTAATAAATACGTAAATAAAAATAGAAGCATGGCAGATAGCATTTATTTAGTCAGTTAGTTAAATCTTCATTTTGAAATAATTGTAAACTTACAGAAAATTTACAAGACAAGCACAAAGAACTCCAGTCGATCCTTCACTCAAATTCTCCAACCATTAATATTTTACCACATTTGCTTTACCACTCTCTCCCCCTCTCTTTCTTTCTCTCTGCATATATGTATGTATATTTTTTTGTGTGTGTAATTATATACATATATAGGAGGTTTTTTTTTCTGAGCCCTTTGAGAGTACAAGCATACTTGGAGATGTTGTGGGTTTGGCCCCAGACCACTGCAATAAAGTGAATATTTCAATAAAGCAAGTCACACTAATTTTTTGGTTACCCAGTGCACATAAAAGTTATGTTTACACTATATGTGTAAAAATACCCAATATACATACCTTAATTTAAAAAATACTTTATTGTTAAAAAATGCTGACCATCACCTAAGCCTTGCAGCAAGTTGTAATCTTTTTGCTGACGGAGGGCCTTGCCTCCATGTTGACGGCTGCTGACTGATCAGGGTGGAATGGAGGTTGGGGCACCTGTGGCAATTTCTTAAAATAAGACAATAACGAAGTTTGCTGCATCAATTGACGATTTCTTTGACGAACAATTTCTCTGTAGCATGCGATGCTGTTTGACAGCATTTTACCCACAGTAGAACTTCTTTCAAAATTGGAAGTCAATCCTCTCAAACTCTGCAGCTGCTTTAACAACTAAGTGTATAATGTTCTAAATCCTTTGTTGTCATTTCAACAGTCTTCACGGCATCTTCACTTAGGAATAGATTGCATCTTAAGAAACCCCTTTCTCTGCTCATCCAGAAGGTACAACTCCTCGTCTGTTAAAATTTTATCATGAGATTGAAGCAATTCTGTCACATCTTGAGGCTCCAATTCTAATTCTAGTTCCCTTGCTATTTCCACCACATCTGCAGCTGCTTCCTCTACTGAAGTCTTGAACCCTCAAAATCGTCCATGAGGTTTGGAATCAACTTCTTCCAAAGTCCTGTTAATGTTGGTATTTCGACCTCTTCCCATGAATCACAAATGTTCTTTTTTTAAAAAAAAAATTTTATTGTGCTCTAAATAGTTTATAACATTGTGAAATTTCAGTTGTACATCAATATTTGTCAGATACCATATAAATGTGCCCCTGCACCCCTTGTGATTACCCTTCTCCCGCTTCTCCCTGGTAACCACTAAATTGTTCTCTTTGTCTGTAAGTTTGTTTATCTTCCACATATGAGTGAAATCATATGGTGTTTGTCTTTCTTTGTCTGGCTTATTTCGCTTAACATGATGCCCTCAAGGTCCATCCATGTGGCTGCGAATGGGACGATTATGTCTTTTTTTATGGCTGAGTACTATTCCATAGTATATATATACCACATCTTCTTTATTCATTCATTGGTCGTTGGGCACTTGGATTGCTTCCACATCTTGGCTACTGTGGATAATGCTGCAGTGAACACAGAAGTACATAAGTCTCTCTGTATTGTTGATTTCAAGTTCTTTGGATAAATACCCAGTAGTGGGATAACTGGATCGTATGGTATTTCTATTTTGAATTTTTTGAGAAATCTCCATACTGTTTTCCACAGTGGTTTGCATTCCCACCAGCAGTGGATGAGGGTTCCCTTGTCTCCACAATCTCTCCAACATTTGTTATTTTTTGTCTTGGTGATTATAGCCATTCTAATGGGTGAAAGATGATATCTAAGCATGGTTCTGATTTGCATCTCCCTGATGGTTAGTGATGCTGAGCATCTTTTCGTGTGCCTATTGGCCATCTGTAGATCTTCTTTGGAAAAATGTCTGTTCATATCCTCTGCCCACTTTTTGATTGGGTTGTTTATTTTTCTGTAGTTTAGTGGTGTGAGTTCTTTATATATATTCTCCTTATCGGATATATGATTTGCAAATATTTTCCCCCAGTTGGTAGGTTGTTTTTCTGTTTTGATCTTGGTTTCATTTGCCTCCCAGAAGCTCTTTACTCTGATGAAGTCCCACTTGTTGATTTTTTTCTGTTGTTTCCCTTGTCTGAGTGGACGTTGTATTTGTAAAGATCCTTTTAAGGCTGATGTCAGAGTGTACTGCCTATATTTTCTTCCAGAAGTTTTATGGTTTCAGGTCTTACCTTCAAGTCTTTGATCCATTTTGAGCCTGTTTTTGTGTAAGGAGAAAGATAATGATCTACTTTCCTTCTTTTGCATGTGGCTGTCTGGTTTTCCCAGCACCATTTATTGAAGAGGCATTCCTTTCTCCCTTGTATGTTCTTGGCTCCTCTGTTGAAGATTAGCTGTCTGTAGAGGTGTCGTTTCATTTCTGGGCTTTCAATTCTGTTCCATTGATCTGTGTGCATGTTTTTGTACTAGTACCATGCTGTTTTGATTGCTATAGCTTTGTAATGTGTTTTGAAGTCAGGGATTGCGATGCCACCAGCTTTGTTCTTGTTTCTCAGGATTGCTTTGGCTATTTGGGGTTGTATGTTTCCCCATATGAATTTTAAGATTCTTTGTTCTATTTCTGTGAAGAATGTCATTGGGATTCTGATTGGGATTGCACTGAATCTGTAGATTGCTTTAGGTAGTATGGACATTTTAACTATGTTTATTCTTCCAATCCATGTGCATGGAATATCTTTCTATTTCTTTATGTCATTATCGATTTCTTTCAGTAATGTCTTATAGTTTTCCTTGTATAGGTCTTTCATCTCCTTGGTTGAATTTATTCCTAGATATTTTATTCTTTTTGTTGTGATTGTAAATGGGATTGTATTCTTGAGTTCTTGTTCTGTTAGTTCATTACTAGAGTATAGCAATGTCACTGATTTTTGTAAGTTGACTTTGTAGCCTGCAACTTTGCTGTAGTTGTTGATTATTTCTAACAGTTTTCCAATCGATTCTTTAGGGTTTTCTATATATAAGATCATGTCGTCTGCAAACAGCAAGACTTTCACTTCTTCATTTCCTATTTGGATTCCTTTATTTCTTTTTCCTGCCTAATTCCTCAGGTCAAAACCACCATTACTATGTTGAATAAGAGTGCTGAGAGTGGACACCCTTGTCTTGTTCCTGTTCTCAGCAGGATGGCACTCAGTTTTTCCCCACTGAGTATGATGTTGGCAGTGGGTTTGTCATATATGGCTTTTATTATGTTGAGGTATTTTCCTTCTATACCCATTTTATTTAGAGTTTTTATCATGAATGGATGTTGGATCACGTCAAATGCTTTCTCTGTGTCTATGGAGATGATCATGTGGTTTTTGTTCCTCCTTTTGTTAATATGGTGTATCATATTGACTGATTTGTGGATGCTGAACCATCCCTGTGTCCCTGGTATGAATCCGACTTGATCATGAGGTATGATCTTTTTAACTTATTGCTGTATTTGGTTTGCCAGTATTTTGTTGAGCACTTTTGCATCTATGTTCACCAGCAGTATTGGGCTGTAATTCTCAGTCTTTGTGTCGTCGTTGTCTGGTGTTGGGATCAAGGTGATGTTGGCCTCATAGAATGTGTTAGGAATATTTCTCTTGTCCTCAATTTTTTGGAATAGATTGAGAAGAATAGGTAATAAATTATCTTTGAATGTTTGGGAGAATTCTCCTGAGAAGCCATCTGGTCCTGGACTTTTATTTTGGGAGAGGTCTTTGATTACTGTTTCAAACTCTTTACATGTGATTGGTCTATTCAGATTCTCTATTTCTTCTTGATTCGGTTTTGGGAGATTATAAGAATCTAATAATTTATCCATTTCTTCTAGATTGTCTGGTTTGTTGACATATAGTTTTTCATAATATTTTCTCATGATCTTTTGTATTTCTGTGGTTTCCATTGTAATTTCTCCTCTTTCATTTCTAATTTTATTTATTTGAGCCTTCTCTTTTTTTTTCTTAGTGAGCCTGGCTAAGGGTTTGTCAATCTTGTTTATTCTGTCAAAGAACCAATTCCTTGTTTCATTGATCCTTTTTAGTCTTTTTGTTTCACTTTCATTTATTTCTGCTCTAATTTGTATTATTTCCCTCCTTCTGCTGAGTTTGGGCTTTGTTTGTTCTTCTTTTTCTAATTCTGTTAGGTGTAGTTTGAGACTGTTTATTTGAGCTTTTTCTTGTTTGTTAACGTGGGTCTGTATTGCTATAAATTTCCCTCTTAGGACTGCTTTTGCTGCATCCCATAAGAGTTGGTATGGTGTGTTTTCATTCTCGTTTGCCTCCAAGTATTTTTTGTTTTCTCCCTTTATTTATTCAATGACCCATTGGTTGTTCAGTAGTGTGTTGTTTAGTCTCCAAATTTTTGTTCCTTTTCCAGCTTTTTTCTTTCTTTTTTTTAAGATTTTTTTTTTATTTTTTTGAGGAAGATTAGCCCTGAGCTAACATCTGCCACCAATCCTCCTCTTTTTGCTGAGGAAGACTGACTCTGAGCTAACATCTGTGCCCATCTTCCTCTACTTTATATGTGGGACACCTACCACAGCATGGCTTGCCAGGCGGTGTCATATCTGCACCCGGGATCCGAACCAGTGAACCCTGGGCCACTGAAGCAGACTGTACGTACTTAACGCCACACCAGCAGGCTGGCCCCTCCAGTTTTTGTCTTGTAGTTGATTTCTGGTTTCAGAACGTTCGGGAAAGATAGTCGATATGATTTCAATACTCTTAAGTTTATTGAGGTTTGCCTTGTTTCCCAATATATGGTCTATCCTTGAGAATGTTCCATGTGCACTTGAGAAAAATGTATATTCTGCTGTTTTTGGGTGGAGTGCTCTCTATATCTATTAAGTTCGTCTGGTGTAGTTTTTCATTGAAGTCCACTGTTTCCTTGTTGACTTTCTGTCTGGATGATCTATGCATTGAAGTAAGTGGGGTGTTGAGGTCCCCTACTGTTACTGTGTTGTCATTGATATCTCCTTTTAGATTTGTTAACAGTTGCTTTATGTACTTTGGTGCTCCTGTGTTGGGCACATACATATTTTAAGTGTTAAGTCTTCTTGGAGGAGAATCCCTTTGATCATCATATACTGCCCCTCTTTGTCTCTCTTTACCTTTTTTATCCTGAAGTCTACCTTGTCTGATATAAGTATTGCAACACCTGCTTTCTTTTGTTTGCCATTAGCTTGGAGTATCATCGTCCATCCCGTCACTCTGAGCCTGTGTTTGTCATTGGAGCTGAGATGTGTTTCCTAGAGGCAGCGTATTGTTAGGTCTTGTTCTTTAATCCATCCTGCCACTCTGTGCCTTTTGATTGGAAGATTCAGTCCATTTACATTTAGAGTGATTATTGCTATATGAGGGCTTAATACTGCCCCCTTAGCCCTCGTTTCCCAGTTCTTTTGCATTTCCTTTGTTTCTCATCCCGTGTATTTCAGACTACCAATTTGATTAGGTAGTTTTCTCTGTTGGTTTTCTTCTTTTTCTCCTTGTTTATTGTAAATGTGTCTGTTATAATTATTTTTTTAGTGGTCACCCTTAGGTTCGTATAAAAAATCTCATAGTTGAGGTAGTCCATTTTCTGATAGCCTCTTATTTCCTCAGACTATACTGATTCCATCCCTTTCCTCTTCCCTTTCTAAGTTATTTTTGTCATATCTTTTTCCATCTTGTGTTGTGAGTTTGTGGTTTAAATGATGAGATCATTTTTGTTTTGGTGTTTTCCTTTTCTTTATCCTGGATATTAAAGTTAAGTGTTTACTAACCTGATCTGATAGAGAGCTGCCATTTTCTGATTATTTCCTACCTATTCATCTCCTTACTCAGGGCCTTGTAGCCCCTTTCCTATTTTTTTTTTCAGGTATGAGGGTCTTCTTGAGGATTTCTTGTAGGGGAGGTCTTGTGGCAATGAACTCCCTTAGCTTTTGTTTATCTGGCAGATTTTTAATTTTTCCATCATATCTGAAGGAGATTTTTGCTGGATAGAGTATTCTTGGCTGAAAGTTTTTGTCTTTCAGAATTTTGAATATATCATTCCACTCTTTCCTAGCCTGTAAGGTTTCTGCTGAGAAACCCGCTGAAAGCCTGATAGGAGTTCCTTTGTAGGTTATTTTCTTCTGCCTTGCTGCCCTGAGTATTTTTTCTTTGTCCCTGACTTTTGCCAGCATCACTACTATATGCCTTGGAGTGACTCTTTTTCCATTGGCAAAGTTAGGAGATCTGGAGGCCCCTTTCACATGGATTTCCAGCTCCGTCCCGGGTTTGGGAAGTTCTCAGCTATTATTTCTTTGAACAAGCTCTCTGCTCCATTCTCCTTCTCTTCCCCTTCTTGAATACATATAATTCTTATGTTGCATTTCCTGATTGAGTCAGATATTTCTCTGAGAGCTTCCTCATTTCTTTTTAGTCTTAATTCTCTCTTCTCCTCCCTCTGAAGCATTTTTTTTAAAGATTTTATTTTTCCTTTTTTTCTCCCCAAGGCCCCCCAGTACATAGTTGTGTATTTTTAGTTGTGGGTCCTTCCAGTTGTGGCATGTGGGATGCCACCTCAGCATGGCCTGACGAGTGGTGCCACGTCTGCACCCAGGATTCAAACCATGAAACCCTGGGCCGCTGAAGCAGAGTGTGCGAACTTAACCACTTGGCCACAGGGCCAGCCTCTGAAGCATTTCTACAGTACTGTCCTCTAACTGACTGATTCTCTCTTCCATATTGGCAGCTCTGTTGTTTAGGGAATCCAAATTTTTCTTTATTTCATCCATTGTGGTTTTCATCTCCAACAATTCTGATTGGTTCTTCTTTATGGTTTCAGTCTCCTTTGTGAAGAAGCTCCTGAATTCATTAATTCGTCTTTCAGTGTTTTTTTGTAACTCATTGAGTTTTTTTTTAATGATAGCTGTTTTGAATTCTTTGTTGTTTAAATTATGAATTTCTGTATCTTCAGGGTTGGTTTCTGGGTACTTGTCACTTTCCTTCTGGTCTAGAGTTTTAATATACCTACTCATACTGCTTGATGGCATGCATTTTTACTTCTTCTTGGTGCTCTTATCTGGTCACAGCTGCCACCTACTGCCACTGAATGTGGATCAGGCACTGTGCATTCTGGGCCCAGCACAAGCAAGGGGCTCCCCAGCTCCAGCCGCTGATTGCTTTTCTCTCTGAGCAACTGATCAATGGCACATCTGGAGCACTGGGCAGGGGTAGGGGTACTCTCCTTCCCCAGCACTTCCCCCAACCCCTGCTTGTCTCTCTGTATGGAGCTCTGGGCGATTGAAGGACTGTGCACTTTTGTTTTCCCTGCTGCCGCTGCCAAGCTCTCTGCACTGTGCTCTGGACGACAGTGGGGCTGGAGTGCTGGTCGGGGATGGGGCACCTCTCCTCACCTGCATACCTTCCCCTGCATGGCTGCCACACTCTCCTCACTGTGATCCTGATGATTCTGGGGCTGCAGACTTTCCACACTACTGCCGCCAAGCTCTCTGCTCCATGCTCCAGGTGACCCTGAGACTGAGGGCAAGGATGGGGCACCTCCCTCACCTGTGCACTTTACTCGCTGCCACTGCCATACTATCTGCACTGTGCTCCAGACAATTCTGGGGCTGGTGTACTGCATGGGGTGGGGACATCCTTTTCACCTGCACGCTTCCCACTCCTGCATCCATCTCTCTCCTTGGAGCAGCTGCAGATCAGATTCCGCTTCCTCCGGAGGATCCAGTCCCACCACCATCTTCAGGCGTATGGCTGCATGGGCCTCTCAGATGTCTTTTGTGTCGTGTACATGTCCTCTGTTGGTGTATGAATGTCCTTTTGGTTGTATCTTAGAGGGGAGAGTCCAAGGAAAGAGCTCAGTCCGCCGGGATGCTGACAT
Organism: Equus caballus; assembly: GCF_041296265.1. NCBI lineage: Eukaryota > Metazoa > Chordata > Mammalia > Perissodactyla > Equidae > Equus > Equus caballus. The sequence continues at coordinate 131,006,766 of NC_091684.1, read as the reverse complement.
CACCCACAAATGTTCTTTTTTTTTTTTTCTGCTTTATCTCCCCAAACCCCCCATACACAGTTGTATATATTAGTTGCAGGTCCTTCTAGTTGTGGGATGTGGGATGCTGCCTCAATGTGGCCTGATGAGCGGTGCCATGTCTGCGCCCAGGATCCGAACCCTGGGCCACTGCAGTGGAGCGCGCGAACTTAACTACTCGGCCACGGAGCCAGTCCCCCACAAATGTTCTTAATGGCATCTAGAAAGGTAAATCTTTTCCAGAAGGTTTTCAGCTGACTTGCACAGTTTCATCAGAGGAATCACTATCTATGGTAGCTATTGTCTTACAAAATGTGTTTCTTACATAATAAGACTTGAAAGTCCAATTGACTCCTTGATCCATGGGCTACAGAACAGATGTTGTGTTAGCAAGCATGAAAACAATGTTCATCTCATTGTATATCTCCATCAGAGCACATTTATTCCATTCTATACATTCCATTTATAGAGCACAGGCAGAGTAGATTTAGTGTAATTCTTAATGGCTCTAGGATTTTCAGAATGGTAAATGAGCATTGGCTTCAACTTAAAGTCACCAGCTGCTTAGTCCCTAACAAGAGAATCAGCCTGTCCTTTGAAGCTTTGAGGCCAGGCATTGGCTTCTCCTCTCTAGCTATGAAAGACCTATATGTCATCTTCTTCCAATATAAGGCTGTTTCATCTACATTGAAAATCTGCTGTTTAGCGTAGCCCCCTTCATGAATTATCTCAGCTAGATCTTCTGGAGAACTTGCTGCAGCTTCTATCAGCACCTGCTGCTTCCCCTTGCACGTTTATGTTATGGAGACGGCTTCTTTCCTTAAACCTCGTGAACCAACCTCTGCTAGCTTCAAACTTTTCTTTTGCAGCTTGCTTATATCTCTCAGCCTTCATAGAATTAAAGAGAATTAGGGCCTTGCTCTGGATTAGGCTTTGGCTTAAAGAAACGTTAAGGCTGGTTTGATCTTCTATTCAGACCACTAAAACTTTACATCAGTCATAAGGCTTTTGCTTTTTGATCATTCATGTGGTCACTGGAGTGGCACTTTTAATATCCTTGAAGAACCTTTGCTTTGCATTCACAAGTTGGCTAACTGTTTGGTGCAAGAAGCCTAGCTTTTGGCCTATCTCAGCTTTCAGCAGCCTTCCTCACTAAGCTTAATCATTTCTAGCTTTTATTGATAATTTGTTTAGATTTAAAGTGAGAAATATGTGACTCTTCCTTTCACTTGAACATTTAGAGGCCATTGTAGGGTTATTAATTGGCCTAATTTCTTTTTTTCTTTTATTTTCTTTTTTGTTTTGGTGAGGAAGATTGGCCCTGAGCTAACATTAGTGTCAATCTTCCTCTATTTTGTATATGGGATGTTGCCACAGTATGGCTTGATGAGCAGTGTGTAGGTCCACGCCCAGGATCTGAACCCATGAACCCTGGGCTGCCGCAGCAGAGCACACAAATTTAACCACCAGCCCTGGCCTAATTTCAATATTGTTGTGTCTCAGGAAACAGGGAGGCCCAGGGAGAAGGAGAGACATGAGGGAACAGCTGGGCAGTGGAGTAGTTGGAACACACACAACATTTATGGATTAAGTCCGCTGTCTTCTATGGGCACAGTTCATGGTACCCGAAACAATTACAATAGTAACATCAAAGATTGCTGATCACAGATCACCATAACAAATATACTCATAATGAAAATGTTTGTAGTATTGCAAGAATTACCAAAATGCAACACAGAGACATGAAGTGAGCAAATGCTGTCGGAAAAATGGTGCCAATAGACTCTCTCAATGCAGGGTTCCCACACAACTTCAATTTATAAAAATCACGCTATCTGTGAAGCACAATAAATTGAAGCACAGTAAAACGAGGTGTGCCTGTAAGTTGCAGATATTACACCCTTTTCCCTCAAAATATTTCAGTGTGTATTTCCTAAGGACAAGTACATTTTCTTGTCTCTGTTATGAAAATTGAGATATTAACATTGATAAAATGTTATCTAATCTACAGACCTTATTCAAATGTTGCCAATTATCCCAATAAATCCTTTTTTTAATAAAATTACAAAAATTTTTTTTTCTTGTCCAATATTTGATCCAGGATCATGAATCACATTTAGCTGTCATGTCTTTTTAGTTTCATTCAATTTAGAATAGTTTGTCAGCCTTTCTTTGTCTTTCACGAGCTTGATATTTTTTAAGAGAATAGGCTGGTTATTTTAATAAATGTTCTTCAGGTTGAGTTTGGCTGATAGTTCCTTCCGAATAGATTCAGGTTATTGATTTTAGGCAAGAGTATCACAGAAGTGACGTTGTGTCCTTCCTGGTGCATCATCTCAGGAGGTACTTATAATAATGTCTATTTCTCCTATTACTAGTGATACTAACTTGGACCACTGATTAAGGTGGGGTCTACCACTGTGAAGTTACTGTTTTTCCATTTGGATTAGTAAGTATTTTGGGGGGAGTCACCTGAAGACTATATAAATATCCTGTTCTTCACCAAACTTTTCACCCACTAACTTCAGCATCCATTGATGATTCTTGCTTGAATGAATTATTACTATGATGGTGTCCAAATGTAATTTTCTAGCCCCACAATTTCCTCTTTATTTATTAATTTGAATTCTATAAGGAAGAACTTTTTCTTTCCCCGTATATTTATTTATATTCATTATACTGTATCTGTATGGATTTATGGATTCTTATTTTTTTCAATGGGCTGTAATTCATTCCTGTCATTATTTATTTTGATGATTAAATTGTCCCAGATTTGGCCAGTGGGAGCCCCTTCAAGCTGGCTCCTGTGTCCTTTTGACATTTCCCCATCATTCTTTGAGCATTTGCTTACTTCCAGTCTCCTCGTGTATTTGCCCTGGAATCAGTCAATTTTAAGCAGGAGCCCTGGTTTATCTTAACAGAAAATGATCTGGGAGGCAGACTATCCATAACCATATCTATATGATATCTGTCAATAAATACATGAGCTCCTACTGTTACCTCCAATTCCTGTCTAACGCCTAAAGGTACATTCTTGTCTTCCCTGTTGCCATATTTGTCACTCACTTCTCCAACAGTGAGAAACCTGGATCCATGATTTTCATTATATTTACACATTTACTTAGGTCTAGAACACGCAGAGCACGGCTTCAGAATTGCTGGCCACGCCACCGGGAGAAGCAAACCCACTCACTGGAGTCTGATGTTTCCGCAGCCCTTTACGTCCTTCATCTGGAAGGGTATAGTCAAAATTCTGTTTTCAAAATTTCCTTAGATTATGCCTTTTTTCCGTTTCAGTGTGGTTACGTTATTCAAATACAGTTGGGTTTCTTTATTTCTGTTTTCATTCCATTGTAGGTATGTCCCCCATTTTTTTTATTATTTAAGTATGTAAAGCATCAACACGGTTCCAAAAGTCACTACTATACAAAAAAGTTGTACTCAGAGAAATACATCCGTTCCACCCCATTCCCACCCAACTTCTGTGGGTAACTGATCCCACAAGTTTACCCTGCCTGTGTTTCTTTTTTGTAAAACCTTCATAGAAATGTTCTCATTTCCCTTTCTTTCTTACACAAAAAGTAACATGCTAGAGATATATTTCTGCACTTTGATTTTTTCACTTAACAATACATCCTGGAACCATTCTATATCAGTTCATAGAGATTGTCCTCATTTTCTTTGTTTACTTTTTTTTTGGTGAGGAGGATTGTCGCTGAACTAACATCTGTGCCAATCTTCCTCTATTTTATGTGAGACATCACCACACCGTAGCCTGATGAGTGGTGCTAGGTCCATGCTCAGGATCCGAACCAGTAAACTCTAGGCTGCCCAAGCAGAGCACATGAACTTTAACCACTAGGCCACTGGGCCAGCCTCTAAGTTTACATTTTTATTGAAGAGTAACATACATATGGAAAATGGTGTTAGAAGGTAGGGACTTCCAGGGTGCTGGTTACACAAGGGTGTTCCCTGGATTAGTTTTGCCTGATTTGAATGTTGCACAAACAGGTACACATAATATTTATTCTCTAGTGTCTGTTTCTTTTGCTCAGTATTATGCTTGTGACATATATCCACGTGGTGTGTGTGGCTGTAGTTTGTTCATTCATATTGCTATTTAGTAGTCTATTGTACACATATATTGCAATATTTTTATGCATTATATTGTGGATGGGTATTTCCAACTTTTTTGCTTTATAGACAGTGCTACTATGAACATTCTACTACTAGAATGTTTCTAATATTTAGGAGCGGAATTGCTGGGCTATGGGCTGTGCATATGTTCAGTTCAAGTAGCTGCTGTTAAATACTTTTGCAAAGTGTTAATATGCCAATTTGCATTCCTGCCAACCATGTATAAGAGTTGCAGTTGCTCGACACTAGATTTTTTTTACGTCCTCACTGACATTGGATTTTTTGTCTGTCTTACTCATTTTAGCCATGCTTGGGGGGAGGGTGTGTATGTGTGTGTGTTGTGTTGGAGTTTTCATCTGTGTTTTCTTGAAGGGCAAATGGCACTTTTTCCCAGCATCACCGCCACACTGGCCCCCTTGTGAGAAGCAGCCTGGTGTAATGAAGGGGCTCTGGCCTTGGAATCAGAAGACCTGGCTCTACCACAGAGCTTGGCTGAGTTGTGTGGCCTTGGCCTATCTAAGTCTCAATTTTCTCATCTGTACATTGGGAATAATAACCCCTGTCTTGCTTTTGCAGCAGGCACATAATGGCATTGGGAGTGGTGGAGTCCCCAGGCCTCTTTCGTCTGAACCTATCTGCCTGTTTCATGGGCACAGGTCTGTGCATAAGACAAAGGTACACTCACCCACATGCTGGTCTTCTCCCTTCTGCCCTGGATCTTTGTCCTCCTTTGACAATATCTTAAGGCTTCCTCCACGAGAAAGCGTTCCCTGATCACCTTCATCTTTCCTCTACATCACTGAGACAGGGCCTAGACCAGAGAGATGATGGACCCAGGAGAGCAGCATTGCCATGTGATCTGAAGCTGGTTTCTAGAAGGAAGTGGGTGTGAGCGTTGCCTGCAGCGTCTCTGGGGCATTTTGGTTAACTGCCGTTCTAGTGCTTTTCCTTGCAGTGCTGGAGGAGGTCATCCAAGCAATTTAGCAGGTGAGAGATAAACAAACTATCTTTGTGTACTTAGATTGGCCAAAGAGACATGTAAACAGCTGCCACGTGCCTGTGTGCCAATGAAGAAAGTGCGGGTCCCCAAATGGGACTCCTGAATCTCCTCAGAGAGCCCAAGAGAGGAGTACATTCCCACCTTGCCATCCTTCAGCACATGTGTGCTGTTCTGATCTTGGTAAGGCTTGGGTTTAGAAGCCCAGCCCCTCATTGTCTTCAAGGAGCTGTTGAGCTGTGGCACTGTGCAGGCCACTGGGTGGGGCCCCGCTCTAAGTGTCCCGGAGATGGCTAGGGTATGGACCCTGCACTCTAGATGCCCTGAACCTGGGGGAAGCTAAAACACGGGCACAAACAAGTGCCCAGTGTGTTTCAGGAGAGTGCAAACAGCCTCTCACTAGAAGGCTGACGGGTAACGGGGATGAAGTGCTCCAGGCCCAGGGAACAGCCTGGGCGCAGACAGAGCTGGAGGCCTGGGACACGTTCATGGGGTGAATGATGAAGGCAGATTGGTGCTAGATCACTGAGGGCTTGAAATCCCGGCTGACAGGTTGGATTTTACCCTGTGGGTGATGGCCAAGGAGCCAGTGGTGCTTTTGAGAGGTGTTAGGATGGGGTGTTAAAATCCGAGTCAATCACAGATGCTCACCTGTGGAAGGCCCCCAGCCCAGACTCTCCCCAACTGGCTTCCATCATTTGAACTCCTTCCTTATGGACCCCCAAGACCTTTCCAACTCCAAGCTGCCCTGCTAAAGTGAAAACTCTGGGTGCCAGTTCAAACCTTGATGGGTTTACCTGCTCAGCCCAAGATCCTTAGAAAGATCTGGTTCCAGAGGCCAGGGCCAGAGTGTGTGTTTGTGAGGGTGGGTGTAGGGATGGGGGTGAAGGAAATATTTGTTGTTATAATAATATACTATATTAATATTAATATTAATATTACAATATTATAATTTTAAAAATATTTATTAAACATCTACCAGTGCCAGATTCTATGCGAAGTGTCCTACATTCAATGTCTCACTTACCTTCTGTAACAACCCTATTAGAAAGGTGTTAGCCCATTTTACATATAAAGAAATTGAGGCTCAGGCTGAATTACCCACATAGACCACGTTAAGACACCCCAGGCAGAGTGTGAGTGACGTGTTTCCAGGGGTCCGCTGAGAGTGGAAGTGGTGTCTGGGCCTAGCGCCCACTTGGTCTGTGAGGTGCAGCTCTGAAGCTTGGGCCTCCAAAAGCCAGTCCCCACAGAGCCACTTGGGCCATCTCCCCAGCTGGGCGTTCCTGGCCAAGTGCAGGGTGGCAGTCTTTTCAAAGTACACCAGAAGATGTCAGCAGGAAGATGGTAATTGTGTTCAGATTAGACAGACTTTTCTTGAAGCTTCTGGGGTTTCTCCCCTAAGAGAGCACCAGTGGGGCACTCATTCTGCAGCATTGGTGCTTTTAAAAAATGATGCTATCTAATTCTTCAAATGACCAAGTTTGTAAAACAGTTTTCATCACTATCTCCAAGTCACGGACACTGGATGTTATTTCATGGAAAGTGTCAGATTCGCTCAGCATTTATTCAACAACAGTCACTAAATACCTTCTATGGACCCAGCTCCATGCTGGGCACAGGGAACTCGGTGGTGAGTGGAACCCAGTCTGGACCCCAAGATGCTCAGCAGCCACAGGGGAAGCTCGGGGTTAGAACCTTAGCGATAGAGTCTTGGGTTGAACAGTGGTTAGCTCTGCAGCGACAGGGTGGGCAAGGTGGTAGGAAGGGATACAGGCCCCTCAAGAGGGATTCAGACAGGCAAGTGGGCCTGGGTCAGGCCCTCAAGTAGCGCCTGGTCTTCTAGGACCAAGGTAGATGACGATGGGGTCTGGGGGCAGTGGATTCCAGATGCAAAGACTGGCTTCAGCAAAAGACTAGCATGTGCTGGAAAGTGAGGCTGCCTTTCTCAGGGCGGGGAGGTGGGGGCAAAGGAGGCAGCCTCCCCCCTGCTAATCCTACAGCAGTGCCCCCACCCAACAGCCCGCCCTTTACTCCCCGCCTCACCCGCAGCCTTTGCTAGATTGCTTTTGTTTCCCATATCACCAAGCTGTTTCTCACTTTGAGGCTTTCGCTCATGCTGTCCCCTCTCCCTGGAACACCCTCCATCCCATACCACTTCTTCCCCTGGCAGACACCAAGACTCAGCTCGGCCCTCACCTCCTCACAAAGCCCCAGATCAAGCTTAGTGCCCCCACCCCCACCGCCTCCCTGGTCATAGTGTTGTTTTCTTGTCTGTCTCCCTCACTGGACTGTGAGCAACTCTGGGGAAGAGGCTGAGTGATGGACCCACAGTGAGTCATGAACAGAGGGATGGAACAGAGGGAGGGAAGGCGTGTGACTCCCTAACACCCTAAAAGGGAAAAAAAGCTTAACCGTCAGAAATGTGAAAGAGCTGGGAAAAGTTCACAACATCAACTATGCAATTATGTCTATACTTGAGCTTCTGTTCATTCTGCAACAGTGTAAAAGTCGTCTATTTTCCAGCAAGCAAGACAATGAAGTCAGAGCACCATCAATTTCTCTAATTTGGTTCCCTCAAGGAGTATTTTTCTCTCTTCCTCATGCCAAGGGGGTCCTAAGTGACCAAGACCCATAGACTTTCCCCCCAGCGTGTGAGGCCACCTCCTTTGTGAAACCTCTCTGGATGGGCCAACCACAGGTCTCCAACCCACAGTGGTCACCTCACTGGAGCCCAAGGGCCCTGTAGTTTCCTTTCCTCCCCCATGCCTATAAATGCTCTGGTGCTCCTCAGAACTCAACCCCCGCTCTCCCTTCTCCCACCCTCCACTCTCCCTTTCTCACAACCCTGACCCCACAGACCACCTGCCTGTACCTCCTCAAACCTCCACCTTGGGTTTCTGCAATGGTGCCCCAGCTTCAGGAGGAGAAGTTCTGTTTGGCCTGCAGTCTTTCTTAAAGAGTCTTAATTAGTTGCTTAACATTTGAGATTTCTGTGAGTGAGTTCACTTTGTGATAATTTTTCAAGCTGTACACTTAGAATTTATGCACTTTTCTCTATGTGTACTCCAATTAAAAATTATTTTTTTTTAATCTGCAGATTTCATGTCAAACTTCAGATTCCCACCTTCTCTTCAACACTCGGAGACCTGCACCACTGCACCTTTCTTCTGAATGAGCTTGGGCTAGCAGCTGCCTTCCTCACGAAAGACATATACTCTCCATTTTGCCACAGTCTCCGCCACTCTCTATTCACTGGCTGCCTTGCTCATTCGTGTACCCACCCCCAGTAAAGCATATAAGCCAGTTCTCTTTGTGGTCTCCAAACTTTTATCTCCCCTGGCCTCCTGGCTGTTCCATGGGTACCTCAAACTCAACATATTATGATTGAACTCACATCCTTCTCCCCTGTCCCCCAAACCTCCTTCCCTCCAGTGCTCCCATTCCTAGGAAATGAATCACAACCCACTCAGTCACCTAAGGCAAAGGCCTGGGACTCTCTGGGACTCCTCTTCTTTGTTTTACTTACAATTCATCACCAACCCTGACGATTCTACAAGCCTGTCCCCTGCTCTCCATCCCACAGCCCCCATCCTGGGCCCAGCCACCGTCGTTCCTACCTGGGATCACAGCAGCCTTGTGACTGTTCTTCCTGCCTGTGCTTCAGCCCTTCTAATCTGCTGAACCCCCTGCAGACAGAAAAGTCTTTAAAATGCAATGTGATCATGTCATTTCCTGCTTAGACAGGCTTCCCGCTGCTCTTGGGAGAAAATCTAAACTTCTTACACGGAAAAAAATCCTAACTTGCTATAAAGGCCTAGTACCAGGGCCTCCCTCCCTCCCAGCCTCTTCCTACGCCCTCCCCTATTCTCCTCTATACCATACTCTCTCACTGTGTTTCAGCTCATTACCCTCCACTCTTCTTAGTTTTTTTAAACAGGTGTGACTTTTATACAGTAAACTGTACACATCTTATGTAACATCTTGATTGATTCTTTTCTCCAATTTTTTTATTGTGGTAGAATACTTAATGTAAAATTTACTATATTAATCATTTGTAAGTGTCCAGTTCAGTGTATTAAACACATTCATAATGTGGCACAACCGTCACCACCATCCATCTCCAGGATTCTTTCATCGTGTAAAACTGAAACTCTGCGCCCTTTAATCAATAACCCCCATTTTCCCCTCTCCACAGCCCCAGGCAAACAGCCTTCTACTTTCTGTCTCCATGAATTTGACTACTCGAGGTGCCTCCAGGAAGTGGAATCATAAGCATTTGTCTTTTTGTGACTCATTTACTTGACTTAGCATAAAATCTTCAAGGCTCATCCATGTTGTAGCATATTGCAGAATTTCCTTCCTTTTTAAGGTGGAATAATATTCCATTGCATGTGTATACCACATTTTGTTTATCCACTCACCAGTCAATGGACAAGTGGGTTGCTTCTAGGTTTTCAGCTTGATTGATTTTTACATGTAAACATCCACGTAACCACTACTCAGACTGAGACATGGAACATTTCAGTACCCCAGGTTCCTTTCAGGCAATACCTATCACCTCCATCATTAAACCAATTTCACTATAGGTTAGCTTTGCCTGTTCTTGACCTTCATGTAAATGAAATCATATAGTATATGTTCTTTTGTGTCTGGATTCTTTTGTTCTAAATTATGTCTGTAAAATGTATCCATGTTGTTGTGTGTTTTAGTAGTTAATTCATTTGCATTGCTATGTGGTATTCCTTTGTATAAATATACCACTTTTTATACATTCCACTGTTAATGGGCATTTGGACAGTGTTATGGGCTGAATCCTGCCCCCCAAATTCATGAGTTGAAGCCCTAACACCTAGTGAGACTATTTGGAAATTGGGCCTTTAAGGAGGTAATATGGTTAAATGAGGTCACAAGGGTGGGGCCCTAGTCCAATAGAACTGGTGCCCTTCTAAGAAGAGGAAGAGACACCAAGAGTGCTAGTGCACCAAGGAAAGACCATGTGAAGCCACAGCAAGAAGGTAGCATCTGCAAGCCAAGCAGAGAGGTCTCATCAGAAACCAGCCCTATTGGCACCTGATCTTGGACTTCCAGCTTCCAGAACTGTGAGAAAATTAAAATGTTGTCTCCAGTCTGTGGCATTCTGTGATGGAAACCTGATTAGACTAACACAGGTGGTTTCTAATTGGAAGCTATTACAAATAAAGCTGCTAAAAATATTCTTCTACATGACTTTTGGTAGACATAAACACTTATTTCTGTTGAATATGTCCCCAGGAGTGTGTCACAGAGGAGATACACTGGTAGAAAGAGAGAAAGAGGAAGGAGAGAAGGAAGGAAGAGAGGGAAGAAGGAAGGAAAGAAGGAATGAAGAAATTATTTTTTCTGAATCATTTGAGAATAAATTAAAGTAGATACACTCTCACAAAACCACGCGACAACCAGAGAAGTCAGGACACTATATTACTACCATCTAATCTGTAGACCCAATTCCAATTTCACCAGTTATCCCAATAATGTTCTTTATATCAAAAGGGTCCAATCCATGATCATACGTTGCCTTTAGTGGTCAAATCTTTTTAGTCTCATTCAGTGTAAGACAGTTTCTCAATCGTTACTTTCCTGACTTTGACACTTGTGACGACTACTGTCTGGTTATTTTGTAGAATGTCTCTCAATTTGAGTTTATCTGTCGTTATTCATTTTTGGCAGGAATATCACAGAAGTGACGCTGTGTTCTTCCCATTGCATCCTAACAGACTGTGCGTGATCAAGCTGTCTTATTACTGGGGATATTAGTTTTTAACACTTGGTTAAAATAGTATCTGCCAGGCTTTTCCACTGGTGATTCAATTAATAAGTACAATGCACTTATTAATTTATAACTAATTAATAAATATTTTGTGGGGAGACAGTTTGAGATTATGTAAATATCCTGTTCCTCATGAAAATTTCACCTGATAGTTTTTGCATCCATTGATGATTCTTACCTGAATCAAATATTTCTACAATGGTTGCAAAACAGTGATTTTCTAATTCTATTATTCCTTCTACATTTATTAGTTGGCATTGTACTATAAGGAAGAGCTTTCTCTTCTCCCCATTTGTTTATTCGTTTATTTTTTTATATTTATATGGACTCATGGATTCTATAATTATTTATTTTGATGCTGAAATAATCTCAGATTTGGTCATTGGGAGCCTTTCAAGTTGACTTTTGTGTCCTTTTTTAAAAAAAAAAATTTATTTGTGGTAAAATACACATAACATAACATTTGTCATCTTGAAACATTTAGTGTACCGTTCAGTGGTGTTAAGGACATTCACGCTGTTGTGTCACTATCACCACCATCCATCTCCAGAACTCTTTTCATCTTACAAAATTGGAGCTCTGTATCCATTAAACAACAACTCTCTGTTTCCCACTCCCCCAGCCCCTGGCAACCACCCCTCTACTTCTGTCTCTACGAATTTGACTACTCTAGGGATCTCATGTAAGTGGAACCATACAGTATTTGTCCTTTTGTGACTGGCTTATTTCACTTAACATAATGTCTTCAAGGTTCACCCATGTTATAGCCTGTGTCAGCATTTTCTTCCTTTTTAAAGCTGAGCGATACCCCATTATTCGTATAGACCACATTGTGCTCATCCATTCACCCGCTGATGGCACACTTTGGTTGCTTGTACCTTTTGACTGTTGTGAATAGTGTGGCTATGAATGTGAGTGGCATGGATATTTTTTGAGTTCCTGCTTTCAATGCTTTTGGGCATATACCCAGAAATGAAATTGCTAGACCATATAGTAATTCTATTTTCAATTTTTTGAGGAGCCAGCATGCTGTTTTCCATACCGGCTACACCAAGAGTGGAAAAGGATTCTGATTTCTTCACATCCTTGCCAACACTTGGTATTTTCTGCTTTTTGATAATAGCCATTCTGATTTGTGTGAGGTGGCATCTCACTGTAGTTTTGATTTGCATTTCCTTAATCATTAGTAATGTAGAACATCTTTTCATGAGCTTATTGGCCATTTATATATCTTCTTTAGAGTAATGTCTATTCAAGTCCTTTGCCCATATTTTAATTGGGTTGTTTGTATTTCAGTTTAAGTGTAGGAGTTCATCATATATTCTCTCTATATATTACCTTGTTTCCTTTTGACATATCCCCATCATTCTTTGAGTACTTTCTAGCTGTCTGAAATAATAAGATGTGCCTGATGTCCTACTGCCCCTGCCCCAGCCCTGGATCAGCCCTTCCTGCAAGGAGCCCTGATTCCTTTTAGTGGAGAATGGCATTTAGAAACAGATCTGGATTCTAGGCTTGCTCATTGCTCTTGGGGAGTTGCTGCTCCCAAGACCTGTCAGTGGTCAGAACTAGAGAGAGAGCGTGCATGTGTGTGTACATATATTTATATTTATTTCTATATCTATACATTGAAGACCATAAGTCACATCAATAACTCTATTTCCAACCCACCACCACAAAATTCATTCTAGCTTCTTCCCTTTCCATAATTGCAACTTCCTTCTCCAATAGCAAGGCCTCTGGCTCCCACTATCCTCGATATTTTATTTGTTGCTTAATCTCCTGACCCCACTGGCTGCTACTTCACTTGGCCATCTCCTTGCTCCATCTCAACCCCCCTGCTGCCTTCAACAAGTATCGGGGAAGGAGAAAGGGTCCTAATGGTTTTTTGAATGAATTATTCAATTATTCAGGAAAGAAGGAAGCAAGGAAGGAAGCAAGGACAGTGCTTGGTTTTGAAGAGTATGAGGACAGCTTCCGTGCATTTATGCCCTGTGTAATTGGCTGAAAGCTTGGGAACTTGCCTTTATGAGCCCCCAGGACTCTGACTTTGCCTCTGCTTCAGTGTTCCTGGGAAGCTCCTGGGCCAGCCCCTGGTGCAGGGATGCCCACCAGATCATAAAGAGCCAGTCTGCTCTGGCTCCACACTTGTAAGGCTGGATGGTTGCTGGCAGCTCTTGGAGGCGGTGATGCTGCCCTGGGCACCGTCTGCACTTGAACCCTACCCAGAGACCCTGGACCTGGCAGGATCAGTCATGATGCTGCAGCCTTGGGCTTCCCCCAGCCAGCCAGGGGAACCTAGGCAGGCCTATCCCAGGAGGTCAGGATGGAAACTGGAAGAGATTCATAATTGACACAGAAGCTCTTAAATGAGTACAACTTCCTCACCCCTAGTGCATGTAAGCTGCACTTTACAGGTCCAAATGGTTCAGAGGTTTCCCTTTCATCCCAGCCACTGGAATGTGAAAGATTTTCCTGCCACTGTGTTCCAGCCTTTCCACCACCATAGGGACACTGAGGTGGTGGGAGGAGGGCGACATCTCTGTCTGAAAGAAGCCCTGGCTCAGGCCCACCACCACGTTTCAGCCATCCTTGGGCAGCCAGGCTGGCCCATGCCCAGCCTCCTTCCCAGCCCAGAAAGGCCTTGGGCATGAAAGCTCACTGAGACCTGCTATGTGCAGGGCTTTCAGGGGCATTTAGAAGAACCTCCACCCTCAGGGGGCTCACAGCCTGTTTAAGGTCACAGAGCCCCACCTAGGCAGGGAGCAGAAGCCCTTCCCTGTACACCCAGAGATGCCCCTCCAGGGGCCAGGGCTGAGGGAGTGGGCACCCTGCAGGTGACAGACACAAGGAAGGTGAGGATGACGGAAAACTGGCAGAAAAAATCCCCCAGAAAGGTGGGCCAGTCTTTCCTACAGGCCACAGAGGTACATCGAGGTTTAAGTGGGCCTGAAGCTTATGTAATCTGGGGCTCTTGAAGAAAAATAATACAGAATTATGAAACAACATTAGGTACAGGACTTTGGAAGACGCTCTGAACCTTGAGCTTCATTAGCTGACTTGGAAATCTTCCCCTCACTACCAGCACGTCCTCACCTGGAGAACCTTGGCTGTTCCTGACTCCCCCAGGCCTCGCCTCCTCAGGAAGACTTTCAGGGCTGGCTAAGGACTTTCCTCTCTGTTTCAGAATACGTAGTTCTGTTCATTTGCATCTCTCCCCTTCCAGAGTTCTTAAGAGCAGGTACTGGGTCTTCCTTTTAACTGTCTCTAGTAGAAATCAAATGCTTAATAAGCATTAATAGAACAAATAGAAGAAAGGAGGGAAGTAACAAGATTTTGTTTAGGGAAAAGATGTTTTAAACTTTAATTATGGGCAGGCCATTTACATGCATTATTGTGCTCTAATAATCCCAACAGCCCATTCTCCCATTTTACAGATAGGGAAACTGAGGCTTAGGGAGGGGAACACCTTGTCTGATCTGCCCAGGTGGTAAATGAAGGAGCCTGAATTTGAACCGGCTCTGCCAGATTCCAAAGCCCATGTCCTTTCTTCTTGTGGGTCACAGAGGGGTGGTCCTGCCAGAGAGGAGACTGGAGGGGCCAGAAAGGGGAACATGGGAACCAGGTGGGAAAGGGGAGTTGGGAGCAGGTGTGGGACACACACTCAAGAAAGAAGCAAGATAGTAAGAAGCCAATTGGAATCCAGTCAGGGAACCCTGCCTCCTCTCTCTTAGAAAGATATGATCCCCTATGGCTCTATAGTGACAAGGTCAATTCCATTCAGAATACTTGAACCAATATTTCCTGAGCGGCTGTCATATATGTGGGCCTGGCCTGGAGGCTGGGGAATCAGAGTGATTCCTACCCTGGGAGCCTGAACTAACTGCCGTGACACTGAGCAGAGGGTGTCAGCAGCCACAGGAGGCCCAGTCAGAGTGCCGTGTGTGTTCAGAGGAGGGAGTAACCCTATCTGGTCATGGGATGGCTTCATGTCGGAGGAAGCAGAGAGGAAATGAAGTGCATAGCACTTTACGGTTTACAGGGCACGTCAGTATGTATAATCGTCCCCAAGAGCAGGGAGGGAAGTGGAAACTGCATATCCCCTACATGGTGCACAAGGCCCGGCAGACAGAAGGTGCACAGTCCATCTTAGCTAAGTTAACAAAGAGGCCAGAGAGGCTGGGGAAGCAGCTTCTCCCTGCAGGGCCTGTGAGCCGGTGCTAGGCAGGGTCCAGATGGAGACCTTTATTTAGGGGCCCTAAGCCTAGAAAAGAATAAGGTGCCCCCTACTTACCATGTACAAATTAAAATGAAGCTGGTTTGAAACCACAAAATAAGAGTAAGGAAATCCTACAGTCGTCTGACTTTTTCCAGTATGACTCTATAATGATTTTTTTAAATGGATCATTTCTCCAAAACTTCTCATTTTGGGTGTGCCCTGCTTTGCTGGTGCCGAGGCACATATGAGGCCTGGCCCATCAGCTTGAACTTGGTGTCTCCACCTCTTGCTGACTCTAGTGTGGACTCCTGGTGACAGGACCTTGGAGGTGCAAAGAGATCCCAGCTGTGGGGCCCAGCAGGCCTGGATTTGAACATGACACCACCTCTTAGCAGCCATACATTCGGATCAGCCTCTTAGTCTCTCTGAGCCTCTCCTTATCTGAATAAATGGGCTCATAGTAGCTACGTCATTTGGTTGGGATGAGGGGAAATGAAATAAGGCATGCAAAGTGCCTAGCATGGGATCTGGTGCACAGTGGGTGTCAGGAAGCATCAGGCAGGTTCTTAGCTTTCTGCGGCTCTAGCCAGAAGGGAGCCTTGGCTGCGATGGAGCAGAACCCCATGGGGATCTGAGTTAGAGTTTGGGCCACCATGGCCAGCCTGGAAGTCAGGGTCTCATACTTTACATAGCCAGGTGGGCCCAGCATTAGTTCTTGGCCTAAGATGGGCCCTCAGCCCTTGGACCTTCCCTCTTTCCTCCAGGCCACACTGAGTGATTAGTCAGGAAGTGTGCACAAGGGGCTCATTGTTGTTAGAGTAATACAGAAATAGCTTTGGAACTAGAGACTTCAGGGGTGGGTCGTGTATGCTGTGTGCTACTTGTTTTTTTAGGGAAGCTTTTCCTGGGGGAAACTCAGACTCACAGAGGTGTGCTTTGGGTGGGCCACCCAAAGCAAGCCCTCCTTGACCTGCCTCTCCCCCACTGCCCTGACCCACGCCCAGCACAGCGTCCCCTTCCTTGCCCATCCCCCCGACCCTCTGTTCCCCTGCTGCCCTCACACCCTCTCTCTGTTGGATGATGGCCCCAGGCTGCCAGAACCACTCTGCCTGCAGCCACCCAGAACAGGAAGTGCCTGGAAATTTAAGTCCCCCAAGAACTGGCAGTGTGAGGTATCAATACCCCAGCTCTCTTACTCCTGATCGGGACAACTCTGAGGTGTTCTCAGAGATCCCCATGGGGTTGGGCAACTTTGCTTGAGGCCCCAATCTTGCCTGACTTCTTTCTCTTTGCTTCCCTATCACACTTCCCTAATCCTCTGCCATTCCTTTCTCTTTGGATAGCTTTCTGATAAGTCCTTTCACACAAATCCTTCATTCAGTCTGCCTCGGGGGACCCAGACCCTGGCCCAGCAGAGGGAGGTGTCAGGGAGAGGGTCTGTTGTTTGGCTGGCTTCCCTGAGCTGTGTGTGTACACGCGTGCGGGCTGGCCTCTGTCTTTACAGAGGGGAAGGGGGCCGAGCAGCACGTTGGGGCTTCTCTGCCGTTGCCTTCTCTGCAGCCCTGGAGTGCTAGTGCGGACTGAGCATTCTGCTGGCATAAAGTGGGCACTGAACAAACGTGCATGGGGGCCAAGGCCAGAATTTAGAACACTTCCTTCTTCAGCAGACCACTTGCTTCCGGGAGAGTCTAGGAGCACTGCCTATGGCTTCAAGCAGGTCACCCCCATTCTACAGGTGTGAAACCAGAACACCGCCAGCCGCAGTGTGGCAGGCTGGGCACTAGGACCAGAAGCTCCGTCCTCAGCGGCCTTTCTCAAATCCTTGGCTCCCTTCCCAGAACTCCCACGTTAGGGGAAAGAGAAGAATAAATTCTGTTCTAGGTGTTCAGCAACAAAGGCTGAGTGGCGGTAATGACTAGCGAGAACAGGGAGTCAGGAGGGCTTGCTATGCTCGGAGCCCGAGAGGAAGTGCGGAGACGATCAACACAATCACTGCTGTGATAGCGTGCCTCTGGCTGGAGTCTGCCAGGAGAGGCAACACTGCCAGCTCCATCACAAAGCAACCACTGGCTGGAAGGGCAAGGAGCCTGCGGGTGACGGTGGAGGCAGGGTGGTGCAGGGGTTAGGGGCCGCCCATTAAATACACCCTGACTCAAACTTGAGACCTTGTGACCTTCTTGAAGCTTCTCCAGCACTTCCCAGAGAGGGGTTAGCCAGGATGGGGAGTGGGGTGTGGGCAGGGTTACTAGAAAAAAATACAGGATACCCAGTTAAATTTTAGTCTTAGAAAAACAACATAATTTCTCAGTTTAAGCTTGTCCCCAATATTGCATAGAGGTACTTATACTAAAAAATTATTCATTATCTGAAATTCAAATTTAACTGGGTATCCTATCTTAATTGATTAACTAATTAATTAATATTTTGCTAAATCTAGCAAACCCTAGGTGGGGGACAAAACGGTTGAGGAAACTGGGGATGTTTATCCTGGCAGCCAGCAGACTCCAGGGGACAGGAGCGTTGACTTTCAATTTTGGAAGGAATGTCCTGGGAGAGAGACTCAGAAGGGAAATGATTGCATTTTGAAATGCAGCTACATGGTCTGATCTAGAAGAGAATAGGTGGCAGAAAGAAGACAGTGCCAGCTGCAGTCTGGCTCTGCTGTCTACTCCCACGCAACCCCGAGCAAGTTCTGCCGCTGAGCCTCGGTCTCCCCATCTGTGTTGTTATCCATGGACATGCCCTCTGACCCCACGGGTCCTACAGTCTGCAGCCTGGTTTGTATCCTTATTCCCATCACATTTCTCTAGCTGGTGAATCCAGCGTGACTGTCCTGAGTTTCTGGAACATGGTAAGGATGCAGAAGCCAGTGTGTCTCCCTGGTTGTCTTGCCTGTGGACATGGGAGCAGAGAGGGTGAAGCAGAGCCTTAAGATCATGCCCACTGGGCTCACCATGCTGCCCAGACATAAGCCCTGCAAGGCTCTTGCTCCATCTAGCTGGGCATCTGGTGACTAGGTGGCTTTGAGCCCTGATTGGAGGAGAGATTCTTCAGAGTGGTTTCTGGCTTCAGGAACCAGCCCCAACAGAGGCTGAGACCCTTCATCGTGGCCCTGGAATGCTCTGCTGGCTTCGGCCTTATCAGAGAGGGCAAAGCCTCAGAGTAAACCTCCCAATTCAGGCCTTGCTGGCCAGAACCTGTGGCCGTCTGCAGCACAGTTCCCCGGGCTAGAAGGGCACTTGTGGGCTGTTCACTCCAAACCTCCCTGCTGTGCACGTGGGGAACCAAGGCCCTGCAAGAGGAAGGCATTTGATCAAGGCCAGTCCAGGACTCCATGACTCCTCACAGCCTCTGCTCAGTGCTCAGTGGTCTGCCACAGATGACCCCAAGCCTCAGAGTCAACTCACAGACACTGTGTTAGGCACTTAAACCCCACAACAACCCAGCAGAGATGTTCCAGCCCCTATTGCTTCATTGTCCCCATGTACACATGAGACTATGGAGGCTCATGAAACTGGAGATACTTGCTTGAAGCTGGTTAGTGGCAGGGCTAGCTTTTAACCCCAGGTCCTCTCACATAAATTTGCTGTTCCCTCTGTCCTCTCCTCTGTACACGCAGCTCTCTGCTGCGAGTTTTCCCCAAGGCCTCCAGGCCTCTCCCACTGAAGCCCTTCTTTCACCATTGCCCTCCAACGCCCCTCCACACAGCACCTCACTGCAGGCCCGCCCCCCACTCCATGACTCCTGGCATTTGCACAGCTTTTTATAGTTTACAAAGCTTTTCCCAGTATATTATGTCATGTTGATTTCCCCAACTGAGAGACTCCAACCCCAGCGGGGAGCACCTGCGCTTCCCAGGCAATTACCCTTGAGAGACCAGATGGAGCACCCATGCACAAAGGGTTCCTTGCAAAATGTCAGACCGTTCCAAGCAAACAGAAACAGGCCCTGAGCCAGCTCAGCTGCTGCAAGGAGGATCCCAGGAATTACGGCCTCCCAGGCTACAGTGCAGCGCCCCGCTCTCCTTGCAAGCAGCATCCCACTCCTCAGCACCTGCACGGAAGAACGCCCTGCTCATTAACTGCCCTGGGAGCTGCAGACCGGGAGTCCAGCTGCCCTTCCTCATTCCTTCTGGTCCCAGATGGCCAGTAGGCTAGGCGTGTGGTCCCTTGGCTTCTTCTTGTTCCTACAGGGCTCCCACACCTGTGCAGACATCTACCTATGCCTGCCCAAAAGAGCCTCGGCTAAGGGCTCCTGGCAACAGATTTCTCCTTAGTGAGTCTTTCCTTATCAATCTTTCTCTAGATCCTCAGGGACCCACATGCCCAGAGTGGAGGTGCTTTTTGCAAAGTCCTGGCTCAGCATAGAGTGCACTGGACTTTGAGTCAAAAGGTTTAAATTTAAGTCCCGACCCTGCTGCTTTTGTGTTGTGTGCTTGGCAAGGCTGCCATGTGCAGCCATGTACAGCTACACAGGTTGGACACTTGCTATTCAAAATGGGATCCAGAGACCGGAAGCATCCATATCACCTGGGAGCTTGTTAGAAATACAGAATCTTGGGTCCCACCTCAGAGTGATTGAATCAAAATCTGTTTTAACAAGATCCCCAGGTGATTCAAACATTCAAGTTTGAGAATCGCTGGTGTGTGATGATCCCAGGGAGCACCATTACAGGGCCATGGTGTGAATGGCACCCCTGGAGTTGTGCGACATGCTGGCTCTGCTCCTGCAGATCTTCTTTGGGTCTCATTTCCTGGTCTGCCCAATGGAGATAATACCGCCCCCCCTCAGAGTCGCTGTGCTGCTGAATGGGCAACAAGCATACGGGGCCTCTTGCCAGGCTGGTGCTCAAGCGGGATGGGATCAGGCTGCCACTGCTGCCTCTCCTGGAGGTGAGCTTGGGAATTTTCACCACGATGAGGGCTTTTAGGAAAACAGGACCCTTAGGTTTTAGAACTAGAAAAGATTTTAGGGAATCTTCTGCTCAGGCAGATATTCAGTTTTCACTCAACAGTTTTACAGATGATGAAACCCAGGAAGGAGAGGTGAAATGATGGTCAGTGGCTAAGCTGGGAATGGAGCCCCAGGGTTCAATTCCATTCCATTCCAGTGGGGCTTTTCTGCCTCACTGCCCAACCCCCTCCCATAAACCCAGGCATCTCCTAAAGCTGTTCTTGCGACTTATCTATGCCTGTCTTCAGCACCACATGGAGATAAACTAGAGGGAAATTGGATAAAATTTGCACCTTCCTTATAATAGAATACCTAAATAGGTAAAAGGGCAGCTCTTTCTCAGACTTAAACAGGAGACTGTCAGGATAGATGAGACCACTCAAAAAGGAGTGTATCTACACTATCTAAGCACTCACTGCGTTGCTAGGCATTGTCTGGTCCCCAGGATACAAGGTGAACGAGACACCACTCCATCCTCACGTTGCTCCCAATCTGGAAAGGACACATCGCGTGTGTACTGGGAAAGCTAACAGTCAGTACAAGGCACTTGGGGTAAGTCCACCGACTTTCTGTGTTACTAGAGGGATTTAGAGAAGGATGAGAAATTGTTGGGTGGAGCAGACATGGAAGATTCTAGAAGATGCTTGATTGGAAAGGCCTGATGGCAGGTAGGATTTCGATAGAAAGGAACAGACAGCAATGAGTGCAAAACCAGAAATTTGCAAGATACGTTTAAGGGCCAGGGGATGGTTCGTCTTGATTCATCTAGAGCAGACGTGTCTCCACCCGTTAAGGCTGCCATAACAAAATACCGGAGACTGGGTTGCTTACAAACAACAGAAATTTATTTCTCACAGTTCTGGAGATTGGGAAGCCTAAGACCCAGGTACTGGCAGATTTGGTGTCTGAAGAGAGCCCACTTCCTGGTTCATAGATGGCATCTTTTCACTGTGTCCTCACATGGCAGAAAGGATGAGGGATCTTCTCTGGGGTCTCTCTTAATAAAGGCACTAATCTCATTCATAAGGGTTTCACCCTCATGACCTAATCACATCCCAAAGGCCTCACCTTCTAATACCATCACGTTGGGAGTTAGGATTTCAACTTAGGAATTTGGGGGTATGGAAACATTCAGACCATAGCAAGAAGTAGGCAAACGTTTTCTGTAAAAGGCCAGATAGCAACTATTTTATATGCATGTCATGAGTTCTCTGTTACAACTACTCAACTCTGCCATTGTAGCTGGAAAGCAAGCATAGATAACAAGTAAACAAAGGAGCATGGCTGTGTTCCAGTACAACTTTATTTACAAACACTGACATTTGAATTTCATACAATTTTTGTGTTGCAAAATATTCTTCTTTTGATTTTTTCAACCATTTAAAAACATAAAAATCATTCTTTGCTTATAGGCTATACAAAAGCATGTAGAGGGCCACATTTGGATTCCAGACCATAGTCTGCCCATTTCTTATCTAGGGACAGGATAAAAGATGGGGCTGGAAATGTAGGCTGGGGCCAGATCACGCTGGGCATTGGATACCAGGTTAAAGAATCTGGTCTTTTTCCAAACCCAAGTCAGATATAGGAAACCCTGATATTCAGACATCCCTAGACTGGATCCCTTTTCCAACTGGAAACTGGACAACTTCTTCCTAGATAGGTGGATCCCAAGACCCCAAGAGGGGGTGTCCATGGTTGTTGTGCCTTTTACCAAAAGGGGCAAGATTGAGGGAGGAAAGGTTTGGGGGATGAAACTGAGAGTCAATTGTTAGGCATTAAAAGCCTGAGATACCTAAGAATCTTCTAAGTGATTAAGTTAAACCACTTAGGTTATTAAATATTTGAATTTGGAGCTGAGAGCTGAAGATGGAGATGGTATTTTAAACCAAGAATAGACAAACCCATTCAGGAAAGAAATGTAGAGAGAGAAGAGCACGAAGCCAAGAACAGAGCCCTGAGGCACTCTGTTTCTGGGGGTCAGCTGAGGACCAGGAGAGCCTGGAGAGGCAAGAGGGAAATAGCAGACTGTGACGCCCAAAAGCCAAGAGGAAAGAGTGACTTAAGAAGGAAGTGTTAACAGTCCCCAGTGCTGCTGAGAGCTTGGGAAGATGAGGACGAGAATGTGTTTGGGGATCTGGTAACATGGAGGTCTCTGGTGACCTTGACAAGAGCAGATCAATGAGGAGGTGGGCATGGGAGTTAAAGAGAATGGAGGTGATGCAAACAGTTCTTTGGAGATATTCTAACCTTTGCAAAATGAATGAAATTAAGCATTAGTCATAAGGAAAGATGAGAGATTGAACTAAATTCCACAAACTTCTATTGAGTGTCTACTCTGTCCCAGGCATGATGCCAGGCACTGAGGATACAAAGATGGGAAGAGACAAGGCCTGAATAACCACACTCAAATATCATCAGCAACCAAGTAGGCATAAATAACAAGTGGTGTTGGCAAAAGGGGTTGGAGCCACTGATTCTGTGTTTGGGGATCAGAAAAAGCATCCCAGAGTAGGTGCTATATGACCTGGTGCTTGCAGACGAAGAGGGATACAGAAAGCAAAGGCTTGACAAGCAGTGAGAAAGAGGGTTTCAAAAAGGCAGGGTTAAGAAGGAACGGGGTGGGGGGGTGGTTGGGGAACAGCAAGTGATCTGATGTGGCCTGATGGGTGGTGGTGATGATGGGACACGGAGAGACAGTAGATACTTTTGGAGACATAAGCCTTTGTAGCTTGCTAAAGAGATTAAAGTTTGTAAAAAGGGGAAATGAAAGGGGAAAGCATAAATCTACCTGCTCTGTGCCAGGCACTGCACTGGCTACCTTATAGACTTTTGAACATGGGGTTTGCAGTATAAGACAGACCCTAGTTCAAATACAAGTGTTGGAGAGGATGTGGAGAGAAGGGAACCCTCATACACTGCTGGTGGGAATGCAAACTGGTGCAGCTGCTATGGAAAACAATGTGGAGATTCCTCAAAAATTTAAGAATAGAACTACCATATGATCCAGCTATTCCACTGCTGGGTATTTATCCAAAGAACATGAAAACACGAGTGTGTAAAGATGTATGCACCCCTATGTTTACTGCAGCATTATTCACAATAGCCAAGACTTAGAAACAACCTAAGTGCCAATCAAGGGACAAACAGATAAAGAAGATGTGGTATATATACACAATGGAATACTGCTCCACCATGAAAAAAGATGAAATCTTGCTATTTGTGACAACATGGATGGACCTTGAGGGTATTATGCTAAGCGAAATAAGTCAGAGGGAGAAAGTCAAATACCATATGGTCTCACTCATAAGCAGAAGATAAAAACAACAACAACAACAAACACATAGATACACAGATTAGATTGCTGGTTACCAGAGGGGAAGGGGGGAGGGAGGAGGGAAAAAGAGGTGACTGGGCACACGTCTGTGGTGATGGATTATAATTAGTCTTTGGGTGGTGAACATGATGTACTCTACACAGAAACTGAAATATAATGATGTATACCTGAAATTTATATAATGTTACAAACGAATGTTACCTCAATTAAAAAAAATAAAGAGCTACTGTAGAACTAGTTAATAAGGAAAAATACCAAACCAATGGGTTATTGTGGGAGCCTAGAGGAGAGCTGAATGCTGAGGACCTTACAAAGGCCTGGCCTGGGGATGACTGAATGGGGGGCTTCTGTGAATGAGGGGATGTGAGGGGAGTGGGAGAAGCAGAATGAAGATTGAGGGAGAGGCACGTAGAACGATTTCAGGTTCTCTAGCTTGAGTGGACGTGGTGGTCTTAACTGAGCCGGCAGATACAGAAGAAAACGTCGTTTTGGGGAGACTATATATTTAATTTTGGACAAATCAAGTTGAAGATTCTGCAGATTGCCAGATGGAGAAGGTTCAAGGGCGCTGGAAATAGAGATCAGGAACTCCAGAGAGGAGGGGCCTGGAGATTCAGATCTGAGCTGTCGACATGCAGGAGGCAAGGCCTGATTCCTGGAGAGAGAACACCAAGGTCCACATGGTATTTGAGCAGTGGGGACTCTGGAAGGTCCCTAAGAGTCCAGTTTTTAGATCAGTGGGAATAATCCAAGACATAGTTCATCAGAACTTCAGAGTTTATTACAAGCTGCATGTGCGTCTGTTATTTTGATCCAGACTCAGAGATTCTTTATTCTGCACCTTTTAGGGCCAGGCACTGTGAATAAATAAACAGAGAGAAGAGCTTCTTCCTGAGAGCAGATGCGCACTAATAGATGTAGAAGGAATAATGGACTTTAGAAAGTTGCAGGAGCACAGTGAAAACATAGGCTTATCAGTGGGCCTCACTGTCAATCCAAACCACCCAGGATTTAGTGGAGAGATGGTCTGGAGGTGTTAAATGGCTTACGAGGTGATGCAGAAGTGGCCTGGTTGGGAGAGATGGAGTGGGTGTCTTTGTAGAACCCAGCCGAAGGTTTTTCCACTATGACATTGTTGTAAGTCCACAGCCTTTCGAGGTGCACAGGGTGGATTAAAATCCCCACTTTACAGATGAGAACAATGAGTCTCCAAGAGATGAAGAGACCTGCCTCCAGTCATTCCCATGCTAACAAGCGGCAGCAGTGGGTGTGTACCCCAGGTTTCCACATACAGGCCTTCTTTGGCCACCTGAGCTCGAGGAAGGGTGAAGTCCGGGCCAGAGGTGCCTGGAGACTGAGGCCCACAGGCTTGGGGATGGAGAGACAGCACACCACTTTGGGTTCAAGTTGCTAGTTTTGCAGAGTGTAAAATTACTGCCCAAGCCCAGAGCATAAACAGAGTTAACACCCCGTTAAATACAGTGGACTTTCAACATGAGCTCCAGACGTGACTTGATTGAAAAGCCTAGTTGAAAAACTAGCTGAGTAGGAGCTGGCCCGTGAGTAAAATGTATCACATGCACAGCCTTCATGCTTCCCAAAAAGAAAACTCCAGCGCAGGGAGAAGAAAGTGCCAGCAGCAGCTCTGCAGGCTCAGGGCTGAAGATCGGTAATGAAGTCTTTCTGGAAGGTAAGAAAGGGCTATGTGCTGTATGCTATTTTTAAACATGCTGGAGCAGCACATGTATTCCTGCCCTGTGCACTTTCTCCAGCAGAGGAGGGGCCCCGGGGAATGCAGCCAGGAATTTAGATGCTATTTATTGTATTTCCTTTTATCAGTCAAATGATTTTCCTATTTCCCATATAGATAAAGATCTTCCGCTTACAGCTCTGGCTTGTTGACCTTGTCAGGACTGCTGTGCAGTCTGGAAATTGGTCCCAGAGAGAAGGGCACTGTTGTTAGGGGTTCGTTTGGCGAGTTGTGTTTTTATTCTCCAAGCAAGGAGGGATCAGTTTACAAAAAATAATAATAATAATAATAAAAGCTTCCAAAAACAAAAACTGATTGTTTTGTGCCTTTTTGCAAAACTGCAAGGCTGTCCAAGTAGTTGGTTCACCAGCCGGCCCCCTCCTATCTGAATTATCTCCAACCCTATCATTCAGCAACACACACACACACACACACACACACACACACACACACTCCTGCAGCATCAAGCCCGCCATGGACCCAGCCCCGGACCCACTGTTGTGCTGCTCTCTTTGCAGGCAGAGGGGCAGAGGGGGCGGCAGCTCTGTCTTGGCTTGTAAGCTGAGCCAGTCTCTCAGTTGTGCCAGCTCTAGAGGCCCCTTGGAGATGCCGATATGCTTGAGTGGGAGCAGTTGCAACTTCCCCTCGCCTGGAAGCCTTGGAGCCAGCAAGGCCTCTGGAAGCCGCATTCCCAGGCGAGGGTGTGGCCAGAAGGCTGTTAATCAGTGGGAGGTCTCCTCTTGGGCAAGCTGCCCTCATTGTCTCCCCTCGCCTGGGCCTGCTGTCCAGGTTCAAGGGCAGGAGAGGGCGCCACTGTTCCTCACCGTCTCAGGAAGGAGACCAGCAGATGATGCGGGAGGCTGAGGTTTTATTATAAATCCTCTTCACTTTTGGTTGGTTCACAACCACGAAACATAAAGAGAGCCAGCTAGACTGAGGAATCTGGCCCCTTGCAGACTCAACGTTTGAATAGCAAGGAGCTGCAGGCCTCCTCCACACCAGCATGGGTCTGCAGGGGATTATAACAGAGTCGCCAGCTTTCCTGAATCCCCGGGTTCTTCCCCACCGTCGTGGTGCTTCCTGGCCAGGACAGCAGAGGGCACTGGGTCTTCCCAACAGCACTTCTGTCACAGGCAGCTTTCCCACACATCTGGAAATGGGCCCTACCACTCTTAGGAAATGCTGGATGAGGATCTGTCTATGTGAGACGTGCTGGCACCCGAGTGAGCACGCATATGCATCAAGAATTCCACTTTCTCATTAGTTCTATTTCCCCCTCAAGAGCTCTTGTGGAATGTGGGGAATTTGCTTTGCCAAGACAGCCAGCACATGAGTCCTGGGCTTGGTCTGAGCCTGGGTGGAATGCTTGGAGGGACCTCTGGTCTGAAGCCTTTGCCCTTCCCTCCCATGTGGAGGATGAAAAAGAAAAAAGAAGAGCAGGACCTCCCAAATCTTTCCCCTAGGGAAAGAAAGCTAAAAATGTTCGGCCCTGCCCTTCCAGGCCCTCCTGAAGAGAGCAAATGCTCACATTTCCAGGTCCTTGAGAAACAAGACCTAATTCTAAGAAAGCATCTTCATAAATTACAAGAGATTAGAAATACCAATGCAATATGCAAACAATGGAGTTGGGAAAGGAGAGATTGGATGGAGGAAGACAGAGCTGGAACCAAGGAAGGGGCTTGGCTGCTATTCCGAGACTGTTCCCTAGGCTTCCAAAGGCTGCATACATTTAAATGTCCAACTTTTCCAGCAGAAGCCAGCAATCTATACTTCTCTTGGCCAAACAACACATCAGTCTAATATGGTGTGGGGGAAATATGTTACATTCTTTTATGAACAGAATGTTAACACCACCTAGAATCAACATTTGTATCCAAGAACACAATGAGCTCGTTTGTTTTGTGCTGCCACGGGTTTAAGAAAGGGACGTTTAGAGAGAGCCGGGAGGTACCCCTTCTCCCTACCCAGAAATGCAGATCCATGGCAAACCAGCTGGGGCTCAGGCATCTAAAGGGTTTCAGCCTTGGAGACCCAGCTCATTCCCTTCCTGCCCCTGCGGCCTCTGTCTCTTGGGATTGCCAAGAGGAAGGCAGAAGCAGCTAGCGGGGCAGGAATTTGCAGCAAGGTCCAGGACATGAGGCAGCATCCTGTCTGCAGGACTGGGTCAGTTAGTGAGGCCGGTGGTGGGGGGAGGAGGGTCAGGCTTGCATCCTGCCACTTCCCACTGCATATTGAAGTAGGAGCTGACACAACTTAACATAAATCCTTAGATGAGAGACTTCTGGGGGCTGGAAAACAAGGAACCAGGGTGAGATGACACTTTTTCTTTCACGCTGGTGATATCTTTGGGCCAGGCAATTATTACCCTCATCTGAGACAGCCATTGTGACAGAGATGTAAGCTGAGTCTTCTCAGGATGCTGTATGGATCTTCCTTGAATTATGATGGGGATATGTCCAGATAAACTCATTGTAAGTTGAAAATGCATTTAATACACCTAACCGACCGGACATCATAGCTTGGCCTAGCCTACCTGAAACATGCTTAGAACACTCACATTAGCCTACAGTTGGGCAAAATCACCTAACACAAAGTCTATTTTATGATAAAATGTTGACTGTCTCATGTAACTTATTGCCTACTGGACTGACAGTGACAAACAGAATGGTTGTCTGGGACAGCATGGCTGTCAGTGTGTCGGTCGCTCACCCTCGTGATCATGTGGCTGACTGGGAGCTGCGGCTCGCTGCCGCTGCCCAGCAGCTCGAGAGAGGATCGTACCGCACATCACTAGCCCTGGAAAAGATCAAAATTTGAAGTATGGTTTCTACTCACTGTGTATTGCTTTTGCACCATCTCAAAGTCAAAAAATCCTAAGTTAAACTATCGTAAGTTGGGGACCGCCTGTATATTCCTCCAGAGGCTTTTGGGAAGCTCCATCAAGCTCTTTAGGCTGGTTTGTTCCTTAATGCTGTTTTTATTTTACTGTCTTTAAAAGTGGGCCTGCAGCCTGAAGTCAGTGGCTTGCTCCTTACAGGTAAAATGCTTACCTAATTATAAAAATAAAAACAAAGGGGAAACTCTTTTCCCTTTCCCAGAATATTTGTTTGCCTGCACCAGAGCATCTAAAAATGTGAGAGTCCTCTTCATCTCATGGGCTGAATTGGGGCCTCATTTTGTGAAGCAAGCAGGCTCACTTCGTTTTCAGATGAGATACTGGATGTTACCACTTTCAACCATAGTACTAGTCTCTCTCATTAAACACCTGGAGCTCATTATGGATATAACCTGCAGAAAAGTCTTTACTGCTTTAATAGGCACAATCTTTAGAAAAGATCCTTTGACTTACGTATAAGATCAAGACATGCTTAATCTGGGCCCCATTTAGCTGTGGGTAAGGTCTTCAGGCTCCAGTGAAACCCCTTCTTTGCATGATCACAATTTACAATTTTCTGTAATTTACTTCCCTTTCCTCTATGTTGTTAGCATATTTAGTAGCTGCAATTCACCTGGTCCATCCTGTTATTTTCACCCAGTTCTACGAAACAATCAGTAAATATCTCAGTCATATTTGCTATAAAGTCAGCCATCATAAACAGATATTACTTCACTGTAAGCGACTAGGATGTTTAGCATCTTTTGTGCAGATGCAAATCTTCCCCTGCAGAAATCCCACACAAGAAACCTCTGTAAATTAAATGCTCTGGACATCTTTAGAGATACTGCCTGACTTAAGCCAAGAAACAAGTTGCACCTGGGTCCAGATGATGTTCTGGTGTCAAGGGAAGGACAAAAGAATAGTCAAACTTGGTAGCAGGGCCAAGGATCAAACAATGAAATCTTTAGTCAGGGTGGTTGATGTTGAGGCAGGGTCTGACTTTTTGCCCGCAGAGCAGTGCCAGCATCTGGGAGGAAAGAGCTAACAAAAAGGGCCTCCTTGGGGGTCTTTAGTAAATGTCACCCCACATCCAGACTTGTTTAAGTTTTAGAATTGTCAACATAGATGCTTACTTAACACCTACCCTCCTGCATCTTAAACGAACCTGCCCACAAGCACGTCTGATTTTTAGCCATTCCTGCCTGCTCCAGTCTGCTCCTCCTCCAGGCTTCTCAACTTAGTAAATGGTGCCCCTATGAATCTGTTTGATGCCTGAGATGCATCTGCAACTGCTCTCTCTCCCTCCTTCCTTCCTACCTCTAATCTATCATTCATCTTGTTCATTCTACCACCCATTTAGCTTTATTCCATCCTCTTCTCCCCTTCATTCTTTTCTGCTACAGCCTTAGTCTGAGCTCCCACATCCTCTCACAGGGACTACAGCCCCAGCCACAACTTATCTCCCTATTTCAATTCTTGCTCCCCACAGCCCTCTCTTCATAGAGCAGCCAGCAGAATTTTTGTAAACCACATATCACTTTCCTGTTTGAAGCCTTCAGTCGCTTCGCCTTGCACTTAATATCCCAGATCCTTAGGATGGTCAAAGAGACCTCACATAGTCTAACTCCTATCTGCCTCTTCCCTAGCTTTTCTGATTTTCATTCAGTTCCTCTAAAGCAGCAACAAAAGTTGGGCTTCATATTCTTTTCCTGACTCTTTATCTAAGTCCTATTTGTTTTCCAAATCTCATCTTAACTGTCACTTCCTTAGAGAGGACTGTCCAGACCCCACAATCTAAAATAGGTCCCTACTCCCTCCCAATGTGCTCTGGAGTATCGCCACTCTTGTCCTGCATTTGATCCCAAATGGTAATATCTCCTTAGCTTTGTTTAATCTTGTTTCTTCTACTAGACAGTCCGCTCCATGAAAGCAAGAACCATCTTTGCTCTGCTGTATTCTTTGTGCCTGCTCCAGAGGGTAATAAATATTAGCTGAACAAGTTCATGAAACTATACTGCAACATGATCAGCTTCTTAAGGGGTTTATGCTGCCTTCCTGGTGAACCTGCCTGGCCAGACCACACATTACTTCAAACTTCCTCCTTGAGGAATTTCTCACTGAGTGTTGGGAGAAACCAAGTCACATTTCCAAATGTTTCTCCAATCTGCTCCTTCACCACCCTTACTACAAGCTCTTCTTACTTTTTGTCTCGACTATTTTAACAGTCTCCTAACCGGACTATATCCACATTGCCTTGAATTCAGGAGTCTGGCAAGGACTAAGGACTGCAAACGCGGATGGAGAGAAAATATACATCTTGATTTTCATAAACCTCTAACTGAAATTTGGCACTTTCTTTGATTGTAAATGTTGACAACAAACCCTGGTAGTATTGGTAGGACCTGTGACTTTGCTACCAACAGAATCAAAGATATTTTTACATCACATTACAGCTGCTGCAGATGTCGTAATATCATTTATGGTCATTCCTACTTTTTTTTTTTTTTTAAGGATTGGCACCTTGGCTAACAACTGTTGCCAATCTTTTTTTTTTTTTTTTCCTGCTTTATCTCACCAACCCCCGCCCCCCCCCCCCCCCCCCCCGCCCCGTACACAGTTGTATATCTTAGTTGCAGGTCCTTCTAGTTGTGGGATGCGGGACGCCGCCTCAACGTGGCCTGACGAACAGTGCCATGTCCGCGCCCAGGATCTGAACCCTGAGCCGCCACAGCGGAGCACGCGAACTTAACCACTCAGCCATGGAGCCGGCCCCTGGTCATTCCTACTTTAAAATTATGATAATTATTAGAGCTCCTGCTAGATTGTTGTTTAATTCTTTATTAAGAAACACAAATATTCCTGTATAATTAATTTTTAATGTTTTGATAGCTATACATCAGTATAGTTGATTTCCTTTGTAGTCCTATGTATTTTATTTTCTGCGCTTAAAACATTATTCTGAGAAGGGTTCATGGCTTCACCAGATGGCCAAAAGGGTTCACGGCAGAAACAATACCAAGAATCTCTGGTTTAGTTTTTCTTCTCACGTCACTGCCTTGCAAAAAGAACCTTGATACCTTCCCCCTGGCTGCAAAATAAAAGCTGAATCCCTTAGCATAGTGTTCAAGGACCATTTATAATCCATTTTCAAAAAACCTCACTCTCTGTTTTTTATCAATACCCTGGATACAACCTGTGCTCCAGTCACACTGAACTACTTGAGCACACCAAAAATGTGCTCATATCTTTAGGTCTATTTTTAGCTTCTCTTAAAGAACTACTCTTTTAAGGCCTAGCTCAAAATGTTATCCTGGTAAAGTCCTCTTTTGACTTCCCCCAAGCACAAGCTCTGAATCTTTCCTTTGTATTTTCCAGAACACTTTGCTTACAGCTGTTTGATAAGTTATCAGATTCTATTGTAGTCAGCTTTTGTGTTTATTCTTTGTTATACTGTGAGCGTCTTGAGGAGAGGGATGTCCTCAACTTTACACCCAAAACATGTAGTAAGTACTTGGAAAATGTTTGAATGAATGAATATATTTAAAATATTCATTCTCCTGAGGAATGAGTAAAATCTGTAACGATCACATTAGTTTGTCCTTAAAAACAAGAAATTCTTTTGATAAATATAAGTTCAATTAAAAAATCCACCAGCCCCCCAAAAATAGAAGGTTATCATTTTACATTCTACTGCCTGGACCCAGCTGCCTTTAGTTAATTTCTGTCCTTGAAGATAGCAAAAGCATCCCTAGCAGGAACCCATTTGCTGAGTCCATAAACCTTTTTTTTTTTTTTTTAAAGATTTTATTTTTTCCTTTTTCTCCCCAAAGCCCCCTGGTACATAGTTGTGTATTCTTCGTTGTGGGTTCTTCTAGTTGTGGCATGTGGGACGCTGCCTCAGTGTGGTCTGACGAACAGTGCCATGTCCACGCCCAGGATTTGAACCAACGAAACACTGGGTTGCCTGCAGTGCAGCACGCGAACTTAACCACTCGGCCACGGGGCCAGCCCCTGAGTCCATAAACCTTTTGGCCATATCAATGATGTCTTCTCATATTACCCTTCTTTGAATGATGCCAAATCTATTTTCGGCCAGTCTCTTTCAAGCACACTTTCCATAACTTGCCCTAGGATTTTCTAACCATCAGGTTATGGTATGATTTTTATAATCTAGAACATTCAGCTGCTTTATGCCAATCTTAAACAAATGCAGATGGAAGGTTTTAAAAACTGGTTTTTTTTTTTTTCGAGGAAGATTAGCCCTGAGCTAACTGCTGCCAATCCTCCTCTTTTTTTCTGAGGAAGACTGGCCTTGAGCTAACATCCATGTCCATCTTCCTCTATTTTATACATGTGGACGCCTACCACAGCATGGCTTGCCAAACGGTGCCATGTCTGCACTCGGGATCTGAACCAGTGAACGCGGGCTGCCAAAGCAGAACGTGTGCACTTAACCACTGCACCACCGGGCCAGCCCTTAAAAATTCTTTTCCTAAGGAGCTTGAAGAATTAAAAAGGAGCCCATTCCTTAATTTCATAGTTCAGCGAACAGCTTGAGTAACTGGATCTGTGTGTGTGCATGTGCTGAGGTTGGACAGAATGTTAGTAAACACTGACCTGAAATTAAAATCTCGTGGAACCACAGAATTTAAGAACTGAAAGGAAGCTTTTAATGGATAGCAGAGAGATGTAAATGTCTTGCCCAGGTGTTAATCTCCTGGTTGAATCTCAAATTTAGCAAGTCCAAAACAGAGTTCTTGCTCTTTCCTCCATCTTGCTTCTTCCTTAAGTCTACCTATCACAGGCAAGGGCACCTGAGGCTCACCACACAGTTGCTCAAGCCAAAAACCTAGGGGTCATTCTTGGTTCCTTGTCTTTCATTCTGCACATCTAATCCCTCAGCAACTTCTGTCCATTATATTTCCAAAATATATCCTGAATTCATCTGTTCTTTTCTGTCCCCACTGCCACCACTGTAGGCCAAACTATTGTCACTTCTCACTTGGACTCCTGCGTCAACCTTCTAATTGGTCTGATTCCTCACTCAACTCCCCACAATTCTCTCCACAGCATCCAGCGTGATCCTTTAATAGTCTAAATCAGATCTTGTTTCTTACTTGTGTAGAACTCTCTTCACACTACACTTATAATACAATTTAAACTCTTTACCACGCCTTACAAAGCTCTAAATGATCTCCTTACTGCCTACCTGGCAACCTCAGAGCCACTCTACCTCTCATTTACTCTGC
Organism: Equus caballus; assembly: GCF_041296265.1. NCBI lineage: Eukaryota > Metazoa > Chordata > Mammalia > Perissodactyla > Equidae > Equus > Equus caballus. The sequence goes on along the minus strand of NC_091684.1, from coordinate 130,973,419 downwards.
TCCAACTTCACCAGCTTTTTCTTTTCCTTGAAATCCCAGGGTTCATTCCTGCCTCCAGACTTTGTTCTTTCTACTTCCTCAGTGCTAGCTCCTTTGAGTCAATCTGGTCTGTCTTCAAATGTTACTCTTTCAGGGAGGCCTTTCCTCTACCCTAGTTTGTATCATTTCATCTCATCTTGGCAACTAGCTGAATTTGTTAGGTTACTTGTTTGTAATCTCTTTCCTCCAGCAGGATGTAAGCTCCATGAGGACAAGGACCAATATCTCTTGACACAAGAAAGACATTCGACAAATATTGTTGAATGATTAGGTCTAGTTCTGGTTCGCCGACTCACCGTGCTACGCCACTGCTTTGAACTCATGTCAGTCTTACTAAGTACCTATAAGACAGTATGGCTATGGTGGAATGTGGGGTCAGAACTATCTGGGTATAAATCCTTTCTTTGCCCTTTCCCAGTTGTTTAACTGGGCAAGTTGCTTACCATTTTTGAGTCTTAATTTACTTATCTGTAAAATGGGTATAGTAGTCCGACGCCATAAGATTGTGGTAGGAATTAAATGCCATAATTTATATAAAAAGCAGAGCAGAGTGCTTGGCCTATAGTATGTATCTAATTATTCTCTTTTCCCTTGAGTCTTTCATAAAACAGTTAATATTTAGGTGTCTATTCTGTGACATGTACTAATCTAAGTGTTTTACATAGATTAACTAATTTAACCCATATACAAACTCTACACAGTAGAAACTATTAATATCCCTGTTATAGATGAGAAAACTGAGCTACAGAGTGGTTTAAGCAACTTGCCTAAGGTCACACAAGCAGAAAAACGCAGAGCCCAAACTTGAACCCAGCAGTTCCGTCCAATTTCAGAGTTAGTGAAACAGTCATTGACTATTTTTATTGTGACTCCAGGGTAAGAAACACATTTTACATTGTAACCCAGCACATGTGTATGTACTAAAGTGGAAACAAAGTTTCACAAAATAATACCTACCCTTACTACATACAGTGTATTCTGGTAGTTTCTCTTCAATTTAATTTAAAAAAAGGTTTTGACCAACTTATTGATTTAATGGCTTACTAATGAGTCAAAAACACACTTTGGAAAACCATTTGTCTAAATTACAATTAATCTAACTACTCTTACCTTCCAGTTACTTCAACCTCTATAGAAAAACTCTGATGGTTATCAGTCTAGACTTTTATATTTCATTTACATTTCAGATAAAGTCCTTATCTTAAGATGCTGATCTCCCAAGACTCAGCTCTACTACCCATTGCAAAACCTCTTGGAATTACGGAAAAACCATCCTTATCAGTTGAAATTCAAGCAACTTTTTCACTCTCCAAAAATTATTTACTTTTATTAAAGCTCTTAATACAAGGTACCCTGTTAGAACCACTTATGCACATCTGTCTTTCCCACTAAACCGTCATCCCCTCAGAGCAAAAACCCTGTTTTATAAACACTCTTGTAGTCCCAAACAGTGAAGTGAAATGGAGAACGCAGGAGCTGATTATAAAGAACTCTGACTCTTAAGTGTCAGGTGGAGTGTTTGAGACTCAAACAAGAGACCACCACTATACCCACTGTCTTATGTATTCTTACCGGAACAGCTGAGGCGTCTTCCCATTGCTCCAGTGTTGCACGTGGTTTACAAAGATCCTTCTATCTGACAATTTGGATTGGCCCTGCTCTTAATTTCCCAATGCCATTCCTGTTTCCCCATGGCCCCTTCTCTTGTCTGCATTTTTCTAGGCTAAGAGAACTTACATTTCTACCTCTGGCAAGTTTCTCCCTGTAGACACACATGCCTATGGAAACTAAACTGCAATGGTTTTGGGATGAGCGGATGTACATTTTCACCTGAGCTATCTAACTCAACCCTGATCTCTTTTATGAGCTGGCACATGAGCTAGTGTTTATTTCTATAGATATTGTAAAATATACTTCTGAGTGCAGGCTATGTGTCAAAAGATAAATAAATAGAACAAAGAAAAAGCCCTTGACTTGGAACTTTCAGTTGCAAGGCAGGAAATTCTTTCAGAAGGCAGGAAGCAGCTATGAGCTTTTCCAACAAGCAATGCTTCAATTTCTTCACCCTCAGGGAAAGATTATCCTGGTGTTGTTTTAGCCCAGCAAAAGCTGAGCAGTTAGAGAAAGGGAACAAACAAGTGGGGGAAATATTACCACCTGTTTATGTTGACTTTTACTAAAAAAGACTGGCCACCAGCTGTTGAGGCGTAGGGGAGGAGCTAAGGCGGGAACAGGAAATGCTGACTCAGACGGAAGGTAGTTTTCAGCTTTCTGGCTGTTTGGAAGTAAACAAAAGTGCTAAGGAAGTACATGGTCACTCTCAGAAGGCCAAGAGGCAAAGGCAAGATAATGCATCCTGCTCGTTTATATAGCAGAGCTGGCTTCAGTGTATGCATGAAGTCACACATGAGCCATGAGATTAACATTTTCTCCTTCTCTACTGACTAAAACCCATAATTACCGGGGCAGTAACGTCCAAGGAAAGATGACATTTTTCGGCCTCCCTCATAGGTAGCTGTCGTCACGTGACTGAGTCATGGAAGTGCTAACTGTGATTTCCAGGAAGACTCTTTAAAGGGTGCTGATGCAACCGAGTTTGCCCATTTTGCTCTGGCCCTCTTTTCTTCTTCATGCTGCCAGAATTTCAAATGATGGCTGATGGCCAAGTGGCTATTCTGGATCATGAGGTGACCTTGAGAATGGAACTATGTTGTGGTGCAGACAGGAACATCTATACTGGTCTTGGACTGCCAACCTTTGGGATACTTTTCTATGAGAGACACTTCTCTTGTTTAAGCTTTCATTGACTTGGGTTTCTGTTTAATGTTGTCAAGCCCAACCCTAACTAAGTTACCTCAATAATTCTTGGCATTCATAAAACCAAGTCTTCATATCTTTCAAAGCATGGTCAATTCTGTTACCTAATTCTGTCTTTCTAACAACAGTATAGGAGAGCGGAGGCACGTGCTATGTCAGAAGAGGAAACTGGAGTTGAAACAAAGCAAGTCTTGCCTGATGCCACACAGTTGGCTACTTGGAGAGAGAGCAGCAGGCTTTGGGAGCCAGGTTACCTCTCTCCTAGGATTTTAAAAGCATGGTGGAAATAAGTGACAAATTTCCTTTAAAGATAATTTTGATTGGTTAAGTTGTGATTATTTTAAAAAGCAGGAATTTAAGGACAACTTAGCTCTTCTGTCAAAGGAAGACTGAAGACTATTTTCTCCCATAAAGGGGATTAAAGTCACTGACTTTAAAAAGAGCAAACTTCTTTCAAGTTGCCTCCAGAATACTACTGCTAAATTAGAATGAATTACAACTCACTGTATTGTTACAACATACATTAAAAGAACTGAATTCTCAAACATGCTCAGTCGCATTTCGAATAAGCAATTAGGAAAATGAATCTGTTTCTGTTTTAAAAGCATAACAGATGATGTTAATGTAAAGTTGACAAAATCTTTAAGATGAAAAGGTAGAGGGAGGGGCCAGCCTGGTGGCACAATGGTTAAGTGTGCACGTTCTGCTTCAGCGGCCTGGGGTTCGCTGGTTCAGATCCCGGGTGAGGACATGGCACCGCTTGACAGGCCATGCTGTGGTAGGCATCCCACATATAAAATAGAGGAAGATGCGCATGGATTAAAAAAAAAAAAAGAAAAGGGAGAGGTAGGACTTTTTTTCATTATAATGCAGGTAAAACTGAATCGGGTGGATTCGTCATAGAAAAGTTTTAATGAGGCAAATGTCAAGCAAGCATATCAACTTCTTAAAAAACAAAGGAAATCTAAAAGTTTCAATTACAAAAACACTTATAAAGAAAACTTGGCATTTCAACAGTTCCAAACACATGTACACAAAGTTTTTCCTAAAATTTAATTTTGTCAGAAATAAAACACTTTGTCTCACTTTCCTCAGCTGCTCCTTGTGTTTTAATAGAAAGAAAGAAAAGAAATCTGTAACACTGAATAGGCAACAACTTATTTCTCGAGAACACATAAGTACAGTAACATCTACAAGTTTACTGGGAAACATGAATTAGGGATTGTGTTAGCCTGTAACCTCACTGACCACCCCCTGGTTGGGCACAGAGACAGGAGGCGACTCAGATCTGCTTTACAGAGCCTCACAGTTCTGTGGCAGCTGAATCCCAGCCACCAGCGTGTCAGGTGTGTAGCTGCTGGGAGAGGCGGCATTTCAAAAGCAGGCTGCTGCTGATTTTGTGAAAATGGTTTCAGACTACAGGCTCTCTCAAGATCTCATGCATTCCTGAATATGCAAATATTTCAAGTCAGTGTGAGGTGTCTTATCTAGAGTCAGGAGAATGATGATCTTTGGACCAAATTACAGTCTTACCTGGTCAACAGCACTGCTAACAAAGCTGCACAAAACTAACACAAAGGAGAAACAGAGAGAAATATTAGGAGGAAGGAAGAAAGGAGAGAAAGTGTCTGGCAGGAGGCAGACACAAACTTTCAGAACTGGCTTGAACGTCCTTCTGCCATAGAGTGTGTTCTAGCTTGGACTTAGCAGGCAAGGAGTCAGAGAAGTGACAGGAACAGGAGGTAAGAGCAGGAAAACAGGAAAATACAGAAAAGCAGGAAAGTTGCCTAGGTTTAGAGCAATAGACAATGATGAGCTCTTAATTCTAAAAAAATTGCCAAGTGGTGGAATGTGGGCTTCAGTGCATGGAAATTTGATGTGTGTTCACATAAGACATTAAAAAAAAGGTTGTTTTTTTTGTTGTTTTATTTCCTTTGGGCTAATAAAGAAATCAGGTAAAGGAGATGCTAAGAAGACGGGATGGTGCAGCAACCTAACAGAGGGTTTCTGGCTTCCACCCTGGCTTATGAGCATATTGTGAGGAGGCCACACATCCACCTGCTCTCAGTGGCTTGGTGCCTAGACAATGGGCTCAGCAGGCCCTGCTTTGGTTCCAAAGATCTCAGCTGCAACTGTCAGCCTTGTGCTCTAGAGCATCAAAACAAACAAACAAACCCTGAGGTGAGAATAGAGACCCCTCTTCCCTTTCGTTGTTAAAAAAAATAAAATCACTTACTAGCAGTGGAGGAGAGGAAGGAGCCTAACCTTCTTGCAATTACAGCTACAGAAGGAAGACAAAGGAGGTGAGAATTCCTCCGTGCCCTTTTCTGTCAGCTCGAGAGACTATTTTGAACGACACCTGCAACTATCCATATCTGTGAATCAGTACACTTAAAGCAGACAGAGATTCCCTTAGTTTTCACTTACGATAAACTTCAGGTTTTTTTTTTTCAATACCAAATGAGAAACTACTTTTTGGTTCTCTTCTGTTTACCAATGACCTTTTCCTCAGCAAAAATGCTCCACAATACATTGCCAACAGATGGGAACAGAAGAGCCTTGCTGGGGCTGGGAAACCAGGTATGTACAGGAGCAACGCTTAGAAACAGCAGGCAGTCCCAAGGAGGAAGGAAAGAGCATTCTCCTTCAAGACAACAATCACAAAGCCTAGATGAGGGCTGGCACCCACTGTGCTGTGTGGGGTAGGAAACACAGCCTGGCTCCACAGGACACTGTCAACAAGAAGCTCCTTTCTTTGGAATCACAGCAGGACAATGATGGGAAAAGACTGGGCCTGTCCAATGAGAGAAACTCTCCTTCAGAACCCTGCTGAGCAACAAAGCCTAGAGGTCAGAAAATGGAGATGTTTATCTTGGTGGGGGTGAAGGGAATAAAAAAATTAACCCCCAAAGGCATTAAAATAAGTGACAGCTAGGTAAGAAAACCAGACCACCACCACGCCACCCACCGATAAAAGGATCCAATCTGAAGTAGAACAATGAGAAGGCCTCCTTTCTGCTGAAGAAGATGTCAGTCTTGGGGTTGCCTAGTCAGCAGAATATATGCAGATCCACTTTAACAGAAACAGAGCTGATGGGAAACTGAAGACTTGGGAGAGTGGTTGTACACTTTCAAAGCTTCACAAGGACGATTCCATAGGAAGTTCTTATAGATGTTCCTTTTGCTATTCCCTCATATGGCTTCCTGGAGTGAAGGTATTTAACTCATAACTGATAGTTCTTTCACAAGCAGAGTAATCTGTGTTCCCTTTCTGCCTCCATTCAATTCAAATTTCCATGGATGGCTTCTCGTTCCTCACAAGTAAAACCACTTACAGAACATCTTGGAGTTCTAAGACCTGTAGAATGGAGGGGGGGGGGGGGGGAAGATACCAAAAAGGTAAGCATTGATCAGAAAGGACTAGAGCTATGGGTTAAAAAGAATGCTTTGTTCTATTTTCAGAAGGATTAAGGTGAGGAGCACAGTGTGTGTAAACTAAAGAGCTCAGAAAGCTGCAAGAAGCCCACCTCACTGAGATGTTACAGATAACATCTCAATGAGAAACATGGCCCTGCTCCAGTTCGGCAACAATGGGGAAGTAGGAAAATCGTGAGCTGAACACAGAAAAGTAACTATCAGGGACAAATGTGATGACAGAAAATTAGTACTCTACTTTAGACCAAAGAATGCATGGTCAAAATTGGTCAAATCAGTTTTCTTAAAGTATAAATCTAAGGATCTCTGCATATGTAGGAATGTATTGTGTGAATATGATCAATAAATTTTCTCACATTGATAAAAAATGCAATCACATAAAGATTTTTTTTCAATCCTCAAACAGCCAAATACTTATCATTTGGTTCAACTGAAAGCAAGAAACATATGGATTTTGATAGTTTATAGACACATGATAGTTTATATTGTGGGGACCTGGATTTGGCCACCCCAAGGTATGTCTCTTTGGCATGATGATTATTTGAGGCTAGTTACTTTGCAGACAGGAAAGCAACTGAAAAGTAAAAGTAGAATTTACTTACCCTTTGTAAGAGACATTTACATTGTAAAGATATTTCCCTCTCTACCAGGAAGAAGGGGAGATGACCTCCTCTCCAGAAACTCTTAATCAGTGGGGAAGGCAAGGACTTAAATCTGCATTTGTTTATTGTGCTTGTCTGGTAACCTCCTGTAACTGACTTCCCTCCCCCTCCAATGTTGGCATTTCTTTAAGGATTAAGCATCTATCCTTAGGCTAGGAACTGATTGCTGGGCTCACCTGTGACCACCCAGCTTGAGACAATAGACTTGCCTCCTGCTGCCCTCCGAGATAGCAGACCCACTACCTGCTGTGTCCATCAAGTGCTGTGCCGACAGGGCAATCTTGTGACTACTGTGGGAGGGACATTTCAATCATATGTGGAACACCCTGTTTGGGGGTATATAACCACTCTGTGCACCCCACTTCTTCGGTGCCCTTTCGTCCTTCGGGCAGAAAGGCCCCGGGCCATGGTCCTCATAAAGCTTTGTTTAATTATCTCCTGCTATTCTGTCTCATGTGAATTTAATTCGTTCTCTGGCCAGACGAACCCACATTAGGTAGAGGAAAAGTCTTCCTCCCCTACAATATAAACCTCTCAATATGAAGTCACCCCCATGGCTTCCTCCTTGCTCCACTTTTCTCTAGGTTCTAGTTAGCCACAAAGAAAGATGACAGCTGAGGTCATTCTTCTATTGCATATCTATGAAAATAATTTTTAAATGGGCTGACCAAAATTTGATAACATAATTACTGGATTGTAATTTTTTTCCATTTACCTCCTATTTATCTTAATGCTTTCATTCCCAGATTTTTTAATGCTTCCCGTTACACCCATCCCCACCTCCTTTTGGGAATGTTTAAGAAACCCCGCTGGACCAGAGTTTAGATATATGTATGTGTTCTAGCCCTAGATTCTTCACTTATCTACTCAGGAATTTTCAGGCATTTCACCTCTTTGGGACTCAGTTTCTTCATATGTAAAACGTTGGGATTTCTAAGGGTCCCTTCCAGCTCTAATATGCTTCTCTAAAACTAGAGACCATTAGTTTCCCTTCACTCACTGGCTCCCAACAGTGGACAAAACCTTTGCCAAGCTCATGTCAGAGTAATCAATTGTACCACAAATGCTGGGGACATCAGGCGTAGCTTTCTGTACATATTTGTATAATGAGGCCAAGCTAGTATTAATCACAGTCTTTATAATTGTTTCATTTGAGAGTTTCAGGGGGTGTGGGGAACTATCCATTCTTAGTCATGTTTGCATGGCTAGACTGTAAGAATCTGTAGTAATAAAACAGTTCACATTTTTAGATATTATTTTTTCAAGGGCAAAATATTTGTAGGTTAAAATCAAGGATAATGGTAATACTCTAGGTTTTCAAAGTCATCTGTGAAAGCAGATACTATACTTTATATCCTCAAGATAAGTAAAGCTTTAAGAGAGAGAGTTACTGGCAAAATGCTCAAAATGGAAAACCACTGTTGGCTTAAAACTTGCAATAACTGCTGTCTACCTACATGAGGAGACACTATGTTATCAATTACTGTGTTCTTTCACAATCTTCCATGCTGTTTCTCCCAGGTCTCTCTTTTCAAGCCTACAAGAGTGCTAATTGAAAACACCGTGTGAAAATGAGAAGGATGATGAGCTCCTGAAAATCTGAGGCCTAGATTTACAAGCTGTTCCCTTCATAAACAGCAGCAGCAATGCCACTTCTTTATTTTGCAGGGAGATGAGTCATCTCTTAGATGTACAGTCTGCCCCATCTGGCTACTCACTAGAAGGATGGTAACCCTTTCCCCATCAGAGCACGGCTGAGGCCTAAGTATAATGAATTGCTTTGTACAGTTACCATCCAAGGGCATGACCAAGAAGGATTAAGACTACCACTTCGTCCTGCTAGCAGATGTTGTCTCATTAGATAAAGAATCATGGGTTTTATTCTTACATGTTGCTCAAGGTCCAAACCATGCTAGAATATGAATATATACACGAGTGTGCTCATGTTCCTGCAGGTCAAATAAATATTCAAACCCATGACTGGCCATTCTAAGGAGCATATCTTGCTGTCCACCCTTGTTTTATTTATTGTTTCATTTTGGTGAGGAAGATTGGCCCTGACCTAACATCTGTGCCAATCTTCTTCTGTTTCGTATGTGGGATGCCGCCACAGCATGGCTTGATGAGTGATATGTAAGTCCATGCCTGGGATCAAAACTGGTGAACCCTGGGCTGCCAAAGTGGAGTGGGTGAACTTAACCACTACGCCACTGGGCTGGCCCCTCCACCCTTGTTTTAGTATCCCTATATGGCCACCTCACCATATGGTCCAACTTTAAGATTTCCACACAGTTTATATGTATGTCTGCAGGTAGGGAATAATTTAATCAATAGACGAAAGGGCTGTGGGATAACACACTAAAGGATACCCTATCTTCAAGCATTTGAGTGGACAAATACCAGTTAGAAATGATACTTGATGACTGACCATTAGTACCAAGAAGTTTACATGGGCTGATCTCTTCTGGAAATGTATGTTTTTCTCCTCTAAACGGATGTAACACATACTAGTCATTTGTTGAATATATTTTTAAAAAGGTTATTTTCTCTTTTTTGCTTATCAAGAGTTTATTTTTTAATCTATTTAATCAGGGCAAAAACATGTTCTTTCCATTAAACCATGCTAAGGCATGCATGAGAAGAAACTGCCTTCATTCTGTTTTTTAACATTATTTACTACATTTAGCAACCATGCAACAGAAATCTTAAGTCTCCGACTCATTTATTCGGTGTAACTCCAGGGTTTTAGTAGTACTGATAAAGTTTAATGCCATCTTATTTTTGATGACATGCTGGCATGTAAGTGTCATGTCAGTGAACACTCACCAGTCCCTAACGATCAAGCCTGTTCACAACTTCTCGAACTGTAGCTATGAAGTTTTCATTGTCTTGGGGGTTAGCTAATATAATACTGTGCAGTCTGTTCATATATGAGTCAATGGTGTCCACTGTAGGTGTCTCTCCACTTCCTGAAGTGAGATAAGAAGAGAGAGTAAGAAAATCCTCTCCGTTCAGTTCAACCCTAACACAGTTTAGTGAATCCACAACAAAAGAAATGTGAATCTAACATGGTCTGCTCCACAGACAAGATTTTAATTTCAGAGGAGACTTTCAAACCTCAAATAAATGAAATTTATCCACATACTCTGAATAAACATATGGGTTACAACTGCCGTATAGCATACAGGAGTGGCCACATACAACAAAAGGTTAGAGATTCTCCCAGCTTTCTGCTGTGACTATCCTCAACATGAAAGAGTATATAAGAAATACTAGTGTTCATTTTCCTCTTCCTTTCCATTAAAACAAAATTATAAAGAAAGCAAGTATACATAAGAAAAGTGCTCTACTCAAGATTTATTACTATTTCCATTGTTCTGAATATCAAATTAAGCTTAATAGAAAGGAAAGGAGATTATATTAAAATATAATTAGGGACAATTTAAATGACCAGAAAGCCTGAAATTTTGGATGATTTTAGCCAGTACTGAGATTCTAATACATGACCCACAGAAAACTCTGAGGAAAAAACCCTTATTTTACTGATTATCCTCTTGGGGGGAGACTTTAGCCTCACCACACCAGTAGCAACATAAACAGCACCCAACCCTGTGACCCCACCACTCAAGTGCTCAGGTTGGGATGACATTACCAGGCAAGGGCATGCTGGCAAAGCTGCTGGTCAACACCTGCCGCAGGGTCTCCAGGTGCTGCTGTAAGACCGTGTTGCGGCTCCGCTCCTGGATCACATCTACCTCCAGCTTCTCCACTGCTGTGCGCATGCTCTCCACATGCTTTTGCAAGGCGGCATTCCTCTCCTCAAACTCCATGTTGGATTTTCGAAGCTGGCGGAGCTCTGCCTCCCGAGCTGAGGACACACCCCCCACAGAACACATGTAGCACCAGGAATCTTTGAGGAGTCCCAGTGACTCTTACAAGGAAGTTCTGCTTAGCTGCTTCTAATTAGCTACCCTACCTCATCTCCCACTTCTCATTATGGCCTTCTAGATAGCAATTTCAGCAATAAAATGCCTGCCTCTCTAGAGCTATTTTAATTCTTAAAGCTGGTCATATTCTATACTTAAGATTGCAAGGAACACCTCAATCCCTAGTATTTCTGTTTGTTTGTTTGGTTTTTTAAAACTGGGCAATGAGAAGCCTGAAGGGTTTCACAGGAGGATCCTGGGAGATGGAGCAAGAACAGGTGTGGGTCCTCATGTTTACTGCAATGGGGTCAGCTTTGTTCTTACTGATTTTATATTTTGGATGCCCAGGTAAGCTTTCATTTATACAAAGGGTTCCAGGCTAAGAGTTTGAAAGCAGCTGAGTTAGTGATGTACACCTACTTCCTTTGACCCACGAACTAAAGCAGCCTTGACAACATGGCCTAGCTTTCCTTCACTGGTCTTCGAGCGGCCACATTTATTAGAGAGTGAAATAGAAGCAGTTCTCTTCTTCCAGACCAGTCCTAGGGTCTGGAATATCACTACCATTGCTTTTGAGGAATGAATTCCTCCTGAGAATGAAATCCCCTGTCACAGACCTTAGGAACACAAAATGATACTTTGGTATTCACCTTTGCTGTGGTTCAGGAATTCCTCTGTAAATATAGGGATGTCAAAAACAGACCGTTCCTTTACCTCTGTTTCTTTCTGTGAATTAAGAGTAACAAAACAGTTAATTCTTAAACAGAAGGTAAATTAAATAGTAGTGCCTGAAGGCAAAATAGGCACTTAAAGAAAGAGTGGGGTGAGCAGGAATCAGTGCAGGTGAGGCTTTGTATTCACCTTTTTATTGGAATTGAACTTTCACAGAGCTCCAGCAGGTTAAGTATTCAGTTCTCTCAGGTGTACAATTGCTGTGCAATTAGACCTGAAAACAAACCTACATAAATTTCCCTAATGGAGAATTTGGAAGCCATTTCTTAGCTCTGTGCTTCGAATAGCCAACAGTATACAGTTGTGAAAGTGGTTGAGGTAGGACTAGAGAAAGGGAATTTCTAGGCGTTTTTTTCAGTTGCTTCTGTTGATTACGCATATAAAATGTTCTCTGAGATAGGACTATGCAATCTAAATTTGCAAGGCAGACAATGAGAATTTTATACAGAGAGCTGCCAGCCATGAGCAATAATATGGTATTCCACTGGTACTTCTACCTTACTTATTTACAAGGGACAGCCTATAATTGCGAATCTTTTAGACTTCAGATACAGGAAAAACAAACAAAATCAGGAAGTCAGAAATAACTAGGTTCTAAAAATGAAAAAGCCAAGGATTATGTGAGATAGAAAATAATAACAAAGCCTAACATTAATTCACCAATAAGCCATTAAAAATAAAAGTCTCATATAACTACTGCAAAATATATTACAATGATCCTTAAGAATAAAGTCAACATTTCAAGATGCATTAGCTGCCATTTATACAATGAATTTGAAGTTGAAAGTACTATGAATATAAATTATAAGTGTCTTGGCACAGTGTTTAAAATCTCGCATCATATAAGATGCTAAAGAGAACAGTGGGAAATCACTAGCGAAATCTGAAGATTCCAAAACTTTTATAACATAAAGAACAGTAGGAAAAAAAATCTGGAAATCATTCCCATAAAAACATGTTTAAAGCCAGAGATGGAATGTATCTTTCCTACTCTTGCCACCACTAGTCTTTTATCTTTGAATACACATATGATTTGGTGTCCAGTAGAGAAGCAAAGCACTTAACAGCCTACGAAGGAACACTGACAACCAAGCTCCTGTTTTCATATTGGTGCCTGCCTTGCAAGGAGGCTGGGCTGTGTGAACTGCCTGCCAATCACAGCTGATCAAGAAGACATTTAAGATGGAACGCTGAAAAACTGTATTTACCTGAGGAAACTTTCAGAGCACTTAATTTTTACCTATCTTTTACCCTTTAAGGAAAGTAAGCAAAGTTTCCCAAAACAACTAAAAAATAAACAACACAATTATCATTGGAAGCCCCAATTTCAACATGCAGAGCTCTGTCTCAAGCCAGTTCCTAGTGGGTTTGAAAAGCAGTAATGAATGGGCAAGAAAGGCTGTTCTAGAAGAGATTTTAGACATATTTTACAGTGGCTTTCTCTTGACTTTGCTGGCTTACCATGTGCTTTAACTTTCTTACTAGGTTGCTATAGGAAAACAAAAAACTTATTACACACAATTCCAACATGTACAAGGCATCACGGATATAAGCATAAGTCCACAAATGACTTAGGATAAAGTCTTAGGACTTTGTCATCTTACCTTGTCCAGTCTCCTACTTAACTTCACAGGCTTACATGAGATCAGTTACCTAATCATAGGTCTAAATATCTGCCAGTTAGATGAGAAGGTAAGGATGCCTGGCTCCCATTACCAAGGTACCAAGAGTTCTCTCCAAGGCCTTGATTCTCCTCAGACATGTAATTCTCTTCTCTTCTTTGCCTGAGCAATCCAAACCAAGCTAACTACATAAGGGTAGAGGACAGCACCATGTAGGTGCATTAACACACTGCCCCTTGGTACAGATTCTTAGAGTGCAAAATAAGAAATACCAAAGCAATTAAATGAAACTGTTCAGTCTCTGGAAGGCAATAGAGAAATTCTACTTAACGGAACAGTGGTAACAAAAACCATCAGCACTCTTCCATTACTGAGTACATTACTAAGCATGGAGAGGATCCTCCTGGGGGCTTGTGTATACTTAAACTGCTCCAAGGATTGCTTGAGGGATTAAAATTATAAGGATTTCATTACCTCTTCATTGAAAGGGTCTAATTTTTTCAGGCTGAGTATCATTTTGTTATTTCTCATAAATTAAAGGAGAAACAAAATTATTGTTTCTATCTTAGTCCTCACATGAAATGTAGACACTTTCTTGAGAGTAACACTAGCAGCTGGGTCTAGTGGGCTGGCTTTCGAATTGAGAGGAGTAAGAATACTCTTCACTTTGATTTTTCATTCTATATATTGAGCGGAGGGTAAGAGAACACAAGCCCTTTTGAACCAAATCTATTTCCCTGTGATTTAGGCTCAGGGCCAGAATTTCATAGAGTGAGATATGCTTCTCTCAAGTGCCCTTTACTTTAGGGAATGCTCTTAATGCTGTGTACCAGGCTGAAGTGCCCCACTGCTATGCAGAATGGCTTGAATGATTTCAGGTTAGCATTTCTTTAGCTCTAATACGCACTCTCCACTATCTGCCTTACTGTCTTAGGAATCCAAATTCCTTTTAGGAATATAATAGGTAACAATGTCTTAGGAATCCAAATTCCATTCAGGAATACAGTAGTTTTCTTTACTATACACAAACCAAATCATTTCTGTCTTAACTGGCAACAAATTTTGCTGATATCTCAGGCAACCAGGCCCCTTTTAACTTTCAACACTGTTTTTAGTTCATTCTATACAGTGTGGCATGTGCTGCAGAGAAGGCTAGACTGGGACACAGAGGCCTGAGTTTCAGTCACACTTCTGCCTCTAACTCAGTAAGTGATGCTGGAGAAGTTCTTTCCTGTCTTAGTCATGTCACTTTCCTCACTAGCAAAATGAGGGGGGTTGGTTGAGAGGATTTCTGAGGTCTTAGTATTTTTGAAGTGAGTTTGAAGATTATTCTATTACACTTGTCATTTTACTCCTAATAGAACAAGTAAAGGGAACCAAGCATACTGTATTTAGAATCCATGATGTTTCAGGTACTTTGCAAGATACTTTCTCTTTTATTAACTTACTTATAAGTCTGCTGAAGCCATTTTACCCACCCTGAGGAGCCCCCCACAAACCCTGGGTCGTCTTTAAGGCCTGATTTAGTTCTTGTTTTCCATGGGGTCTTCTGTGGCTGTTTTTCACTAATAGTCCTTCTTATATGTTTTATATATATATTTATTTCCTTACATAAGTTATATGTAAGGAAATTACTGTGTAACTATGTTTAAAAACTGACAAACCAATTCTTTTTTATTATAATTGCTTAGAAATTACCTAGTTTAGGAAAGATATTACTTGATGAAAAATAAAAACTGATAAAGTGAGGGACATTAATTGGGTCAATAACCTTACTAAGAGAGCTTTATCCTGATGCGTGCATACAGCTCAGATTTATAGAACCTACTGTATACACATGTGAGAACCTACTGCTGGCTCTCCACCTACTCTCTCCTTTTTTTGTTGTTTGGTTTAACATCTCTCTAATCCTGAAACAGGGAAATCACACAGACTTATTCATTTTCATAAATAACAGAAATTCATATCATACTAAATAATGTATTTTAATAAAAAGCTTCATTTCTCAAATCATTAGCAGCAGCTTCTATGACTGATTAAATCTACTAAATCTTTTCTGACTGCAACTATCAACTTTATTGAAGAAAAAAATGCCACATACGGTTTGGCTAGCAAATTCATAGTGATGGAAACAGTCAGTCATTAACTAGAAAATGTGAGAGCTAATGTTTTAGATTATTGTCCAAATTCTCTTTTGTGACCATTAAACATTGAGAAACTATAAAGGATGCTTAATAGGGAAAAAAAGAAGTACAGAAATTTCATGATATTGGTGGGTGGGCACACAGAGAAAGGAAGGAATAAAGTAATTATACAAGTATCTGGCAATATGGAAAGCTTGCAACACAATTCAATTATGATTTAAAATATAAGCTACATGTACAATTACTCAAGCAAAAAAATATTTTCATAACATTTCACCCTAGTTAGAGCACAGAGATGTCATATATAACTACATTTATATAAGATTTATATGAAGAATAAAATGTTAATATTTACTATGCTTCTCACTTTATAATTCATGGATGGTTATAAATCTATTTGACTTGTGAATCTAAACATTTTCTCTGTTTTAAAGGTCACCAATACCAAATTAGGTAACAATCCCAAGATAAATAAGTTATTCTTTTGAAGAAATGATTTCCTTGATTTAGTAATAAGCCAAATACCTGCAAAAGAATACATCAGAAAATTCTTTCTGTGTAAATTTACATTGTTATTTCAACAAACAGGTTTTTGTATAAAAATAAATAAGTATTTATGGAAAACCTCCTCAATGCACAGGTGTCATGCTAGGTGTTATGGGGTTGGGTACAAGATGAAAACTAGATCATGCATGCCTTCAAAGAAATTAGAATACAGGATTATGAATAACAGAAGCACTTGAATAACCTCAACACCAGGCCAGATCAGCTAAGTGCATAAGAGAAATATAGAGAGCTGTGAGGGTTAAAGGAAGTTGAAGGAAACAGGAAAAGCTTGAAGGAGGAAACAGAACTTGAAATAGGGTTTGAAGGATGACTAGAATTTTGAAAGGCAGAATGGGATGACAGGGAGATGGAAAAAATGAGTGGGGGAAAGTATTCTTGTGAAAGGAAGAACATGAGCACAGGCACGAGGCAGAGAAGGATGGGGCCCCTGGAGGACAGTGAACAGTAAAGGTTTTTTAGTATGTAAGAAATACATGGGAGACATGAGAGTTAAGGTATTTGGTAAGGGAAGTTGAGACGGAACTACAGAAGACTCTGATCAGTTTCAATGTGATCTGGTAAGCAAGGAGGAGTCAACGAACATTTTAAAGCACCAAATTACCACAAATTTTATTTTCTTTCAACCATAGGCTACATACATATTTAAAGTTCTCTAGGCAGCATAGCCAACACACACAGGCCTAAATGCTACACACACACACACACACACACACACACACACACAGGAACATAGGCCTAAATCCTATCGATGAGGCTGAACCAAACAGAAGGGAAAAGGCCAGTAAAGAAATACGGGCCAGTGAGGAAAGGAGGTATAGGAACCAAGATATTGTCACCTGTGCTCTGTCAATACTGCAGCTGAATAGTTCCTTTTATCCAAATGCTGGATTCCCTAAATAACTTTTTGAGAGTCAGAGTAAGGTATTTGATGATGATAACGATGGTCAAGTTATAACTTTCAGCTGGTCCTCATTTCTATACCTGACTCTGAATTCCAGCCATCTTCTCCATTTAAAGCCAATAAAATTCTGAGACCACAGGAAAGGACTGGAGTTAGGGGCTGTAATTCAAGGACAGACTCATGACATAAGTGTCTGCCATATGCTAAGAATCCCCGAGCTAAAGCAACTCACCCAATCTGAATTATGGGAGAGGAAATACTCTGTCATTCATTTAAAAAAAAGTCCCTGGCATTTCAAACAACAACATTATTATAAATATATATACGTACAAAGAAAACTAATTACCTCATGATCATGAGTGGCCTGTCTAGCTGCATCTAAAAATATGAAAGAATAAGAGAACATTAAGATGAAAAACAAAACAATAATAAAACCCAAGCAACTGGCTGTGCCAAACTACAAAAACTGCTGGTACATGTAGGCTCTCTCACAGCATATCATATTTTCTTTCATGGTTTCATTAACGAATCAGTTAACAAAAGAAAGGGAACCTCATACTTATACATTACACAATTAGATACAAGAGAAACAGCTGACACAGTTCTTACCTTTGAGGAGAACAGGGTGGGAAGGTAGACAGGAAACATATGCCAAAGGCAGTTTGTGCAACATTATAGTTTAGCAAGCAAGATGCCAAAGTGTGGAGAAGATGCAACAGCTAAGAAACGATAGACTACTTGGGGTGCGGCTTCTTTGCCAGTGCTTCCTGAAGAAGAGGAACTTGAAGCAACACTTTTAAGGGTGTGATGAACAATTTTAATGGAGAACAAAAGATTTATGAAGACTGGGATCTTGTCTGTCTTGTTCACCATTGCATCCTTAATGCCTAGGTGAGAGCCTGATATTAATAGGAGGTGCTCAATACATATGTTTTGAATGCATGCATACATGAGTGAATGAATGAAAAGGATGATCACTGGAGGTTGGGAGAAATGGCACGTGAAAGGCTTTGAGGTGTGAAAACAAGGCAGTTATGTAGTTTAGTAGACAGACTAGTTTTGAGGCAGAGAAATGCCTAAAGCGGAAATTAGAAAAAAAGCAGAGATAAATAAAAGGGGTCTTGGAGCACAAACCAAATTGTTGACACTAGATATGGAAACCCAACAGAAATTTCTAAATGACAGTAATGTGATTTTAATAAATTCCAAAATGATGTTTGGTAAGTGAATGTAGTCTAAGAGAGAAATGATAGAAACATATCTTTTATATTTATTATTCTAATAGTAGGGTTTGTCACACTCCATCAAGCAAAAGAAACTACAAATACGTTGGTTTCTGGTTCTGATACCTTGCCGGTGAGATTTGCCTTTCTGCCGGTCCTGGGTTTTCCTACTGAAGACCTTGTAGGCCTCGGTCTTCTGATACTGCTCCAGTTCCTTCATGTAGCGCTCCTTATCTCGGTCTGCTTCATCAAGGTAGCGCTAGGAAAGAAATCTGGAATTATTTGCAAGAAATAGATCTTATTTAGGTAAAATATCAATGACCTATGTGAAGAAAACAGAGGAAAGAAAAGTTTTATGGGGAATAAAACATGGGGAATAAGCTTTTAAGGGAGAATTAAAAAAAGTCGTGAACTGAATAAAATATAATCTTTCAATTAAAAAAGAAATGGGTGAGTCTGACTTTTTATTCCCTTTTCTAACTTAATGGAGACCAAATTCTATTGAGATCTTTCTCATAAAAAATTCACAAGAAGATGATTATAGTCATTCCTCTAATCCTATAGACAGAACTCCACATGGCCACTAGAGTCCTCAAGAGGACTGAACACCACATAGGGACATTTAGTCTTCTCAAGGGAAACACTTTCTTTCTTTCTGTCTCTCTATCCCCAACCTGTTCTGAGGGAATGATCTCATACATCAATTGGCCTTTTAAGACCCAGAAGAATGGAACGCTAAAAGCTGGGAAGGCACAAAAAACATAAAAAAGAATGACCTCATCCTATGGACATAAAATGGACTACTATGAGAGAGCCCATATCTACACGATTTGTGTTATTAATTAAACAAAGTTCACTGATCTACCAGGATAATTCTGTTTAATGTCTCACCTTTTTCATTCATCAATGAGGTTTAAGAAATAAAGTATAAAAATACTGCTTCTAAATGAACACAAACTAGAGTCAGAAATTATGTTAAAAACCTTGTCCCACACAAGAGCCAGATGTAGGGGTCACCAAATTGGCCAAATCTGTGACAATTTAAGTACCAAAATACTTAAGTATAGTAATAAATTATAAACCATAGGGAAGAAAAGAAATTCATATGCCCATACCAATAATAAATAACTAACAAATATATAAATAAATATATAAAAGAAGAGAGGAGGAGGGCTCTTGAATGTTGAGGGCTGACTGGTAAATGTGGAGGGAGTGCTAGAGTTGGAAAATCATTTTGCAACCACTACTGCAAAGATCAGATAGGGAAAAGTCATCAATGAATGCTAAATCTAGGGGGAAATTTTGATACAGAACAGACTATTTTTATGTTCTTAAAATGTCTCTCCATAGACTGTTTATTAATTATAAGGGAGAAGAAAAAAATTTTATCAAGTGAGCAAAATTAACATTACCAACGAGGAATAAAAGGATATTGTGTGCCTGCATATGTGATACCCTGAAAAGGACACACTACCACCTATGCAGTATTCTGACCGAGAATGCATAACCTCAATCTAACCACAAGGTAACATCAGACAAACACAAAATGAGGAATGTTCTGTTAAAAGTAAACAAAAAGGAGGGGGAGGAAGAAGGACAGATTTATTCTTAAAAAATATAAACGTTATAAAAGACAAAGAAAGGCTGTGAAAATATCCCAGATTAAAGGAATCTAGAGACTTGACTACTAAACACAAAACCTGACCCTGGACTGGAATCTGAACTGCAGGGGAAAGATGCAATGGAGGAATGATGTTAGGTCAACAGACAAAACTGGCATGTGGATGGTATGTTAGACAAAAGTATTGTGTTAATACAAAATTATAAAGTTGATAAGAGTATACTGTGGTTATGTAAGAGAATACGTCTATGCTTATGAAATACACACTGAAATATTTAGGGCTAAAGAGCCATGATGTAACTTACTCTTATATCATTCAGAAAAAAACTGTGCGTGCGGGAGCACGCGAGAGGGAGGGGGAGGGGGAGAAGGAGAGAGGGAAAGAGAGAGACAGAGGGAGAGAAAGAGTGAATGAGTGAGCTTGTGCAAGAGAGTATGAGCACACATGCAAACAGAGAAATGGGATAAAATGTGTTAACAATAGGTGAGCCTAGGTAAAGGGTATTTGGGTATTCTTTGTACAATTCTATGTTTATAACTTCCTGTACATTTGAAATTATTTTCAAATAAAAGGTCAAAAAAACAAAAACAGACATACAAACCCTTGTCCTACCTACATTTAACGGTGGTTATCCCTGGAGATAACTACTATTAATTGTGTTTTTTCCTTATACACTTCTGTATTGTGTGAAAAAATTTTAAACAATGAGCATGTATTAATTTTGAAATAAAAAAATTAAAAAGAAAAGAGTAACTAGTATAGTATGTGTAGCTCACAATCCCTTCATACATCAGAGCTAAAACAATGGATGATATGCATTGCTTTCGATTAGTTTGCTACCACAAACACAGAGCTTCAAGTTGCAACTTAATCTGATCTCTTTGAAATTTTTTGAATTCAGTGAATTCCTGAGAGTATTTTTGGTTTTAGTCTGTTTGGTATACTTTTTAAAGAGTATAAGTCATAAAAGAGTATAAGACATAAAAGAAATCTTTCAGATGCTGAGAATGCTGGTAACTTTTAACCCAAAGCTACTCCCACAATCATCACCATCACTCCACTTTTGTGGCATTTCAACCAGTTCACGGCTATCTTGTCCTTAATTCCTCTCAAATCTCTCTAACAAATGGATTTGTTACAGTTTGGCAACAGGGTTAGTTTTTGTCTTAGAGAAGAAAGGATTCAAGTAGTTCTTGCTTTATTTTCCATAGCAGGTTACATTTGCCAGAATTCTAGTTAAAAAAATTTATTGAAGCAGTAAAATCTTTTTCTTAAACAAAAATTTTATGTAAACAGCAGAATTTTATCAAATGACCTTTTCTCATTTAACTCATGACTCTCATTTAACTTGAATAAATTATGTTGATGGATTTCTTACTTTCTTCATATTGAACCACTTTTTACAAAAATCTAATGTGAACTCTCAGCAAATAAACACAAGTGGAACTGCTTTGGTTGAGGTGGGTTCTAGAATATCTCCTGCTCAGACCCCTATAAGCAGACCCTGAAAGAGTATAAAAAACTGTGCTACAGAAAAGAGCTACGAAGGACCCTACTATTCTGGTCTCCTAAGCACCGTGACAAAATTGAAGAATCAACTGGCCCATCCTCTTTGCTTTTCTAACAAAAGTTATTGTAAAGATATAATCAAAACCAAGCAAAGAATCAGGAAGAGGAACAATTACCTGTTTTTCCTCAGGAGGCAGTTTACTCCATTCATTGCCTAACATCCTCGTGATTTCTGGAAATGGGACTTCCGGTCTCTTTGCTCGGAGCTGTTCTCGACGCTCATTCATGAAGCGAACATATCCTGTAAGGGGGGATTTGGGTGCATTGCTATCTCGAAGAGGTTTCTTCCTCTTTCGTCCTTTGGACCAACCTCCTCGTTTACTTCTTTGCTACAAAACAAGACAAAATGAAAAACCAAAAACCAAATTACAACAACAACAAAAATACCCCCAAATAACATAAGAACAACAATAAACACCAACAAACAAAACAGGGTAACAGTTGTATTTTCCTACCATTAAGGACCTGGATATTCAAAGCTCTCCAAATCTTTCATAGGTACAAATGACTGCAATGCAGTTTCCAGATGGTTCACTTGCAGACTCCTTTATGCACCTCACTACAAACTGTTGGACTAAGGGGCTATTTTAGCACTAATCTCAATTGATGAGAATAAGGGGAGTCATGATCACACGTGCTTTGGCTTTCATATGCACTTAACAAGTCCTGACTCCCAACAGAGGAATATTCTAATTGAGAAATCAGCACAACACTGTGCCAGAGAAGCAGACATTGTCACAGTAGATCAGAACAAGATGTTGTCATGTGCACTGGGCAAACAAAGAGGCAAGTTGTAGTACAGGGATTAAACATCATTCACGAAGAGTGTTTCTCACTGATATCATCCAAAGACCAGTTCATATCCCATACCAGATAGCATACAGATTCTTTTTTTTTTAATTTTAATTTTTTTAAAAGATTTTATTTTTCCTTTTTTTCCCAAAACCCCCTGGTACATAGTTGAGTATTTTTAGTTGTGGTCCTTCTACTTGTGGCATGTGGGACGCCACCTCAGCATGGCTTGATGAGCGGTGCCATGTCCAGACCCAGGATTCGAACTGGCGAAACCCTGGGCCGCCAAAGTGGAGCGCGCAAATTTAACCACTCAGCCATGGGGTCAGTCCCAAAGATTCTTAAATTAATATCTAAAGTCTTAGAAAAATTTCAGCAAGTATAATATATCCAAAATGGAGACTAGTTCTTTGGCTTGATGATTTGTTCCTTAAGATGTTTATTTTATAGTCAGAGGGCTTTATACGTTATTGTTAAATCAAAAGGTTAACACACCTCTAAAAAAGTTTTAAAAAAGGACTGAAGTACCATTGATGTTTTCCCATAGCCCTTTTCTTTATCTTTTTAAATAAATGAGATACAAGGTATGTTCATTTCTGTTTCATAATTTTACAAATTCATATAGTCTACCAGTTAAATTTTTTTTTCTTTGAGGAAGATTAGCCCTGAGCTAACTACTGCTAATCCTCCTCTTTTTGCTGAGCGAGACTGGCCCTGAGCTAACATTCATGCCCATCTTCCTCTGCTTTATACATGGGACGCCTACCACAGCATGGCTTTTGCCAAGCGGTGCCATGTCTGCAGGTGGGATCTGAACTGGCGAACCCCTGGCCGCAGAGAAGCGGAACATGCGAACTTAACCGCTGCGCCACCAGGCCAGCCTCGTATCAGTTAATTTTTAAAAATTATTTTATTGAGGTCATATTGGCTTACAATGTTGTGTAAATTTCAGGTATATATCACTATATTTCAGTTTCTGTATAGACTGCATGGTGTTTTTTGAGATTTTTTTTTGAGGAAGATTGGCTCTGAGCTAACATCTGTTGCCAATCTTCCTCTTTTGGCTTGAGGAAGATTGTCACTGAGCTAACATCTGTGCCAATCTTCCTCTATTTTACGTGGGATGCTGCCACAGCGTGGCTTGACGAGCAGTGCTAGGTCTGCGCCTGGGATCTGAAGCTGTGAACCCCAGGCCAGCGAAGCAGAGTGTGCAAACTTAACTATTCCACCACTGGGCCAGCCCCAGGCTGCGTGGTGTTTTTATCTGTCACCATACATATGTGCCTCTTTACCCTTTTCGCCCCTCCCACCCCCTCCTCCTCCAGTGACCACAAATCTGTTCTCTTCATCTATGTGCTTGTTTATCTTCCACACATGAGTGAAATCATATGGCATTTGTCTTTCTCTGTCTTATTTTGCTCATCATCATATCCTCAAGGTCCATCCATGTTGTTGCAAATGGCACAGTTTTGTCTTTTTTATGGCCGAGTAGTATTCTATTCTACATATATACCACATCTTCTTTATCCATTCATCTGTTGAAGAGCACCTGGGGTGCTTCCATGTCTTGGGTATAGTGAATAATGCTGCAATGAACATAGGGGGTGCATATATCTTTTTGAATTACTGATTTCATGTTTTTTGGATAAATAGTAGTGGAATAACTGGATCATATTGTATTTCCATTTTTAATTTTTTGGGACATTTCCATACTGTTTTTCATAGTGGGGCATCAGTTTGTATTCCCATCAGCAGTGTATGAGGGTTCCCTTTTCTCCACATCCTCTCCAATACTTGTCATTTCTTGTCTTGTTAATTATAGCCATTCTGATCAGTATGAGGTGATATCTCAAAGTGGTTTTGATTTGCATTTCCCTAATAATTAGTGATGTTAAACATCTTTTCATATGCCGATTGGCTATCTGTATATCTTCTTTGGAAAAATGTCTGTTCATATCATCTGTCCATTTTTTGATTGGGTTGTTCATTTTTTTTGTCATTGTTGTATGACTTCTTTATATATTTTAGAAATTAACCCCTTGTTGGATATACGCTTTGCAAATATCTTCTCCTGGTTGGTGGGTTTTCTTTTCATTTTGCTCATGGTTTCCTTTGCAGTGCAGAACATGTTTAGTCTGATGTAGTCCCTCCCATTTGTGTATTTTTCCTTTTGTCTCCCTTGCCTGCCTAGGTATGGTATTTGAAAAGATACTGCTAAGACTGATGTCAAAGAGTGTAGTGCCCATATTTCTTTTAAGAGTTTTATGGTTTCAAGTTTTACATTCAAGTCTTTAATCAACTTTCAATTAATTTCTGTGTATGCTGTAAGATAATGGTCTACTTTAATTCTTTTGCATGTGGCTGTCGAGTTTTCCTCATGTTCTTGGCTCCTTTGTTGAAGATTAGCTGTCCATAGGTGTGTGGTTTTATTTCTGGGCTTTCAATTCTCCCACACAGATCTGTGGGTCTGTTTTTCTGCCAGTACCATGCTGTTTTGATTACTATAGCTTTGTAGTATTTTGAATTCAGGAAGTGTGATACCGCCAGCTTTGTCTTTTTCCTCAGAATTGCTTTAGCTATTTGGGGTCTTTTGTTGTTCCATATAAATTTTAGGATTCTATTTCTGTGAAGAATGTCATTGGGATTCTGATTAGTACTTGCATAGAATCTGTAGATTGCTTTAGGTAACATGGAGATTTTAACTATGTTTATTTTTTCAATCCATGAACATGGAATATCCTTCCATTTCTTTATGTCTTTTTCAATATTGTTTTATAGTTTTCAGTGTATGGGTCTTTCACCTCCTTGGTTAAATTTATTCCTAGGTATTTTATTCTTTTTGTTGTGATTGTAAATGGGATTATGGACATAAGAATTCTTATTTCAGGGAAGAGAAAGATAAGTAAAATGGGACAAAAATATCTAAATATGAATTACAGTACTGCACTCTTCCAAATATATATAAAATGGTGCAATAATTCACCATCGGGCAAATGGTGTATTTGGTGTCAGTGTTTTTTCTGTTTTTGTTTTGTAAACCCAGCAAAACTATAGTTACTACGGATTTTAAGATGTTTAAGAAGCTTTAAGCATTTACCATGATCTTTAAGAAGGTCAACATGAAAAAAATAAGCTCTTTTAAAATAAGAAAAAAGGCAAAAATCAATGGTGGTATTCTTATGGCTAAAAAAAGAGTACCTTAAAACACAGACAAGTAATTACTCATTTGTGAGGAATGCTGAAAGTCCAACAAGGGTGTGACTGCCCAGGGCCATATGGAATCTATGTGGGAATTAGAGAAAGATACTCTGTATAGGAGAGTGAATGTGGTAAATGGTGTGAATCCTTTGGGCACATATGACTCCATGCTGCAGGGCTTGGTGAGCAGTGTGTGGCCTTGAACAAGGGCATTTGGCCTTCTCATTAATTTCTTAATTACTTAAATCAGTCGCTCTTTCAACAAGCATTTGCTGAGCATCTAATATGATGTAGGTATAATTTCTTAGGCAGGGGGAAAAAAGAGTCTGTCTCTATGTCATTAAAACCATTAATATGGTTCTACGTAAGACAAGAAATATAAAATGGAAAATTATGCAGACTGTAAGGCTAGATGATGAACACCTTGATCAACTCCCTTGCTGACTGCTTCTTTAGAAGCTTCAGGGGCCAGTAATAGGAGGAGATAACTCCAGCTTACCTCATCTTCATGCCTGGGTTCATTGCCATCTGCTGTATTTGAAGCCTCATTCTGAAGCAATTGACCTTGGGAGAGATCCTCCACAAATTCTGGATTGTTGGTGGATGATGTGGTTCCACTACTATATGGAACCTCTGGGTGACTTAACCTGAAGAATAGGCAGAAGTATAAAAGTTCAGTATCGACAGATCAAAAACTCCTATTTACTACGGTTCAAGACAAATTCCACTGCCAGCAAAAGCACATGCCAGTCCATGAATTAATTCTCCCATCTTATTTGTGTAAATATAAACAATGTCTCCAGAACAGTTATACAGCATTTAAAAAAATGGTTTCAGCACTTGATTGAACCAGGTCAGTTCCATGGAGAAACCTATTAAAAACAATTATAATCTTTTCCCCCCAAATTATGTCTCCCTTCAATATTGACTTCACATTTTAGTTCTGAGCATGCAACAGAGTCTGACTTTTAGATGCTACCTATCATGTATCTCCAATGTAAAGGGAAAATACTATTAATGAAAAAGGAGAGTAGGAATGGCAGTAGTAAAGGCAGTTTGCCCCCATCACAGAAGAGAGAGTTGGTGAAAGGCGTAAGAAATATCTCTTATGGTACATTCCATAGGCTATTCCTTCTTGTATTACAGTATTTATTGACAACCAGATCATCTAAGAACAATATTAAGTTCAGTAAGTTCAGGTATAAATGTTAATAAATCAGACAGATATTTCTTTTCTGTTCTCACCATTCTGTTCCAGATGAGTCAGCAAACTAGATCTCATCCTTCTGAAAAGTGGACACAAGAAGGTACAGATTGATGGCTGGGTCTTAGACTGACTTACTCTATCACAGGTGGATAAAGGAATGGAAGAAAAGGCAATACCATGTGCTACGGAGTTTGAGAGGCTTTTTTTGGGGGGGAACAGAGGAAGGCAGAGGAAGACGGAATAAGAGAGTAATAGTCAGTCATCATTCTGGAAGAATGTATACTCCATAGGGTTATAGGCAAATAATTACAATGCAATATTAATACTGAAATAGGGGTTTGTAAAATGTGCCATAAAGGCTCAGTAGAGGGTATGATGAATTTTATATGGATAGAGAGGATAAGAAAGTTAAGACATATTTAGGAGGTCTTGAAAGATGAATAGGCATTCACTCACCACCTAAACACCATCACTAAAGGCAGAAAGAACAGGATATAGAAGGAAAAAGCGAAACCTATCAGGAGGTTACTGCAATAGACTAAGTGAGAGATAAGGGCAGGCAGGATGGAGAATAGGGGAGAGAACGCCAAGAGATACTTCAGAGGGAGAATGGAGAGAACTAATGACTGAATATAAATAGTGAAGCAAAAAGAAGAGTCAACGGTAATTCTGAGGTTTCCAGATTGGGTGATTATGTACTATTAATCAAGGTTACAACTGGAGAGTGAGAGAGAGAGAGAGAGCCAGCGAGTGTGTACGTGTGTGTAAGAAAGACAGGCAGACAAGAAAACGGTAAGTTTGAAACACTCATGGCATAATTAAGTGGAGCTGTCCCACAGACGACTGGAAACATGCCCTGAGAGAACAGAAGTGAAGAAAAGGCATGAGACAGATTTGAGAGGCATCAGCTCATGGAAATAACGGGAAGTGCTAGATATTCCCCAGAAAGACAGTGAGAAGAAAAGTCAGGATAGAACTCTGTTGGAACAATATCAGTTTAGGAGCAAGTGTGAGAAGAGCTGGGAAAGACTAAGGAAGTTATTAAAAGATTTAGGAGAGAATACTGGTCAGAGGCCAAGGCAGGAAGACTTTTTTAAGAAGGGGGTATTAATCAAGTAAAAAGTTACAGATGTCAAATAAGATAGGCTAAAAAGTATCTGCTAAATTTGAAGACCTGAAGGTTGCAGACAATTTTAGGGAGTACAGTTTTAGTGGAATTATGGGAACAAAAACCATGTTACAGTGGATTGAGAAATAAATGAAAGCAGATGCAGACTGTCCTGGAAATGAAAGAAATAATACTTTTCTGGCCCTTTCTAGAAAACATAATAGATGATTTTAAGTAGGAGGTTCCTACATTTCTGAGGTCTCTTGAAACAGGATAGCTAAGAGAAGCTACGAACTCAATGCCAATCATGTTCTCTGAAAAGCGGTGCCATCAGAGATGCAGTTTGATCTCGGCAGCTTTGTTTTCCATTTTGTATGTCTCAGGCAACTTGTTCTTTCACTGTCATTCTCATTTCAACCATGCCACCAATTTTTAAGTTACTGACTCTTGCACATTCTTATTTCAGTAAAATATGAGAACCAGGTTTGGAAAAGTGTACCAATCCTATGAATCCCTGACTGAAATGGACAGGGATCAGCAGGGCATCAAATGGCTCAGAGACGACAAGTTGGATAAAGACTGGAAAAAAAAAAAGGCTCTTTGTTCCTATGAATGCACTGTCCATGCTCTTAGCTAACGCCAACAACCCTTCCATTTGTGCCCTGGATCCTATGCTCTTTAGTCTACTCAAAGACAGGTTTTCAGCAATTTGGCCCTCTCTGCATCACCAATTCTTTTCTCTCTACTGGATCTGCCTAATCAGCATACAAATGTGGCATTATTACTTTTATCTTAAAACAAAAACACTCTCTTGATCCCACTTCCCCTTTCTCCTTTCCTTTACAGAATTGTTTATACTTACTGACTTCAATTTCTCTCCTTTCATTCTCTCTTAAACCCAACCCAAAGGAGATATATGCTTACAACTCTTGTCAAGGTCACCAATGACCTCATGCTAAATTCAATGTCATTTCTCAGCCCTTATCTTACCTGATCTTCCAGAAGTACTGACACAGCAGATCTCTTCTCCTCCCTTGAAATACTTTTTATACTTGGTTTCCAGAGCCCTGCACTCCTCTGGATTTTCTGCTACCTTTTTAGCCACTCCCTTTAGTCTTCTTTGCTGACTCTTCCTCATCTGCATGACTTCTAAATGCTGGACTATTTCAGAGCTCAGGTGATAGATCTCTTCTCTTTTCCATCTACAAAGTGCTACCTGTTTGGTGATCTCATCTGGTCTCATGGCTTTAGATATTAGCTATATACGGAAGACTCCCACATTTCTCTTTCTAGTCTAGACTTTCCTGACTTCAGAACCTGATATCAAGCTGCTTATTTGACATCTCTGTTTCGATATTTAAAAAGATCTCCAACTGAGCTCCTAAAATTCTCTCTTCTCCCTAGTTTTCACCATCTAAGTTAATGGCAGTTCCATTCCTTCAGTCTTTTAGGCCAAAACTTTGGAGTTGTCTTCGACTCCTCTTTTTCTCCCTTCTCCTATCTCCTCTGGTCTTTCAGACAAATCCTGTTCGGTTTACCTTCAAGATAAATCTAGAATTCTATACTTCTCACCACCCCCCATTCCCATTATCTTTGAAATCCATTCCAATGAGGTTTTTGCCCCTACTACTCTACCAAAAATATTCTTGTCAAAGTCACCAGTGATGTTCTTCTAGCTATCATCACCTGAGTTACTTCAGGAGCCCAACTCGTCTCCTTGCTTCAGCCTCCGCTCCCTTCACTCTATTCTCAATATAACAGTCACAGAGATCCTATTAAAGAATGTCACATCATATCATTCTGCTCAAAATCCTCCAATGCTCTCCCACCTTACTCAGAGTAATAGTTCAACTATTTAACTATATAGGTCAGATAGATCTGACCTATAAGATCCTACAAGACCTAGTCCCTTGCTGCTCAAAGTGAGCTTCATACCAGCAGCACTGGCATCATCTGGGAGCTTATTAAATGTACAACCTCTGGCCCTAACTCAGACTTTCTGACTCAGAATCTGCATTTTAATAAGTTTTCTAGGCCATTCCCAAGCACACTGAAGTCTGAGAAGCACTGATGCAGCCCTCGATTACCCCTTGCCCGGATATATTCTGCTACAGCCATACCGGCCACCTGGCTATTTCTAAAAGGTAGAAAGACTCCTACCTCCTTGCTTTTGCACTTATTTCTCCTTCTTCCTAGAATATAATCTCCCCCAGTAACTGCCGGCTAGCCACCGTACTTCCTTCAGGTCTATTCAAATCACTTTCTCATTAAAGCGTTTCTGGGCCATCTTATGTAAAACTGCACCCCAAACCCTTCCTATCTTTCTTCTGTACTTTATTTTTTAATCCATGGTTCTAATCAACGTAGTATGTATTTTAATTATTTATCCTGTTTATTGCCTGACTTCCCCAGTAGAATCTGAGCTCTACAGGGGCTAGGAGTTTTGTCTGTTTTGGTCACTGCTTAGTATCTAGTGCCTAGAACAGCATCTGGCACAGAGTAGACACTCAGAAAATTTTTATTGAATGAACTGGATTTAGCAACTAGGCAGCCTTTGGAAAAACTGGAGGACAGTTTCATCTGAATAGTAAGGATAGAGGCAGATGTTAATGAGGTAAGAAATGAATGTGAGGGCAGGAAACAGAATTACAAAGTGTAGTCTATTTTTAAAGAGCTCTAAAGATATTAAAATAATTCATCTTAGAGATTAGCTAGCATTTTGATCTCTAGTGAATACACTTCTTCTTTGGCAAATAACTTCTAAATATCTAGAAAAGATAAAAATTCAAGTGGAACAGAGATTTTCAAAGGAAGAGGGACTATTGCTATTAGTCCTTTTCTGCATTCCTTTATACATTTGTCCAAAAAAAATCAAACAAAGGAGATGGGAGGTGGGGAGGAACAGAAGTCAGCTAGAACTCCTAGGCATCGTGAATAAAGAACTATATTTTAAAAAATCTAATTAAAAAAAAATCTGATCTTTGGGAAAAAATTATTTTAATATCTGTGGCAATTTAAACAGAAAATGCATTTGATTTTGAGAGCTAGCCCTGTGGCAGGTATTTCCCTAATGGTGACTGTGTAATTCTCTTAACTGGGAGTCACTGATGTTGGCTAGATCCTACATATTGCTGTTCTAGTTAACAAGAACCATAGCACTGCAAATGACAGCTGAATGTAGTTTATGAAGCAGCTGACAATGGCTCTCACTCTCTTTGCAAAGCATAACAAACGTACCCTCTATTCTTATGATATAAAACTGCCTCTTTAGCACCTCATACATTGTCAGAAGCTTTGACTGGAAGCCGAGGCAAAGGCCCAGTGTCCCAAAGCAGCTGCTTACCCAGTTGTAGCCAGATCATTACTCTCCTTGGAGCCATCTTCATCTGCAAAAAGGGGAGGCAGGGTAGAACCAGTCATCAAGGTTTCCATCTCTTTGAAAGGAAGACAGAATAAAATAAAATAATTAATGGGGGGCCAGCCTGGTGGCGCAGAGGTGAAGTTCACACGTGCCACTTTGGCAGCCCAGGGTTCACCGGTTCAGATCCCAAGTGCAGACCTACACATCATTTGTCAATCCATGCTGTGGCAGGTGTCCCACATATAAAGTAGAAGAAGATGGGCACGGATGTTAGCTCAGGGCCAATCTTTCTCAGCAAAAAAGAGAAGGATTGGCAGTAGATGTTAGTTCAGGGCTAATCTTCCGCAAAAAAAAAAAAAAAACCTAAACCATAATTAGTGGCTTAATTATTTTTAGTTCAAGTTCCACTAATTTAAGAGCCAGGCTTCCTTAACACATCAGCAGCAGAATAGAAACTGACCTAAATATTTATTTTCTTGACTTGGACACATCAATTTAAATTCCATGGTTAATGGCTATTAACCTTGGTCTTCTCAAACTGACCAACTAAAATCAGTTAGATTTTAATAACTGGGGCACAGTTTGGAAAATTCCTTTTGTTCATTCAGAATATCTTCAAAAGTATTCTTCATTTCCTGTAAAAATCGTTAAGCAGAGTAACTCAGAAGCATTGCAACCCTGAGCAAGTTATTTAACCTCTCTGAGATACAATTTCACGATCATTTCATTTCATCTTAGACACAGATGAAACTGCTGACTTAACCCGCAGAGTTATTGTGAAGGATTAAACTGAAAGTACTTCATAAACAGAGACAGGCTGAAATGGTAAGTGCTCTGAGTATTATTATATAAAGAAAGGTATTGTTATTACAGCATTAGTAGTTCTCAGTTCCAGATGGATCATCCTTAGATTAAACGGCGACAAACTGAGTTCTCCAAAAGGAAATAATGCAAGGGAAGTAGAGGATGGAAGGCAAACCGATGTGGTTCAGAGTTAAAGAAACCACACTTCCAGGTCAGAAATATGTTCTACATCACCAGGATGACCAACAGCGGAAAGAGCATGCACCTGGGTAGAGGAAACAGCTCCGCTTAATTGAAGAAAACAAATAAATCAAGACTTGAGATTATCAGACTGAAAGGATCAGACAGAATGACAGAGAGAGTAATTTCATTTAGCATAGCACTAGAAAGAGAGATTTTTCCTATTGAAAGCTTACCACCAAGGGCTTCACGCCATATGGCTAAAGGCAGCAGCCTTCCATTCATCATGAAAGTGATATTCAAACAAAACATTCAATAGTGACCCCAAACATCAGTCACTTAAGTGGAACTGCAAACCACTCAAGAAAAAGAGTGCCTCAATCAACTGGGAGAATTGAGAAGCAAAGTATAAGAATTCACTTAGGGGCTCCCTCAGCAGTTATTTCAGGCGCTGCTGCTAAGGAGACCTAGTGAAACAGCAATTAAAAGGAAAGCACAGCAGCACAAGCAGAGCTAGGGTTCATCCCACGGAGGTGGAAATACGAAGAAAACGCAGATGACACTGACACCATATTCTAAATGTTCAAAAGAGCAATTTAGTTCCCCAAATGATAACACTGATGGTTTATTTCTTGTTTTCACTCCTAAATTTGTTACTTAGCAGACCAATTTCCATAAATAGCTTAGTGTGAAAAAACGCATCTCTGTATCTCTATTACCCATTACATAGTGGATAGAGCATGGAAGGCAGAGAGAGGAAATTCCTACTCAACCACAAAGTAAGGAGATTATTCCATGTGCAAGGATGCTTGCTAATCCTTTCCAATTTCTTCAAGATAGGGGGGTTTACAAGGGGCTCTAACAAATACTGCAAAATTCTATCTAGATATTTTCTAGAATAATTCTGACACAAGTTCACTTACGTTTTAATTCCATGATACAAAGACCAGAGTGGAGCCTGGGCTGCTATAATATCACCTTACACTAATATTCATTTTACCAAAAGAAAAGTCATCAATTAGATTCTGTACAGCCTAACTGCATACCACACGCAAACAATCAAATAGCCAGGTATATACGCCCAAACCTTAAAAGGACTCATTTAACTGGCTTCTTTCTGCAAGTCTCCCTAGAAGTAAATGGCATTTCAAGAATCTCAAGATACAGAATTTCAAGCTTTTGGCATCCCTCCCACACCTCAAAAGAAAATATATTATCTGGGGAGACAAATGAAGTGTCTTTTCATTGACTAGGCCAACATGACCCTCTTAGAGTGTTTCCCAGATATCTTAAGTCATTTTTGAAATATGAGGAGGCAGCTGAACAACACAACCTTAACAATATATAAACAAATCATTTAAACAAAGAAGAGAACACACATTTCTTGCCTTTTTTTCCCTCCTAAGTTTGTTTTACTCAACCCATATGGCCTGAGATATATTTTCTCTAATGTTATTGAGTAGTCAGGTCCCTAAGAAATGAGTAACAAAGTGAGTGGAAGGTTAACGGTCCAAGATCAATAAAAGAAGGAAATGAGGAAAAAGTCCAGTGAAACCCAAAGGCCTCTAAACCAGTCTGATAAGTTGGGAAAGAAAATGATTCCCAAGAATATGGCTGGGATACTGCAAGAATCTGCTTTCATATGGTCCATGAAGGGGTGATTCAAACTGAATCATGGCCACCAAGCCACTTACTGCCAAAAGCCCTTCATGCAGCATCTGTGCTTGATAATGTCCCAGTACAGAGGTCACACCGAACTTTGAAATTTTATGCAAAGCGCTTAAGAAATGCAATGAATGCTGCCCTGGAAGGGGAAAGAAGAGAAATATGGACAAAAGCAAAACAATGTATCAGTTTGATTCTCCACTGTAGTTTACACAAATAGGTATTTCATGCAGGTGTTTCCTTGCAGAAGGGACTCATCCAGGGAAGGCTTATACCTGGAGGGCTCAAAAAATAGTATTACCTTGGGGTTTACACTTTGAACCAGGGTACGGACCATAACTTTGGAAATCCAAAAACTCCCTCTAACACTAAATTCTCACTGAAAAAAACTGATGTATAAAAGAGTGCCAATTTAAGATACTTTAATGATGATTATAAAAATTGTAATGAGAATTATATTAAGCACACTAGATATTTACTGGTAAATCAACGCATTCTCTCCCTGTAGTAATACGGGAAGCAAATCATAATCAGAATATTGCTTTGGTCAATACAGGGCCAGAACAAATGAAGTTAGGTAGAGCTTAAGAAATGCTCCTCAACTATGATTGTTCTAGTAACCTTTCCCAACAAAAGGGATGATCTCAACAATGAGACTACATTATTCCAAATGTGTTGGAAAGTGCTGGAAGCATAATTTGTACCTCTTTTTTCTGGGGTTGGCTCTTTTCAAGTGCCCTTTCTTTACTTTATATGTGTTAATCCCACTTCACTAAGTCCTTTCACTGAGATGCACCAAATTCCCTCCCCACCATCCCTTCCCCAATCATACACCTCAGAGTTGAGAGTTGGGATCCTGCTCTCATTTTCCATACTACAACCTTTATACAAAATTTCCAGTTCCTTTAAAAATCACGTCACTTGGCTATACCAACCTCAAATACAAACCTCAACTGCTATCTCCTGTCATTTCAGTTCTCTCAATTACTCCTACTACAACTGACCTTTAATCACACAATTCTCTATTCACTGACCCCTGATTTTCCCTTCTCTGTCCAGCTTAGATTCCATGGCTATATTTCAAAGATTCTTCTGCCAACACTCTCAATTCCTTTGCCTTGCTATCCTTCTATACCCTAGATGTAGACCAACTCTGAGTTTTAGCTCAAGATGGTGTTGAAGAAACATCACAAAATAAAGGGTGCTACTATAAATTTATGGTATCCAATCACAACTGGCCCTAAATGCCCTCAGCAGTCATTCTGTATGTTCTTAAGGATATTTCCAAACTGCCACATCAGCTGTATCAAACTTTTCCAACCAATTCAAACCTAACTCACCCAAATCCACCCACTCAGTCCCATCTCTTCACACTCCCCATCCCTAACTTGCATCAAAATCCTCCAAAATTGTTTTATTTTTTAAACATATAATTCACATACCATTAAATTCACCACTTCAAAGTGTACAATTCAGTGGCTTTCATTTATTTACAAGGTTGCACAACCAACATCATAATTTATTTTAGAACATTTTCATCACTCCCAAAAGAAACTCAGTACCTATTAGCAGTCATTCCCCATTCTCTCCTTCCCCTAGTGCTGCCTAACCATTAATCTGCTTTCTGTCTTTACGGATATACCTATTCTGAACATTTCATATAAATGGAATAATATATTATATGGCCTTTTATGTCTGGTTTCTTTCACTTAGCACAAAGTTTTCAAGGATCATCACGTCTTAGCATGTATCAGTATTTCATTCCTTTTTATGGAATAATATTCCATTGTATGGCTATACCACATTTTGCTTTACCCATTCACCAGCTGAAAGACTTGGGTTGTTTCTACTTTTTGGCTATAGTGAATAATGCTGCTTATGAACAAATAATTTGTGTACAAGTTTTTAAGTGGACACGTTTTCAATTCTCTTGGGTATATACCTGGGAATGGAATTGCTGGGTCATATACTAACTCCATGTTTAACATTTTGAGGAACTGCCAAACTGTTTTCCAAAGCATTTGCACCATTTTACATTCCCACTAGCAATGTATGGGAGTTCCAAATTCCCAATATCCTTACCACACTTTTTAGGAGTGCTAGGGAAATAGGAACTCCAGCTCCCTTTCCCTTTCCACAGGAGCTAAGGGAAATACACAATCCAGTCCCCTCCAGCCATCCTGTCCCCCCTAAAGGGGGAAAAATACCCTAAGAAGCACTGGTGAAGTCCACAGTCCAGGGGCATAGGCTCACCAAAAGACTGAGACCTAATCATAGGACTATAGAATGCTTCTCCTCCCACACACTACCACTACATTACTAAAGGCCTATATACCACAGTTCCTTTTACCTAGAACATCATGTTTCCCTTTTAACAAAAAATTACAAGGCACTGGGGCCGCCTCCGTGGCCAAGTGGTTAAGTTCGTGCGCTCCGCTGCGGCGGCCCAGGGTTCGGATCCTGGGTGCAGACATGGCACTGCTCGTCAGGCCACGTTGAGGCGGTGTCCCACATCCCACAACTAGTAGGACCTGCAACTAAGATATGCAACTGTGTACAGAGGGGGTTTGGGGAGATAAAGCAGAAAAAAAAAAAAAGATTGGCAATAGTTGTTAGCCCAGGTGCCCACCTTTATTTATTTATTTATTTCTTCCCCTCTGAATTTTAATAGACTGATTTACGGAAAAGTTTCCTGATAAGGGATTACAAAGAGCCCATCCAGCTCGAGGCCCCTGCCCCAGGATCCCGGCCTCAGGATGGGGCTCTGACCACGACATGGTGCACGTGGTGCCAACCTCAGAGCTCTGGGCCGCTGCTCACTTTGCTTCCCTAGAAATGCAAAATAGTCAGATTTAAAATGTTGAAAACAGCTGATCTGGTCATAAAAGGTAGATTCCAGGCTCTTCCTCTGGCTACAGACAGAAGTGACATGGAGTCTGATGCCCAGCGGGGCACACAATTATTCACAACACGTGTTCAGGCTGGCTTTTCCCCTGGAGGGTGAGCAGGAAGGAGGCAGAAAAGGAAAGGAAGACACCGGAGAAGCTTCAGGCTCAGGGTCCCGAGTGCTGACGAGGAGCGCAGCCTAGACTTCCTCCTCCTCCTCCTCCTCCTCCAGGAAGTGGGCCTGCTTCTTCCGCACGTTCCAGTGCAGACACTGAGCCAAGCTCTCAAACCAGTTGCTCATGGGGTCTCGGACGCTGATGGAGGGCACGGGGTAGCAAGAGGTAGCAATGCTGATGCTGTCTCCGCGGCGGATCTCCTGTCTCTTTCGTCCATCAAAGGACACCCAGGCGGTGTTTCTAGCTTCCGGTGATAGCATGATCTTCAGCTCGACCCCCGCAGGGACCACGATGGGCCGGAATGACAGTGAGTGGGGGCAGATAGGTGTGATCATGATGGCTGGCACGTTGGGGTGGATCATGGAGGCCCCGCTGTCGCCGCATAAGCCGTGCTGCCCGTCGGGGTGGACACAATCACCCCGTCGCCCTGCACCGTGGTGATGAGGTGCCCGTCCAGGTAGACGTCCACGTTGGACAGGTACGAGGACGGACCTCAGTCGATCAACACCTCATTCAAGACCTGGTACTGCATGACCTGCTTCCCGACCTCTGTGTCCAGGTCTGCAGCCAGCACCCCGTTCTCGCTGATCCCGTTGGGGATGGCCATCTTCCCTCTAAGCTCCTTCACGACCCTGACCTTCAGCCGGCTCCGAAGAACAACAGCTGCATTCCCCTGTATCACCTGAGTATCTTGGGACTGAAAGTTCTCAAAGTTGAAGGGGGTCAGGAAGCCCAGGGAGGCCAGGTGAAAAGCCATGACCCGAGGCACGCTGCCCGAGAAGAGGGAGGAGGCGTAGAGCAGGGTCCCGTCCCCACCCAGGCAGATGATGAGGTCGATCTGATTGGAGATGTCGTCATAATCTTCTCTGAAGGTGCAGAACTTCCTCTTCACTGGCCCAAAGCTGTCGTCACTCACTATGGCAGGGTCTTCTAGAACTTTCTTCTCCACATACACAATCATGTTGTTCTCCTCCATCAGGTACATGCAGAGCTCCTTGAAGGGCTGGGGCAGGCTGGCGTCACGGATCTTCTTGATGACGAGAACACTCTTTGGGGACTTGTTCCACGTCAACCACTGGCTAGCAGGGTCCTGGATGTGCATGATGGTCTGGGGGTTCTGCAGCACGCAGGCCTTTGGTCCAAAAGTGGTCACTGGGCACGGCCTGTGCAGGGAGCGGGTCCTCCTGAACTCCTTGGTGCTTGCCAGGGCCAGCGCGGCAGACAAGCTGCGGGACTTGGCCCGCCCCCGCATGGGGGTGGCTGAGCCCCCAGTCCTCGTCCCCATGACACGCGGAGCAGCGGTACGAGGCCGCATCTGCACTCAGCTCCTTACTCATGTTGACTTTCTCTTGTTCCACTTCCATAGTCGATAAACGAGGACTTTGGTCCGAAAAACGC
The DNA here is from genome assembly GCF_041296265.1 of Equus caballus. Classification (NCBI taxonomy): domain Eukaryota; kingdom Metazoa; phylum Chordata; class Mammalia; order Perissodactyla; family Equidae; genus Equus; species Equus caballus. The sequence goes on along the minus strand of NC_091684.1, from coordinate 130,935,385 downwards.
TGATGCCGTTCGCTGCCGCGGGCGCCCGCGGGGCCGCCCCGTCGCTGGGCCGAGCCCGCAGGCCCCGCTGCCCCGCCGCCGCTCGCCATCGCTAGGCGGCCCCTGGCGCCGCGGCCGTCCGTCCCCGCCCCATGGCCGCGCCCTCCCCCCAAAAAATTACAAGGCACACTAAAAAACAAAAAAATGGTTTGAAGAGACTGAACAATCATCAGAACCAGAGTAAGATATGGCATGAATGTTGGAATTATCAGACCAGAATTTTTAAAAATTATGATTAATATGTTAAGGGCTTTAATGGGAAAAGCAGAAACCTGCAAGAACACATGGATAATGTAAACAGAAAGATGTAAATTCTAAGAATGAATCAAAAAAATGCTGGAGATCAAAAACACTGTAACAGAAATGAATAATGCTTTTGATGAGTTTACTAGCAGACTGGACATGGCTGAGGAAAGACTCTGAACTTGAGGAGATGACAAGAGAAATTTCTAAAACTGAAAAGTAAAGAGAAAAAAACCCTGGAAAATAAAGAACAGATTATCCAAAAACAGTGGGACAACTACAAAGGGTGTAACATACATGTAATGGGAATATTAGAAGGAGACAGAAAAGAACAGAAGCAACATTTGAAGGAATAATCACTGAGAATTTCTCCAGATTGATGTTAGCCACCAAACCACAGATCCAAGAAGCTCAGAGAACACTAAACAGGAATAATTTTTAAAAACCCCCAAAAACAACACCTATGAGTATTATATTCAAACTTCAGGAAATCAAAGACAAGAAAAAATCTTGAAAGAAGCCGGACCAAAAAAAAATACCTTACTCATAGAGGAGCAAAGATAAGAATTATATCTGACATCTCCTCAGAAACCATGCAAGCAGGAAGAGAGTGGAGTGAAATATTTAAAGTGTTGAGAGAAAAAACTCAACAACTTAAATTTTTGTTCCCTGTGAAGTTATTCTACAAAAGGGAGGGAGAAATACAGTCTTTCTCAAACAAAAATTGAGGGAATTTGTTTCCAATAGACTTGTCTTGCAAGAAGTGCTAAAAAAAACTTGAGAGAGAAGGAAAATGACATAGGTCAGAAACTTGGATCTACATAAAGAAAGGAAGAGCACTGGAGAATGAATAAGTGAAAGTAAGACAAAAACTTTTATTTTTCTTATTCTTAATTGACCTAACAGACAATAGTTTGTTCAATGTAATAACAGCAACACTGTATTCAATTATGTATGCTTTTACACACACATGTTTAAGTACAATTGAAATGAATGGCAGCAATGATACAAGGGATGAGAGGAAGGAATTAGGAATATTTTGCTATTTTAAGGTACTTGAACTATGCATGAAGTGGTATACTGTTATTTGAAAGTGGACTTGGATTAGCTGTAAATGTATATTGCAAACTATAGCAACCAACCACTAAAAAAAGGAAAGAAATATAATTGATATTGTAAGAAAGGAGAGAAAGTGTAATCATATAAATCAATTAAAACCACAAAAGGCAGAAAAAGTGTGGAAGACAAAAATAGGAACAAAGAACAATGGCAACAAATAGAAAATAGCAACAAATAGAAAATAGCAACAAATATGGTAGATATTAATCTAATTATAACAATTATCACATTAAACATCAATGGTCCAATTAAAAGACAGAAATGGTCATAGTGGATCAAAAAACAAATTTCAACTATATGTTGTCTATAAGAAACCCACTTTAAATATAGATACAAACAGATTAAAAGTGAAGGAATACCAATCATGCTAATACCAATCAAAAGAAAGCCAAAGTAGCCATATTAATTTCAGACAGGGCAGACTTCAGAGCAAGGAAAGTTATCAGGGCTAAAGAGGGGCATTACATAGTGATAGCGGTCAATACTCCAAGAAGACGTAACAACCCTTAATGCGTATGTGCCTAATTACAGAGTATCAAAATATGGAGGCAAAAACTGATAGAAGTCGGGGCTGGCCCCGTGGCCGAGTGGTTAAGTTCGCGCGCTCCGCTGCAGGCGGCCCAGTGTTTCGTTGGTTCGAATCCTGGGCGCGGACATGGCACTGCTCATCAAACCACGCTGAGGCAGCGTCCCACATACCACAACTAGAAGAACCCACAACGAGAAGTATACAACTATGTACTGGGGGGCTTTGGGGAGAAAAAGGAAAAAATAAAATCTTTAAAAAAAAAAAAAAAACTGATAGAAGTGCAAGGAGAAATAGATGAATCCACTATTAGCTGGAGACTTTAACACCCCTCTATCAGAAATGGACAGATCCAGAGGATAGAAAATCAGTAAGGACATAGTTGAACTCAACAGCACCATCAGTCAACTAGATATAATTGACATATGCAGGACTACTTCAGCCAGCAACAGCAGACTACACATTCTTCTCCAGCTCACATGGAACAGTCACTAAGATAGACCAAATTCTGGGCCATAAAACATACCTTAACAAATTTAAAAGAATAGAAATCATACAACGTCTGCTTTCAGACCTCAATGAAGTTAAACTAGAAACTGGTAACAGATAGAAGGCTGGAAAATTCCAAGATATTTGGAGATTAAACAATAACACACTTTTAAGTAACAAGTGAATTAAAGAAGAAATCAAGAGAAATTAAAAGAATATTTTGAGCTAAAACCAAAACACAACTTATGAAATTTTGTGGGATGTAGTGAAAGCAGTGCTTAGAGGTAAATTTATGGCACTGAATGCATATATTAGAAAAGAAGAAAAATCTAAAATCAACAATCTAGGCTTCTACTTTAGGAAAATAAAAAAGAAGAGGAAATTAAATCCAAAGTAAGCAGAAAATAAGAAATAATAAAAATCAAAGCAGAAATCAATGAAATTGAAAACAGGAAATCAATAGAGAAAATAACAAAACCGAAAGCTTGTTCTTTGAAAAGATCAATAAAATCAATAAGCATCTAGCTATGCTAACCAAGAATAAAAGAGAAAAGACACAGATTACTAATATCCGAAGTGAAAGAGGAGACACCACTATCAATCTCACAGACATTAAAAGGATAATAAAGGAATATTATCAACTCTACACCTACAAATTTGATAACCAAGATGAAGTGGACCAATTCTTTGAAAGACAGAAACTGCTAAAACTCATACAAAAATAGACAATCTGATTAGGCCTATATCTATTAAAGATATTGAATCAGTAATAACCTTCCAAAACAGAAAGCACCAGGCCCAGATGGGTTCACTGGTGAATTCTACCAAACTTTTAAGGAAGAAATTATACCAACCCTCTGCAATCTCTTTTAGAGGACAGAAGCAAAAGGAATACTTCCTAATTCATTCTACGAGGCAAGCATTACCCTTATACCAAAACCAGACAAAGACATAACAAAAAAAGAAAACTACAGACCAGTATGTCTCATGAACACAGACGCAAAAATCCTTAACAAAATATTAGCAAATTGAATTCACCAATGTATAAAGAGAATTATACACCTTGACCAAGTGAGATTTATCCTAGGTATGCAAGGCTGGTTCAAGATTCAAAAATTAATTAATGTAATCCATCACATCAACAGGATAAAGAAGAAGAATCATGTGATCATATCCATAGATGCAAAAAAAAGCTTTTGACAAAATCCAACACCCATTCATGATAAAAAACTCTCAGCAAACTACGAGTAGAAAACTTCAGCTAGATAAAGAACATCTACAGAAAACCTACAGCTAACATCATACTTCATGGTGAGAAACTCAAAGCTTCCCCTCTAAGATCAGGAACAAGGCGAAGACATCCCTTCTCACCACTGCTTTTCAACACAGCAGTGGAAGTCCTAGCTAATACAATAAGAAAAGGAAAGAAAAGGTATACAGATTGGGAAGAAAGAAATAAAAGTCTTTGTTCACAGATGACATGATTGTCTATGTAGAAAATCCAAAAGAACTGACAAAAAAAACTCCTGGGACTTGGGGGCCGGCCCAGTGGCGCAGCAGTTAAGTTCGCACTTTCCGCTTCTCGGCGGCCCAGGGTTCGCTGGTTCGGATCCTGGCTGCGGACATGGCACCGCTTGGCAAAAGCCATGCTGTGGCAGGCGTCCCATGTATAAAGCAGAGGAAGATGGGCATGGATGTTAGCTCAGGGCCGGTCTTCCTCGGCAAAAAGAGGAGGATTGGCAGTAGTTAGCTCAGGGCTAATCTTCCTCAAAAAAAAAAAAAAAAAAAAAAACTCCTGGAACTAGTAAGCAAGTATATCAAGGTTGCAAGATGCAAGGTTAACATCTAAAAGCCAACTGCTTCCCTATATACCAGTAATGAACAAGTGAAATTTGAAATTAAAAACACATTATCATTTATATTAACACTCCCCAAAACGAAATACTTAGATATAAATCTAACAAAATATTTACAAGACCTATATGAGGAAAACTACAAAACTCGGACAAAAGATATCAAAGAGGAACTAAATAAATAGAGAAATATTCCATGTTCATGGACAGGAAGACTCAATATTGTCAAGATGTCAGTTCTTCCCAGCTTGATCTATACATTCAAATTAATCGCAATAAAAATCCCAGCAAGTTACTTTGTGGATATCAATAAACTGATTCTAACGTTTATATAGAGAGGCAAAGACCCAGAGTAGCCAACTCCATATTGAAGTAGAAGAACAAAGTTGGAGGACTGACGTTGTCTAACTTTAAGATTTCCTATTAAGCTACAATAATCAAGACAGTGTAGTATTGGTGAAAGAAAAGACAAATAGCTCAATGGAACAGAATAGAGAGCCCAGAAATAAACCATATAAATATAGCCAACTGATCTTCGACAAAGGAGCAAAGGCAATACAATGAAGCAAAGATAGTCTTTTCAACAAATTGTGCTGGAACAAATAGATATCTACACGCAAAAAAAAAAGAAAAGGAAGAAAGAATCTACACACAGACCTTACACCCTTCACAAAAATTAACTCAAAATGGATCATAGACATAAATGTGAAATGCAAAACTATAAAATTCCTAGACGATAACATGGGAGAAAATCTAGACTACTTGAGTATGGCAATGACTTTTTAGATATAACACGAAAGGCACAATCCATGAAAGAAAGAATTGACAAGTTGGACTTGATTAAAACAAAAAAACTTTTGCTCTGCAAAAGACAATGTCAAGAGAATGAGAATACAAGCTACAGATTTGGAGGAAGTATATGCAGAAGACACATCTGGTAAAAAACTGTTACCCAAAATATACAAAGAACTCTTAAAACTCAACAATAAGAAAACGAACAACTCAATTTAAAAAATGGGCAAAAGACCTGAATAGACTCCTCACTAAAGAAGATATATAGCTGGCAAGTAAGCATACGAAAAGATATCCAATGTCATATGTTATTAGGGAATTGAAAATTAAAACAATAATGAGATACCACTACACAGCTATTAGAATGGTTAAAATCCAAAATACCAACTACACCAAATGCTGGTGTGGATGTAGAACAACAGGAACTCATTCATTGTTGGTGGGGATGAATGCAAAATGGTATAACCACTATGGAAGACCATTTGGTAGTTTCTTACCAAAATTACTCATACTCTAACCACCAATTGTATTCCTTGGTATTTACCCAAAGGACCTGAAAACTTATGTCCACACAAAAACCTGCACAGATTTTTTTTTCTTTTTTTTGAGGAGGATTAGCCCTGAGCTAACATCTGCTGCCAATCCTCCTCTTTTTGCTAAGGAAGGCTGGCCCTGAGCTAACATCTGTGCCCATCTTCCTCTACTTTACATGTGGGACACCTACCAGCATGGCTTGCCAAGCAGTGCTATGTCTGCACCCAGGATCTGAACCCGCAAACCCTGGGCCGCTGAAGTGGAATGTGCGCACTTAACCACTGCGCCACCGGGCCGGCCACTGCACATAGATGTTTAAGGCAGCTTTACTCATACGGTCAAAATCTGGATGCAACCAAGATGTCCTTCAATAGGTGAGTGGATAAACAAACTGTGGCACATCCAGATAATGAAATATTATGCAGTGCCAAAAAGAAATGAGTTATCAAGCCATGAAAAGACATGGAGGAAGCAAATGAGTATTACTAAGTAAAAGAAGCCAATTTGCAAAGGCTACATACTGTATGATTCCAACCATATGACATCCTGGATAAGGTAAAGCTTATGGAGACAGTAAAAAGATGAGGGGTTGCCAGGGTTTAGGGGGAGGGAGGGGTGAACCAGGAGAAGACAGAGGATTTTGGGGGCAATAAAACTATTCTGTATGATACTAGAATGGTGGATACATGTCATACATTTGTCAAATCCCATAGAAGGTACAACACCAAGAGTGAACCCTCACATAAACTATGGCTTTGGGTGATGCTTATGTGTCACTGTAGGCTTGTTGATTCTAAGGAATGTACCACTGTGGTGGGGGATGGTGATAGTGGGGGAGGCTGTCTGTGTGTGGGGACAGGAAATACATGGGAACTCTCTTTATTCTCCACTTGATTTTGTTGTGAACTTAAAACTGCTCTGAAAAATAGTTTATTAATTAAAAAAATTACCACACATAAATTTAATATAATTATACAATTTATTATAAGATAGACCTGATATAAACAAATTTAGGAATAAATACAACTGATCTTGATGTGCATACAATTTGGCTGGAGCAAATGAAAGTACAAAGGCTTACTAGACAGTAGTCTACTGGCTGTGGACATTTAGCTAAGAGCATTCAGTAGGCTGTGGGCATTAATCAATATGTTTTACAGAGGGAATAAGAACACTGGCTAATCCTACCACGCAGTTAACTGGGGTTAAGTGAAATTCAGTTAATAACTCTTTCACTGTAGGGTTTGACATGGGAGATGAGAGGCAGAAAAATAAGGACACGTAATTTGGAATTAAGTACTTACCTTTTTGGGGAAGTGGGGGTGGGATGTGGGAGATAATTAGTGTATAAATATAAGGCTTAGCACTGCTTCAAGAGAAGGGCATAAGGAGGTGTGTATTTGGCTGGGGGTTGGGTGAGGTGGGCAGAAAACATGGCTCTCTATTCCTAGAATCTAGAGCCCAGGCTCCTGTAACTATGACTTATTGATTTTTTAAAATGTTGGTAGGCTAGTCTAAGAACTAAATAATAGACTGATTCACTCATTCAACAAATATTTATTGAATATCTAACATTCTAGGCACTTTCTCTGTACTGGGGATATAGCAGTGATCAAAGCAGACAAAAATCTCTGCTCTATAGAGCTCACAGCGTACTGGGACAGACAGACAAAAACCAAGAGAAAATAAGTAAAATGAATAATGTTACATAGTGATAAGTACTAAGAAAAAAAGCAAAACAGAGTAAAGAAAGAGGCCAGGAAGAGTTAAAGGGAAAAGAGTGTCTGGAATTTTAAATAGAGGCCAGTAAAGGCTTCATTGAGGTAACCTTTGGGGAAAGACCTGAAGGAGAGAGCTATGTATACATGTGAGGATAGAGTAGTCCAGGCTGGGGGAACAGTTAGTGCAGAGGAGTATACTCAGTGTGACTGAAGAAGGAGGCAAATGTGGCTGGACTGAACTAGGGGCAAAAATAGTAGATGAAGTCTAAGAGCCAATTAGGGGAGCAGACCATACGAGGCTTTGTAAGTCATAGGAAGGACTTGGCTTTTACTCTGAGATGAGAAGCCACTAGAAGGTTTTGAGTAGATGAGGCACAGGATGTAACATTTTTATAGGATCACTCTGGCTGCTGTTTTGAGAACAGAATGAAGGGCAGAGAGGGTCAAGGGTGGAAGTAAGGAGATCACTTTGGAAGCTACTGCAGTAATCCATTTGAAACATGATGGTGGCTTGGATCACAGCGGTAGTAGTAGAGGTGGAGAGGAGTGGTCAGATTCTTGTTATATCCTGAAGGTAGAGCCAATTTCTAAGTTCAAAATAACAGGAAAAAACTTAGGAATAGAATCTATAAACTGTGGCCTGCACATATTTTAACTGTAGTCTCACAACCTGTTTAGTGATAAAGGGTGGACTGTACTGACAATATAGTATTTGCATATTTTTTGAAGTTAAACATAGTGTTTTTTGGGCCACAAAAGAAATAATCCAGGCTCCATTTCATGCAAATGCATGTAGAGTTTATATTTCAACAACAAACATTTATGGAGCACCTTTACTCTGTGACCAAGATTGTGCTTCGTGTCAAGTGGTGTGTAGCTGTGCTTTACAGAATTTTACAGTCTGTTATTCTCTTTGGTCTAGAGACACTGTTCTCAAACAACAAAGAGAAGTGGAAAGAAGCGAGAGTTAGAAACAAACATAAATCTTCCATCTTTGTTTATGATTTTTTGAAGTAAAGTTTTGCAAACTTTTGAGTCAGATATTTTCTAAAACATGCGGACGTACTAGATCATCAAAAGAAACTGGGCAGAGTTTGGATTTCTTTCTAGACAGTTTGATCACTGTACATGCATTTCCTCCCTTCAATGGAAACTTGATGGAGAACTGTTACCATTAGGACACAAAATGTGTTGTGACAAAAAAAGAACCCCAAACATCTAGAAACAGTGTTTTGTATCAGGCGTAAAGCACAGTGATAACGCAGGGAGAATAAAAAACACTTTCCTCTGCCAAAGCAAAATTTGTCATTTTACAAGCAGGGTGTTGCTTTTTGAGGTCACAATCCACTTATTTGGCTTTTTCATGGTGACTGTTGGTCCCAAGTTGCCCTTCCTACACAAGCTATCTAAGCACTGCTTTTATTATTAGTAAACAAGGAGATAAGTGCCCAAGTAAGACAACTTCTGGACCAGTGCTGGAACTAAGAGTTAAAGTAATCCAATAAAACTTTGCATTACTTCCTTTGTGTAGAGAATTTTCCCAAACAATTTCCTGGGACACAGGGGTACTGTGAAACAGTAAAAAGGTGGGTGTGTATTAGATGGGGGTGTGGCTAGGTGGGGGAGGGGAAAGCCAGGATAGGCACACTCCCTCTAGGAGGCCATATATGAAAAGGTATTGTCAATGATATTCAACGTTATAATTTATATTTGGAAAACAGAAGCAACTAATTATACAAAGTACAGAAAGTTAATGTTATTGTTTGGTGAAGATACATACGCATATTTCTTTCACTCCCTTCTGGTGATTCTCATGAAGGGTTTATCAGAATAGAGGAATTTTATGTTTATCAAGAGGAGAAATGAGTTTTAAAAATAGCTGAAAAACAATGCTTTTCACAGTTTATTGTATGTCACTGTGTTAGGCATCAAAGAAACAGAGGTAAATAAGATTAATAGGAAAGTTTTGTCCTTTTACAGTTCATAATCCAGTGGGGGACAGATGGGCAAACAACAGAAAAATTGTAAAGGTTGTAGAAGCTGATGTGTATAAAGATATTTATTTACTCATTTACATAGATGAGAAAAACAGGGACAAAAACAGATGAACTGAATAGATGGGGTGACCAGCTAAGATGACCACTAACTATCATAATAAATTCACAGACACATGTGAGATCTGAAGGAAACAGAAAATACCAGCTGAGTAAACACCTGAGAAAGAACGCTTAGCTCAGGGTACTTACATGTTTGGAATCTAGACTCATATCAAGGAGACAGAAAGGATTCCCTTCTAGCTCTAAAACAAAGTGATTCAAGCCTGGTGTCCGAGGAAAGCAACATATGAGAAAGCAGAAGCAACAAAGGTCCTTAGCATCTTGACCCAAACAAAAACTTACTAGTAAACAGTTTTAGGGCAAGGGTCCTTATTGGTTCAAGGCACTGCTTTTTCTATGGTGTTATATTTTACACTGCTTTCTGCAGCTCCAACCTGCAGCTGTGAAACAACACTGCAAAGAAGACATGGAAAGAATGTTCCTTTCTGTTATAGTCAATACCTCCCCAACCTTTTAATCTTTCAAAGCCAATCAATACTAAAAGTAAAAGATGACACGTTTTGAGAGGGAAAATTGGAGATCATTTATAAAAACTATAGTTTAAAAGAAAATAGTAACTATAGCAATAAACGGAAACAGATTCCATCAAAGTGTTTTTCATTTTAATCAACTGACTTACAAATTAAATTCTCTTCCTAGGAAGAATTCCTAAAAGAAAAACAGAGAGCTTGGGGTAGTAGGGAATTTTTCTTCAGCCAAAAGTTGAAGACAAAAAAAAACCCCCTTTAATTGCAGGGAGGCAAAGGGTTAATGGTTTTCACTACTTTGAACAGTAAAATGAAATTCACAGTTTTCCTCACAAAATGAATAGGTACGATTGCAATGTGCTTAACAGAAGAACAGTTTAAAGTGAAAGAGAGAAAACAAAACTTAGAATGATTTTGCTATGTCTTGCTTGTGAATACTAAACCTGACAAGGCTCAGGACTTCAGAAAATAAACCAAGTGGCCACAGAATTAAAATGTGACGACATTAAAGCTCCAGAAGATCAGTTTCCAAGGAACGTTTCTCCTTTAAAGGGCCTACACGATATGGTAAAGCCTCACGCTTCACACACAGAGCCTCAGGCTCCCACCCTACCAAGGCAATTCAGCCAAGTAGTTAGATGTTATCTTCCTGGTTTATAAGCTACCAATTTTGTTTCTAGGTGAAACAAACACAAGTTTGAAACCACATTAGCTGTAACTCTGAAGAGTAACCAGACTAATCACCTCAAGATTCTTGGTGTTTAGTGTATTTATTAGAATCTGACAAAATTTGTATGCTATGCAAAGGCTCATTTAGTCCAGTAAGGGAGGACTAGCTCCCAGGGAATAAGAATTTGCAGAATGATTTGTTTTTTCCTTTTTTCTACATTAAATGACCCACTTGCTTGTGTTAGCAAGAATTCTATTGAGAACAGAAATCCACTACAGTACCGAGTACAGGCTTTACGTGATTATCTGCTTTCGACACCCTCATATGTAAAATAGAGTATAACTCATAAAGATATTGAGGATCAAATAAATATTTTATGTATTCTGCACACAACAAAAGAATGTGAAAGCTATTTTTGCTAATTATGTTACAAAGTTTTCAATGAGATATTTATGAGAAAGTGTATTATACAGGTTATAATTATATTACAAGAACAAATACCTAAGAAAAAAGATTGGAAGGAAACATACCAAAATGCTCAAAGTAATTATGTTAGAATGGTGGAATTATGAGTAATTACTTTCCAATCTTTGTTTTAACTTGCCAACGTTCACGTTACTCTAAAGAAAGAAGAAAGTACCATCAAGAATCACAGACTTTTTAAACTTAAATTTTAATTTCACATGCAATACTCAAATACACTTTCTTTTTAAAAATTTTGACCACACATAGAGCTAAAATTCCTTTTGACCAGACTCTCCCCACTTTCCTCTCCAGAAGGTACATCATTATAGGAGTTTCTAGCTTATTGCTAAAAGAAGCTTGAGAGAGGATTTCTAGTGCTATATTCATTCTCTCTCTCTCTGTCACTCAAATCAATTAGCCCTACAGGGCAGAGAAGAGTAAACACGTATAGCAGGAAGAGAATGAGGGCACAGTTTATAAGCATTGTACTTTATATTAAAAAATTAATTTAAATTCTGCATTCAATTTTATAAAATAGTGTTTATTTTAACACAAAAGCAAATGTTTGAAATTACAGGAGACCAGGAGAAAGTATCATGTACTCCCAAAACAATATATTTCCCTGTGAGTGCAATACCACATAGCACACATTAGGTTCACCTTTCTGACAGAAAACTGACAAATTTGATACTAAGAGAAAAAGAAGTAGTGACTTTATTCCCTCTCTACTATAGAGCAATAGAATGAGAAATTCCTATTACTGGCTAGAAATATATGGTTAACTAAATTTATATCCTGTTAACTTTACGGATAAAATTACATGACAATACACTGCAATTATCATACAAAAATCCCAATTAATTACCGGAAAACAGACCATGACCATGAGTTTAATATGGCTTGGCATTTCCTTAAAAGGTTAATTCTCAAAATTACAATATATCTGAGGTTGATAAATGTTCATTCTTATGTCACTGGTAGAAAAAGTAACAAGCTTTTTATAAATAAGATGTCATTTATTTCTTGCTAATATATCTTGAGATATGCCTCAAATGTAATATACTTGATCCTTCTCTAATTCCACTGTCATCTCTTTCCCTTTAGAAAGTTGAGTCCAAATCTACCTTAGATGAAAAGGCTCATCATTACAATGTTTTTCCACAGAAGCATCTTCTCTAGAGGCATTTATTCTTATTACAGATTCTTTCCAAGTATCTAATTTGGCCCTGAGTGTTCAGTAACATTAGAATATTTAAAAGAAAAAATTGATAATTTAAAGGCAAAATGCACCAATGTTAGCTATCAGGAAAAAAGTACAATTACAATTTTCTACAACAAATTCACTCAAAATTTGAGGGGGAAGAAACCAAAGCACCTCAAATTTTTAATAAAGGATTACATGTTATGTAAACTACAGGGAGGCAATAGGTAGAGCTCTGAACTGAAGTCAAGAAGTCCAATTCTGAGTTCAGGCTATGCCACCAACTAGCTGTGTCTTCTGGGATCACTAAACCACTCTGGCCCAAGTTTCTTCATCTGTTAATGAAAGACAAAATCAATTCTAAATTTATTTAGGCGTCAGACTATGACAGAACACTATGAAATAGTACATTTAACTCAAAGATATGAACTAGAAACAATTTTACAAACTAGCAGAAAATAAGAATATATTAAAAATTCAATATAAAATCCTAACTATGAACATATATGTACACATATAAACAGAGTTCTCTAAGCACAGTATGCATTTCTGAATTCTTCTGTTAGCAATTATTTGTTATCTGGGAGGGAATCATGGTTAATACTGAAGGCTCTGAAATCAGACTGCCTGGGTTCAAACCCCATCTTTTATTTTTTTTAATTTTTATTTTTTTTTAAAGATTGGCACCTGAGCTAACAACTGTTGCCAATCTTCTTCTTTTTTATCTTTCTGCTTTTTTCTCCCCCAATCCCCCCAGTACATAGTTGCATATTTTAGTTGTGGGTCCTTCTAGTTGTGGCACATGGGACACCTCCTCAGCATGGCCTGATGAGTGGTGCCATGTCCACGCCCAGGATCCGAACCAGTGAAACCCTGGGCCACTGCAGCGGAGCATGAGACTTAACCACTCGGTCACGGGGCTGGCCCCCCACCTTTAATTTTTTTTTTTTTTTGCTGAGGAAGATTCGCCCTGAGCTGACATCTGTGCCAATCTTCCTCTAGTTTGCATGTGGCTTGCCACCACAGCATGGCCACCAACAAGTGGTATAGGTCTGCACCTGGGATCTGAACCCGGGGTGCCAAAGCAGAGTGCGCCAAACTTAACCACTAGGCTTTGGGGCCAGCCTCCCATCTTTTATTTTTCATTTGTGGAACTTGGCAAGTTAGTTAATATCTCTGAACTCAGGTTTTCTCATCTGTAAATGAGGACAGTAATAGTAATAGTACCTACTATAGGAGTTGTTTCAAGAACTAATCCATGTAAAGCAGGTAGTATGGTGTTCATCACATAGTAAGAGCCTAAAAACTGTAATGAGAGCAGTAATAGTTGCAAACATTTATTGAGTGTTTACTAAGTACCAGGCACTATTCTATTATCTCATTTAATCCTCACAACTACCATGAGGTGGATACTATCACTAGTTTCTATTTTAGAGTAAACAAACTGATCCACAGAGAAGTTAAATAACTTGTCCAAGTTAACTGTGACAGTCATTATGGCTATTCACAAATATTTTCAGTTCACCTGTTTCAGAAACATAGTAACATTACATTTCCTCATGGCCTCTGAAATTAGGCAAAGCCCATGGAACTCACGGGGTCAACTCACAGTGGCATATGATACTTCTGGGTAGAAAGTTTAAGAGTCCATAAGCAATTTTCCATATTCTCCTCCCCCATCACAGTGATCATGAAAGTATATATTACAATGGAATTTAGAGCAGCCTGGCTGCCTAAGTGACCAAAAATAGCACAGCCTCCCACTCCCCTCTCCCCAAGCCATTGAGATTTTGCAGTGGTTTTGTTACCATAGCAATAACCAAGCCTATCCTGACACCTTTATAGTTAGTAAATTTCAGATTTAGTATTATCATGATTATCTACTTATTCACAGTTAATGCTGAAAGTTTAAGAATTAAATCATGGGAGAAAATAGTACAATTCTATCCATTTACTTCTTCTCTTGGTGTATGAACCAATGAAAGTTTACCATTATCTAATTTAGCATTGCAATTTAAGAATTATTAGTCTAAATGTCTTCATGACCTTGGGCTGGGCAAAGAATTATTGAAGAGGAAACAAAAAGCACCAACTACAAAAGTGAAAAATGGTAAAATGGAGTTCACTAAAATTAAAAACACTGTTCTTCATGTAAAAGAATGAAAATTGACCATTCTTTTTCACCATTCACCAAAATAAACTCAAAATGGATCAAAGACCTAAAGGTGAGACCTGAAACCATAAGGCTTCTGGAAGAAAACGTAGGCAGTACACTCTTTGACATCAGTGTTAAAAGGATCTTTTCCGACACCATGCCTTCTCAGAGAAGGGAAACAATAGAAAGAATAAACAAATGGGACTTCATCAGACTAAAGAGCTTCTTCAAGGCAAATGAAAACAGGATTGAAACAAAAAAACAACCCACTAACTGGGAAAAAACATTTGCAAGTCATATATCTGACAAAGGCTTAATATCCATAATATATAAAGAACTCTCACAACTCAACAACAAAACATCAAACAACCCAATCAAAAAGGGGGCTGGAGACATGAACAGACATTTCTCCAAAGAAGATATACTGATGGCCAATAGGCACATGAAAAGATGCTCATCATCGCTGATCATCAGGGAAATGCAAATCAAAACTACACTAAGATATCCCCTTACACCCGTTAGAATGACAAAAATATCTAAAACTAATAGCAACAAATGTTGGAGAGGTTGCGGAGAAAAAGGAACCCTCATACACTGCTGGTGGGAATGCAAACTGGTGCAGCCACTATGGAAAACAGTATCGAGATTCCTCAAAAAATTAAAAATAGAACTACCATACGATCCAGTCATCCCACTACTGGGTATTTATCCAAAGAGCTTGAAGTCAGCAATCCCAAAAGTCCTATGCACCCCAATGTTCATTGCAGCATTATTTACAATAGCCAAGACATGGAAGCAACCTAAGTGCCCATCAACAGACGAATGGATAAAGAAGATGTGGTACATATATACAATGGAATACTACTCAGCTGTAAAACAGAACAAAATCATTCCATTTGCAATAACATGGATGGACCTTGAGGGAATTATGTTAAGTGAAATAAGCCAGCAAGAGAAGGATAATCTGTGTATGACTCTACTCATATGAGGAATTTAAAATTATGGACTAAGAACAGTTTAGTGGATACCAGGGGAAAGGTGAGGTGGGGGGTGGGCACAAAGGGTGAAGTGGTGCACCTACAACATGACTGACAATCATTAATGTACAACTGAAATTTCACAAGATTGTAACCTATCATTAACTCAATAAAAAAAAAAACCAAAACAAACAAAATAAAAACACTGTTCTTCAAAAACCATGTTAAAAGAATGAAAAAGTCAGCTGTAGACTGGGAACTTATACTCATAATACATATATCCCTTTAAGACTCACATTCAGATTATATAAAAAACTCCTACAAATCAGTAGGATAAAGATAAATGACCCAATGTGGTACATATATACAATGGAATACTACTCAGCTGCAAAACAGAACAAAATCATTCCATTTGCAATAACATGGATGGACCTTGAGGGAATTACGTTAAGTGAAATAAGCCAGCTAGAGAAGGATAATCTGTGTATGACTCCACTCATATGAAGAATTAAAAAATGTGGACTAAGAGAACAGTTTAGTGGATACCAGGGGAAAGGTGGGGTGGGGGGTGGGCACAAAGGGTGAAGTGGTGCACCTACAACACGAATGACAAACATTAATGTACAACTGAAATTTCACAAGATTGTAACCTATCATTAATTCAATAAAAAAAAAAAGATAGACCCAATTTTTTTAAAAAGGGCTAAAAATAAAACAAGCACTTCATAAGGGAGACTATCCAAATGATCAATAACCATAGAAAAAGAAATACTACAACATATTCACCAGAATGGCTAAAATAAAAAAGACTGACAAAACACAGTGTTGGTAAGGATGAGGAGAAACTGAAATTCTTATATGTTGCTAGCGGGAATTTAAATGTGCTCAATCACTTTTGCTAAACTAGACCTATCCTATGAACCAGCCAACTCCATTCCTAGTAATATATCCTAGAGAAATGAGTGCAGATGTCCACTAAAAGACATGTATAAGAATGGTTATAGCACCATTAATAATAACAACCTCAATGAGGAACCAACCCATGAGTCCATCAACAGTGACATGGATACAATATGATATATTCCTACAATGAAATCATTAGAATACTACACAGATTGAACTACTGCAATATGTAATATGGATGAATCTCACAGACTTAAAGATGAGCAAAAGAAGCCAGATCCATCAGAGCAAATGTTCTGTAAATCCATTTATGTGACATTTGAGTACAGGTAAAACTACTCTTTGGTGAGAGAAATCAGAATAGTGGTTATCTACGGTAGGGGAGACAGGGTACTGACTGAAGTGCTGGAAATAGTCACAGGTGCATATATATGTGAAAATTCATTGACTCGTACACTTAAGATTTATGCACTTTACTGAATATACCACAGTTTAAAAAAGATAAAGAAAAGAAAAAAGCATTGGTTTTGATAAGAATTCCAGGATTGGAAGGTCCCACAAAAGTCACTGGGTCCAATTACATATCCCAGGCTCAGCCTCCAATCTGAATGTCTCTCTAGGGATGTCTACTCCCATTTTTGAATAGCTCTGACCATTTGAAGGTTTTTCTTCTTTTTTTTTTTGGTGAGGCAGAGTGGCCCTGAGCTAACATCTATTGCCAATCTTCCTCTTTTTGCTTGAGGAAGATTGTCCCTCAGCTAACATCTGTGCTAACCTCCCTCTATTTTGTATGTAGGATGCCGCCACAGCATGGCCTGATGAGTAGTGTGTAGGTCCGCACCCAGGATCCAAACCTGTGAACCTCGGGCTGCCAAAGCAGAGCATGCAAACGTAACCACCACACTACTGGGCCGGCCCCTAGAAGGTTTTTTTTCCACAATGAACCCCAAACCTATCCATCCTTAGGTTCTCATTCTACTCTTTTGGGGACATAGAGAACAAGAGTGCTCCCTCTTCTAAATCCTACCTCCTCGGTTATCCCAAGACTTATCTGATGACTGCTGAGAATACTTTCAGCTCTAAAAATTCTAGGATTCTGTATTTTTATTAGTCCACATTTCTTTCATTTGCCTCTTTCTCTACACCTCTGTTGAATTTTACTCTTTCAACCAAAGTATTCTAAAGTCATGCTTCAATTTGAGAAGATAACCAGCTTACAGATTTTTACTCAACACACGAATTTTAAATGTATGTCAATATTTACAGTACATAGCTGCCACATCTATAAGCTTATGAGAGCAGTGATATCTTTTAATGCTTAACATTAGAATATCAGAATTCCTCATGAAAGATACCTAGCTCACTTGGACTTGGAGAATGCTTACCATTAAATGTTTAGACTGGGAAGACGAGAAGTATACGTCTTAGACAAAAAAGAAGTCAAGTTAATGGTGACTATTTTGACCTGCACATTGGGAATAAGGATGAATATATGGAAAACACTGGTTATGCCTAAAGCAATGAATCATAATGGACTTCACGAATAAACATAAAAGCATTTCCCTAACCCTAAAGAGTTAACTGAAGAATTCATGGAATCGTGTATTTTAAGGCATTCAAAAGTCTCTGCAGAGTCAAAGTTTAGGAGATAAATGTAAAACCAGAATGAGATTTTTCTCACACTTAAGATGATGCATGTTCTGGTAGTACTCAGGCCTTCTCTTCAAAAAGCCAACACTAACAGTTTGCCTATACTGTCATTTCATATCTATGATTGCCTGTATACTACTACAAACTCATATTCTGTCTTGTCTTTTATTGCACAGACTAGAACAATAATCAAGACAGACTCAAGATTATCTACAGATAGATTATCTGTAACATGAATTATAAAAAATAAAATGTATTCATTTCATGACTCTGGAGAAGTTTTGAGGCAGAATACAAAATAAGAATGAGAAGGAAAATTTACAGATAGTAATGTTTTATTGTAATCTGAGAGAGAAATTCTTGCATGGCTGTGCTCTCCGAGAGAAAAGGTACCATGAAATTGATGGTTTCCAGAGCTGGCATAGAAACACGGATGAATTAAATGCCTGAAGCCACTGAAGGTCATCTATTAGACTGAACCAGAGAAATCCTATACACAACTAAAGATTCTCGTCAGCAATAATGAACTGAAGGCTTATGCTGCACACTACTCAATGAAACACTGATCTACAAAGCAGAAAAGTAAATGTGGGAGGATATCTGACTGAGTTTAGCATTTGACAACAAACTCTCAAACTTTTCTCAACTCCCCTGGAGCTACTAGCTCTCTTTTTATTCATCTAACACCTGGCACTTAAACTCTATTATCAGGAGCCTTATCATTTTGTGCAGTAATTTCTCATATAAGTATCTGTCTTCTCCATGGGAGACATTATGCTCTGGGTATCCTTCTAGTGTCTTCAAGTACTTTGGTTCTCTTGCTATCATTTTAACTTTTTTTGCAACAATGACTATTCTTTTTTCCGTCAGATATAAATATACTCTTCCTAAAAAAGGAAACAAAATTAGTAATAGAACCCTCCATTAATTTCTATCTTCCCTTCTAGCAACTGTTCATTCATTTACCTTTTCTTTATAACCAAACTACTCAAAAGATTATTCTAGTCACTGCTGCTACCCATTCAATTTGAAACCCACAGTAATCTAGTTTCTATTCCTAACTCACTCTACTGACTATTCTTAGATACCAGTAACCTCTAAATTGGTAATTTCAATGACTCTTTTTACTCTTCACCCTATTTGGTTGTTAAGTGCTAACTGATGCCGTAAATGACTCTTCCTCTTCAAACTCTTCGTCCACTGTGTCCTGTATACCACCCCCTCATTTTTTCGCCGACCTCTTTAACCATTCCTTCAGAGTTTGGCCCTCTGCTTTGTCTACATGTTTTCCTAGTGATCTCTCTCAGTCTCAATGTTTCAACAACCACTTATACAGATGACATCTAAACCCAACTCTTAAATTCTAGGCCTGTATCTCAAATGGCAAAGAAGTTACCTTCCTTTGGTGTGCCATAGGCAACTCACACTTAACACATATGAAACTGAATCCATAATCTTTCCCTCAAAATCCGTTCCATCTCCCATGTTCCCTATGTCAGTTGAAGGTACTCTGTCACTCAGGCTAAAAAGCTGGGACTCTTTTTCAACATTCCCCTGCCCTTCCCACCACATTCGATCCCTCACCAAGCCCAGCTGACTCTGTTGCCTCTTCTATGTTTCTGTTATTATTGTCTCAGATAAAGACTATTTTTCTTGGCCTGAGTACTCTGATAGCTTCCTACCTGTCCTTCTTCCACCAATCTGTTTCCATTCAGCTGCCAGAGATCATTGTATAATACAAATCTAACTGCGCATGTCATTCCTTGTTTAAAATCATTCAAGAGGCTACCCATTATTTTCAGGTAATTTTTACTTTTTTCTTTTTAAAATTCTGTTTGAAAGCATAAATGTTATGCTTGTTTTGAATGTTTAAAGTCTGAATGCTTTATAATAAGGATACATTATTTCATCATTAGAATAAACAATAAAACTTGGCCCCATAATAGTGAATGACCACCTTTAAACCAGTTTTGGGATCAGGAAAAGGAATCTTGACATGTTTAAATAAAACAGAACACAAAAAGTTTAAATTAAAACAATATATTAAAAACAACTAAATCTTCTCTATATTGAATTCACACCTTTTGGTACCCTCTATTTGTTCTCCCATGAAACATCTTCCAAATTTACCCTTTAAGGGAGTAAGATTCATCTGGCTTGCTAATAAGACTTATATAGAGCTGATAAAGGCTCATTAAAAAAATGCAGCCCTGACTTTCTCTTCTCTTTAAGTAAATAAAAGAACAATAAATAATACCAAATAGCTAATGTCTAGGAAATAAACACAATTATTAAGAAAAGAGATGAAATAAATGAGTATTATAAGATTTAATGCTCAGTATATCTAACTACTTACGATGGAGTTTACTCAATTTTTGAACTGGGAAGATTATTTTCTACAGTATCAGATTTAAATACATGGTTTAGGTCTTCAAAATTAACAGGTTATCAGATAGAGTAATTTCTAGTCTCTCCCATAATCCTTTTAATTACAGCATCTGTGTTCTTTCCTGCAGTATATTTCTATTGCAACCAACTCCAAAACCTCTTGAGAGATTGAATGCCATTCAGTATCATTATACGTGCATTACCAAGTAAGGTGGGAGAAGCTGTTAAACCAAGTGAGATCCCACGATGCCAGTTAAATTTCAACCTTCCTTCCAGGCTCCCAAAACATATTAGAGCTATTGTAGTAAAGGAGGCTCTAAATTTTGGGTGATGTGATTTGCTTGAAAGACAAAGAGAGCAGAGCATAGAGCAGACTATTATAGGTCATAGCAAGGTAAGTAAAGAGCTGCAGTTACACTTTATTTTTATTATGCATATTTATTAAGTACTAAAACAACAAACATGAAGCC
Source organism: Equus caballus (assembly GCF_041296265.1). Taxonomy (NCBI): domain Eukaryota; kingdom Metazoa; phylum Chordata; class Mammalia; order Perissodactyla; family Equidae; genus Equus; species Equus caballus. Next base: position 130,914,606 of record NC_091684.1, on the reverse strand, counting down.
CAGCTAAGAGTGGAACACATCAAGTTAAACACATGCCTTCTCTACCCTCTAAAAGGGCATAGTTTGAAGAAAGAACAATTTAATTAACAATTTAAGTACTTAGGACGAAAAAAGCTCTCACAATCACTACACAGTAGTCCCCCCTTATCTGCAGGGGATACGTTCCAAGACCCCCAGTGGATGCCTGAAACTGTGGATAGTACCAAACCCTAAATATACTATGTTTTCTCCTATACATATATATCTATGATAAAGTTTAATTTATAAATTAGGCACAGTAAGAGATTAACAAAAATAATAATAAAATAGAACAATTATAATAATATACTATAATAAAAGTTACTGTAGATCTTAGCAACCTCAGCATACAATATTTTTTTCCTTATTAAGTCAAGAACTTTCACTTTTTCATTTAAAGGATGTACTTTATGGCATATCCGTATTGCCAGCATCACCACTCTGGTGCTTTGGGGCATTATTAAGTAAAGTAAGGGGTACTTGAACACTAGTGCTGTGATACTGCAATAGTTGATCTGATAACTGAGGGCTACTAAGTGACTGACTAGTGGGCAGCACACACAGCATGGATACACTGGACAAAGGGATGATTCACAGACTTCATCACGCTACTCAGAACAGCATGCAATTTAAAACTCACAGATTGTTTATTTCCGGAATTTTCCATCTAATATTTTTGGACCATGGTTAACCACGGGTAACTGAAACCACAAAGTGAAATCATGAATAAGGGGGACTACTGTACCATACTCACTGCTTTCTAAAACAGTTCATAAAATGATGTACTACTGATGGGTATAGAAGGAAAGTACCTCAACATAATAAAGGCCATATATGACAAACCCACAGCCAACATCATACTCAATAGGGAAAAACTGACAGCCATCCCTCTGAGAACAGGCACAAGACAAGGGTACCCACTCTCACCACTCTTATTCAACATTGTACTGGAGGTTTTGGCCAGAGCAATTAGGCAAGAAAAAGAAATAAAAGGAATCCAAATAGGCAATGAAGAAGTGAAACTCTTGCTGTTTGCAGATGATGTGGTTTTATATATAGAAAACCCTAAAAAAATCCATCAGGAAGCTAGTAGAAATAATCAACAGCAGCAAAGTTGCAGGGTACAAAATCAACTTACAAAAATCAGTTGTATTTCTATACTCTAATAATGAACAAACAGGAAGAGAACTCAAGAACACAATCCCATCCACAATTACAACAAAAAGAATAAAATATCCTGGAAGAAATTTGAGCAAGGAAGTGAAAGACCTATACAAGGAAAACTACAAGACTTTACTGAAAGAAATTGATGACAACATAAAGAAATGGAAAGACATTCCACGCACATGGATTGGAAGAATGAACATAGTTAAAATGTCCATACTACCTAAAGCAATCTACAGATTCACTGCAATCCCAATCAGAATCCCAATGACATTCTTCAAGGAAATAGAACAAAGAATCCTAAAATTCATATGTGGCAACAAAAGATCCTGAATTGCTAAAGCAATCCTGAGAAAAAAGAACAAAGCTGGAGGCATCACAATCTCTGACTTCAAAATATACTACAAAGCTATAGTAATCAAAACAGCACAGTAGTGGTACAAAAAACAGGCACACAGATCAATGGAACAGAATTGAAAGCTCAGAAATAAAACTACACATCTACGGACAGCTAATCTTCGACAAAGGAGCTAAGAACATACAATGGAGAAAGGAAACTTTCTTCAGTAAAGGGTGTTGGGAAAACTGGACAGCCACATGTAAAAGAACGAAAGTAGGTCATTCTCTTATGCTATTCATAAAAATAAACTCAAAAGGGATCAAAGACTTGAAGGTAAGACCTGAAACCATAAACCTTCTGGAAGAAAATATGGGCAATACATTCTTTGACACTGGTCTTAAAAGGATCTTTTTGGACACCATGTCTTCTTGGACAAGGGAAACAAAAGAAAGAATAAACAAATCAGACTTCATCAGACCAAAGAGCTTCTACAAGGCAAAGGAAACCAGAATTGAAATGAAAAGACAACCCACCAACTGGGAGAAAATATTTGCAAATCATATATCCGATGAAGGGTTAATCGCCATAATATATAAAGAATGCACACAACTCAACAACAAACAATCAAACAACCCAATCAGAAAATGGGCAGAGAGGGGCTGGCCCTGTGGCCAAGTGGTTAAGTTCGCATGCTCTGCTTCGGTGGCCCAGGGTTTCGCCAGTTTGGATCCTGGGTGCGGACATGGGACCGCTTATCAAGCCAATCTGAGGTGGCATCCCACATGCCACAACTAGAAGGTCCAGCAACTAAAAATACACAACTATGTACTGGGGGGCTTTGGGGAGAAAAAGGAAAAATAAAATCTTTAAAGAAAAAAAAAAGGGCAGAGGATATGAACAGATATTTCTCCAAAGAAGATACAGATGGTCAATAGGCACATGAAAAGATGCTCAACATCACTGATCATTGGGGAAATGCAAATCAAAACTACACTAAGATATCACTTTACACTCATTAGAATGGCTCTAATAACCAAGACAAAAAATAACAAATATTAGAGAGGTTGTGGAGAAAAGCGAACCCTCATACACTGGTGCTGGGAATTCAAACTGGTTCAGCCATCATGGAAAACAGTATGGAGATTTCTCAAAAAACTAAAAATATAAATACCACATGATCCAGCTATCCTACTACTGGGTATCTATCCAAAGAACTTGAAACCAGCAATTCAGAGAGACTTATGCACCCCTATGTTCATTGCGGCATTCTTCACAATAGCCAAGATGTGGAAGCAACCTAAGTGCCCATCAACTGATGACTGGATAAAGAAGATATGGTATATATATATACAATGGAATACTACTCAGCCATAAAAAATGACAAAACCATCCCATTTGCAACAGCATGGATGGACCTTGAGGGTATTATGTTAAGTGAAATAAGCCAGATAGAGAAAGACAAACACTGTATGATTTCACTTATATGTGGAAGATAAACAAACACATGGACAAAGAGAACTATTTAGAGGTTACCAGGGGGAAGGGGGGTGGTGGATGGACATAAAGGGTGAAGGGATCCACCTACAAGATGACTGACAAATAGTAATGTACAACTGAAATTTCACAATGTTGTAAGCTATCATAACCTCAATACAAAGACAAAAAAACAAAAATAAAAAATATATAATTATTTAAAAAAATGATGTACTACTGAATGTAAATCTACTTATTCTATTTGAAAAACTGTGTTCTGAATTTCAAATCTTTGAACTCAATCCTCCTATTGGATGATGATCAACTGTTGACTAACAGGATAGTGTCCTTGATATATAAAAATGATTGCTGTCTCACCAATGGCCAGACATTCTCTATTTTTTTAATAACAAAGATGCAATTATACCAATTCATCCTGAGTCTTCCACCTATGCCCCTTGGAGCAGCAATATTCATCTACAGGGTAGCACTCTAAGGTAGCACGCAAAAAGAGATCAATTCCAAAGCTATGGACCCGGATTATTTTATCACATGATAGACATTAAGCTACAAACAAAAATTGAGTTGTAATTTCTAGTGTGATAAGGTTTTACTTATCTAGGTAAACATTAAGCTCTTTCCAGAGAGGAATACAACTCTACCAATGGTGACAAAGGCAAAGACAGGAAAGACTATAAACAATACGTCTATTCTACTCTTTACCAATGATAGTGCTATTAGACAAAACTGCTAAACAAATAAGAGAAGACATATAATTAGTAAAAGCTGAGAGTTATAAAGATATAATTGACCCATGTCTTTCTTGGTAAATAAATGAATCTATACACTATCCTCAGTATCACGTATTGCTAAAGAAAGATTTTAATTAAACGCCAGGGAGAAGAAATCTGCCAATTAGAATTTTGCAAATAGTTTGTTTTGCTAGGAAATAAATGGCTAGCAGCTGACACTGTCTTTCTGGCAAAATTAAGCTGCTCTTTCCCCTTTTTTAGATATAAACATAAAAACCACGCCATTACGTTTATTTAATATAGTCCCTAAACTGGCAATTAGCTTGAGAAGACTGTTTTTTGCATATGGCCCAATTCCCTGTACTTAAATTTCCCCACCCCCTCTATAACCACAATATACTATATTTGTATATTGCTATAGTACTATAGAAAGAAGTTCAATATTCCTTATATTCTTTCACTAGCTCTGGAGTCAGTGATCTACATTTTAAAAACCTGAAGAAAGAGCCTGCAGTAGCAACCAGAGGATTATGAAATTCAGAAACTTATTTAGTCACACCCAGCAGCAGACATTTATAAACTCTTACCAGCTCCCAATTTCTTTAACCTGAGAATAGCCATGAATGCCTGGTAAATCTGTAAATATCAATAAACAGATGAAGCTCTAAAAATTATTTCACTAAGAGAGAATTAACAATTTTGCTAAAGGTAGAATAAATAATAATAATGACAATGTTAAAAACTTGGCCTTTTCTAAGGATTCAAAATTCTCATCCTTCTTGTTCTACTCCTCTTCTCCACCACAGACCTGAACCTGCTAATATGCACAGTGAACATTAAGCATGTTTTTTCAGTTTATGGGGGAATTCTAAGTATGGTATCAAGACTTTAGAAATAAATAAGAATACCTCATTTACTATACCTTAAGAAACATGATAAATCCCTAAAACATTTCCTCCTGAGATGAAATTTATCTGGTCTAAAATTGGTATTAAACAGGTATTTTTCCATGGGTTTTGAGAAATGCTAGTGGCCTGAAAGCTGTTTCAAATTGTTGGACTCATAATTTTCTACCAAACAAACAATTCAGCATTTCATTTTACTGAAAGTAGCTTAAAAACAATTAAAAATTTAATTAAAAACTAGGCCTAAGATGAAGAAAGCAAATACAAGCTAAGAAAATGCAGAATATTTTGTAATATCAAATAATAATAGCTCTGTAGGTCTTAGAAAACATATATGAAGACATTAGTATTGTGAAATGTCATTCTTGCTTTGTTGTGATTAAAAGGCATGTCACATACTGTGGGGGCATTATGGCACACTTATACAACTAAAATAGCTAATAATCTTTACACAAACAATACTGTCAATCTCAGTAGTAAGCAAATGCAATGAGACCCCTTCCTTTGTAGGGCCCTAATGTTTTTTGTTTTTTGCGTTTTTTTAAAAAAAGGAGTTCTAGAAGAGAAGACAAGTTCCTTAGCCAAGACTACCACTGAGAATACTCTGCCTCAACTTTTCAAGAGCTCCAATCTAAGAAATGTGGGCAGGTGTATTCCTCTGTCGGGGCTTAAATAAAATCTGCCCACAACTGCCAGTTTAGCTTAGCACATAAAATATACATCACTGAGCAGGCTGGCTAATCATCAAAAAGTCTCCAGGCATCACAATCTCTACACAATACCTTTCTCGGAGAGCAATTTTGAAGAAATAAAGGACCAAACCAGAGGAAACAAATAACCCCTCCACGCTCCCAGGGTACAGAGTATACCTATGAAATGGTTCCTGACCTTTAGTTTACCTAAGGTGGCATGCTATCTTTCCTCAATCATCATATATTTACTAAACACATAACAGGTACCAGGCAGGACTACAACAATGAATAGTCTCTGCTGTCATGAAAATTATGGTTTGAGGTGAAAGACATTAAGCAAATATGCCAATAAACAAAATTTAAAATTGTGAAAACGCTATAAAGATAAAGAACAGAATGCTATAGAATAACAGTAGGAAGTCTCATTTAGACAGGGGATCTCTCTGAAGAAGTAAAATGAGAGCTGAATGTTTAGTAGGTACACTCCACGGTGAGGAACTAGCTTATTAGGCCTGGAGGTGATAAAGGACTTGGTGCTTTGGAGGAAGTGAAGGAAGGTTAGAGTGCGCTGGAGAAAAATGATCAGGAGAGAGCAGCAGAGAAGTAGGCAGGAACTAAATCCTGCAGAGACATGGGGCTACATTAGAGGTTTAGGTTTTCTCCAATGTGTAAGAGCAAACCTTTGAAGAATTTTAAGGAGAGGCATGATAGGATATTTATGCTATTTAAAGGATCATTCTAACTTCTGTGTAAAGAATGGATTGACAGGTAGTAAGAAGGGATCTAGAAAGACCAGTTGGGAAGCTACTGCAAGCAACAGTCCACCACAGAATGACAGTGGCTTAGAATAGGGTATGGAGTGGAGACGTAGCATAGAGGGTGCATTCAAGATATATTTAAGTGGTAGAATCAATAGAATCTTGTAGTGATCTGGATGGGGGGGGGCAGGCGGCAGTGAGAGGTTTCAAGAATGATCGCAAGGTTTCTAATAGAGAAATTAGTAGATTATTTATGGAGATAAGATTTGTAGAGATGGGAAGACTGGAGATGTAGAAATGGGGGAAAGATCAAGAGTTTAAGATTTGAATATGTTCATTGTAAGATGCCTTTGAGACAAATGTCAAGTTGGAAACTGGATACTAGAGCCTAGAGCTCAGAAGAGAAGTCGAGGCTGGAGACAGGAATTTAGTTTCAGCACATGTGGTAGCTGGTATTTAAGTCATGAATGTAAGAGATAATCTGGGGAGAGATGGTAGAGTCAGAAGAGTTAGGAATGAGTCCTGAGGAACTCAACACTTAGAAGATGAATAGAGAGGGAGTTTTCAAAGGTGTCTCAGAAGACATGAACAGAGATAGCAGAGAACCAGGAGTGAATGGTGTCTGAGAGTATTTCAAGGAAAAAATATAGACCCAAATGTTGCTGGGAATGTAAAACATGTCTATGTTTTTTGACAACACGAAAGTTATCAGTGATCTAGCAAGAGCCTTTCTGATGAGGGGTAGGGGTGGAAGCATACCACCTATGTGGTTTGTGTGTGGGGGGGTGTCTAGAAAAATAAGAGTCTTTAAAGTCATTTGGAGAGTGGGAGGGGGGTAAGTAAAGTATATTAGAAAAAATTATACAAATTATAAGTGTATAGCTTGTGAAGTGTGACTTTTCACAAAGTGTACACACTTGTGTCTACCTGCAGCCCTATCAGGAAATTTTACAATAAGCCAGAAATCCCCCACTTTGTGCCACCTCTCATTCACTATCCCTGTAAAAGCAATCAGTGTGACTTCTAACACCATAAATCTGTTTTTTGCTTGTTTTTGAACTTTATCCATACACTTTGTACTTAATTGTGTTTGGCTTCTTTTGCTTAATATTATGCTTGATGATCATCCACCCAGAAAGCATTTATTTACCCATTCTACTCTGATGGACATTTAGGCTATTAAGAATAATGCCTAGTAAGGCATACGCTTGTTCATTTTTGTCTTCTGGTGAACACATGTAGAGATTTCTGTGGGTGTATACCTGGGAACAGCTAGGTTAGAGGATATCTGTATGTTCATCTTTAGAATATACAGCCAAACTGATTTCCAAAACGGTTGTAACAATTTACACACCTACCAGTAGTATATGAGTTTCAGCTGTTCCACATCATCAATACTTGATATTGTCAGTGTTCTTAAATATTAGCCATTTCATAGGGTAGGTAGTGGTATCTCGTGGTTTTAATTTGCATTTACCTGAAGATTAATGATCACTGGATGCATACCGGCCTTTGGATAGTTTCTCTTGTGGAGCACCTGTTAAAGTATTTTGCCGTTGTTGAAATTTGTCTTCTTTCCCTATTGAATTTTAGGAGTTCTACAAGTCCTTAATTGGATACATGAATATATTCTCTCACTCTGTGACTTGTCTTTTCACTCTCATAATGGTGTCTTTTGAGGAAAAGAAGTTCCTAACTTTAATAAAGTCCAATTTATGAATCTTCTTTCTTTTTGGATCTTTACCTACTCCAAGATCATTAAGATGTTTTCCAGCTTTTCTTTAAAAACTTATCTTTCACATTTAGGTCTGCAATCCAACCGGAATTGATTTTTGTTGCAAGGTAGGACTCAAAATTCATTTTTTCTCCCCACATGACCCAGAACAATTTATTGAAAAATCTATCCTTTCGCTACTGTAGCGCAGTGCCACTGCTGTCATGAATCAAGTAATCATGTACATCTTGGACTGTTTCTGGGCTCTTTATTCTGTTCCATAGATCCATTTGTCTATCCTTGTGTGAAGATGACACTAATTACTATAGCTTTATAGTAAAACCTGTTATCTGGTAACAAAAGTCCTCCAGCTTTTGTCTTAATTAAGATTGTCTTCATGAGTCTTCATCCTTTTCACACCATGTGGATTTTAGAATCAACTTATTTCCTCTTTCCACCCTATGTACAAACCATCTGGGATTTTATTAGGATTCCATTTAATAGAAAAATTTGGAGAGAAGTGACATCTTCACAATATTGAGTCTTCCAATCTATGACTATAAATTATTAGTTTCTCTCAGCTTTATAGTTTTGTCTAAAGGTCTTGCAAGACTGAATTTTTCTGATGCTATTGTAAATGGTATTGTTTTGACAAATTTAATTTTCTAATTTTTTTGCTTGTATATAAATATAAATTTTGTATCTTGACCTTGCATCAAGTAGTCTTGCTAAATTCACTTACTAATTCTAATAATTTGTCTGTAGATTCTTTTAGAGTTTCTACATTCCCAAGTAATACACTGAGGTTCATGAAAGAGATTGGCCTGCAAATATCTTCTCTTCAGGACGTCATTGTCAGGTTTTGGCATCTTTGGCATCAAGGCTTTGCTGATCTCAGAAAACAAGTTATATTCTATGGCAGAGTTTGAGTAAGATTGGGGTTACTTCTTTAAATATTTGTTAAGAATTCACCAGTGAAGTCACCCAGGCCTGGCTTTCTGTGTAAAAAAATTTAAATAATGGATTCAATTTCTTTAACAAATTGAGGCAGTATTCAGATACGCTATCTCTTCACGTGCCAATTTCGGTAAAGTGTGTTTAACAATTTGTCTCTTTCATCTAAAATTTCAAATTTCTCTGCATAAAGCTGTTCATAATATCTTCTTACTGTTTTAACATCGGTAGAGAAATATCCTCTTTTCATTCCTAATATTGGTAATTTGTGTTCTCTCTTTTTCTTGATCAGTATTGCTAGAGGTCTACCCATTTTACTGAACTTTTCAAAGAACGAATCTTTGGCTTTGTTGGTATTTCCTATTGTGCATTTCCTATTTCATTAATTTCTACTTTTTATAATTTCCTTTCGTCTACTTACTTTGGGTTTAATTTCCTGTTCTTTTCCTAGTTTCTTGAAATGGATATTTAAATCATTGATTTTTATTTTTTTCTTTTCTCATATATGCCTTTAAGGCTATAAATTTCTCATCAAGTATAGCTTTAGCTGATTCACATTATTTTGATATATTTTTATTGTTATTTTGTTGTAAATGTGTTCTAATTTCCATTGAGATTTCTTTTTTGATCCAATGGGTTATTCAGAAATGTATGTTTGGGGGAGTTTGCTAGTAACTGTTTTATAATCCATTTCTTACTTAATTCTACTGTAGTCAGATAACACTCTGGATGAAATTTATTGGGATTTTCCTTATGGCACATCATATGATCTATTTTGGTAAAAGTTCCAGGTGAACTTGAAAAAAATGTGGGTTTTTTTGAAGCTATATTACTAGATACATACAAATTTATAGTTCTTACATTTTCCTGGTAGAATTACCCTTTCATAATTACAAAATGTTCTTCCTTATTTCTAATCATTCTTCTTGTATTCAAGTCTACTGAATATTGATATTTATACAGTATATATCCCACCTTTCTTTTGGTTAGTATTTGCAAGACACATATTTTCCATTCTTTTACTTCTAGCCTTTCTAGGTCCTTACATTTATGGTGTGTCTTTCATAAGCAGTACATAGTTGTATTAAAAAAAAATCAATCTGACAACTTTGTGTTTTAATTGGATGTTTGATAAAATTTGGTTTCTATCTATGATGTTATTGCTGTTTCTGTCTCACCGGTTATATGTTCTTTTCCTTCCTTCTTTTGGATTAATCTAGTAATTTTTCATTCTGTTTTTTTCGTAGTTATATATTCACTTACTATTCCTTTAACGGTTATATAAGAAATCACAACATGCGTCATTGATTTATTTTAGTCTAATAAAACACTAGTAATTCTACTATTTTCCAGACAATGATAGGATCTTAGTATATTTTATCTCCCTTTACACTGACCCTACCTTTTGTGTTACAGTTATCATACATTTTAATTCAACATATATTTAAAGCCTTGTTGTTTTATACAGTTAATATTAATTTAGCTGTATGCATGTATTTATCCTTTCTGTTGCTCTTTATTTCTTCCTTGAACTTTCAAGTTTCCATCTAGGATCATTTTTCTTCTGCTTGAAAAAATTGCCTTTTATGTGTGTGCGTATATATATATATACACATATATATATATTTTGGTGAGGCTCTACATGCAATGAATTGTCTTAGTTATTTTTCTGGAAATCTCTTTACGTCTCATGTACTTTAGAACAATATTTTCACCGGGAGCAGAATTCTAGATTGGCGGTTATTTTAAGCACTTTAAAGATTGTATTCCATTGTTTTCTGGCCCCCATTATTTCTGTTGAGAAGTCAGATGTCAGTCTTATGAATGTTCCTTTGAATATGAGGTGTCTTTTTTTCCCTAGCTACTTTCAGCAGTTTTACTATTAAGTGCCTAAGTTTGGTACCCCTTGCATTTATTCTGCTTGGGGCTTACTGTACTTTTCAAATCCACAGCTTGATGTCTTTCATCAGTTTTGCAAAATCCTTACTCATTATGTTGAAACTTTAGCTAAGCTACTCCACAGTATTGCTGTCTTAGCATCCATTTTGTTTGGCCAAGTGGCCTGTGGGGGCCTTAAACTGACATTAACTCCTCATGCAAGCACATGCCCTAGACAACAGCTTGCAGTCTCAAGTAAATGTAAGTTCTTGACATGACTTCCTCAATGTCCCTTGTGATAAACTGTCTCCCCCATCTCTCAGAGCTTTCCCCTTGTGGGTCACTTAGATAAGACCCTGTTGAAGTTTACCAAAACTCTGTTCTTTTTGGTTTCAACTGAAGAGTCCAGGCTTAGCCTGGGAATCCCAAAGCACACCACCCATGGACCCTAATAAAGGCACGTGTCCCTGATCCTGTGGCGCTCTCTGCCTGTACCTTGCCTTGACTTCCCCATATGGCCCTCTAGGAGTACTGTATTCTTCTTCCAGGACCTGTGAGAAACAAATTTCTCTATTTCAAATCCCTTATGGTCTTTTGTTGAACCACAGTTCACCATCAGAGTCCCAGGGCTCTACTTAATAAAGGTTAATTTAACAAAGTCACAACACATTATCTCTTCAAATACTGTTTCTCCTTTCTTTCTCCTTTTCTAGGAATCCAATTACATGTATATTAGACTTGATCATCGTTTCCCCTATATTTCTATGATAGTTTCATATTGCTGCTATAACAAATTACCACAAAAATGTTGGCTTAAAACAATGCAAATTTATTTTCTTACAGTCTGGATGATAGAAGTCTAAAATGGTTCCACAGGGCTGAATTCCTTCTGGAGGTTCTGGGTGAGAATCCATTTCCTTGCCTTTTCCAGGTTCTAGGGGCTGCCTACATTCCCTGGTTTATGGCCCCTTCCTCCATCTTCAAAGTTAAGAACGTAGTATCTTCTCTTCTCTCTGATCTCTGTTTCTCTCCTTCTATCTCTATCTTTGATCTTCTTGCCTCCCACTTAAAATCCCTGTGATTACACAGGATACATATGGATAACCCAAAATAATCTCATCTCAAGATTCCTAATTTAGTCACAGCTGCAAAGTCCTTTTTGCTATGTAGGGTAACACAGGCACAAGTTCTGGGGATTAGGATATGGACATCTTTCATGGGTCATTATTCAGCCTTCCACAGTCTCTTATGCTCTTTCTTTCCATCCTTTACACTTTCCATGCTTCAGTCTGGATATTTTCTAAGTCTCTATCTCCCAATTCACTAATCATCTCTTCTGTTATGTCAAATCTTCTGTTAAAGGTTCTTAATTTCAATCATTGTATTTTTCAGTTTCTAGAACTTCTAAATGATTTTTAAAATAGATTCTACTTCTCTAGTGAAATTTTCCATCTTGGCATCTATTCTTTTAAACATATTAGTCGCAGTCCATATCAAATAACTCCAATATCTGGATCATTTTTCTCCTGATTCTATTATTTTCACATGCCTAGTAATTTTTGCTAGCATGACAGATTTTACATATGAAAAACTGTAGAAGCTTTGGATGATATTACTTCCTCCAGAGAGAAATCACCCTTTCCTTTGGAATGCAGTAGCAGCATAGATCATCTTATTTCAATCAGAAACTGAGCCGATTTGAGGCTAGGTGGCAGTTTTTGTAAGGCTCTTTCTCTACCTCTAGTTTGCCCCAACTTAAGAGTGTAGTCTTCTAGGGAATCCTATTTGAGAGTCTGGTGTGTTCATAGGTCCTTTCTTCCTTGGAGGAACCTGAATTTTAATTTTTACTTCTCAACATCATAAGATGAACAAAAATCTCACTCTGCTTTTCAGGAGTTTTCTGCTTAGCTTCTTAGCTTCTGACTCTGCGCAGTAAATACCTTGAGGGGAAAATAAGTTTAAAACATAATTACTTGGGGCCAGCCCCATGGCTGAGTGCTTAAGTGTGCTCCGCTTTGGTGGCCCAGGGTTTCAGTGGTTCAGATCCTGGGTGCGGACATGGCATCACTCATCAGGCCATGCTGAAGCGGCATCCCACATGCCACAGCTAGAAGGACCCACAGCTAAAAATACATAACTATGTACCAGGGGGCTTTGGGGAGAAAAAGGAAAAATAAAACCTTTAAAAAAAAAATTTCTTGGTGCCTCCTTTCTCTTACAGGATCTTGGCCCCTCAGTCCTGGCCACCTGGGGATCCCTAAACTCCAATTTCTATGTACCCCAAGAGACTACTGGCTTCTCTGCTTCTAGCAGAAATCTTCTGCTAAGTTTCACAGTTTCTTGTCCTGCACTATGAATTATTTTTGTATGTGTGAGGAAGACTGACCCTGAGCTAACATCTGTTGCCAATCTTCCCCTTTTTGCTTGAGGAAGATTGTTGCTAAGCAAACATCTGTGCCAATCTTCTTCTATTTTATGTGGGATGCCGCCACAGCATGGCTTGATGAGCGATGCTACATCCATGCCTGGGATCCAAACCTGTGAACCCCGGGGTGCTGAAACGGAGTGCATGAATTTAACCACTGTGCCACCAGGCCGGCCCCTTGCACTATGAATTAAGCAAATTCCTGGAGGGGAAAAGAGAAGCATAGAACAACAGCTCTCTTCTTTGAAGTTCTCTTAGCTCCACGATTTTGGTTTCTTAAGTCCTGGCTGCCTCAGTAGGTCTCTGATACCTTCACTATTCTTTTCTTTCCTTTTTTAAGAATCCTTCTTTTCATGTTGTTCTCAGCAAAAGCATTAGTCTGCAGCAACCTAGTCCTCCAGAGCCAGGAGTGGAAGTCACAGCTTGGGCTCTCAATCAAAATTCTACTGCTTATTAGCTATGTGACTTTGGCAAATTATTTAACTTAGGTATTTAAACATTCTGAGTTTCACTTTTCTTTTACGTAAAATGAAAACACTATCTCATAAAGTTGTTGTGAGGAAGTGAAGATTAAATGTTCGTAGCTATATTTGTAAAATGTCTAGAAACAAAAACACTTAATGAGGGCTTACTACGTGCCAGGCACTTTATATGGATTTAATAATTTAATGTAGATACAGTTATTATCTCCCATTTCCTTTTTAAGATCACATACTAGTAAGTGATGGAGCTAGGATTTGACTCTAGAGCACTTTTCTTAGTAACTACTCAATATTACTTCTATAATACTGCTTTAGTATTGTGCCACACACCAGCAAGTGCTCAATAAACGTCAGTTATTATGTAGAAAATACAAATGCTTCCAAAATATACACTATTCATATCAGTTTTTCTACTTTGCTTTTCTTATGAAGCAGGAGTGTTAGTTTCACTTAAAGGAGTAGGGATGAAAGAAGAGGCCAGGACTTCACTGAAAATTCAAATGCTTAAATACAAAGACACATAAATACACATCATAATCTTTCAAGAATAATGTTTCTATGATAGTTTTAAAAAGATGTGAGTCTCCCACCCCTATCAATGCAATCTTGGATACAGACAAATATTATTTAGGTGTAATTTACAGATAGACTATGTGATACATGAGGGTTCAACCTGATCTTCAGTATTATTTCTTATTCTAACCTATTACCAAACACTTAATTTGGTATGTAGATCTTTACTGTTGTTTTAAGATACACAGAGAAATGACTTCTTTTAAGGATTACATATTAAATTTTAGAAAATTATACATACAAATTAGAAAACAATCACAATGATTGTTGTTTTCGCTGAGTTCAATTTAGTAAAATGTACTGGGAAGCATGCCTATGTTTGAGTGCCCATTGTGTCACTTATTAGTGTGTAATTTTGGGCCTTAATTATCTTATTTATATATTGGGATTACATTTTATCTGACTAAAAGCCAGCATTGGAACATGGCATCTCTTGTTTTGTATTCTTGGTCTTAAATTTGTTTAGGGAGTATACTATATTTGAATAAAAATAAAAGAATCTCTCTTCATTTGCTAACACCTAGTATACTTTGAATATCTCATTATCCTTGTTATCATGTTAGACTTGAAGTCATTATTTTAAAAGTTACTTTGTGGGATTCTCTTAGGGCCATTTGTCTTCCCCTTCTACCATCAGCTGAGTCTCACTGTATATACTCAAAGACAGTTGTTTTCCTACTACTGCCTTCCTGTTTCTACTTTGCTCCATCACAGATTTGGGGGCAGTATGTACCTGCTCATCAGAGAGACAGAAAGGGCCTTGAAAATGTGGGCTTAAAGAGAAAACCTCCTCTCCTCGTCTATGTGCTGTATCTTCCCCCCCGCCCCCCAAAATAAAATATTTCTCTGCTAACCGCTTCATTATGTACATAGGTAAGTAAATGCCTGATTGTCCAAGTTCATTTCAGATTTCTCTTCCAGTTTCCATTGGCCACTAGTAAATTTTAGTAGTGCTATTGACGGATCATGGAGTATGAGAATGATAACCGGCCTGAGAGACACTCAAATCCTATCTCTATCACTTACTGGTTAAATGACTTTGGGCAAGTGACCTAACCTCTCTAAGCCTCAATTTTCTAATATGCAAAATGAAGTTAGTTAATATCTACAACATCAAATTATTAGAATTAAGTTAGTTACATAGGAAATGGAATCATGACTAAATGTGGTTTGAATGTGACTATCATTTAGAAAATAAGGAGAGCACCACTGAATAAAAGTAGTTGGTGAGCCGATTCAAATTAGAGGCGGGTTTGATCTCTAGGGTCCTTAAAAATCCATATTCTCTAAGGAAGTGATTCCAGATGGGAGAGCAAATATAAAGGCTTTGCGTTCCTTCATGCTCCAACTGATGCCAGTTCCATGGTATAGAAACACATCATATTAAAAGCAATAACCATAGTGAAGAATAATTTTATGCTTATTCAATTAGCCAAACATTTTTGCTGGTGAAATTGTGGTAAAAACAGCACACTCATATCCTGCTGGTGGTATCAAAAATTAGTACAACCTCTAGGGAAATAACATAGCTATTGTATCGAGAACTATAAAATGCCCATACTCTTTGAAGCTATAATCCCACTCATAAGATTCTATCTTAAGAAAACAATTCAAATAAGGAAAATAGATATAGTTTTATTTCATAGTGCCTGGCAATTAAAAGGTACTCAAATATTTATTCAAATGAATACCTTTATTTGTACTGACTTCTCCAAATCACTGCCCTCGATTCCTTCCTGTTAAGATTTATCTATTTGCATCACTGGGGGATAGATTTAGAACCAAATTCTATACCTGTGTCTAGTCTCTGTTCTGCCATCTTCTTTAGTAACTTCAGTGTTGACTGCTATCAGACTCCCTTCCCTTATGATACTTTCACTCTCTGAACTCAGTTGACCTTCACATAGAAAACAAGTTGACCATATACCACATCCTTGACTTAATCAAAAAGAAATCTGAAGCTTTCTTCAAGATCCTAAGATGTCTTTCTCCTTTGTCAATACCCTTCGAGTCTAACCATTCACCTCACTGCCTGCTTCATTAAGACAAAAGATAGCCAGAAATCTTCACATTCATCCTCACCTAATCCTCAACATACTTCTAGCCCTGTACCTAGCCACTTACATTTCCCTCCAGGATGTGAGGAAGAATTATCACCTCTTTGCTTTCATATCTCTTGCTTCCTTCTTCTAGCCCCATTCAAAATTTTGCATGCTTCAAGTTTAAGTATCTTTATCTATCTCTTTTCTTTTTTGAGATATAATTCACATACCATAAAATTCACCTCTTTAGTGTACAACTCAGTGGTTTTTAGCATATTGGTATACAAGATATTTTGGTATCAAGGTTGTGCAACCATCACCACTATGCCAGAACATCTTCATCACTCCCAAAAGAAACTCCATACCCACTAGCAATTACTCCCCATATCATCACTCCCCATTAGCGGCAACTGCTAATATACCTTGTCTCCATGGATTTGCCTATTCTAGACAGCTCATATAAATGGAATCAGACAGTATGTGGCCTTTTGTGTCTGGCTTCTTTCACTTGAGTGTAATATTTTCAAGGTTCATCTATGTTATAGCATGTATCACTATTCATTCCTTTTTATTGCTGAATAATACTCCATTGTATGGCTATAGTACATTTCATTTATTCATTTATCAACTGATGAACATTTGGGTTTGTTTCCATTTTTTGGCTCTTATGAATAATCCTGTGAACAACTGTGTAAAAGTTTTTGTGTGAACACATTTCAATTCACTCTTGGGTATATAACTAAGAGTGGAATCTCAAGTTAAGCATCTCTTGATATCCAACTCTATTCTGTTTCCGAGTTCAGTTAGCCTGGGATACCTCTTACAATGCAAACAACTGTATACTGACGTCCCCATCCCAGCTTCACTCAAACACCTGCAGTCTTTAGAGTCTACACACATTAATTACAACTTCTTCCCAATTGAGGGCAGAGATCACTTCTCACAGTTCTATCATGTAGTAGGTGTTTAATATATGCTCATCCACATATTGACATGCTAAGATGCCCACAAATGAGAGAATGATGACTTACTCACTCTTTCATTTGACAGATATTTGAATGTCTATTGTATGCGGATCACCATGCTTAATGTTGGGCATAAACAGTGGACAAAAGTTACTGATCAGTTTCATCATACCTCAAGCACCAGTTCAACTCCACAAATATTTACTGAATACTTATGATGTGAATGGCATCGTGCAAGGTATAACATCAAACAGACAGGAATAAGATACAGTCTGCAGCCTTTTATGGCAGTACATAAACTCTACATCCAACAATAACAATGACAAAAAACAGCAGCAGCAGCAGCAGCACTGGATATTAAATGTCATAAGAAAAGTATAAAATGCTCTGAAAGATCAATGGACAGAGTATATATGCTTGGGAGAGTGGAAAGAGGACAGACATAAGAAAATACCTCTTGAAGTTGAAGGTGGTACTTGAGAAAGGGCCTCAAAGAAGGTGGCATTTTGATAGACGGGGATTCTCAGGAAAAGAGAAAGTGTTTCAGGCAGAGGAAAGCATGAACAAAGATAGAAAGGGTAGACACAGTGCAGAATTTTTCTTCAGAGACAAATCCAGTTAGGAATGTGTAGATAGGTAACGAAAGATATGGCCATAGTGTGAAAGACCTTGAATATTAGGCTTAGTATTTAAAAAGGTTTAGAAAAATGATTTGAAAGTCTTCCTACAACAATTCAAATTACTTTAGCGATTCCTTAACCTTTTCTTGAAACTTTTCTATTATGCATATTTTCTAAACTGATCATGGAAATTAGTGATTTCTCCTTCCCACAAGGAACAAAAAATAACATCTTGACAGCTAAGTGAGCACGCTGATAGGGGAAGATAGAATTTCAATAATCCTAGCACTGTATCCCACACTTTTGGGACTATGTAAGGCTTAAAACAGACATGTGGGCAAATCCCAATAGCCAGAAGAGCAGAAGTAAGACTGAGGGTAAAATAACAGTATTCACTAAGTGCCTAACAACAGCGATTGTGCCAGGTGATTTACCTATAATATCTGTGATCCACCAAACAATCCCATTTAGGTTTATGGCAACTGAGGCTCAAAGAGATCAAGTAAACTGCTCAAGGTTAAAGCTAGTAAGCTCAGCTGATAAAATTTAGACACTAATTTTGAAGTAGGCCTGTCTGATCACATATTTTCCCCATTGTTCACTTTCATTTATTTTTTACCATACAAAAGAGGCTAGAATGGTAGGATCATGATGTATGCGTCAATGAAAAGGGATGCATATTTAACACAGAGTTGTATGGCTTGAAGAAAAATTAAGCTGAAATATTCAAAACTTGGTTTAGAATGGCTTAGAGATCAAGACCAAGAGAGATCAACATTAGGGTTACTTCTTGATCCAGTCAGAACAACGAACATACTATAGATCTTATTTAGGAACAGCAGGAGAGCAAAATTCCAGTTTTGATTAGGAAACTAGAAATAAAACTCCAACAGAATATGGAAATGTTTGTATTCACTGATGTATTCCAAGTCCCTAGAACAGTGACTAGCACACAGCAGGCATTCAACAAACTTTTGTTGAAATAATAAAAAGTCATGTAAGGGGTATTGTCATTTGAATACTCTTGAAGGCCCTGAAATAGAGATAAAGACAGCAGAGTAGTAAATTGAAAAACCATTCAAGTTGTTAGGATACTCTCTTTAACACTCAACCTCATAGCAAAAACAACCAACTACCAAAACAACAAACTAAAAGGCAATAGTTGTAAAAAAAAAGCATGATTTTCCAAAGAAAGGGAGACAAAAGAATGAAAAGACACTTTGCGTAAGATATGCTATCTAGCACTCTGTGGTTAATCACATTTCAGTGAGACAGAATCCAGAATTTTGACCTACTATATTAATATTACAAACTGCTGTTAGCAGTGTATACAATGACTGCTTTTGGAAAAAAAATGGTTGTTTAATCTAAATGTTCTAAAAAACGGACAAATTCTTTATTATAGACAGCAAATAATGGAACGAAAATCCCAAAGTCATTAATTCAAAGAAACAAGAGTACACCTACATAAGTCTTTATTTTCCTGATTTTGATAGTATGTTTCTATTAGAACATGCAAAGATAACTGCAACAAAGACCATTAAGTGAAAAAAAAAAAAAAGCCTCCAGAAGAGAGCAAGCCTCTCTACAGGAATACCTGTAGAGAGAATAAAAGCAGGTTCCACGATTTCCCTCCATTTTTCACAAGCTTTTCTAATATTTTCTCTTTGATGGAACTAATGAATAACTGCCACTTATCACTAACATCTTCTTCTAGGTATGTGCTTTATATATTGCTTTCTTCTGAACAGACAGTTCTTCAAACTGTTCAAGTCTTTCAGCTGTGGCAATTTTTCTTATTTCTATTATGCTGCATTTCTTCCATGGAGTAACATAAAAACCAATTTAATAAACTCTTTTGCTTTCCAAAGACAGTTTCCAAAAGGCGGCACTACTGCATTTCAGTCAATATTATAATTCATTTCTCTATCCTTTTTATCGTTTAGCTCCACAATCTTTACTTACTTCAATAATTCCTAATACTATATAATTTGTCAGGATGATCATATCATGTTTTCTTCTATATTACATTAATACAGAAGACAGTGAACACTATCTAATCAATTCATACTTGCTTGAGGCAGTCGACATGTCCCCAACCTTGTAATAATAGATGTTATTTTCGTCTTGCCTTTTCAACTACTACAGAAATTTTGTAGTCTTTAAAAGGATAATTCATTGACTTTAGGGTCTTAGATTTTTGTTGTTGTCTACAGAAAGTTAAAACATATATTTTTTTCCTCACTGTAACATTTGGTTGAAAACATATATTCTAATAAACTCTAAACCAAATAGCTTTTTAAAGAGAACTAGAATTAAAATAATTGCAAACTCCGAGGATAGATTAGGTAACAATCCTAGAAAGAAAAAATACACAGGCCTTATTTTTTTAGAAATTCTTGAAGGATATTACAGTTCATTTGATAGATATCCTAAAATTACTAAAGTTGTTGAGATTTTATAAGCTCCAAATAGATTGATTTCTTCAGTACAGAAACACCTAAGTATTGTGGTACTTGAAAAGAGAAGCCAAAGAATCAAAGTTGAGTGTTTATTACCACTGTACATATAGTTTCTCATAAAACACTGAGAATATAGGAAATACACAAAGTTCTTTCTTACTCATCTTTTGTCCTTTGTGAGCCAATTTTCTCCCCCTTCTTAAAATCTGAGCTCAATCTCCTGCTCTTGGCACCATGCTTTAAAACCACAAAGAACAGATACCATTTTTCAATTGATGCTAAATTTAATTAGAAAGGGGGAAAATGCACTAAAGTATAACTTTCACAAATGCTACACACAAATTACACGTAAAATTTTTTAAGGCGGAGAAGTTGTTTTCAGGCACACGGCAGAGCCTGTAGCCCAAAATCAAGAGGTCTAAGAATGTAAGATAACAATCACATCAGCTAAGGTTACACCAAGTATTTGAGTACCTCGTATGACACTTTCATTCTGGTAAGGTGAAAGTGCCTCGTAATTTACGTAAAATATTCAGTCCCGCAATAAACCACCTCCTTAAAAGAGCAGCTACAGAGTTTCTGTGGCGTGTCAAGGAAGACGACACCACTGTATCTCACTGGGTCAAGGTTGAACTTTCGGGGAGCAGGGGTGGGCAAGTCGTGAGTCACACAAGAAGGCGCATGGTCTTGCAGACATGAGTGGAGAATTTTAACAACGCGTTTCGAATCCTTTGAAGAACGCCTTAAGAAAATTTTGTTAGGGAGCACATTTTCCATCGTACGCGTAGAAACAAAACTCACATAAATTCTGACCGGAGGCTGGTGATTAGCACAACTTGGTAGAATTACCTAACTTTTCACATAAAATACAATCCCAAGGCTTTAAGATATCGTCTATGCAAACGGCACCAAGCATCACCTTTTCGAGCCCTCGCCGGCACAGGAAGTGGTTTGGGCAACCCCCAAAACATCACCCTTCCCCCACAGGAAGTGAGCTATGTTCCCCCTCCCCCAGGAGGGCCTTCCTCCCTTCCCCCAAACGGAAGTGAGCGCCCCCATTCAGTCAGCCTCAAACCGAGACAAACCAATGACAACAACGGCAAAAAGGGCTGATCTTCAGGGGGTGAAGGGCACCTCCACTGTGGTCACCCCCAGCCTCGCCTTGCTTACTGACCTGCTGACGATAAGGGCAGGCAGGGACCCGGGGCCTAAAGAAAGTCCCTCGCACAGAGGACAATTCCCTGAGCCCCTCTCAATCGCCTTCACGCTTCTCCGTCGTCTCACAGCAGGACAAAAATTCCTCCGCAGTGCTTTATTTTGATGCCTTTCTTTCCCTTTACCTAATCGCTAAACCACCTTCCCCTAGGCAACTTCTATTACCGCAGTAACATTTAAAATGGACCCAGTGAAGTGAAAAACAAAATATTATTCCCGATACCTACAGAAGAATGAAGGGATTATTTTGTTCAAATGCGGCGGACTACGTGATTACGCAAAGTGAGACATTTTCGCGGAGGTTTCTGGGAGATGTAGTTTTTTTTTTTAGTTGCCAAGGCATACAGAAAGTATTGGGACTTAAATTGGTGACTACTATATACTGGAGTCCTTGAAAACATATATTTCGTATTCGACGGCAGGCTGACGTAGGGGGTGGGGCTCCGGCACCAAATAGGCCAATACTTC
The DNA here is from genome assembly GCF_041296265.1 of Equus caballus. NCBI lineage: Eukaryota > Metazoa > Chordata > Mammalia > Perissodactyla > Equidae > Equus > Equus caballus. Next base: position 130,892,706 of record NC_091684.1, on the reverse strand, counting down.
TTTCCCCGTTTCCTCTGAAATTGAATGGAACCGAAATTTCCCTTCACGCCTGCCCCAGGTCCTGGTCGTCCCTCCGTCTTCCTTTGGCCACGCCCTCCTCAGCCAATCAGTTGCCCTCTAGGTCTCATTCTCTTGAGGTAGGAACGCGAGAGGAGGGACCTCCCAGCGACTCCTCCTGCGGGGCTGAGGCGAGCCAGGGGAGAGGGCCGAGGGCCTGTGCGCGCGCGCGTGCTCGCTCCTCAAAGAGCGCGGCGGCGAGTGCGCGCGCGGAGGGGCGGCGCGCGGGGCTGGGAGGAGGCGGGCAGGCTGGTGGGCTGGGCGGGCGGGCGGCCGGCGGCCGGGAGCGCGCGGTGGACTCAGCGGCGGCGAGCAGTTACTTAGTTGTTAGACGGTGTCAGTTGCTCGGTGGCGGCGGCCGCGGTCACCAGGGAGGGGACGGGACGGCCAACGATGGTGGTCACTGCGGCGGCGTGTGCACCCCTCAGGTAACAGAGACAGGGCTGCCCGTGTGCCCTCGGTTCTCCTCTCCTCTCGCGCCGGCTTGTGGGACTTGGGTCGCCGCGGGGTGAGGACGCTGACCCGGGGGAATCCGGGCGGGGCTGCGCGGGGTCTGGGTGGCGCCGCCGCGGGGACTCGGGCGGCCGGTGCGTCCGGCCCGGCGGGGGCTTTCCGGCCCCGGCCGCCCCCGCGCACTGCCGCCCCCAGGCCCGCCGGCGCCGCGCGCCCCCTCGCGCCCCCTCGCGCCCCCAGCCGCCCCGGCTCCCGCCCCCTCCCTCGGCGGCGGCGGCGGCGGCCCCGGTGGCTCGGCGCCCCCCAGAGGAGGGAAAGTTGGGACCTGGCGGCGACGGACGCCCCCGGGCGCGGCTGGGAGGCTGCTGGGGAAAGTGAAGCCTGGAGGAGCTGGACGCGGGGAGGCTGGGGCAGGAAGGGCGCTGCTCGCTGTTGCTGAGTCTCCACGGACACCCCGGTACAAACCTAGGAGGATCCGGCGCAGCCTCGCCAGCAGCGCCGGGACGAAACCCGGTGGCTCTTTGCCTGCTCACTTCGCGCTGCGGCTTGTGAGCCCCCTAACGCGCGGGTTTGCTCTGTTTGGGGATTTTGAGAGGTTCGTTCGATCAGTTTGTTTCTCCTTTGCCCTTTGACTCATCCGTCCTTGCAGCTTTTCTTACCTCCCGCGATGAGGATTTGCTGTCTGAACCCCCTTGCCTACCCTGTCCCCGTCGACTGCACCATCCATCTGAGAGCTTATTTCATTTTTCGTCCTTTGACTAAGTTAAAGACTGCTGAGAGCAACAGGAAAGAGGAGCCTTTCCACCTTTAACCTTTAAATGTTGCTTTCTTGCAATCCGTTTTTTTTTTTTTAAAGATCCAAGTTTAGGAATTTGAGCGCTGTGGAATGGAGTTTTTGGAAGGCTGGCGTAGAGGAGATAGTGACGAGTTAAAGGAAAACTATGATTTCATCTTTATTGGCCTTGCTATTGAAAACCTAATACATTTTTCTTCTGCCTGTGTTTAATGTGGTAGGATTATACGTTGAATTAAGTAGTTGGAGACTTACATAAAAGGCTATTTTTAGGTCTTTGGGTGGTGTATGTCAACTGCTTTTCGCCTGAATTGGGATTGCCTTGAGGATTCTGTTTTGGGGCCTACCTACTGATTTTTGTTCAGCCACAACGTCTTTTTTCCCTGATAGATGAAGTTATGTAGTGATGTGTATAGTTGGAGAACCCGTGTTGCTCTCTGCAGTGTGAAACTGAAAAACGTGAATTATCCATAGGGGTAAAACTTTCCATGAACCATCTTGGATGCTTGCTTCACGATGGCTTCTCCTGTGATTTGAGAACTTTTTGAGATAGCTCAATTCACTGAGTACCTTAATTACTTTCTGAAGTGCCTGTCACTTCTCTTTGGTGACTCCTTTAGTAAATTATAATGACATGTTTTCTTGGCTTCAAAGATGGGAGTTACAGTCTTGGCCCAGAGATTAACAGTTAACAATGGAAGTAGAGTTCATACCATTGCTAGTGAGTTTTGGCTATGACCAACTCACAAACTATGTGAAAAAACAAACATCTTTCCATCGCCGTCAGAGGGGAAGAGGGGCAAATATTTTATCATATCTTTATTTTGGAAACTCTAACATGACTATACTATGTGGGAAAAAATGTCAAGTTATTTTCTTTAAGACTTTTTGAAGTGTGGTCCTCCTTTTCCCCATCTACCCCCCATTTAGGGGCTGACATTTATGTTTGGCTGGGTTCCAGGGTGAGAAGGAAAGTATTTTGGTGAAAGGAAAAGATAAGATTAATTGAACACTTATGATACTATGACTTTTCATTTTACCCAGTGAGAGTATAGAGAAATTTCCTCAATCATGTTCGTACCCCATTAACATTCTGTAAGAATTCATTTTTAAGAGTCTACCCTGAAGCCATAAAGAAATAATGTCACTTCATAACTGTTCCTGACAATCACATTAAAAAATGTGTTCCTGGAATACATTGTATGTGTTCTCATATAAACATTTATCTTTGTACATTTATGGTAATGTAAATATTTAAGTCTGAGAGCTTAAAAACTTTTATTTGCCTATTTGCATACATGTTTTTCAACATCTAGCAGTGCCAACCATATTTGCCAAATAAGCATCAGCCATAAGTTCTTGCTTTGGCACATTTCATATAATAACTCTTCTAAATTGCTCCATAGTGAAGCATCATGAGATTAGCATTTGCTTCATGAGAGAGATTTGTTGTTGTTTTTAACTGTAATGATGTGCTGTTTAAGTGGAACAGGTGCTGGGCTCTAGCTGTTTGTGTTGAAACCTGCCAAATCATACTCTTTTGTTGGATGGGCTGTTTAAATAATTTGGGAACCAGACTGTGGCCCCTGGCATGCCAAGTTTGAGTTCAAGGCCCCATATTACTGCTGCAAATCCGTTTTCACTGTATGAGGCAGATGTGTGTCATGAGCTTTATTTTCTCATTGCCGTTCTCTCTCTAATTCCTACTCCCTACTGCCACTAGAGCTCATGGGGAAGTCTAGGCTCCTTCGCTGCTGGTTTGTTTTTCTTGGAGAACTAGAAATTCTAGTAACTTTCAGGCCAGGAATAGATAGTTCACATTTGTTTGACAAATTTTTTGATTTCCTTTTAAATGGTAGGCATGGTGTTGGGCCCTGAGTATATGTAGAATTATAGTCCTTTTTGCAGGGATTGTACAGTTTAGGAGGAGAAGATAGCTGATAATCAATAATTACAACGTGGTGTGAAATAGGCAGAGATGTAAGCAGATTCCTGTGGATGGGAAGCCCAGAGGAGGGGTAGTTCATGAAGACTTGAGGTCTTGGGGTGAGGGAGTGTCCTGAAATACATCTTAATGGGTTATTTGAGCTAAACTTTAAAAATAGATAGGAATTAACTAGGTTCAGAAAGAGGGGAAAGACTTTTTAGACAGTGCTGTCCTATAAAAATATAATATGAGCCACAAATGTGTCACATATATTTTTAAACTTTCTAATAACCACTTTAAAAAAGTAAAAAGCGAAATTAATTTTAATAATACATTTTATCTAACCTGATATAGCCAAAATAGTATCATTTCAACATGTAATCAATATAAAAAACGTATTACTGAGATATTTGACATTCCCTTTTTCATACTAAGTCTTCAGAATCTGGTGTGTATTTTATACTTGTAACACATCTCAATATGGACTGGCCACATTCAAGTACTCAGTAGCCACAGGTGGACAGCACAGTTTTAAAATAGGGGCCGATGAAGTCGCAAGAAGCCAAATCACTGAATGTCTTATTAACCAAGCTAAGGAGCTTTAACTTTATCCTAAGGCTGTGAGGATTTAGTAGGGGGAAAAATTATACTGTGATAGGATCACATTTGTGTTTTAGACCTATCTTGTTGCTGGATTAGAGAAGGGCAAAACTGGAAGCTGGCTGGATAGGAAGCCATTCCTGGTGGGAACTGTTGAGGAATGTAGAAGAGGAGTGGATGTATGAGAGACTTAGGAAGTATTATCAACAGGGTAAATAATTGGATTATGGAGTTGAGCAAGATTTAAGATTTAGGATGAGTTCTACGTTTCTGTTGTGAGCCACTGAATGGACAGGCAACTGAAGAGAAGCCAACCATCTGTGCCAGAAGACCAAAGATGAAAAAAGGAAACTGAGAGATTTGTCACGGAAGGTGAGGGAGGAGAATATTTCAAGGACTAGTAGTAGTCAACACTGTATCCAGCCATGAAAAGGCCAAATAAGATAAGGACTGAATAAACTCTAAGACTTAGTGATTAAGATGTCTTTGTAACTTCACCTCGAGCAGGTAGCTACATTGTAATGGATTGAGGGGCTTGAATAGTGAATGACAGCTAGAAGTGTAGCTAATTAAGAGGGATGCATATTTTCAACAAAGGATTGAAGGAAAGAGTATAGATGGAGGGAAATACAGGGATTTAGAGAAGTTTACTCCCCTCTTTTTTTAAATTAAGAAGGTCTTGGGCATGCTTCTGTGGGATTGGAAAGAACCAGTGGAGGGGAGAAATTGAAAGAGAGGAGGAGGAGTGGGGAGGGGGAAGGGGGAGAGAGAGAGGAGAGAGGTGATTGATGGACCTGAGGATTTGGAGGCAGTAGGAAGAGATGGGATCCAAGGCGTAGGCAGAGAAACTGGCCTTGGGTAGGAGGTGGTTTTCCTTTTCCAGTGAGCAGAAAGGAAAGAAGTAAAGTTGGAGGCCTTGTAAATAAATTTATAACTGCCAGAGGAAGGAAGGAGAATGAGTTGTTGACTTGTCTTCTGTCATTTTTGAGTACCTCCTAAGAGTGAAGAAGGACATGATGGAATAGGGGTTCTGAAAAAGAGTACATGAGTTTATAACAGCTTCTGAGGTGGGGGGTCGGGGGGAGTTGGGGTAGATGCACAGACAGACACATGACTAGGAAAATGAAAAAGGATTGTTAGCATTGAGGACCCATTTGAGATTGTAGACCTTGGATTTCTAGGGATACCAATTTTCATGGTGGTTTGGTTTTTCTCCAGCAGTGATCGCTTTGGGTATAGCTGAAGAAAATGTTTAATACTGACAAGAACTCATAGGGTGGGCACTGTTATTCTCCTTGATTGTAAGATGAACAGCTGGGATTTGAACCCTGGTGGTTCAGTTCCAAACCCAGGCTGTTATCCATTGCTTTGCAGATGCCTGCTTCATAGAGATATCTGAAGGACAATTGGTTGAAGGAATTAGTGATATTGAGGATTGTGACTGAAATGAACAACTGTGGGGTCCAGGCTGGGTTTGAGCAGAAACCCTGGAACGGGTAATTCAACTGGGAGAAAATGAAGGGCATGAAATGCTAAAGGTCACTGTGAAGAGCTGGTGAGGAGGGAGCAGTAATATTAGCTTTTATTTGTGGAGTACTTACTGTGTGCTAGACACTAATACGTTATTTCAGATTCTAACACTAACTCTTCTGTGTAAGTTTTATTAATGTTATAGTCTTCCCTTTGTCATTCTCCTTAAGATGAAACTGAGGATTAGAGAGGTTAAATAACATGTCCAGAGACACACACTATCAAGTGGTGGAACCAGGGTTCAAAGCCTATTCTTTCTTCTTCAAACCATATTCTTCCTAAGTAAGGAGATAAGAAGAAAAATGTGATAATGATAACAAGTGGTGGAAAGACACTGGGATATTTAATTTAGGATTTCAGAGGTGAATCATTCATTTAACAAATGTTTGTCGAGCATTAAAATGTGCCAGGCATTGTGCTAGGTATGCAGGTTACAGTAGTGAATCAAACAGACAAAAATTTCTGCCCTCGTGGATCTTACATTCTAGAGAGGGTGAGATAGGCATTAAACAAAATAAATAATTTATTGTTAGGGTTATTGTTACCTCAGAAGGTGATAGATAGGTGATGTAGAGAAAAATCAAGCTGGCAACAGGGACAGGAATGCTAAGGGATGTGTGCACCTTTTTTTTTTTTTTTTTTTCGCTGAGGAAGATTGGCCCCAAGCTAACATATGTTGCCACTCTTCCTCTATTTTGTCTGTGGGTCACTGACACAGCATGGCCACTGATGAGTGGTATAAGTCCAAACCCAGGCCACTGAAGCAGAGAGTATTGAACCTAACCACTAGGCCACAGGGCTGGCCCTGTGTGCACTTTTAAAGAGGATGTCTGGGAAGGATTTGGTGAGACGTGAGCAAAGATAAGTTAAAAGTTAAGGAAGTAAGGAGACACACTAGGTAGAAGAAACATTTTGCATTGACCTTGCAGCAGAGGTGTCCCAGAACCCTAAGAGGCCAGTGTGCCTGGACTGGAGTGAGTAGAAGAGTAGACAGTGGTATAGTCAGAGAGATCTGGATTACCTGGAGCCTCTAGGCCATTGTAAGGACTTGGGTGTTTACTTTGTGAGATGGGAACCATTACAGGATTTTTAGCAAAGGAGTGACATGATCATATTATGCTTTAAAAACTTCACTCTGGCCACTGTGCTGAAAGTAGCCTAAGGAGGTAAAGAGTAAAAGCAAGAAGACTAGTTAGGAGGCTCTCTTAAAAAATCCAGTTGAGAGACAGTGGTGTCTTAGACCAGGGAATTCATGAAAAGTGGTTGGATCTTTTTTTTTTTTTAAACTTTTTATTATGAAATAATGTTAGATTTACAGAAGAATTGAACAGATAGCACATAGAGTTCCCTTATACCAATTTGTCTCAACCTCTGCACTATTGACATTTTGGACTAGAGAATCCTTTGTTGTGGGGGGGTTCCCTGGTCTCTATCCTGTAGATACCAGTAGCACTCCCCCAGTTGTAACAATCAAAAATGCCTCCAGACATTACCAAATGCCCCCTGTGGGGCAAAATTGCTCCTGTTAAGAACCACTACCATATACCCTTCACCCTGTTTCCCCAGTTTTAACATCTTACATAGCCATAGTACATTTGTCAACCTAAGAGATTAGTATTGGTACAATGCTTCAACCAAACTCCAGACTCAGTGTTTCACCAGTTTTTTCCACTCAAATCCTTTTTCCGTTCCATCATCCAAACCAGGACACTACATTGCTTTTAGTTGTCTCTTTTATCTCCGCCAATGTATGACAGTTTCTTGATCTTTCCTTGTCTTTTATGACCTTGATATTTTTAAAGAATACTAGTCAGTTATTTTGTAGAATGTTCCTCAATTTGAGTTTGTCTGAAGTTTTCTCATGATTAGACTGGGGTTATGGATTTGGGGGGAAAGTATCACAGAAATGGGATACCCTTCTTCTTCTTCTTTTTCTTTTTTGCTGAGGATGATTCACCTTGGGCTAACATCTGCTGCCAATCTTCCTCTTTTTATATGTGAGCTGCCACCACAGCATGGCCACTGACAGATGAGTGGTGTAGGCCCATGCCTAGGGAACAAACCTGAACTGCCAAAGTGGAGCATGCTGAACTTAACCAAGATGCCACTGGGGCTGACACTGAAGTGTCCTTCTTATCGTGTCATATAAGAGATACATGATACCAACATGTCTTTTTTTCTTTTTTAATTTAATTTAATTTTGAGGAAGATTAGCCCTGAGCTAACTACTGCCAGTCCTCCTCTTTTTTTTGCTGAGGAAGCCTAGCCCTGAGCTAATATCCGAGCCCATCTTCCTCCACTTTATATGTGGGATGTCTACCACAGCATGGTGTGCCAAGTGGTGCCATGTCTGCACCCAGGATCTGAACCGGTGAACCCTGGGCCGCTGAGAAGCGAAACGTGCACACCTAACTGCTGCACCACCGGGCCAGTCCCCCAACATGTCTTATCACTGGTGATTACCTTGTTAAGATGGTTTCTGCCAGATTTCTTCACTGGAAATATGGTTATTTATTAAATTTTTCAATTTAATGTTTAACATTTATTAGTATTTATTTCTTAATATTTGTCATAATTATTTAGTATTTTTTATTTAATGTTTTTAATTTAAATTTATTGTATTATACTAAATTTATTATTTATTATTATTTTTCCCTTTCCATATTCTGTTCATTATAAGCAAGCTACTAAGTCCAGTACACACTCAAGGGAAGGGGAATCAAACTCCACTTCTTGGAGGGAGGAGTACCAAAGAATTTGTGGACATATATATATATATTTTTAAAGTTTTTTTTACTGTGGTATAAATAGTTTATAACATTGTGAAATTTCAGTTGTACGTTAATATTTGTCAGACACCATATAAATGTGCCCCTGCACCCTTTGTGCACACTCCCTCTTCCCCCTGGTAACCAATAAATTGTTCTCTTTGTTGTAAGTTGGTTTATATTCCACATATGAGTGAAATTATACAGTGTTTATCTTTCTCTGTCTGGCTTATTTCGCTTAACATGATGCCCTCAAGGTCCATCCATGTGGCTGCGAATGGGACGATTATGTCCTTTTTTATGGCTGAGTAGTATTCCATTGTATATATACAGCACATCTTCTTTATCTAATCGTCAATCGATGGGCACTTGGGTTGCTTTCACATCTTGGCTATTGTGAATAATCCTGCAATGAACATAGAGGTGCATAAGTCTCATTGTATTGTTGATATCAAGTTCTTTGGATAAATACCCAGTAGTGGGATAGCTGGGTCATATGGTAATTCTATTTTTAATTTTTTGAGAAATCTCCATACTGTTTTGCAAAGTGGCTGCACCGGTTTGCATTCCCACCAGCAGTGGATGAGGGTTCCCTTGTCTTCACAATCTCTCCAACATTTGTTATTTTTTGTCTTGGTGATTATAGCCATTCTAATGGGTGAAAGATGATATCTAAGCATGGTTTTGATTTGCATCTCCCTGATGATTAGTGATGCTGAGTATCTTTTCATGTGTCTATTGGCCATCTGTAGATCTTCTTTGGAAAAATCTGTTCATATCCTCTGCCCACTTTTTGATTGGGTTATTTATTTTTCTGTAGTTCAGTGGTGTGAGTTCTTTATATATTATGGAGATTAACTCCTTATTGGATATATAATTTGCAAATATTTTCTCCCACTTGGTGGGTTATTTTTTCATTTTGTTCTTGGTTTGTTTGCCTTCCAGAAGCTCTTTAGTCTCATGACTTGTTTTTTCTTTTGTTCCCTTATCTGAGTGGACATCATATTAGTAAAGATCCTTTTAAGGCTCATGTCAAAGATTGTACTGTTTATATTTTCTTCCAGAAGTTTTATGGTTTCAGGTCTTACCTTCAAGTCTTTGATCCATTTTGAGCCTGTTTTTGTGTAAGGAGAAAGATAATGATCTACTTTCCTTCTTTTGCATGTGGCTGTCCAGTTTTCCCAGCACCATTTATTGAAGAGGCTTTCCTTTCTCCCTTGTATGTTCTTGGCTCCTCTGTCAAGGAATAGCTGTCCGTAGATGTGTGGTTTTATTTCTGGGCTTTCAATTCTGTTCCATTGATCTGTGTGCATGTTTTTGTACTAGTACCATGCTGTTTTGATTACTATAGCTTTGTAATATGTTTTGAAGTCAGGGATTGTGATGCCACCAGCTTTGTTCTTGTTTCTCAGGATTGCTTTGGCTATTTGGGGTTTTATATTTCCTCTTATGAATGTTAAGATTCTTTGTTCTATTTCTGTGAAGAATGTCATTGGGATTCTGATTGGGATTGCCTTGAATCTGTAGATTGCTTTAGGTAGTATGGCCATTTTAACTATGTTTATTCTTCTAGTCCATCTGCATGGAATATCTTTCCATTTCTTTATGTCATTATCGATTTCTTTCAGTAATGTCTTATAGTTTTCCTTGTATAGGTCTTTCACCTCCTTGGTTGAATTTATTCCTAGATATTTTATTCTTTTTGCTGCGATTGTGAATGGGATTGTATTCTTGAGTTCTTGTTCTGTTAGTTCGTATAGTGGTATAGCAATGCCACTGATTTTTGCCACTTTGCTGTAGTTGTTGATTATTTCTAATAGTTTTCAGATCGATTCTTTAGGATTTTTTATATATAAAATTGTGTCATCTGCAGACAGTGAGAATTTCACTTCATTGGTGCCTATTTGGATTCTTTTATTTCTTTTTCCTGCCTAATTGCTCTGGCAAAAACCTCTAGTACTATGTTGAATAAGAGTGATGAAAGTGGGCACTCTTATCTTGTTCCTGCTCTCAGTGGGATGGCTTTCAGTTTTTCCCCATTTAGTATGATGCTGGCAGTGGATTTGTCATATACGGGCTTTATTATGTTGAGGTATTTTCCTTCTATACCCATTTTATTTAGAAATTTTTATCATGAACAGATGCTGGATCTTGTCAAATGCTTTCTCTGTGACTATGGAGATGATCATGTGGTTTTTGTTCCTCCTTTTCTTAATATGTTGTATCACATTGACTGATTTGTGGATGTTGGACCATCCCTGTGTCCCTGGTATGAATCCCACTTGATCATGCCTTATGATCTTTTTAGTGTATTGCTGTATTTGGTTTGCCAATATTTTGTTGAGCATTTTTGCATCTGTCTTCACCAATAATATTGCCCTGTAATTTTCCTTCTTTGTGTCATCCTTGTCTGGTTTTGGGATCAGAGTGAGGTTGACCTCATAGATTATGTTAGGAATGTTTCCATCTTCCTCAATTTTTTGGAATAGTTTGAAAAGAATGGGTGATAAATTGTCTTTGAATGTTTGGGAGAATTCTCCTGAGAAGCTGTCTGGTCCTTCACTTTTATTTTTGGGGAGATCTTTGATTACTGTTTCAATCTCTTTATTTGTGATTGATCTATTTAGATTCTCTATTTTTTCTTGATTTGGTTTGGGAGGTTGTAAGAGTCTAAGAATTTATCCATTTCTTCTAGATTGTCTGGTTTGTTGGCATATCGTTCTTCATAATACTCTCTTATGATCTTTTGTATTTCTGTGGTTTCCATTGTAATTTATCCTCTTTCATTTCTAATTTTATTCGTTTGAGCCTTCTCTCTTTTTTTCTTAGTGAGCCTGGCTAAGGGTTTGTCAGTTTTGTTTATCCTGTCAAAGAACCAGCTCCTTGTTTCATTGACCCTTTTTGTAGTCTTTTTTGTTTCAATTTCATTTACTTCTGCTCTAATTTGTATTATTTCCCTCCTTCTGCTGAGTTTGGGCTTTGTTTGCTGGTCTTTTTCTAATTCTGTTAGGTGTATTTTAAGATTGTTTATTTGAGCTTTTTCTTGTTTAATGTGGGCCTGTATTGCTATAATTTTCCCTCTTAGGACTGCTTTTGCTGTATCCCATAAGAGTTGGTCTGGTGTGTTTTCATTCTCATTTGTCTCCAAGTGTTTTTTGATTTCTCCCTTTATTTCTTTGATGACCCATTGGTTGTTCAGTAGCATGTTGTTTAGTCTCCACATTTTCATTTCTTTTCCAGATTTTTTTTTGTAGTTGATTTCTGGTTTCATGGCATTATGTTTGGAAAAGATTGTATATATGATATCAATATTCTTAAATTTATTGAAGTTTGCCTTGTTTCCCAATATATTGTCTATCCTTGAAAATGTCCCATGTGCACTTGAGAAGAAGGTATATTTTACTGTTTTTGGCTGGAGTGCTCTCCATATATCTATTAAGTTCAGCTGCTGTAGTTTTTCATTTAAGTCCAATGTTTCCTTGTTGACTTTCTGTCTGGATGATCTATCCATTGGTGTAAGTGGGGTGTTGGTGTCCCCTACTATTACTGTGTTGTTGTTATCTCCTTTTAGGTTTGTCAATAGTTGCTTTATTACTTTGGTGCTCCTATGTTGGGCACATACATGTTTATAAGTGTTATGTCTTCTTGGTGAAGAGTCCCTTTTATCATTGTATACTGCACCCTATGTCTCTCTTTACCAATTTTATCCTGAAGTCTACTTTGTCTGATATAAGTATTGCAACAGCTGTTTCCTTTTTTTGCCATTGTAGTATTCTCTTCCATCCCCTCACTCTGAGCCTATGTTTCCTAGAGGCAGCGTATTGTTAGGTCTTGTTCTTTAATCCATCCTGCCACTCTGTGCCTTTTGATTGGAAGATTCAGTCCATTTACATTTAGAGTGATTATTGCTATATGAGGGCTTAATACTGCCACCTTAGCCCTCGTTTCCCAGTTCTTTTGCATTTCCTTTGTTTCTCATCCCGTGTATTTCAGACTACCAATTTGATTAGGTAGTTTTCTCTTGGTTTTCTTCGTTTTCTCCTTGTTTATTGTAAATGTGTCTGTTCTAATTATTTTTTTAGTGGTCACCCTTAGGTTCGTATAAAAAAACTCATAGTTGAGGTAGTCCATTTTCTGATAGCCTCTTATTTCCTCAGACTATACTGATTCCATCCCTTTCCTCTTCCCTTTCTAAGTTATTTTTGTCATATCTTTTTCCATCTTGCGTTGTGAGTTTGTGGTTAAAATGATGAGATCATTTTTGTTTTGGTGTTTTCCTTTTCTTTATCCTGGATATTAAAGTTAAGTGTTTACTAACCTGATCTGATAGAGAGCTGCCATTTTCTGATTATTTCCTACCTATTCATCTCCTTACTCAGGGCCTTGTAGCCCCTTTCCTATTTTTTTTTTTTTCAGATAGGAGGACTTTTTTGAGGATTTCGTGTGGGGGGGGTGTCTTCTCACAATGGGCTCCGTTAGCATTTGTTTATCTGGGAGAGTTTTTATTTTTCCGCCATATCTGAAGGAGATTTTTGCTGGATAGAGTATTCTTGGCTGAAAGTTTTTGTCTTTCAGGATTTTGAATATATCATTCCACTCTCTCCTGGCCTGTAAAGCTCCTGCTGAGAAACCCGCTGAAAGCCTGATAGGGGTTCCTTTGTAAGTTATTTTCTTCTGCCTTGCTGCCCTTAGTATATTTTCTTTGTCCCTGACTTTTGCCAGCTTCACTGCTATGTGCCTTGGAGTGGGTCTTTTTACATTGACATTGTTAGGAGATCTGGAGGCCCCTTTCACATGGATTTCCAGCTCCGTCCCTGGGTTTGGGAAGTTCTCAGCTATTATTTCTTTGAACAAGCTCTCTGCTCCATTCTCCTTCTCTTCCCGTCTTGCATACATATAATTCGTATGTTGCATTTCCTGATTGTGTCTGATATTTCTCTGAGAGCTTCTTCATTTCTTTTTAGTCTTAGTTCTCTCTTCTCCTCTGTCTGAAGCATTTCTATAGTACTATCATCTAACTGGCTGATTCTCTCTTCCATATTGTCAGCTCTCTTGTTTAGGGAATCCAGATTTTTCTTTATTTCACCCATTGTGGTTTTCATCTTCAACAATTCTGATTGGTGGTTCTTTATGGTTTAAATCTCCTTTGTGAAGAAGCTCCTGAATTCACTAATTTGTCTTTCTGTGTTTTCTTGTAACTCGTTGAGGTTTTTTTTATGATAGCTGTTTTGAATTCTTTGTTGTTTAAATTATGGATTTCTGTGTCTTCAGGGTTGGTTTCTGGGTACTTGTCACTTCCCTTCTCATCTGGAGCTTTAATAAACCTACTCATATTGCTTGATGGATGGATTTTTACTTCTTCGTGTTGCTCTTATCTGGTCACAGCTGCCACATACTGCCTACTGGGTGGGGATCAGGCACTATGTATTCTGGGCCTGGCATGAGCAGGGGCTCCGCACCTCCAGCTGCTGACTGCTTTTCTTCCCGAGCAACTGTTCGATGGCAGATCTGGAGCACTGGGCAGGGGTAGGGGTACTCTCATTCCCTAGCACTTCCCCTGCCTCTGCTCATCTCTCTGTGTGGAGTTCTGGATGATTGAAGGACTGTGCACTTTCTCTTTCCCCAACTGCCGCTGCCTCCCTCTCTGCTCTGTGTTCTGGGCCATAGTGGGGCTGGAGTGCTGGTTGGGGATGGGGCACCTCTCCTCACTTGCGTACTTTCCCTGCCTCCGCTGCCACGCTCTCTGCACTGTGCGCGGTCGATTATGGGCCTGGAGTACCAGAAGGGGATGTGAGACCTCTCCTTACCTGCACACTTTCTCTACCGCTGCTACCAAGCTCTCTGCACCATGCTCCGGGCAGTCCTAGGGCTCAAGTTCCAGGCAGGGACGGGGCACCTCCCTTACCTCTGCAATTTCACCACTGCCGCTGCCACACTCTCTGTGCTGTGACGTAGATGATTCTTGGGACGGAGTGCTGGGTGGGGATGCGGCACCTCTTCTCACCTGTTCACTTTCCTTGCCGCCACTACCATGCTCACCACACCGTGCTCTGGAAGATTCTGGGGCTGGAGTACCAGGTGTGGACGGGGCGCCCTTTTCATCCGTGCCCTTCCCGCCGCTGCAGCCCTTCTCATTCCACAGAGCTCCTGCAGATCAGCTTCCCCTTCCTCTGGCAGATCCAGCCCCACCACCACCTTCAGGCATATGACTGCATCGGTTTTTCAGATGTCTTTTGTGTTGTGTACATGTCCTCTGTTGGTTTATCAATGTCCTTTTGGTTGTATCTTAGAGGGGAGAGTCCAAGGGAAAAGCTCACTCTGCTGTGATGCTAATGTCACCACTCCTTTGTGGACATATATTAAAACCACCACAATAGTTGGTAAATATCTTGGGGGAGATGCTTTGAAGCTTTGCCAGTATCCTGTTTCACCCCACTAATTTTAGCATTCATCAGTGGATCTTGCATGCAGTAATGATTGCTATATTGTTCTAAAAGTAGTTTTTATTTCTCTCATTTTTTATGCATTTATTAATTGGAAGTCTTTTGTAAGGAAGTTTTGTCCCTTCTCATCTATCTATCTATTTAATCATTTATATCAGTTCCAATTCATGGATATTTATTTTATCCTTAGGATTATAATTCAGTGCTATCATTATTTATTTTGTTGACCAAATTATTCCAGTTTTTGCCATTGGGAGCTGTTTTAGGGTTGACTTCTGTGTTCTTTGATGTGCTCTTATCCTTTGTGTGTGTACATTTACACTTCTTTATTCTCTAGCACTACCAGATGCTTCAGGTTCATCTTGTATTTTTCCTGCCCTAGCCCTTGACTCATTTCTCCAAGAAACCCTGGTTCCTTTTTTTGGAGAAGGGTATTTTGAGGCCAAGATCTGGATGTTAGGTGTGCTTGTTACTACTGGGGTGTCACTGCTTCTAGACACTCTCAGTGGACAGAGAGCTATGAAATTTATGTATGTATACCAATCTATGTTTCCACACATATGTATGTTTATTTCTGTATGTAAAAATAGGCTTGCGTTCATACCTATATGTCTGACTAAATGGATATGTTTTGATCCAACTAGGTTTGCTGATAGATTGGATGTGGAATGTGAAAACAGAAGAGTTAAGGATGAATCTAAGGTGAGCAACTGGAAGGATGGAGTTGTCATTAACAAAGAGCAGGTTTCTGAGGAGAGTTCAAGAGTTCTGTTCCAGACTGGCTAAGTTTTTGAGATGTCTAACAGACATGCTAATAGAGATGCTAATAGAGATGTCAAGTCAATAGTTGAACATAGGAATCTGAGTTCAGAGGAGAATGATCTAGGTTGGATACATCTGGGAGTTGTTAGTATAGATATCACCTGAGGAGTGAGTGTAGCTAGCAAAGAGATTCAAGGACTCGCTCCTGGGTGTTTCAGTCAGAGAGATCCTCCTGGAGCAGTTCTGCAAGATGATAAGGATTGGAGTGTGGCTATAGGTAGCTTTTGTATTCATCATTAATAAACACTCCATAACTATTATTTGCTAAAGCACTGAGCTGTTTCGGGGGTTAGCAGAGCTCCCTTCTTTCATAAATCTACAATCTAAGATGAAACAAATTACAGTCTTAAGAAGATGGTACCAATGGAAGGCAAGTACCAGGTAATGATGCAAATATAACATACTAGAGAAACTTGTTAGAGTACATGGACGTAAGAAACATGAACTCAAACGTGTGCCAGCTATATATAAACACGGATATAAGTGTGCGTCAGTCAAGAAACTTGTCATAGTTTCTTGCATACACTAGTAATTATCAACAAGCAGAGCTCCTCTGTATGTTGACCTTGGTTTCACAGGTTGCTTCTGCTCTTGGTCCCCTGACATTATAGGGTCTTGGGTTGGTAATTGTGCCTGTAGTAATTGGCTGTCAATTAACCTATTCAGTGAACTCTCTAGGACGGTTTCTGCTGTGCTTAACTTTTTAACTTTTGCCTGTCTGTAATGTGAATTGCACAATCAAGGGGATTCGAGTCAAGACTGCTTAAAATAAGGTGAAGCAGACGTGACCTTACCATCTTCTGTGGACATATTTATTTTTTGACTGCTTCTTTTATGGATGGTCTTAGACATTTCACATTTATCATTTGGTTATTAAAGTCATACCCAAAATGCAATTATAGAACTTTAAAAGTAATGTAAACATGTAATGTAGTAAACTGAGGTTTTAGTAAAATATTTTAATTTCCACTCCTTTGCACCAAAAATGGGTAGGCTTTCATTGCCAGCTGCTAAGAGGTGGTATAACATGAGACAGGCGAACAGTACGTATTGAGTAATTACTTGTCAATTACACTTTAGGAACTGTAAGAAAAATAAGGGATTTATTTACTTTATGGGATAGGGGGCAGAGTATTGCAGGATTCTATTCTCAGTTCTCCTGCTCAATGGCTGGTAAAGCTGTTATCCATTTGTATGTACTGGTATATTGTATTCATTAATTGTGGGAAACTTGAGCATATTTATATGCTGAGTAGAAAGAGACTGTACCTTGACTGCAAAGACTTTGTCTTATTAGCGTAGTCCCTCACATGTAATGGGTACTCCAATAGTTGTTTGAATTAAGGAATCATGTAAGATACTTGACTCTTATAAAGTAAGACACAAAGAGTTATTTAGCTTGTTCAAGAAAACTTAAGATACTAAAAAGTTTAATTGTCTAAGTCAAAGTTAGAGCAAAATAAAATAAATCTGTATGGTAACATCCTCATTTTAGGATAAGCCAAACAAATAACACTACTCTATAAAAACATGATCACTATCCTTCAAGTAGCTCATGATCCTACCTTCCAGGAATAGTCAAGAATTCTAGTTCAGGAGTCAAACTGCCTGAATTTGAATCCTGGCTCAACTACTTACTTATTAGCCATGTGACCTTAAGTTAGTTTCTTAACTGTGCTTCAGTTTCCTCATTTGTAAAAGGGGGATAATATTTGTACCTACTTTATGAGGTTGTAAGGTGAAATAAGAATATGTAGAAAGCACGTAAGTGTTTGACAAACAGTAAGTGTTTAGTTAATTTTAACTGTTCTAAAAATGCTGAGAGACTAATATCTTAAGGTTTTTGATTTTCTAAAAAATTCATGTGTGATGAATGATAAGTAAAGGAAAAATTTAAAAACCCTATGTGAACAAGGGAAAAAGACTGATGGGAAGTAACCCGATATACTCATAGTGATGTGTTGGAACTATAAATAATAGGTTTTCTACTTTTTGCTGTCTCCATTTTTTTCCCTCTTAATTTGTTTAGCAGATTTTTATTAAATATTTGACTATAAGCCAGACATTGGGCTTTCGTGAGCATAGTACTTGTTGAGAGTCAGCATTGCATTGTGGTTAAGAGCATGGATTCTGGACCCAGACTGCCTGGGATTGAATCTCATCTCTGCCACTTAGTAGCTGTGTGATCTTGGGAAAATTATTTTTCTATGCCTTAGTGTTTTCATCTGTAAAATGGGGATAATGCTAGTACCTTCCTCAGATGATTTTTAATGAGGTAATATTGGAAAAGTGCTTAAAATAGTGCCTAGGGCGTAGTAAGTATCATGTGTTTGTTGAATAAAATAAAGGATGGTAGAAATATTACATTTAAAAATTAATGAAAGATTTTAGCTATCCAGTGTATTTATAGGTTTATCCATATTAAGTAGACTTTTCCTAGATTTTAGAGAAAAGTTTTCTTCTTACTCCCTTACTTCTACCTCTCTGAGCTTCTTTGGTTCCACTGATGGGGAGGAGCAGGAAACTATGTTTTTTTATGTGATAGGAAAACTTTTCATTGTTTAAATTTAGCTCCCTCCCCCCACCATAATTTTCAAAGCAGATTTAGTTACTTTGTTATTACAAGAGTGGATGCCATGGTATACCTCTTAACTATTTTGTAATAATGAGTTGAATATTTCAAATGCTGAGAAACTGCCTTCTTCCCAGGTGTGCAACAGTTTTTATAGATTTTATTTGGGTGTGGAGTAGGAGTAATTGTGGGAGTTTGTGCGAAAGGAGATTAAAGGTATTGGAGAAACAATAAAAAGTATTTTCCTAATGCCAGTTCTCTCCTTGACTTGAAAAATTATTTTTGCAGCAATACTCCTAGACTGTTTTTCAGCATTTGCCTTTTGAGGACCTGCTGCATTCACAGTATTAAACCTCACAACTGAAATGTTTTAGGTAGGCTGCCAGATCTTAATTCAGCTGTTGGTTCTGAAGTTACAAGTTAAAAGAGGTTGGTATAATATGAGAGTGATGAGAGGGAGAGAAGAGAAACCTGTGGTTTGATAACCTTTTTTCTTCTATGTAGTGTAAGAGCAAGTTTACATTGTTTTTTATATACTCCCTTCCGTATAAATGTGTTCTGTACATTGTAGGATGATAGCATCAGTGAATATGTAAATTGTACCGTCAGTAGCATAGAAATAATTTATAAATAGAGTAGTTCCTATTTTAGGGAGTTAAACTTTAATTATTGACTTAGATTTTATTTCACATGTATTTTTTAATTAAACATATGCAAATAAAATTTGAATTATATTATAAATGCAACTTGTGGTTCAAATGTCAGTTTTGTGTTCCAAAAGCCTAGCAAAAAATCATCATCTGGAAAAGGATATGTTTTGTATTCTTTTGTAAAAGGCAACTACAGGACTTTGTAGCTGCATGAATGTTGACCCTCTCTCATCTCCTTTGGGACTGTGTGGCCTGGGTTTTCATGGACGAGCTGTCTGACTGGGAAACTGAGTCCTACTGTACATAATGACTTCCCTCTCATTCTCTCTGTCCTTTTTGGCTGCACATCTGGAGTGGAGTTTGATATGCCTATTATACTATATACATCTTTAAAAAATTAGTAGCTTTTATGATAGGAAAAAAGTTAACTTTTATTGTAGAAAAAATTGGAGAAATATAGAATAAGTAAAAAGGAGAAAATTTATTATTCTGTCATCCAGAGATAACCAGCACTAGTAATTTGGTGCCTTTCCCCCCATTTTTTTGGTGTGTATATACATTTCAAATACCTAATTGACATCATACTGTATATAGTAGAGATATGGTTTACGTGTCAGTTATAGTTGGTGCAGTAAGCTGGTCATACTGTGAGAGGCATGCAGGAGTTGAGACTGGCTAAGGAGATAGTAGATTGATGTTCACAACAGGAGATGCTTTTCATTTAGAGGAATTGATATTTTTCTCTTTTTCATATTGCTAAACTAAATTTGAATAACTTACATGCGTGTTTGAAGCAGCTTCACTTTTTAAAATCTCGTATCCTACTCTTTTTTTGATAATATCTTATGGACATTTTCCTATATCATTAAAAAGTCCTACCTCTTCCCCACTCCATGTTCACTGTCTGATAGATTGAGAACTGGCAATAATAAAGGATTTATTAGTTGAATAGGCCCTTGATAGCCTCAAAGAATATGTCTCAAATCTCTTGGGCCTTTTTTTTGAGCAGTGCTGTCCAATAGAAATTATGCCTGCCACATAATTTCCAATTTTCTAATAGCCATATTTTTAAAAGTACAAAGAAACAGGTGAAATTAATTTTAATGATACATTTTATTTAATCCATTATAACTAAAATATCGTCATGGTACATATATTCACTATAAAAAATTATTCAGATGTTTTACAATCTTTTTTCTTACTAAATCTTCAAAGTCCAATGTATATTTTCCACTTGCAGCGCATCTCAATTCAGGCTAGCCACATTTTGAGTGCTCAGTAGGCACATATGGCTAGTATTAGCACAGTGCTAGAACATATAATTTCCTCCAAGAAGTGCAATAAAGTAGCACTTTGCAGTACTCTGGAAAGGAGTGTAGTGAGAAGAAAACAGCAAAGCCAAGTTACATCGTGGATGCTGAGCGCTCATTTTGATGTCTCATGAAGTTTTAAACCTTTACCTTAATAAAATTACATATTCCTATTTTTACGGACTTTCATGTGACACAATGTTAAATTTGTAGTTGTCTGAAGGTCTACTGGGTATACTCCTTGTAGTAATTCTCAGAATGGTCAGTAAGACCAATTCCATATTCTAATATTTTGCATAACTGAGAGTTTGCAAGTACACCTTGTGGTTTAAGACCTGAGAACAAATAAATTTTATCCTTCCTTGTAGAGTATACCTTTATGAAGTGAGTAATAAACAAACGCATGAACATGTGACATGTGCCTATATAAATTATATATCTATATATATAACACATGCAAACACATTTATCATAATCCTAATTACTCTTAAGAAACAATAGCAATTAAAATCATTCTATTCTTTTTAAAATGAATTTGTGGTATGATAAGAAAGATGTGGCATGATCAGGAAGATCCCTAAAGTTAATGAGATAAACTGAATATATAATATACTGGAAGAGTATTGAAGAAGCTTTGCTTTTAATTTAGTTTGTGATCATGTGAAAAAATTCCTTAACATCTCTAAGCTTTAGTTTGTTCTGTAAGATGGAGATAATCCTGCCTTTTTTTCTTAATATGATTTTGATTATCAAATATGTTGAATGGAGACTAAAGGGATGAGTCTTATGCATCTTTGTGTCCCCAGGACTTAGTATAAGGTCTGACGCACTCACACTCAATAAATATTGAACTCAAAGGCTGAAAATATGTAAAATAACTTCCTAAACTGAGAGTGCTACAAGAGGAAGCTATTACTTTATTATACTTGATTTGTACTATTTCTTCTTATTTAAGTTCTTTACTGGAATATGAGAACTGTAATAATTAATATTTGCCCATACAGTCAATCAGTAGGATTGCGTGTTGTGGTTGTATTTATACTTACCGTTAATATTTTACTCATCAGATCTTGTCTGTAAATAAGTATATCTCTAAAATATGTTATAGTTACCTTGTTTTAAAAGATGTCTAGCACTTAAATATCTTTATCTCTGTTTAAACAGTTAAAATTTTTTTGTTATTATTGGGAGATAGAGATGACTGTTTTCACTGTACTCAGTCTTTATTAGCTTAAAAGTCAGCCTGAGACACAAATGCAAGCTCATTGGATGCCAAAATTGTGGAAGCAAGGTAACAGTATTTTAATTACTGGCATGTATAATTTAATTACTGGTCTAACAACCAGAAAATGCCCTGAATAAGAATGGTCTTCTCATTTCTATATTGATGAAACTCCGTCTTTTTCCTCCGCAAAGGATGGGGCACCTCATAAGTGCTTAAGGTGGAAGTAAAGCAAAATCATAATTTAAGAGCAAATAATGTCCACCCAGAACAGCTTTTCAAAGTGATCTTCATGAAAACATTAGCTTTTTCTAGCATCAGCTTTGAGTTTCTATAACTGCCCACTCACTGAGTCATCTGTAGCAATTGAAAATTTGGATATGTCCTATTTTTTAAGGTATTTTTTGATAAAGTGGCTTCCTTTTATCTCTCATGAATGAAGTAAGCAAGCCTCATATAGAATAGCCTGCACAGTGTATGCCTTATTGTTTCCTGGGAGCAAGTGAGGAACTTTAGGAAGCAATCGAATGTTGTCCATGTATTAGGACACCATGAACTAAATGATGCATTTTGGGAGTAGTTGGCATAATTTTCTGTTTTATATTCCCTCACTTCTACGTTCCACCAAAATCTTTTAGTATCTTTGGCTATTTGATGACAGAAAGATAAAGTGAACTCGATTTTTCTCCACGTGACAGTATATGTTAAAATTGTTGGTATGAAGAAACATGGTACATATTACTAATAGAGATATATGCAGTGACAGTGTAGAACACTTGGCCAAATGAAAAGTGAATGATCTATTGATTGAGTGAAATCACTGACCTCAATTAAAGGAGGAGGGAACTTGCTGCTTCTCTTCCCTTGTTGATCTTTTCTCCCTGATGGCTAGATATGTATTTTTAAGTGATTCTGTTAAAAAAATCCTCTGCTTATTTCTATTCCATTCTGAATTTTACTGTTTGGTATTGTGATCAGGCATAAGAGAGAGAGGATTGAAATCTTGTTTTTTCTCTAATTCCGCTGCTAGTGTATCTCGCATCTGCTCATTCTTAGCTTAGAAAATTATAATTCGTTAAAAGCAAGATGTTCACCTCCTGACTACTTGTTGTAATCTAGTTTAGCTTGTGCATTTGACGATAAGCTCTGCAGTTATTTTTGGTTCTTCATATCAGTGTCTGACTGATGAAGTTCAAATGAATAATTATTTGTGGAAAAAAATGAAAAATATGTTCATAGGTGATTTGGGAGTTTAGTTGACCCATGAACTACAATTTTTGTGTTGCATTTTTTAAGAAGCAGAAGAAAAGGAACATGATTTTAGTTACGTAAGTACTTTTCATACCCTTAACAATTATATTGTAACTAGTGCAGGTTGACTGTCATAGTGATATTTCAATTTTTGGTCCCTGGGTATCATTTTTGAGAAAGTACTGAGAAAGCAAGAAGGCTATATATTCTTAAGGTTTAGTGCTACAGTTGAACCACTTCTTGAATTGCCAGCAAATTGAACTGTTAGGAGGAAAGGAAATGGTATGTATAGCAAAACTTTTCTCTAGGGCAGGAAAAAAGTTGCTCTTTTTTTTTTTTTTTTTTTTTTAAAGATTTTATTATTTCCTTTTTCTCCCCAAAGCCCCCCGGTACATAGTTGTATATTCTTCGTTGTGGGTTCTTCTAGTTGTGGCATGTGGGACGCTGCCCCAGCGTGGTCCGATGAGCAGTGCCATTTCCGCGCCCAGGACTCGAACCAACGAAACACTGGGCTGCCCGCAGCGGAGCGCGTGAACTTAACCACTCGGCCACGGGGCCAGCCCCAAAAGTTGCTCATTTTTATAAGGTGATTATTTTGGAGATGGTACTTTTGTAGTTTGAGATTATTGTGAACTGTAATCTGTAAAACACATTTGTAGTAAATGAGTTATAGGGCATGTATGAAAGTACTTACAGTATCTAGCCTAGTTCCAGTAGCTTAGAATACCCATTTTGAAAGTATAAGATTTCTTCTGACCTGCCCCTTTTAGAGTTTGAATTTTCCAAGTCCGTGTCATTTATTCCATAATATAAATTTTTTGAGGGAGTCTAAATGCTATGTCAGTTATTCTGACTATTCACTTAAGATTGTTTTTTTTGTAGCATTTGGAATGTTAAGCACCAGTGCTAAATATTGTCATTTATCTGGTTTTAGAGATAGTTTCTGTAAAAATCTTTTTACTTAAACAAGTGATAGATGAATAATATCTCAGAACAAATCAAACAATATAGCAATATATAGAAAAAAGAGCCAAATTCTTCCTGCATATCTCTCCCTCTATTTATTTACCTCTGAGGGGTAGTCACTGAAGTCAGCTTGGTATTTTTCCAGATCTTTTATTCTGTGTGTGTGTGTAGTTTTATTTTGTGTCTATATTTTTATCATATTGCATACGTTGTTCTACATTCTGTTCTCTACCCCAGTATGGAATATGTCTTTTCATGTCTGTACATGTAGTTCTATCTCATTCTTTGACTGTTAGATAGTATTCCTTAGCATAGAGTTATAGTTTGTTTATTCTATTAAAAAAATTAAAAACAATGCTCTTGGAATAGACTCATAGTGCAGAAGCTTAGTACTTTTAATCTGGAAATGGTAAAGACCATTTGGTTTCTTCAAGTTTGTTTTCTTAATAGGCAGAACACGTTTAATTCTTTATCAAAACTGAGAGGAAGCAAAAATTCGATAATTCATAGCTGGATTATTTCAGCTTCTTTTAAAAATACCTGGATCATGTTGTGCTGTTCTAGGTATATGATTTAATGCAATTGAAACTAAGTTATGGTTGTATTGCTGAGTTCCCATTTGCAGTTGGGAAGAACAAAAATGATTACGATTTTTCTGCAGTGAGACAGGATGGATAAAAGCAGCTTATATTTAGGCTATATAGATCTTCTTTGATGAATGTGACCAGGAGGACTATCCATTGAGGGTAGGAGCCCTGTATTTTCCTGTCCAGTGTTAGATCCCCTGTGCCTCCCATTGTGCCTAGTGTGACAAAGACATGAAGATGGATGAATGAATGGTGAGTGAATAAATGCCATATATGTGAAGCATGTCAGTTTTGGGGCCATGAGTTGAAAATAACCCACTGTGGGCCAGCCCCGTGGCCAAGTCATTAAGTTCGTGCACTCTGCTTCGGTGGCCCAGGGTTTCCCCAATTCGGATCCTGGGCGCGGACATGGTACCACTCATCAAGTCATGCTGAGGCACACCACACATAACACAACCAGAAGGACCTACAGCTAGAATATACAACTACGTACTGGGGAGCTTTGGGGAGAAGAAGGAGAAAAAAAAAAGATTGGCAACAGATGTTAGCTCAGGTGCCAATCTTTAAAAAAAAGAAAACCCAGTGGTTAAGGCTGCAGAGATTACCCTGAATAGCATTGGTATTGGTACCTCTATCATTCAGAGGACTTAAGTTCTTTGATAGATTATCAGAAATTTGAGTTGTTTTGCTTTCTTGTTATATTATTTTCTTTTATAAGTAGTGTTTCTCTTTTTTCAGGTGGATTAACATTGTTACTAAAATAGCTTTGTCTAAACCATTCAGAATGAATAACTCTGATGAGTAGTTTTTGCTGTGTCTCCCACCAGTGGTTTCCATCTTTATTATTTCCATATTGAGGATGCTTGCTGTTTTTACTTCAGTTTAGGAAGCATTTTCTGAGTGCCTCCTTTGTGATGGGCCTGATGCAAGAGGTTGGGGATACAAAAATGAACGAACTGCCGTCCTCACTCTCCCGCCTCTCGTTGTCCAGAGGGGAATACAAGAATAAGAAAATGTCAGCATTACTTGGAAAGTGCAATTATACACGTATATGTTGGACCATAATTTTGTGATTTGGTGTTAATTTGACCATTCTGAGATTGAGACAGTTTGTAAGCCAAGAGTTTAAAGTATCTCTACGGCTTTGTCATGTTTCGCATTCTGGCATCATTACTTTTGGAGAACCTACAGGTGAATAACTGGTTTTTAGTCTATGTGTGGTGTTCTTCTCTCCTTCTATCAGTTTCTTGCATTTGAACTGCTCTGTCAGAGCAAAGGACTGTGAACCATATCTGGTCTCAGCTTCCACTTGCTGCTGGAAAAAGAATTCATCTCCCATAATCATTTCTTTTGTTGTTGTTTATTACCTTTTTCTTGTATTAGTTTGAACATTGATACTAACAATATGAAGAGGTGGCAGAATTTAGGACCTTCTGCTAGTGATTTCTGTCCTTGTTTTGGGTGGAGATTCTAAAAAGAGGTAAGTGATCCAAACTTCTATATCTTTGTCCTTTCCATTTCTGCCTTCAGGTACTTGCAAGTGGGCCCTAGTGTCTTAGAGTGAGCCAGAAACAGTGCCATCCAACCATATTGCTTTTCATTTCAAGTTGGCAGTAGCTTTGGCAGCAGTGCGATAGTTTGGCGTGGTGTTCTCAAGTTCTAGTTGAAAAGATTGCAGCATTCATGCCATTCAAAGTAAAAAGTGCCCCTTTTTTCTCACATATTCTTTTTTTTCACCCTGAATTTAAGATGGTGCCAGCACCCTTTCCTTTTGTATTTGGAGCTGACCTTTATAGGTCCATATAGACCCTTATTTCTGTCCCACTAGAATGGGTACTCCATGGGTATAGAACCTCTTGTTCACAGTATTCCAGCACTTAGAATGGTGCCTGGCATATAGTAGACTCTCAGTAAGTATTGTTGAATGAATGCTATGTGAACAACCCTACCCAGGAGACTGAGTGAATCTTTAATGTACACATCTTGTTTCAGAACAAAGGTTGTGTTCCTATTTTGTATGTGAAGCGTCATTGATTCCATGTAGCCCAGCAGTAGTGCTATGGGGCTGGGCTGCCTCATAACCAATGTCATTTACTAGGTTGCTAAGAAGATTTCTGTTGCTCAGCTTACTCAGGGATAAGGAGAGAAGCCCTAAATGAAGTATTTTTCTGGGCCTGTGGGGTTGAGATCCAAGGTCCTTGTGACATTAAACTAAAATCCTGGTGGAGGAGTGAACCCTCACCGTCCTAGGGAGCCAGCCTTTTGGGTGTATCCTGCAGAGGCAAAGTTCTTATGTTTTTGGTTGTGGCATCATGTGAAGAGTTTCTGGAATTCCCCAGGGCACTTGTCCACTAGGTCATGCCCCAGGAAAGCCTAGAGGCAGTTTATTGTTGTGTTTAAGAGCTGGGGATCTGCAACCAGACCTCATTGTTGGAATCTTGACACTGCCGTTTTCCTTAAGTGTGATCTGCAGCAAATTACTTATTTTGTGTGTCAGTTACCTCATCTGTAAAAGAGGAATAACATAATACCTAATTCATATTCGTCTGAGGATTAATATAGGCAAAAGGCTCAGAACATGCTGGTATATAGTACCAAAATATTAATATTCACTTATTTGATACAGAGAAATTTCATACCTCTTTTACTCATTTTCTTTCTAATGTGCTTTCCTGAGAAGGTATGGAGGTACAGCTGATGTTCTGGGAATTTCCCATAGGCCTGCTTGTGCCCATGGAGGTGTGTTGAGCATATTACGGCACATAGCATCAGCTTCTAATGCCTTCATCCATCACCATGTGTCAGGAGGGAAATAAGTAGAGAACCTTTGATTGGAGATTTCTAATTATCCCCGAAGCAGCCGTGCTCAATTTGACAGTGTCATGATTTTTGATATTTGAAAGTTCCAGAATTGCTACTATGGAATGTAACCCTTTCTTCTACCTCCTTCCTGTCTTTGCTCGTATAGTTGAGTGAATATGATGCTCCACTTCCCGCATAGATGCCCAAATAGCTCTGAGTGCTGAAATATTAGGTATCTTACTATCAGCATGTAACTCGATGTGTTACTGTAATTGAATGTTTGAAATTTTCACTGTTACCTGGGTTTGCCAAGCTTCAGTTTTTTTTATGTGTTAAATAAGATAAAAGTATCCACCTCATAGGATTTTTGTGAGGATTAATGGTGAATACAAAGCACTTAGCATAGTGCCTAGCATGCAGTAACTCTCAAATACTGGTTGTAAAGTTAATATATCTGTCATCATCATCATGGTTGTCATTGTTCCATGTTTCAGATCAGTAATGAAATGCAAACTCGTGCTAATCCTCGTTTCTGCTTGGAACTGGGAGACTAAATGAAGTGTAGCAGCTCTCTGCTTGACACGGACTGTAACCTTCCTTTTGCAGTCAAGATTTTACTACCTTCAAGGGCATACAGGGATGCTGGAACACAGTAAACTTTGAGAGTTGGCTTTCCTGGTCCTGAATTCCAGCTCCTTTCTGCCCAAATATTGTAGCCCAGATTTCCGTTACACGCTCCCCTTGACAGCTTCTCCATTAAAACAGCAGTAATGCAATTTGTATTCTTTCCTTGAATTAAGGCCAGAATTAGGAAGTACATTCAGTGCTTTACTAGCAAAGTTCTGTAATGGCCTGTGAGATAATTGCTTTGATAATGACATACAAATTTTTATGTATAACCACTAGTTTATCAAATACTAATACTGTTTACCACTTATCCTACATTTGTTACATTTCTTTTCCTTTAATTTGAAAGATATCCCTGCATGATAGGTGGTATCGTCTCCCATTTACAAGTGAGAAAACTGAGGCTCAGAAAGGTTAAATAATTTGCCTAAGGTTGCACAGCTGTTTAGTGACAGAGTTGATTCACTCCACGTTTTTTTTCCTCTCAAAATTAGAAAGTTGAATCCTAAAGTTAGGGTCAAAATTTTTCATAGAGAAACTTATAAATGCTATGGCTAAATAAAGACGATAAGCGAAATAAAGTAAATAGGTGGAAAGCAGCTGAGAAGAAGGTTAAATTGATAAATGTGGACCAACTTCCAAAAGATTCCAAAAGATAGGAAGCATAAAATATCATTCAAGCACTTCTGGTATTGAAACAATTCATAGAAGGCAGTTGTCCTATTTGATGGAGGATTTTTTTGGTAGTACCATGTTTTAACTTGGAGAGCTGGAATTCAAACTTAAAAATAAATATCTAGAAGACAGGGTGAAGATAATATTGGTGTAAAGAAAAATGTGGAAACAGAAATGTGTATTTAACAGAAAATAATGATTAAGATGAATTGTTGGGGCTGGCCCCGTGGCCGAGTGGTTAAGTTTGCGCGCTCTGCTGTGGCGGCCCAGGGTTTCGTCGGTTCGGATCCTGGGCGTGGACATGGCACTGCTCGTCAGGCCATGTTAAGGCGGTGTCCCACATGCCACAACCAGAGGGACCTGCAACTAAGATATGCAACTATGTACCTGGGGGATTTGGGGAAATAAAGCAGAAAAAAAAAGATTGGCAATAGTTGTTAGCTCAGGTGCCAATTTAAAAAAAAAAAAGATGAATTGTTAAAGATATGGGATAAGTGGGGGTTTATTGTAGATATGGTTCAGAGAAGGCTAATTGCAAATATTCTTTAATTCAGGGAGAGAAGATTCAGATAAGCCTTCTGGAGTTTGTTGCCATAGTATTAAATTATGTCTTTCCAGAAATGAGATCCCACTGTGAAGCTTCTGTCTTTTATTTGAAATTTGTTTAAGCAGGGGGCAAGGAGGTAAAGACTGAATAACTACTGCAGCTATCTGAGGAAGTGTGTGTAATACACTAAAGTTCAAGTGTGGATTTCATTAGCTGTATGTCAGCATGTTGTATCTGTCACTCTGAGGCTTTAGCTTTTACCTAAGAAGCTCACCTTAGTTATTTAACATTTTCACATGTTTAAACTCTACAAGAGGCTCAAATTTTGCATCTTCAATTTACCTATGATCAACCTACGTATACTTAAGACACAGTAAATATATCCACTTACTAACATTCACTTCCACAGGATAAACTGGCATTACCTCCCTTCCCCATCAACGGGCTCTTCTCTGACTTCTGGCTTTTTCAGGGAGGTCCTTACCACATAGGTGCCCAGGCACCAAAATGCTGAGGTTATTTTTGATTCATTAACTCCTCATCTTTGTACCTGGCCAAGTCTGGTAGTTCTTCCTTTGAAATAGATAGTTTGTCTCTTTCTCTTCATCACTATGAGTTGGATTTTTTCTTTTTTTTGCTATAGAGGAGAAGATAATTGTTTCTTATTTTTTTAAGAATTCCCATAAGTCTCTCCAAGTAATTTTTTTTTTTCAGTGAGGAGGATTGGCCCTGAGCTAACAGTTGTTTGCCAATCTTCCTCTTTTTTTTTTTCCTCCCCAAAGCCCCAGTGACATAGTTGTATATCCTAGTTGCAAGTGATTCTAGTTCCTCTACGTGGGATGCCACCACAGCCTGGCTTGATGAGTGGTGCTTGGGCCCGCGACCCAGGATCCAAACCCAGGAACTCTGGGCTGCCGAAGTAGAGTGCACAAACGTAACCACTTGGGTGCAGGGCTGGCCCCATCTCCAAGTAATTTTTGAAAGACATCTTTCTAGATAGTGCCTTTTCTTTTTTGCTTATTTTAGTTATTTAACCTTAGTTTTGCTGCTAGAGTATATCACTGGAGAGTTAGCTTCCTATGGGAACTGTAAGTTTCAGTTCTGCTAAAAGAAGAGATAATATGCATTAGTCAGGGTTGGCATAGGAAGAGTTGAAAACATCAACTGTTAACAGTAATAAAATCACTTTCCTGATGTAATTGTTTTGAAGTTTAACAACAAATTCATCTGTTTTGCCTTAAACAAAAGGTAAGATTTGTTTGAAGACAAATATTTGCAACCTACTATGAGGGAATTCCTACCCTACAAAATTATTCTGGGAGCAAGCTAATTATATTTACAAGTGGGCAATGAACATCCAGTCATCTGAGAACATGGTAAAGTATATGATTATTCATTATTTTAAAAGTATGTTGATGTATTTTTCTTTTAGGAAGAATGAATTTTATAATTTATTATTTAAGGAGGCAAATGTATTTTTAGAAAAGGTTATCAGGAATGTAATCGGGCCTTGATGGCAGTTTTCTTGTGGGAAATACTAAAAGGAGGGAGATCATTTTGGTTGGAGACTTATTCTATGTTGAGAACACAGAAACAGTTCAGAAGAACATTAGAAAAGTTTGCTAATTTATATGTCTGCATTTTGTTCAGAGTCAACAAGTTGACTGTGTCTTGTTCAGATAGATTCTTTTAAGATCTTTGGTAAAAGACTCCCTCCCCATCCAAGGCGCCCTCCCAAAAGAGTGGTGTAGTGGAAAGGTCCTCCTGCAAATGGTCCTCTGTAGTGGATGACTAGCTGAGGGACATGGAGAAAGCCACACTTTTCTCTTGGCTTGGGTTTCCACTCTGTAGAGTAAGTGCATTAGACTGAGGACCCTTCCAGCTCTGAGTCTCTGTTTTTGTGGTATCACTCAAAGCCCTCTGAGCTGTTTTCTTGAGAGGGGGTGTTTTTGTTCCACAGCCTTTTCTATTCTCTCAAAGCCAGCCTAAATATTTTGGAGTTTTGGAAAATTTTTTTTCTCTAATTGAATTAAATGACCTAAACATATTGAACTTTGACCATAGTGTTAGTAGCTTTGTGCTACCAATAGCCTTTTAGCAACAGAGCAGGGTTGTTTCCAAACTAGAAATCTATTAACATTCAAATGTTGATGAAGAAGGGCTTTAAACACTTTGTTTTACATAGAGCCATTCTTAGGAATATCTGGGATGCTCATTTTAATAATAACTGTGGTATAATGAGGTAGTTAAGAGCATGGATGGTGGAGCTGCACTACCTGGATCCACATCTGGCTCTGCCGCTTGCTCATTTTGTGACCTTGGGCAAGTTATAAGAATAGTATTTACCTAATACGTTTGCTGAGAAATATATGCCTGGCCTATGGTTTATATATGTTTACCTACTATTATGTATTTATTAATTGATTATCTTTACCTTCCAGAGGTCAGGCCATCCTACGTATCTCCTTTAATCCTCATAATAATCCTGTGTAAGTAGATCCATCATTATCCTCAGGAGGAGACTGAGGCTCAGAAAAGTTAAGTAACTTGCATCACACATGGTATAAATGCTAGAGTCATGATTCAGACTAGGCCTTTCTGGCTCATTCCAAAACCCCAGGCTCCGTCCTTATTGATATAAACTACTCTAAGCCCAGTGCTTTAGAAATTCTAAATGCTGTGAACTACCCTCTGGGCATTGACTTCAGGAAGCAGTTGGTGTTAGAAGACCAGAGGCTCAGATAGCATCTGAATGCCTCTCCTATCACCAGGATAAAATGATGTAACTGCCCCTCCATCTTTTTATGATGTGCCTTTCAGGCCTCAGGGTTTTCTATGAATTGTTTTCATACAGTGTGATTTTTTTTCTCCATCTCCTCTGCAGACTGAGGCAGCCTTGGCACCCAGATGGCCTTCCTGTGATGGTGGTCTTGGAGAATGTCTGGGCTGGGTTAGAAAAGCCTCCTCTGTTAGGTCTACATCATTAACTGAGGAGAGTCAAAATCGTAATACACAAAAGTAATTGCAGTGAAGGTAATAACAACACATAACTGTATGGGCATGACTGTGTTTCAATAAAACTTTATTTATGCAGGCCTAATTTGAGACTCTTGAATGAATTTGGTAGAGGGGCTAGTGAAGGCACTTTGATGAAAACAGTTGTTTAAGCTTCTGGCAAAGTTGGCTGCTGATTTATAAAGGAGTC
Source organism: Equus caballus (assembly GCF_041296265.1). Classification (NCBI taxonomy): domain Eukaryota; kingdom Metazoa; phylum Chordata; class Mammalia; order Perissodactyla; family Equidae; genus Equus; species Equus caballus. Next base: position 130,860,899 of record NC_091684.1, on the reverse strand, counting down.
ACAAGAGTGTTTATATAAAAATAAAAGCAATGCTTTGAAATACTGCGAGCTGCTAAAGATCACTCTCACAAAGAGTTCTGTTTCCAAAATGGCATAATTTTGCTTCCAGTGGCTGCTAATAAAAGATTCTTGCATATTGTATTATTAATTTGGAAGCTATTATTTGTTCAGCTACATGTGCATAGTTTTAGTTTTCTTGGTACATTTAAAAATGGTAAAGGGAAAATTCAGTCGCATTCGACAGAGGAACTACTCAGTACTTGAGTAGTTATTTGTCAAGTCACATTTTTGGGTGAGTTTCTATTTTTAACTGACATACTTGACTTAAGTTTGCCAAAACCTGATTGTATTTGGAAGGAAAATGGCATTGTTGCTATTTCCTCTGCATGACAGCATCTAAGCCAGACGGCTGGCAGCAGGGGAAAGAGTGAAGGTAAAAAGCAAAAATAGAATACTTTGTGAGCTTGTATTTTTTTTGGCGGGGGTGGGGACTAAACTTCAAATCTAGTTAGGTTATGTTTTCTTTCACTCTGATCTTTAGGATACCTACTTTATTTTCTGCATTCCATACCCCTCTCATGTAGATAAAGGAAATCCCATTGTATTACAATTTGCATGAGTTCACTACCATATCCTTATTACTGAAGTATGACTGTAAATCATTTTGTTAGAATTTAACCTTCTGATTCAAGTTGGCTAATGTTTTTGTTTGCGGTCTGTATTTTGCAGTGCTTGAATCTAAGTATGTTCCTTGAGTGAGTACTTCTGTTATAGAGCAGGAGTAATTGACTTAAGGTGGCTTAGAAAACATTTTAATATAGTAACTTTACAACTACTACATTTTAGAGCTTAAGAAATGGAAAGGTTAAATTGATTGACCAGAGTCATTCTGGAAAGCAAAGCAAGACCCAAATGAGTATTTTATCTTGGATGACATTTTGTGATTTTATTAGAACAATTGATTTGGTAAAATTTCTCAACCTAGTATTATTATAAAAACTGTGTTGTATTTGGGGTTGGAACACATTTGGAGTTTGTCACCAATTTGAGGCTGTAGCTGAGTGTAGTCTCGGATGGTGTTTTGCTCCAAGCCTCCTGTTTGTTTCTTTTACACTAATGGCATCAGGATGTGATGCAGCCCCCAATCTGAATCCCTAGTCGGAAAGTTTTGAACAGAGTTCTGAAAAATGTGGTTATCAGATTCTTTTTATTTGCAGTCTAATAACCTGAGCATCCACATAACTCTCCATTTATTCACCTGATATTTATTGAATAGCTAGGTAAATGACATTTTAATCTGGGGTTTAGCTCTTGGATTTTTCACTTGAAAACTTAAAAATGGCTTTACAGTGAAACAGCATCATTGAAAATGTAACACCAATTGTTTTCTGTTTACAAAACTTTGAAGTGCATTTGGTTTAAATACCAATAGCCATTTTTTTCCCTCCTTGAAAATCCTTTAGCAGAACTAATGGTACACAAATAGGTTCTGTTGTTGTTCAATACCATACTTAATGCTGAGTAATAGTAATTAGGATAGTGCTGGGCGTATACATTTTGCATTTTGAGTGTGAGAAGATTTTAGCTTCATCTGAGTTGCTGAGTCAACTCTGTTTTGTTCAGTATTTCAGAAAAGTATCTTATACATGGGTTCCAAGTAGTATAAATATTAAAAAGTTAATTGCATTTAAGAAGCTCTAAGAAGTTCTGTAAGCACTCTGTCACCTTCATTTCCTAAATAGGTGAACAGTGGAGATGATGATAAGGTAGTTTTATTTAGTTTATTTGGAAAAAGTCCTGGCTTTGGTAGCTTTTTTCTGTAAAGGACCAGATAGTAAATATTTTAGGTTTTGCCAGCCACATGATCCCTGTCACAACTACTCAATTCTGGTTCTCGAATACTTTAACCGTTACTCTACCTAAAAAGATCAAGGGACCATGGAATTAGATATTGCAGGTTTTAACTCTGGTGTTTCTTGAAGGCAGATATTTCCTATTGCAGTGTGGATATCATTCTCTATTTAAAGTAATGTATAAACTGATTTCTTATTTCAACTTGTTGATCATTCAGAAGCTGGTGTATGAATACATTTTCCAAATAGATAGAATGAACATTTTAAGTGAAGTTTTTTCTTTGTTTTAGCAGCATTATGAATATTCATAAAAATTCGCTTTTTGGTCAGACTGATCCATTAAGCCATATATGGAAAAACTTCCATGTGTATTTAATCTTGTTTAGATTCCCTTTTAAGAAACTAGTAACCACTTTCTAAATGTGCTTAAAACTGTCAGGTTACTAGGAAGAATACTGAGGACTCAGACAACAGATCAAAATAAAGAAGAAGAGGGAAAAAAACCCTCAGCTGTACATCTTAATAGAGTAGATGGATTATTGTCCTGTAGAAAGAACATAGAACTGGGAACTAAAGATCATTTTAGTATTTATAACGTGGAAGACATTCACTAGTTTGGAAATGGACAATACCTGCTGAAAAGTTTGATAGAGATGTGCTTAAAGGAGGGAGCCTAATTCAGACTTGGTGTAGATTGGGGAGGAATATGTTTCAAGGTCCAAAAGGAGGGATGTCAGGAGATTATTTCTAAGAGAAGAACATGAGCTTAATGTAGCCATGCAGGCAAGAGAAAAGAGTGTTCCATGAAGAAAAATGCAATGGGCTAAGTAAGGCATGGAGATATGAGAGGACGTTAAACACTGGAGATCTGTAGATGTTCAGTAGATACAGTTGATGAATTAGAAGGTAGGAAGTGGTGTGGTAAAGGATGAGATTGGAAAGGATTGTTGGGTTTCAAATATCAAGGGCCTTATTTATCAGGCTATAGAGTCAGAACTTTGCTCTGATGATGGCAAGGAGTTCCTGAAGGAATCTTGGGTTTGTATCCTCTTTGATTTATTAGCTGTGTTTATTACCACTCTTGTCCCACTAATGTAAAAAAAAAAAGAGGATGGAGTCTAGTTTGAAACCTCTGTGATTTTTTTTTTTATTATGTTAGGAAATTTTTTTTTTATCTTGTATCCCAAGGGCAGAGAAAATATGAAGGTTATCTTAAAGCTCTGAGATTAAAAGTTTAAAACTCTTGGCTCTGATTCTGGTTTCATTACTAGTTTTGGCAAAGCATCTAATCTCTTTTAGTCTCGCTTCCAGGTCAGATAAAATTAGGTTCTTGAACCCTTGTTTTTGCCTTGGCCCTTTTTATCAAGATGCTGGTGAAGATGGAGGTGGGCGCACATGGAGAAGGCAGACAAGCAAGCCAGTTACCATCAAAGTAGTAATAATGGCTAACTGAGTACTTCTGAAATCATTCCTTCTAGGATATTTTTTCTGAAAATGCCAGGACAATTGGGTGTTGTAATTGAAAAGGATGATTTCCTCATGGGGAATTTCAGGCACTCTGTAACCTGGGTAGAAAACGAAGACCTTAGGACCTCACAAAGTGAACTCTTAAGGTCCCTTTTCTTCTTCCATCAGGCAAATTAAGAAAATAATTACTTGCATCTCCCTTATTCCTGGGATGAACTGAAAGGCTAAATGGTGAAGTTTGCTGGTAATGTCAGGTTCACCTCTTCTTTACTATTCCAACAACCATTATCTTATTCTGTCTGGACCAGTTATCATCTCATGTTGAGTTGGCCTGCTTCCTTCCATTATCCCCAGTTGCATTCACAGATTATCTTGTCATGTTGTTAATCTTCTTAAAACACAATTTTCATCGTGTTATTCCCTTAATTTAAAAATTCTCAGTACCATTTTGCTATCTATTTGGGTTCCATAGAACCTCTGGAATATTCTTTATGAATGGTGAGAGAAAAGCTTGGGCTGTGCTGGGGAATTGAGTCTGACCTAATAAGACAAATCATATTATTAATTTGTATTGTCTAAATAAAACTTTTTTAATTTGGCAAATGTCTTTCACTCTGAAATTACCCTCAAAAAAGATTGTGATTGAAGGTAGGTAGTCTTGGGTTGGTGAATGTGTTGCTTCAGGGTTTCCAGCAACACGCCTATCCATCTGCCATTTGTAGTAGTAGGGAAATGCCTGTCTTGGAGGGACAAACAATTGTTATGTAATTGATTTTCTCTCTCTCTCTTTATTAAAGATTTATTTTTTCCCTTTTCTCCCCAAAGCCCCCCAGTACGCAGTTGTACATTCTCAATTGTGAGTCCCTCCAGCTGTGGCATGCGGAACACCGCCCCAGCGTGGCCCAATGAGCCGTGCCATGTCCACGCCCAGGACCTGAACTGGCAAAACCCTGGGCTGCCAAAGCGGAGCATGCGAACCCAACCACTTGCCCACGGGACTGGCCCCCTGATTTTCTTTTATTTCTTTGACATTTGAACTAGGTACGTCATAACCAGAAAGAGGATAAAAGGGAAATTTGTCTTTAAAAATCAGTTGTGTTCTACTTCCCAACATTGCTTATCAGCCACTGCCATTCAGTTCTCAGAGGATTGCTGTTTTGCTGAAGTGGTGATTCTAATTGGCTGATTTTCAGGTACACCAGTGGCATGACACAACCATCAATCAGACCTGTGAACTTTTCCAGCCTATATTACTGATTGCCAGGGCAGACCGTGCTATTGACCAGCACCAGCTCCCAGGCCAGTTGTGGTTTGCTTTTAGTAGAGGAAAGGGAAAGAGAGTACCCTTGAAAAGTCCCTGTATCAAAGGATAAAACAGACCACTGGTGCTAAAAAAACAAAACCAAACGAAATACAAGAAAGCTGAGTTTATTCATTTGTCAGGCAAGGAAACATAGTAAAGAAATTCACTGAGTAGTTTTCGAGGAAGGAAAGTCTAGTTTTTTAGTATTAGAAAGAGTGGGAACAGTGGTTATTCTAATTAAGGATTGCAAGCTAGCATTTTGGATAGGATGAAATGAGTTTGTAGATCTGTATGTTTGGTTAAAATAGGTTCCATTATAGTGATCACTATTTCGTTTTGATATTTCCTAGGCAAGTACCACTGTACATGGAAAGCTCTCCTTTTATAAGAACTTTCCTTTTATAAGAGCTTCTAGCCCCTGTTCCAAAGCTGATTAAATCTTTTAATGAAGGTTCTGGACCTAACCAATCCTCTCAAGGGTCCCTATGGTGTGGTCTAGACTTGGGTGGGCCTTTAGATTGGCGTGAACAGTTCCCACCCTAGACATACACTTTTAGAATATTCACAGGAAACCCCTTGATCTGTATATGTTAGATGTGGGGAACCATGGCTTAGTATGTCCAGTTAGAATATATCTTCCCTCAGCATATGCTGTCCTTCCCGGAGGGTATAGAATTGTATATATGAGGGTATTTGATAAGTGTTATTTTTGTTAAGTTATATACAACTTGGGATATGTATATATTCCCATATAGATAGTTTCTTTAGAGTTAATTTCTCCTTGTCTTAATAGTTGAAATCTTTTTATATTTTATTCTTCAATGCACTCCTCAGGAGTGACTTACATTCTCTTATGACTTTTAGCTCCATGGAGAAAGCTAATTCAGGGAACTCTCAAAAGGATTGATAGATAATTTTGTTCCTTATGGGAAGGCCTTTCTGTGGACACCCTCACATCTTTGAGTTTCCTCTTGAAATACCTAGTACTCAACTACTTTTATTTCTTTCGGGAAAATGTTTGCATTGCCTTCGATTCTCAGCTTCACTGTAGGTTGCCTTTTTTTTCTTTCTTGTTACCTGACTGAAAACAGTTACTTTGTCACGGTTTGACTTGACTCACTGGAGAAGGCTGCAATGCTTTTTGGCAAGGCCCATTTAAGCAGTTACATCTCTTTAAAGACAAATCAATTAAAGACAGTCTTAGCAGTTGTTTCTTGCGAATCAAGGAATATGAGGGGGGAAAAGCAAAATCCTTGGACTTACACACAGTCCATCTCAGCAGACATATGTTTTTGCTTGTCTAAGGACATGTTGATGATCTCTTTCTTATGAATGGTATGTGAATGAATCAACAGAATTCTCCTTGGTAGCAGAGATTGAGGGTCTTTTTGTAGTTTGACCCAGACATGATCTTCAGGATCATTTAGTAACATTTCAAGTGTATCTTGGTTTATTTGCTTCCTAGTTGAGTCTTTGACATGTCTTTTCTGGGACCAAGGAGAATTGGCAATGTGATTTTTAAAAGGATTTATTTATTTCAACAAATAAGTATGCAATGGCATTGGCATTCCAAAAACCAGTAAGACATAAATGTTATTGTTATAAATGTATAGTGCACAGTGGAGTTAAAGCATTTAGAATGTCAGCAAAGGGAAAGATTTTATTTTCCAATAACTTTAAAATGCAACAAATAAAAAACTATATTTAAGCCCTGTATTCTATAACCCTAATTAAACAAGGTTTGTAATGTAAATAATAGCTTGAAATAGCAATATTCCTGGTAGCTGGAATATTGAATTCCATACTCTATAAGAAGCAAGAATTTCTGTGGACCATTTCATTTAGCCTTTGCTTATGACTTACACTGTCTATATATTTCAAAGAAAGGGAGATCATCTTTCAATAGTTTGCTAAACAAATGAAATGCTTCATAAAACTGTTGTGTGGCTGACCTTTTCACAAGTGAAATAAGATCTACAAATTATTTGCTTAATTTTTATGAGATATGCATACTGTTGCTATACAGAATCAGTGCAGTCCTTGGAAGCCTATAGTTTTAGGAAATATGACAGGCAGGCAAACTTTTCCTTTTAAACTCAGGTAAAATAGTAGCCTATTCAAATTATAGGCTAGCTAATTCGTATAATGTGGAAAGGAGATCACCTTTGGTCTCAGCTTGTCCAACCATAGGCATTGGAGTGCTAGAAAAAATATACCATGTATAATTTTTACGTGTGCAAGCTCAGCAAGTTTTATTAGGTCAAGTAAGGAGTGGGCTTTACGGTGATTTTTGAATCAGCAGGTGATGCAGTAGATAAGATGTGGGAGGTTATTCCAGGCATTCACAAACAAGGTGAAAGAGTAGTAAATAATACAGTTTTTGTTAAAGGTGTGGTTTCTTTAAAATAAAAAGATAGAAAATAACTCGTGTAGCAAAGTCTTTTGAGAAAAAATTCTTTTCAAATGGCTACATCTCTGTGAATGATGCCTGTGCTTTTCAAAATTAAAATCGTATTTGCACTTTAAGGTATCATTGCATCAGGGCTTTTGTGCATCAAATAAACTCTTAAAATTTTTCATTATGCTGATTAAATATTAATATTCAATTCAGAAAATCAGTATAAACAGGAAGGTTGGTCCTTAAGAGTATGCTCTGGGATGTAAAGGGATTGAAAATATTTCCAGAAAGAGGCTGTTCAGGATAAGGGAAGATGTCATTTGGATTAAGACCTTCTTTTAGGAGAGAGGTTTTATTTCTTGGGGCACAATATAAGGAAGAGATTTCTCCCAGGGAAGTTGTATTCTGAAGTAGTTTGTTTTTAGAAAAGAACCTCAAAAGCAGGTGTTATTTACATTAGAAGGAACTTGGAGAAAGGCCAAGTCTTTTCCCTTAGTTTTCCTTTTCTTCCCCATTTTCATTTTTCATCTTCATTTAGCCAAACCATGTACTTGTTCATCAGACACAGGCTGTGTGCCTTTGTTAGTTGTATAGGAACTTCTTACATGTCAATTTATTTATGGTCATTTTTTGGGAAGAGAGATATTCACGATGACTGCCTGTTTTAAACCAACAGTAAATTTTCTTTTCTTCTTAATTTGTTGTAGGTATTCACAAAAGTCAGTGAAAGGTTATTTTTCGGTACGTCTCTTTTAGTCAGACTGTCATTTATTTTTATCATCCTTTCTATTTTAACTTATATCTGTCCTGATTGAATTTCATATTTTTTTCTCTTGTTTATGACGACTGTGGATCTTGGTTCTTATCTTTGATTCTCTGTCATGAATGCCTATATCCCATTTAGAACTTCTTTGTAGATGATTCTAAATGTATAAAAATTACTTACATTGTCTTATTTGATTTTCCCCCTCCTTAGCATTCTACTACCTTTGCATCTAAGTGTTCAGTAATTTATTTTTATTATTTAGATAAAAGTGAGTTTAATGAAGATAGAATTTTGTGACAGCACTTAAGCTGACTGGTAACGTCTTTGATTTCCCAAATCAGGGTCAGAAATGTAATTATTAAGTTATATTGTTTTCCTTAGATATTTAGGTGGTCACATCCATTGGGATACTGGACCATTATCTTAACTTTATCCATTTAGAACAGCTAACGCACCATGGAACTTCAGTGCTAAGTTGGCTTTGATTTCATTAAGGCCATATAGTCAGCCGGTAGGGTATCGCAGCCAGCACAGGACCTGTGGAATAGTGGTTTGAATCTTTACTCTGCTACTTACTGGCAGACCTTGCCAAGATCATCCGTAAGGTAGGGATGATAATATCTGCCTTGCAAGGTGATTGTGAAAATTAACAGTCTATGTAAAGCACCTTGCATTCTGTCTGGTATAGTATATAGGTACTCAGTAAATGGTAGCTACTGTTACTATTACTTAGTTATTCTTTGTATACATTTTCTGTTTAAATTCATATGATGGTGCTAATAGCCAAGATAATTTACATGTTGTTTCAAATTAGGATTAGTGAGACTTTAAAAGCTTTTATTAAATTAAAATATATTGTGGTCTTTATTTTCTGATCTTGTTTCTAATTTAATAACTTCAAAAAAAATCAGGCTGGTCTTCCTTGATTTGTTCTAAATAAACACATGATGCTTCTTGTTTGAGATTTTATCACCTTCTAGAATTTTTCATTAGCATGGTATGTAGCACAGCATTGTTTTACTAAACATTCATGTTAGATTAATGGAACAGTGTTGAAATTAGATAATTAAGCTTCTCTTTTTGAAGATGTTGCTATTATTCTTCCCTTCCATCATTATTCTTAATATTTTAATCTTCTGCCTCTCTGAAACTCCCTGTAGTATGACTGAAAGATGATTCTTCTACCAGAAAGTAAGTAGCCTAAAATGATTGATATATTACCACTTATATGTTCAAAATTCTTATTAAAGCTACGTATTCATCCTTTTTTCAGATACACACCTTCTCCCTTATGAATTTTTAAGGATTCTTGCACCACCATAGTAGTGTTCTGAGTAACTTGATTTTAATGTGATATGTATTTTATTGACGACTTTAAAAATAATTATCATGCGTTATTTATTTATTTATTTTTTGGGTGGAAGATTGGCTCTGAGCTAACATCTGCTGCCAATCCTCCTCTTTTTGCTGAGGAAGACTGGCCCTGAGCTAACATCTATGCCCATCTTCCTCTACATTATATGTGGGACGCCTACCACAGGATAGCTTGCCAAACAGTGCCATGTCTGCACCTGGGATCTGAAGTGGTGAACCCTGGGCCACTGAAGGGGAACATGTAAACTTAACTGCTGCGCCAGCAGACCGGTCCCTATCATGCATTATTGAACATTTAATTATTAAATTATAAAGATGATAACTTAAAATCTGGTTTTACTTACTCAGTAAATTTCTGTGATTAAAAATCTCTCTTGTGGTGTTCTATTTATAATTAATATACCAAGTAAAACTAATTAGAAGTATCTAAAGCCCCTAGCAAAATCTCTAATTAGATATGAGATTCATAATTAACTGACTCTTCTCATTCTTGCCTTTTCCTCTCCATTTGAATTAATCACTTGTGTTCTTCCTTATTGATACCTGTCTCCCTCTGCAAGACGCTGACTAGAGTTCAGTGATCACTGTTTGTGGTATTCTTATAGAGACTGTGGTTTTGTAGGAACTTTGTTTTTAAACTTTGTTTAATAAGGTAAAAAAAACCACCTTGAATCATATGCTCTATAAAGTATCACATTGAAGATTTTTGCCCACACTGTCAAATTAAACATTTATTTTACTAGAGGCTAAAGGCAAGCATAGAAAATAGTCAGATGACCATTTTTCCTATCTTGTGTTTAAGGACCTGGATTTGTTTTTTTGCCTATCTGATCTTTGTCTGCATAGTTTTGACAGCATACCCATACCTGTTGGCCTTGGGTCATTGAATTGGGCTGGTATTAATTCATTTATTATTTTGACAAAGAATTAATAGTTCATTAAAGGTCTGCTGTATGCTAGGCAGTGTGCTAGGCTTTGGGTATAAATAGGCAGGAGTGGTATACAGAGTATTTACCAGTCATTACAATATAGGCACCACCCAGTCAAGATGGCCATAGCACTGGATTCAGGGTCTTGAAAGACCCCTCCATCCTTTGTACTGCATCATGCTTTGCCGCTTTTGTTCCTCAGTTGTCGTGGTGGTGGTGAGGAGACTGGGCCATCAGCAGGCACTTTAGGGTTGGTGAAGTTTGGGGCAGTGACTGTTTACCAGACTATATTACAGAAGTATTTCAGTACTTTAGTACAACCCTTAAGGCTGTATGGTGTATACCAGCTGACTATTAGCTTTGCCAAGAGGTGTTCAGTTCTCTGACTCTAAGAGTCAGAGTTATAACCCAGTTTGAGAAGGACTTAGTGGAAGTATGTAGAAGGAACATAGGGGAAGGATTGCATGAGCCCTTTTTGGGGAAAACCAGTGAAGACTTCTATAGTGAGTAGAAATTTGCCATAGTCAGATTTGAGGAGGCGACTCTAACCAAGCTGAGGAGAAAATAGCATTAGCAGAGGCATAGGAGCATAAGAGAATATAGTAGATTCAGAGATTAACAAGTAGGAGAGATGGAAGATGAAGATGTATTTCTGTGACCCTTACTTTTTAAGGGTCAGAGAAAGACATCTTAAATATTAAGACCACATTTGTATCTTTGAACTTGCTCTGTTTTTGATAGAGTACTGCTAGACTGTCTGAATCTTAGTTTCTTCAACTATATCTAAATTATTTTAGGCATAGGGAAAGAAGGGATAGTAGGAATTTGTTATAGTTCAGGGCTATATTAAACATTGATAGAGCAAGAGTGCGGTTAAAACCTCTCCCCCAGTTCACTGAGAGGCTTCTAATGAGCAAACACAGATTCAAACAGATTGAGGATGGTAGTTCTTTTAATAACTTAAAACTGTTGCCCATGAGGCTTTTTGGCTGAATCATGAAACTAATTTTGCTTAATGTTTATGGAGGCCTACAAATTCAAATGTGCAGAAAATGTAGTTAATTACTGGTTTGTCAAATTCCTATTACCTATCATCTTTTATTTGAATAGCAGCTTTTGTTTCCAGTCTTTCAGGAGCAAGTATGTGGACCCCTTCCAGGTCATATTTGTATATGCTTGAATAATTCAATTCAAATCCATCTAAATATAACAAATTGACAGTAGTGAAACGATGTGTCCTCTTATACATACGTAACTTAGGGAACACATCTGTGAATATCTCTTCTCATTTCTGAGAGCTCTTGAAATATGTTAAATATTTGTAGTGGTGTAAATTCTGCTTTTATTGCCAGAGTTGATGTCTCTTACCTTTGAAATATAATGAAGTCATATGGACAGCAGAGAAGACATTTTTCTCTGTGACTCCTCAACTCAGTGAATGATTTGAAAGCACCCACTATGTGCTAGGAATTGTGTGGAATAGAAAGGTGAACAACTGATATTTTTCTGGGTTTCAAATTGTGTGATTTTTTTTTCCCCTCAAGCTATATTTAGTAAAAATGACTGTCTTGATGGGGTATATGTGTTTTTGTGTGAAGTGTTACAACAAAGCCTGCTGGTTTGAGTTACTTATGAACAGATTTTTTGCTTCAAAGATGATTTTGAAATAATCGTTTTAAGTTTTTTTTCGTGGCTTCATTTTACAACATTTTCAATTAGCGTTACTTCTCTCTACTTTCCATTACTCTGAATAATTAGAAAGGAGGAGTATTTTCAGTGAAATGTGTATTATATTCCAATATGTTAATTCAAGCAGTATTTAGATAGCATCTACTAGGCCCTAAGGTATGGAAAGAATAGAATAGCAAACGTTGCTATCTATAGAATAAAGTTTCTCAGTAAAAAAGAAACAAAATAATCAAAAAGTGAGAACTTTTAGCCCTTTTGGTATGCTTAATGTTATGAAAATAACAGATCCAGCCTTAAATGCACAGAATTCATATTTGTTTTTGCAGGATCTTGTATTTTTTTTGTTTGTTTTCAAAGGTTATCCAAAGTTTTCCAACTTTGTTCTTCTTATTCAAAATTGTTTTGGCTCTTCTGAGTCCCTTGCATTTCCATATGAATTTTAGGATCAGCTTGTCAACTTCTGTGACAAAAAAAAATCAGGCTGCTATTTTGAAAGGGATTGTGTTGAATCTGTATTATTAATCTGTAAATCAATTTGGAAACTTTACAATAGTAAGTCCTCCAATTCATGAACATTGAATGTCTTTCCATTTATTTAGGTGTTCTTTAATTTCTTTCAATGATATTTTGTAATTTTCAGTGTATGTCTTATACTTATTTTATTAAATTTATTCCCAAATCCTTTGTTGTTTTTGATAACATTGTAAATTAAATTGTTTTCTTACTTTCGTATTTGGATTGTTCACTGCTAGTGTATAGAAAAATAATTAATTTTTGTATTGTGTACCCTTGCTGAACTATTAGTTCAACTCTCTAATAATTGTTAATACATTACTTAGAATTTTTTATACATAAGATCATGTCATCTGTGAATAGTGAGAGTGTTATTTCTTCTTTTCCAATCTGGATGTCTTGTAAGTCTTTTTCTTTCCTAACTATCCTGGCTAAAACCTTCAGTACAATGTTAAATAGAAGTGGTGAGAGCAGACATACTTGTCTTGTTCTTGATCTTAGGGGGAAAGCTTTCAGTCTTTCAGCATTAACTATAATGTTACCTGTGGGTTTTTGTAACGGCCCTTTATCAGATTGAGGAAGTTCCCGTTTATTCCCAGTTTGTTGAATCTTTTTGTCGTGAAAGAATAATATTTATTGAGACCTTTTGATATATGCCAGGCCTTATGCTAAGTGTTTTATATATGTAGTATTTAATTTCATTTTTGTAATAGTCCTATGAGATAGACACTGTTATTTTATCCTCATTGAGCTGGTGAGTGATAGACTGTTAGATTGTTCGATTTCAAAACTTGTGTGCTCAACCATTATCCATTAAATTCCCTATACAAACCATGCTGATTTATATATGTCCCTTTGTACATGCTAATTTCCTCCTCCTAGAATGCATGCTCCACCTCTTTCCCCATCACAAAGCTGTGACAGCATTTTGAACCTGTCACTATCATAGTACTTTTTCACTGTGTGGTGGTTGTTTCCCTATATTTCTCTCATTTTAGAGTCTGTGCTTCTTGAATTCAGGGACTTTGTCACATACGTCTTTGAATCTCCAGTGCATAGTGAAGAGATAGTAGAGAGAAGTGTCACAGAAGCCAAGGGATTAGAGAGTTTCAAGAAGGGTGGCACAAGTCAGCAGAGTCTGATACTACAGAGAGATCAAGTAAAATAAGGTTCACAAAATGACTGTTGGTTTAGTCTTTTAGTGACTTTAGTAAGAATGGTTTTTTAGTAGCAGTGGGGACAAAAGCCAGATTCTGGTAGGTTGAGCAGTGAGGGGGGGGGGGTGGTGAAGAAGAGACTGTCAAGGAGTGTAGACTACCCCTGTAAAAAGTTTAACTGTGAAGGGGAGAATGAGTTTAGGGTGCTACATAGAGGGGAGCATAAGGTATTTTTTAATATAGGAGAGTCTTGAGTATGTGTATATACAGAGGTGTGGAGGGAGAAGGAATCGTTAAGAGCAAGCTGGTGGAAGTGGAGAGAGAGGAGTAACAGAGGGAACAGGTTTCCCTGCAGAGATGAAGATTGCATACAGAACACAAGATATGCCTGTAGTGGCCTCTTCCCTCTGAAGGAAGGAAGCGCCCATGGCTGCAGCCAGAGGTAAATTTATGGTGTGAATTAAGAAATATAGGGAGTTCCCCTTTTCTGTGAAGTAGAAAACAAGGTCCTCTTGGCTTGGTGATGCTGGGGTTGGGGATATTCTAGGAGGAGGCAACAGGGATGAGATAATGGAGTGTGAGGGGATTGCTGAAAGTTTGCTGTGAGGCATGGGAGAGGTTGTTTACCAGAAACATAAAGATTTTTTGAGGGCCCCTTCTCTCCTCCCTCCATGTAAATTGAAAAAAGAGATAGATGATCAGAAATTAAGATGGTGCAAAAGAATTTACAGTGAAAAGTTGTTTTCCCTTAGCCTTAGATCCCCTGTCCCTGTTTTCAGAAGAAAATGCCATTAGCAGTTTATTTACTTTCAAATTGTTTTTGCAAATATGCATATAAGTATATATATGGGATTTGTTTTAATCCATGAGAACTTACTGTTCTGCTTCTTGCTTTTTCAACTTCTGTGTCTTGGAGATCTTTCCATATACTTAGATCTACTTCATTCATGTTTATAGCTGCAGGATATTTTATGTATGAATATAGTATAAATGATGTAACCAGCATTAAGATGAGTTCCAGTCTTTATTCTCATAGAAGTCATGTTAAATGAACAGATTTTACTTTTTAAAAATACAAAATCATAATAATACCTTAATTCTGTGCCTTAATTTTCAATTTATTCTGTACACACAAACATTGAACAAACTGATAATATGTATATACTGAAACTGAGTTGTCTTTAAAACATAAAGGCATCTTAAATATTCAAAAGTGATACCCTTAGTTATCATGCTCAATTTATTTCTGTGATTGAGTGATAAGAATCCTGTTTTCAGGTGTTTGTTATTTTGAACACTGGTATAAGAAACATTCCTATAGATGACTCATGTAGTACATGTGCAAGAGATTCTCCTGGGTATATCCCTGTGAATGGAATTGCTGGGTCATGGTGAGCAAATGTTAAACTTAGAGAGATAATACAACATTTATTTCCAGACTGATTGTACCATTTTATCCTCCTACCATCAGTGTATGAGATCTTGTTGTTTCACAGTCTCTCCAGTACTTGGTGTTTTCAGACTTTTAAATTTTCCTAGTTGAATGATCTAAAATAGTATCTAATTGTGATCTTTTTGAAAAAACTAAAAAAATGAGTTATAATTTTCAATTTTACAATAAAATGCACAGATCTTAAATATACAGTTCATTGAGTTTTTCACAAATGCATATACTTATGTAATTTACTTCCTATAAAAATTGGAACATTTTTATTACCCCTTAAGTTTCCTCAGGCTCCTTCCTTGACATTTTTTCCCCCCTCACTAGAGAGAACCACTGTTCTGATTTCTGTCATTTAAAAAAAAAAATCTCCCACAACTAGAAGGACCTGCAACTAAGATATACAACTGTGTACGGGGGAGGGGGCGGTTTGGGGAAATAAAGCAGAAAAAAAAAAAAAAAGATTGGCAACAGTTGTTAGCCCAGGTGCCAATCTTTAAAAAAAAAAAAATCATTTGTCCTCACCACCATCAACTTCTTTCCTCCCATTCCCTCTCTTTTTTTAAATGTCTTTTTTTAATTTTAAAATATATGTAACATAAAATTGATCGTCTAAACCGTTTTTAAATGGTTCAGTGGTATTAAATACTTTCACATTGTGTGAAATTATCACCACCATCCATCCCCATAACTCTTTTCATCTTTTAAAACGATCTCTTTACCCATTTTCCCCTCCCCAGTCCCAGGCAACCGCCATAATACTTTCTGTCTTTTTGATTTTGACTACTCTAAGGACCTCATATTTTTTGAGGGCCCCTTCTCTCCTCCCTCCATGTAAATTGAAAAAAGAGATATAAGTCACCTCATATAAGTGGAATCATATAGTATTTGTCTTTTTGTGCCTGGCTTATTTCACTTAGCATAATGACCTCAACGTTCATCCATGTGTAGCACATTGCAGAATTTTCTTCCTTTTTAAGGCTGAATAATATGGATACTTTGGTTGCTTGCATGTTTTGGCTTTGTGAAAAATGCTCCTGTGAACATAGGTGTATAAATATCTGTTCTAGACTCTGCTTTCAGTTCTTTTGGGTATCTACCCAGAAGTGGAATTGCTGGATCATATGGTAAATCCATTGTTAATATTTGAGGAACCACCATACTGTTTTCTACAGCAGCTGTACCATTTTAAATTCCCCCAAACAGTGCACAAGTGTTCCAATTTCTCTACATCTTTGCCAAAACTTACTGTTTTCTGTTTTTTGATTGTAGCCATCCTGATAGGGTGAGATGGTATCTCATTGTAGTTTTGATTTGCATTCCCTAGTGGTTAGTGTTGTTGAGCATCTTTTTGTGTGCTTACTGGCCATTCATATATCTTATTGGACAAATGTCTATTCAAGTCCTTTGCCCATTTTTTAATAAGGTTGTTTTGTTGTTGTTTTTCAGTTTTAGGAGTTCTCTATATATTCTGGATATTAATCCCTTATCAGATATATGATTTGCAAATATTTTCTCCCATTTTGTGGTTGCTTTTTTACTCTGTGGATAGTGTCTTTCGATGCACACAATTTTAAAATTTTCATGAAGTCCAATTTGTCTTGATTTTTCTTTTGTTACCTGTGTCTTTGATGTCGTATCCAAGAAATCATTGCCAAATCCAATGTCATGAATCTTTTGCTCCATGTTTCCTTCTAAGAGTTTTATTATTTTAGGTCTTACATTTAGGTATTGAATCCATTTTGAGTTAAATTTTGTTTATGGTGTTAGGTAAGGGTCCAACTTCATTCTTCTATGTGGATATCCAGTTTCCCCAGCACCATTTGTTGAAAAGACTTTCTCTTCCTCATTGAAATGCTTTGATGACTTTGTCAAAAATCATTTGACCATATATGTGTGACTATTTCTGAGTTGTCTTCTGTTCGATTGACGTATTTTTTCTTTTTGCTGATCCCATACTCTCTTGATTACAGTGGCTTTTATAATAAGTTTCAAAGTAAAGTAGTGTAACTTCTCTGATTTTATTCTTCTTAAAGATTTCTTTTGGCTCTTCTAGGTCCTTTGTATTTTCATATAAATTTTAGAGTCCACTTTTCCTTATAGATTTTAGTATCAGTTTTTATTTTCTACAAAAACATCTGTAGATTTTGCTTGACACTGTGTTCACTCCAGAGATCAATTTGGAGCGAGTAGACATCTTAACACTCTATAAATATGATATCTCTCTCCATTTATTTAGAACATCTTTATTTATTTATTTTTTGAGGAAGATTAGCCCTGAGCCAACATCCGTACCCATCTTCCTCTACTTTATATGTGGAACGCCTGCCACAGTATGGCTTGATAAGCAGTGTGCAGGTCTGCGCCCAGGATCTGAACCAGCAAACCCTGGATGGCCAAAGCAGAGTGCATGAACTTAACTGCTATGCTGCTAGGGCGGCCCCATCTTTAATTTTTTTCTCTTTTTAAAGATTGGCACCTGAACTGACAACTGTTGCCAATCTTCTTTTGTTTTTTGTTTTTTTTCCTGCTTTTTTCCCCAAATCCCCCCAGTACATAATTGTATATATATTTTTTTAGTTGTGGGTCCTTCTAGTTGTGGCATGTGGGACGCTGCCGGGCATGACCTGATGAGCAGTGCCATGTCCGCGCCCAGGATACAAACCAGTGAAACCCTGGGCCACTGAAGTGGAGCACTCGAACTTAACCACTTGGCCACAGGGCCGGCCCCGCCCGTCTTTAATTTAAGAGCTATATTGTTTTTAGTTTTCAGTGTAAAATCTTGCTCTTTGATTTTTTAATACTATGATAATGGCATTTTAAAAGTGTTTTATTTCCAGTTAATCATTACTAGTATATAAAAATATAATTGAATTTTGTATATTGGCCTTTGTTAGTTCTAGTAGCTTTTTTTAAAAAAGATTTTCTAGACTTTACTATGTAACTATGATATGCATGTAAGTAAAGACAGTTTTCTGTGTATCTGATTTCTTTTCCTTGCCTTATTTTACTGACTAGAACCTCCAGTATGATATTGAATAGAAGTGGTGAGAGCAGACATCCTTGACTTGTTCCCGATTTTAGGGAGAAAGTTTTCAGTCTTCCACCATGAAGTTGTTATCCATGGGTTGAATAGCCCCTTCGATTGCTCCTTTGCTGAAAGTTTTTTGTTTTTTATATTGTAAATGGGTGACTTTGAATTCTAATTGTGGTGTTCAAGGATTTTTTAAAAGGATTTTTAGAAGGGGTTATAATCGTGAATCTCCTATAGGTATAAAATGAACACTTGTCAAATATTTTATTTAGCTCACTAATTAATGAGGAAACTGGTGAGATGTTAAGATCAATTCAAAGGAAAATTTGAAGAGCTGCTTATTTATATGCAGTAAAGGAATGCTGAGACTGGTCTATCCTCTGGCCAGTTATCGGTTGTAATCCACTGGACACAACTAATTTGTTCTTTTGAACACAAGAATAGCTCATGTTATTATCAACTTTTTACATTTTATCAAATTGAAAAATTGCTCAAAGACAATTTAAAAGAGAGGTCATGAATACCTAAACTAGAGAGTACATTCCCTAGTCTTTTTTTTTTTTTTTTTTTTTTAAAGATTTTATTTTTTCCTCCCCCAAAGCCCCCCGGTACATAGTTGTATATTCTTCATTGTGGGTCCTTCTAGTTGTGGCATGTGGGACGCTGCCTCAGCGTGGTTTGATGAGCAGTGCCATGTCCGCACCCAGGATTCGAACCAATGAAACACTGGGCTGCCTGCAGTGGAGTGCGCGAACTTAACCACTCGGCCACGGGGCCAGCCCCCCCTAGTCTTTTTTTTTTTTTGGTCCATTTCAAAGCTTTTCAGATTTCCATGATCCCCGGTGATGTTGAACAGTTTCCTTACATTTATTGGTTATATATATGTATTCTGCTGTGAAATATCTCTTCATTGTCTCTTGCCTATTTTTTGACCTAGTTTTGAGTGTGTTATTGATTTATATGTTCTTGATAATAATACATTATAAATTGTGTGTATTGTGAATATTTTCTCCTAGTTTATAACTTGTGTTTTCACTTTCTTTAAGGTATTTTTTGATGAGCAATCGTTCTTAATTTTAATGTAGTCAAATTTCTCTTGTTTCAGAAATCTTTCCTTATCCAGGGGTCAAAAGATACCCATCTTTTCCACTAAGGTTTTTTTTTTCTTTGAGGAAGATTAGCCCTGAGCTAACATGTGCTGCCAGTCCTCCTCTTTTTGCTGAGGAAGACTGGCTCTGAGCTAACATCCGTGCCCATCTTCCTCTACTTTATATGTGGGACACCTGCCACAGCATGGCTTGACAAGTGGTACATAGGTCTGCATCCAGGATCCGAACCGGTGAACCCCAGCCACTGAAGTGGAAGGTGTGAACTTAACCACTGCACCACTGGGCAGGCCCCTCTACTAAGTTTTTTAAAGTTGTTTTTGATATTTAAGTCCTCAGTCCATCTGGTGTTGATTTTTCATATGGTATGATGGTAGGATCAAATTTCACCTCTTTTTTTTTTAACGTATATGTTATGGATTGAATATTTGTGTACCCCCAAATTCAGATGTTGAAGCCCTAACCCCTAATGTGTTGGTATTTGTAGATGGGATCTTTAGAAAGTAGTTAGGGCTAGATGAGGTTATGAAGGTGGGGCCCTGGTCCGATGGGATTGGTGCCTTTATAAGAAGAGGCAACAGAGAACTTGCTCTTCCTCTCCACCGTCTATGTGAGGACACAGACAGAAGGCAGCCATCTGCAAACCAGAAAGAGAGCTCCCACCAGAACCTGACCATGCTGGCAGCCTGATTTCAGACTTCCAGCCTCCAGAACTGTGAAAAAAATCTCTCTGTTGTTTAAGCCACTCAGTCTATGGTATTTTGTTAAGGCAGCACAAGCAGACTGAAACATCTTGTTTTACATTTACTCTTTGGTACTTGATGTTTCACACTGTCAGACACTGCTTATGTGGAGAGGGCCAGGTTTACATCAGTCCCAGTGATACCAGGGCAGGAGTTGGAGAGCCCCAGGCATCAGAGCTTGAGTCAGTCACTCTTCACCCCATACAGTATAACCTCAGGTCACTTCTTTATCTATTTGTCTTGAGGAAGAAGCTGCCTTTAGAAGGAGACACTGCTGAGACAATGGTTACTCAGCCCTGGGGTTTGCATGGGAGGAAAGGGTGATGTGAAGAAGCAGCCAGGGAAGGTTAGGGTGTATCTGGCTGTTTTTCTTAGCTCCTGACTATTTTCCTGAGGACCTGAGACCAGAGGTCAGAGTAATGCTTATATGGGGCCAGATTGTGTGTACATAGGTACTGGGACACAAGAAAACCAAAAAATAGAAATTTAATAATTCTTTTTCTGTTTTGTTATCCCATAACTTTGGTGGGCTGCCTCTTGCCTCATGCCGAAGCCACCATTCCACACATCACAGTTCAAAATGGGTCCTTGTCACCCCACGTGTTTCTCATAATTCTCTCCATTTTTCTGGGGTAGCTTCCCCAAGGGCTGATATTCTGAGAGGGGGTCAGCAGTTTGGCTAATTCAGCTTCTTGGCAGGAACTGGAGCCAGTGTAAAGTTTTTCTTAGCCTTCTTAGACTTTCTTTACATAATTCCAGGTAACTTTAATCTGACCAAACAAGTGAGTAGGTTCAAGATTTCTCAGTCATCTGCAAGACTTCTTGCTTGCCATGTCTGAAGCCCTCTGTAGAGACTGTATAAAGGTATAGGCTAGCTGTAGCAAAGTGTCCTACAGAATCTTTTTGACCATCCAGTGGTGTTTCACTGAGTTTTCACCCAGCCAGTGTTGGCTTTTTGGATAGGTGGAGCCAAAAGTTCCTTGAGGTAGTGCAACTTGCTTAATTCTAAGAGGGTCTCTAACTTAAAGTGTATCTCCTTCTGCTTAGTAGTGTTACTTTAAATTCTAACTCTGGACGGTCATTCTTGCCCAAAATGGCCCATGAATTTTTAAGTATTTTATTGCATCTTTCATGCAAATTTTTATTCTGCTTATAATGAGTATATTAATGTTACAATGTTTTAAGTTACTTATGTCAGAGAAACTTGCTGCTCCAGGAGAATGTACTGTATTTATTCTGTTGTTTTGCTTATTGCCTCCTATATCTCTCTGCCCCCTCCAAAGAATTAGTCCATTACACCATACTACCTTCCATTGTAAATCCCGGTGTTGTACTTATTTTCCTTCTTTCTTTGTGCTTCCAGAGGAGAGGCAGGACCTGTTTCTCATTTATTTTTGTATGTCTAGCTTTCACTAGATTTGCCACAGAGTAGGTGCTATGTATTAGCTTAATTCAATTGATTAATTCATAGCACAGCACTTAGGATTTATAACGCTTTATAGTGTTCTAGGGAGAAAAGTATGTACTCTTAACCACAGTGCATTCTGTATTTTGGCATAGAACTTTATGACTGATTATATTGGTTGCAGGGTGGAGGGGGCGAGGAGAGAGAGGAAGAGGAAGAAATCAGGGATGACTCTTACAGTGGGCAGTCGGGTGGTAGTGCTATTTATTTCCAGTGCCTGTTCAGATATAGAAAGAACTTGTGGGGTGGGGGATAGATAGGATTTTGAAGTATTTAGTTTGAAGTTTTTCTGAGATATTCAAGTGGAGATGTGCAGATCTGTCTGCAGTTTTTGAGAGAGAAAAATTTTGAGGCTAATAGATTTTTCAGGAGTGATTGAAGAAGAAATTGCCCAGGATTGAGGACAAACCCCCTGAGCACATCTAGTTTTAGTGGACAAGTATCAAAAAAGGCACTGGGAAGGAGATCAAGAAGGAGAAACCAAGTGTTAACAAAGGATTTTACAGTAATACCCTTGGCTTCATTTCTACCTGGAGACCAGATTTTCCTTTCAGCACCCTATATTTGATCTTTGTCCTCAGACCTATTCTTACTTTGAGCATTCTCTGCTGGGAGAAATTGTGGATGAAATAGAGTTTTGTTTTTGAACCCAGCAGTTGCTGGTTCTTTTATGTTTCCTCTAAATTCTGCTTGAAAACAGAATACTTTGTTCTTTAGCTCATCTCTCTATCTGTACCTTCTGTTATACATATTAAAGAAACCAGTTGACACTTTGGACATTCTGCTTGAAATTACCTTAGCTAGAAGTAACAGTTCATTTCCAAAATTTTCTGTTTTTTAGCTTACCACAAGCAACAGTTTTGCTAAATTTTCTGCTACTTCATAACAAGGATCTTCTATTTTCCAGCTTCTGAGAACATTTTACTCATTCTCCTTTAAGGACCCTCCAATAGCCTCCTTGGGGTTCATCAGGCTTTTGCTAATGAGATCCTCAGGGCTCTTCCAGCTTGTGCCTACCACCCAATCCCAAAGCCAGTGTCACAAATTTTGTTTTTGTTATGTCAACACTCCAATTCCAGGTACCAAATTCTGTTTTGGTAACTATCACTGTTTAACAAACCACCCTAAACCTAGTCCCAGAGCCTGCATTGCTTTTCCTAAACTAGCCTTGGAAGCCACTCAGTGTCACTTTCACCACACTCTCTTGGTTACAAGCAAGTTAAAAGTCAACCTGGATTTAAGAAGGGAATTAGACTACACATCTTATGAGGGAGTGACAAATTTTCATCATAGAAGATCACGTGGAATGAGAGAGATTTTTGCGGCATATTTGAAAAATAGTCTGTTGCCAATGGGTAAAATAAAATACATGAGATTATGAAGGAAAAAATTATATTAAAATTACCAAACTAATTGTGATAAAGTAATATGTGTTTATTTAACATGATACGCAACAAGATATAGTGGCAGGCCTATAGTAATTTAGTAAATTAGTAAATATAGTAAATATTAATAGTTTTAGAGATTGGAGAAATTAAAGAAATAATTTATAGTCCCATCCAAGTTTATGGATCTCCTAAATTCTATCCACAGACCCTATAGCCTCTAGATTAAGAACCCTCGGATTAATGTAATAGTGTTAGCGGTAGTCATATTGCTGTGGATTGGAAGTGAATTTACATGAGGGGAAGGAGAGCGAGAGGACAAAAACTAAAGGGAGGGCACCATAGGGTAAGTTCCATATACTAGCATTGATTTTTAAAATTTTTTTTTAAGATTGGCCCTGAGCTAACATCTGTTGCCAATCTTTCTTTTTTTTTTTTCCTTCTTCTCCCCAAGGCCCTCTAGTACATAGTTGTATATTCTAGTTGCAGATCCTTCTAGTTGTGCTATGTAGGACGCTGCCTCAGCATGGCTTGATGAGTGGTGCTAGGTCTGCGCCCAGGATCCAAATTGGCGAAGGATCTGGGCCGCCAAAGCAGAGAGCATGAACTTAACACTTGGCCATGGGGCTGGCCCCTACTAGCATTTATTTACCTTTTGAGGTTTTATTATTTTTTAGGTAGTGACTTAAATGTGTTTATGTAATGAGGAAAAGGTGCTAGTGAAGAGAGAAAGGTGAACATATAGGAAAGATAAGGGTATCTGAGAAGGCAGGAGAGGATGTGGTCTTGAAGTTAGGTGACAGCATTAGTCTTGGACAGGAGGAGAGGAAAAAGGAAAGAAATTATGGATTATTTAATGTGAGAGTAATGCATCTCTATACACTAATGAGAAGAGCTGTACAATACAGTACCTCATTTGTGTGTAAAAAATATCTGCCGTTAGCCACACATTGATCCTTCATTATTGGATTTTTTTTTAACCAAACTGGTATCTACACCTGGTTGGCATATCTGTCTTCAAATTGCTTTGACTTTCTAGTAAGTTGATCATGGCTTTAATATGTCTGTCTTATAGGAGAGATTTTTTGTCTGTCAAAGAATTACTTCAGATTTTCTTGAGATATTAAAATTTTTAAAATTTCAGATTCGTACTGTATAAAAAACCTTAAGTTTCTTGGCACAAATATTCATTTATACATGAGTATGGTATGAAATTGCTAATTTACAATATTATATATGTATAATATATATGATTTAATATATACAATATTGCATATATTATATATATATGCTTATGTAAGTATATACACTTAATATATGTGTGTTGATACTTATATACTAATATATAAAATATACATATATTATTGTATATACATTTTTACTGCAAATAAGATATTTTAAAATATATCTTATATGTAATACATATTGTATATATAATATTTCAATATTATTTATTCATTTATTTTATTGTGGTAATATATCCACACTCCACATTCTCCATCTCCCCTCAACAGCTGCCGCTTGGCTACACTTCAGGCCTAAGGGTGCACAAACCTATGTGAGAACCTGTCCTGGAAATGGGCTCAGCCATTTGCGCTAGGAGTTCTGGAGTTCAAGGTGGATGAAAAGTGGTGTCTGGGGCTGAGACTCAGTAAGGCACTTCCTTTTGGCCCTGTACATGCTTATTACATGAGAGAGGTTTGGCCACATGAGGGCCAAAATCCTGTTGCCTTGATCTAAGGGTAGTAGTGATTTTAATAATGTTTTAATAGGACTATCAAACTTGATTCCCTCCAACTTTTTTTCTTTCTTCTGTTGTATGACCAGAAGCATTTGTCTAAGACCAAAACCATTATTACCCTGCTTGAAACCATTCAGTGCTTCACATTTTCATTGGAATAAAGTCCAAACTTCCTGAATTGGCTTGTTGAAGATCCTTTGTGCCCTGTTCTGGTTCTGGTGCACTTTTTCATCCTTTCTTATTTTCCAGTTCTGTTGCTTCCATGCCAAACAAGTACTTTTTTTCTACCTATGCAACTTTGCCTAGGCAGTAGGTCTGTCGTACTCCCTCTCTTCATGAACAACCTCTAGTATATCTACCAAACTCCTACTGATCTTTTAACACTCAGTTAAAATATTAGGTAGTCTGATAAGCCTTTCTTCACTTCCCCAGGAAGAATTAACACCTTCCCCTTCTATATTGCCATTGTGATTTGTACACATTTCTATTATAGCACTTGTTTCATTATGTAATATTTGCATATCTGTAAGCCACAACCTGTGCCTCCAAAGGCAGTGGCTAATTTGATTCAGCGTGGTATTTCCAGCACTAATAGTGCCTGGCACATACAAGTACTTAATAAATGTGTGTTGAATGAAGAATATACTCAGCAGTGTGCTTTAAGTGTGAATTGCTCTAAATAGCATGTTTGTAGTAAACTCCTGCATAGCCAAGATGATTGAAGAACGGAGTAGTCCAATAATTGATTATGCTGCATAACAGCCAATTACAAATGATCAATTTTAGATAATTTTAATACAAAACAAAATGGGCTGGATAGAATTTATCTGTTTTTATTAATCCATGGGACGCTTTGGCATGATCATTCTTAATTATTTGGCTTGTTCAGAGCTATGGCTGAGGAAACTGTAAGGGATTGAGTATTATCTGTAGTGTTGCATTGTCACAAGCTGAGCCTTGTTTTTTAGTTGAATCTCTAACACACTTAATTTAATTACTATTTTGCATACCTGAGGAGTATACTATAAATTTGACACTAGATAAAAGGGATTCACAATTGCATTATTATCAAATGTAGTTTTAAAATGCTCAGAAGACAGACAAGCAACATACCTTAAGATGTATGCACTATTTCAATTCACCAGACAGCTTGCTGCGTTCAGGCTGTGCCCTATTCAGTATTCAGTGACAATCCTTGCTGAGCCCAAGTGAAGTCTTATGAACTGAGCTAAGCAGGTAATTTGATGGTACTCTCTGGCCGTGAATGTTTCAAGAATGCTTGATCCCCACTGACATTATATATTTATTCTTCTCTGGTTCATATGACAGTAGTGTGAGTGGTTGCTGCTCATTTGTGTATTAATTTAATGGTTCTCTTCTGCTCTCACCTGCTCAACAACAGTGTTGCCATTTATTAGTTGTAAAATTGAGAAATTACTTTTATGCATAGGAGCCCACATTTTCATATATTTGGAAGTAGCTTTGAACAGAGGCCTGTTTGGAAACCAGGGAACATGCTCTTATGTATTTGTGCAAATGATCTGAAGACCATCATGGTAGCTGAGCTCTGACATCCTACAATGCTGTGCCATGTTCTCTTTTTAAGCTTAGAAATCTTCCTGCAAAGCTTGATCCTTTTTAAAGCAACAATTTGGAATATCAAGCAGAGGTATATTTCCTAAATGACATTCAGAAACATGTATTGTAAATGTGACTATTATTTAGATGCTATATTGTTCATTTGGCTTATCTCCACTTGAATCCTTTTCTTTTCATCAGTTTCCCAACCTGTCTGTTCTTGAAGCTGCATAATAATACAGTGTTTGTAACATAATTATTTTATGAAAGTGGATTATCTTGACCTAAGTACAAGAATTGATTGACCTAAGGGTTAACTTGAAAATCCTACATGAAAGAAAGAAAGGACAATTTTTTTTATTAAGATTATGATAGTTAACCTTGTGAAATTACAGTTGTACATCATTATTAGTCATGTTGTAGGTACACCACTTCACCCTTTGTGCCCTCCCCCAACCCCCCCTTTCCCCTGGTCAACACTGATCAGTTCTCTTTGTCTATATGTTAACTACCACCTATGAGTGGAATCTTTCTCTGTCTGGCTTATTGAAAGAAAGGACAATTTAAAAGATTGCTTAAGTAATTTTAAAGAATGTGAATATTAGAGTCGTTAATGATAGAAACAATGGACTGCTTGATTGAGTATGATAAAATATTCAGCAACTCACTAACCCAGCTGTCCTGTTTGAATAATCTCTGTACAAACAGAACAAAAATAATTCTTGCTACCTTGTACTAAGCCAATATCAACTGAGGTTTTAGTTTGGGAAATTTGTCAAAAAACTGAACATTTTTACGTTAAGAAGCTGATTGATTCTATTAAATACAGAATGGAAACACTTATGTCTCTATAGTATGACTTTAAAAATAATTATTAACTGAATAAAAGAATGTGATTGCTTGCTAAGCCATACTTTTTTGTATTAGTCAAGTTATGAATAAGAAAAACTTTTAATCTCGGTTTTATGAGAAGCAGTATTCGGTGTCCTAGATTTTACTCTTGGTTCCCTCACTAGCTAGCTGGCTGACTTTGATGCCTTGGGTTTTCAGATGAGTCAAATTAACTGTCTTACAGTGAAAATCAGTTGGATCTTATATGTGAAGGTGCTATGTAAAATGTATTCCACATTTAGGAGTTAAGCAAGATTTTATTAGCCCCTTTTGTGCCTGCTTTTTAACTTTGGGCTGATCACTTAAATTCTCTGAACTTTTGTTTCTTTATAGGTGAAACAGAGGAGTTTGCCCTGTATATTCAGCTCGAGAAGTACTATTTAGGTTGTATTCAGCTCTTACAACCTATAACTTATGATTGTTTTGCTCTCCCTTTTTCTTTAACATGTGCTTACCCCTACTCAGCTTACTGATACTGTGGTTACTGAATAATAGGAATGAATTTCATTTGTCCTCACCTATTACATTTCATTTGCTCTTTCTATCAGTCTTGTGAGAGTAGGTGGTAGCCTCATTTTACTGATGAGGAAAACAGGTTCAGAGAGGTTGCACAGCTAATTAGTGTTAGAGGTGGGATCCCAGTCTCTGATGTCAATGTTGTTTTTTTTTTTTCGTTGAGGGAGATTGACCCTGAGCTAACATCTGTCACCAATCTTCCTCTTTTTGCTTGGGGAAGCTTGTCACTGACCTAACATCTGTGCTGATCTTCCTCTATATTCTATATGGGATGCTGTCAGAGCGTGGCTTGATGAGCGGTGTGTAGGTCTCGGTCAAGAATCCAAACCTGTGAACCTGGGCCACCAAAGCAGAGCGTTCAAACTTAACCACTGTGCCACCAAGGCCAGCCCCACCAGTGTTTTTTTTTTTTAATGGCATGTGTCTTAAGTGAAGACACTTTGCCATATACCTCATCTAAAGCAAACTTTTGATCTCCATTGTTTTCCTATTCTTTTTTTCTCAAAATGGGTAGTTAAAGCCTTACCAAAATGCTTTTGTAGAAAAATACATCTATTCAATAGCAGTAAGCGTAATTTGGGAATTTTAACATTATAGCACCATAGCAAAGTCTTATTAGCATTATATAACATGTACAGTAAATCTGGAAATTTTTCAGTGCTGGAAAATATAGTTTGTCCTTCAAATTAGATGAGTTCTGTTTTAATAGGTATATTTTATTCTTAAAGTATAGTATCATTTAATGTTATAGATGCTTTTAAACTTAAAGGCTTGTTTTATGCTTGCTACAAAAGGAAAACAGATGATCTAAGTACTTACTCAATTTTTTTCCATTTATAAAATCCTAATTTATTTTGTGATTCTAGGAAGAGCATTAGACATGGCAAAATTTTCTAAAATTTTTATTCTAGGAGAGTATTATTTTATGATATCCATAATTTACATTTAAATTTAAAAAATCTCTGGACTATCTGAAATGAGTAGGTCAGGCAGGGATTAGGACAAGCACATCCAGAAACATTCATTTCTGTCTAGAGTTTATTTATGAGTTCTGTGTTTTAACATTTCCTTTTATAAAGAAAGCCTCAGATATCCCCTTGTCTACACACGTCAGCACTAGGTATCTTACTCAGAACACTATTGTTTTTAGGGTGATTGACAGCACTGGTTCAGCTAGGACTCTGATGCTGATCCTTTCTGATTCAGAAACCTTTACCCTAGGAACATTTCTTAACTCATGTTTCTCTTTTCTCTGTCCATAGTTTCCTGGTGGTCATTATTAGTCCAAAAGTGGGTTTCCATGAAAACTCATTGGTCACAGTTTTATTTTTATCTTTCCAACTGGTAACTTTAAAATGGCTATGGCACTGAGGAGACCTTATCTGCTGCCATTCTTAACCCTGTTCATGAAACTCCTGCCACATAGGCCTTCTTTTCTGTTATATGAATATACCAAGTTCAATCCAGTCAGGGTCTTCTATTACTTGTTTCTCTGTAGGGAATGGACTTCCTCCAGACTGTTGTTTGGCTATATCCTTCTTGTCATTTAAGTCTCAGCTTAAATGTCCCTTCTTCAAGAGGTTTTCCTTTACAACTCACTATAAATTAACTCTCCTCTAACACTCTTTATTACACAACTGTGTTTTATTTTTCTTCTTAGCACCTAATGATTAATTGATAGTTATTTGTTACTTATTTATCTCCTCTCATGGGGACAGGGACATTTTATTTTGTTTATAGCCATATCTTCAGCACCTAGAACAGTGTCTGGTACAGTAGGCATTCCAGCAAATATTTGTTGAATGACCAAATGAATGGATACTCTTTCTATTGACTATTGATAAAATTCTTTACTTGACTTTTTAATCTTTTTTTTCTTGGTAGTCAGGAAGGTACAATTAATATTTTTGCAATTAATATTTATGTACTTTTGACATTTTTCTCTTCCTTTGCTGTTCTTTTCTCTAGTTGAATTCTTTCGGGTGTGGAGGAGGAAGCCTTCTAATTTGCAAACTCTTGAGTTGTGACTGTTTAAGTTTATCTACTGTTTGCCAGGTAGTTGTCTGAGCTGGTGCAACCTAGTCACAAAAGCAGTTAATAGGTGAGAAAATTGGCTCCTAACAGCTGCTTCAGTCCTGCTTGAGTTGGCCTCTCCCCCAAGGGACTGTCACTGTCAATCTAGCAAAATTAAATTGCCTTCCCATAAACATTTTTCGCTAGGATTACAGAACAGAAACAAATTCTAGGTTTATAAAATGAGTTAAAATGCGTCAACAGAATAAAACAGAATAATGACCTGCTGCTGCAATTTGAATTCTGAGGCATGGCAGCAAATGTTTATTTTCAGAAGAGTTGACATTGAAACTGTAGCACTTTTAGTTCTATTGCAATGACTTTATTATGCCAAAAGGGGAGATTTTATAACTTATTTATTGGTGTTACTGAGGAAAGCAAAAATTCTATAACATATAATTTTTGACCCTTAGAGCTTTGTTTGTGACATAGTTTTTGAGACCTGCTCCTTCAGTTAACTCCATAGAAAGGGGCAGGTTTTGGAAAGAATGCAACTTGATTTCTTTTCCATTTCATTCCCCCACCTGTTAATTCATTCAGTACAGATTCCATTTGACCATGATAGACCTTAACCATTATGTGCCATAACCAATGTATCCATCTTAAAATTGGATTCAAAGGGGTTTTATATTAACAGTGTGCCAGTTCTAGGTTTTATATTGACATATGCCTTAATGTTAGCAAACGTAGCATTGGTCTGCATTGATCCTTTTTGATAAGTTTTATTTGGTGTGATTCCCAATCTGAGATTGTTGTGAAATGTGTTCCTCTTGAAAGTTGCCTTCTAATCAGTACTCCTTTCCTTTCAGTCCTTTAGAACCTCTGGCCTTTCGTGAAACTAAAAGAATTTGTGTCATTAAATTCTGCTTTAAGGTTTTTTTTTTTAGGAAGATTACCCCTGAGCTAACTGCTGCCAATCCTCCTCTTTTTGCTGAGGAAGACTGGCCCTGGGCTAACATCCGTGCCCATCTTCCTCTACTTCATATGTGGGACGCCTACCACAGCATGGCATGTCAATCGGTGCCATGTCCGCACCCAGGATCCGAACTGGTGACCCCTGGGCCGCCAAAGCAGGAACGTGTGCACCTAACTGCTGCGCCACCGGGCCGGCCCCTAAGATTTTGTTACAAAAATTAAGAGAAATTTCTTGTACAATGGGGATATTAACTGAGTTTTTGGATAAATGAGGTGTGCCTTTGTTATGCTAATGTGGTGATTCATGATGGACCCCTAGATAACTTCAGGACGGGGTCTGGTCACCAGAAACACCAACCATATGAGTAGAAGATTGGGACTTTGGGTCTGTGGAGCTCAGTGGAGCTTCTTGATTGGTGATGTGCTGGGAGAATGATGCACCCTGACTCATGGGGAAAGGGCGTGGAAGCTCTTCATCTGGGATCCTCCCAGACCTTGTTCTATGTGTATCCCTTATAATAAAACTATAATTGTAAGTATAATGCTTTCCTGAGTTCTGTGAGTCATCTTAGTAAATTATCAAACTGAGGGAATCATGGGAATCGCTGAATTTGTGGCCAGTTGATTAGAAATGCTGGTGGTTTGGGGACCCCTGAAGTGTGGCTGGCATCTGAAGTAAGTGCATTCTTGTTTGGGATAATGTTCTTTGATTTGTGGTTTCTACACTGACTCTGGGTGGTTAGTGCCAGAGTTTAATTGCAGTATACTCATTTAGGGTTGAAACAGAGTAGTGGTACGTTTGTTATAATTGATGAACCAATATTGATATATTATTATAAACTAAAGTCCATAGTTTGCATTAGGGATTGCTCTTTATGTTGTGGAGTTTCATGGGTTTTGACAAATTCATAATGTCATGGGGCTGTCATTACAGTATCATACAGAATAGTTTCACTGCCCAATAAGTCCCCTGTGTTCCACCTGTTCATCCCTTCCTCTCTTGCCCTCAAACTCCTGACACCACTACTCATCTCTTTACTGTCTTTATAGTTTTGCCTTTTTCAGGTTGTCATAGTTGGAATCATATAGTATGTAGTTTTTTCAGACTGGTTTCTTTCACTTAGCAATGTGCCTTTAAGGTTCCTCCATGTCTTTTTGTGGTTTGATAGCTCATTTATTTTTATTGCTGAAGAATATTCCATTGTGTGGATTTACCAGTTTATCCATTCACCTAGTGAAGGATATCTTGATTGCTTCCAAATTTTGGAAATTATGAAATTATGAATTATGTGCAGATTTTTGTGTAGACGTTGGTTCTCAAATCAGAGGGCAATTGCTGGATCATATAGTAACACTACATTTAGCTTTGTAAGAAATGACCAAACTGTTTTCCACAGTAGCTGTACCATTTTGCATTCCTGCTAGCAGTGAATGAGAGTTCCTGTTCCTCCATGTCCTTGCCAGCATTTGGTGTTGTCAGTGTTTTGAATCGTAGTCATTCTGATAGATGTATAGTGTAGTATCCCATTGTTTTAGTTTGCAATTCCCTAATGGCATATGATATTATATGCCATTTTCATACGTTTGTTTTCCATCTGTATATCTTTTTGGATTAGGTGTTCAGATTTTTTGTCCACTTTTTAATCATGTTTTTTGTTTTTTTATTGTTGAGTTTGAGAGTTCTTTGTATATTTTGGGTAACAGTCCTGTATCAGATATGTCTTTTGCAAATATTTTCTCCCATTGTGTGGCTTGTCTTTTCATTAACAATGTCTTCCACAGAACAGAAATTTTTAATTTTAACGAAGTCTAGCTTATCAGTTTCTTTATTTCTTGGATTATGCTTTTGGTGTTGTATCCAGAAAGTCATCACTAAACCCAGGGTCACCTAGATTTTTTCCTATGATATCTTTTAGAAGTTTTATAATTTTATGTTTTACATTTAGGTCTGTGACCCATTTTGAGTTAATTTTTTATGAATTTTGTTTTACATTTTTAAAAAATTATAAAATATTTGAAACATACAAATAGGTATGAAGACTAATATAATGACCCATATATAAAGTACCTACCAAATGGCTTTATGAAATGTTAACATTTTACCTTATAAAGCTACAGATTGCCTTATAAAGCTACCTTATAAAGCTACCAATGCAGTTGAGATCCCTGTAAATCCCTCCTAATCTCATACCTCTCCCCTTCTCAGAAATAATCGGTTTTATGAAATTAGTATTTTTCAAATCACTGCGTTTTCATAGTTTACTAAATATTTGTGTGTCATATGGTATTGTTTTACAACTTTTAAAATTTCACATTAACAACATTATGTATATTATATGTATTTCAGCAACTTGCTTATTTCAAAACTCAGCATTGTTTTTTTTGCAATTTAGAGAAATTTTTTTTACCGTAGGAAAGAATATTTGTTTTGATTGAGAGCAATTTAATGTTAAAGAAGTAACTTGTTATTGGTTGTAATTTTAACTTGGTTTCCTGTATTAGCATAGAAAGATATAGTTCTCACCTGAGGGTTAAATTTTTCAGCCCTTAAACATTGTGTCTTTAGAGTTTATTATGGGATGTGCTTTTGTTTTGTTTTGAGGAAGATTGCCTCTGAGCAAATATCTGCCACCAATCCTCCTCTTTTTGCTGAGGAAGACTGGCTCTGAGCTAACATCCGTGCCCATCTTCCTCTACTTTATATGTGGGACGTCTGCCACAGCATGGCTTGACAAGTGGTGCATTAGGTCTGTGCCCAGGATCGGAACTGGCGAACCCCAGACCCCTGAAGCGGAGTGCCTGCTACACCACTGGCCCAGACCCTGGGATGTGTTTTTTAGAGGCTTACTAAATTGGTTCTGAAGAGCTGTTTTTTGTTTTAAGAATTTTGTATGTGTGGGGGGTTGTTTTTTAGAATGCACACACAAGTGAAAGCAGGTCATTGATATGGTGTTCCGCAGCTACCCTGTTAAGGATACTCATCAGAAGCCAGAAAAACTTAATTATTTAAAGTGTGCTCCTAGTTGGAGAGTCTTCTTTTTATGGATTTCTTTCTGGGGGGCTTTTTCTAAGTTGTGGATTTTCTTTACTATAACCATTAGTTTCTGAAAGAGACCACCATTTCTAGGTTAAATCAGAAGATCCCTACAGTTCAAGGTGGAGGTAAAGCTGTAGCTTCCTCCTCCAACTTGAGGAAAGTGACTTGATTTTGCTTGGAGCAGGGAAGGTTAAACCTACTTATTTATGCTGATGTGTGCAGCAGGTTTTATGCAATAAAAGTGGAAGCTGTCAGATCTTCGTAGAATTTTCCGTGGCCTAAATTAAATCTGCACCGCACAGGATTGCAGTCTTCAGAGAAGGCTACTCCCCGTGTCTGCTCTGATAATGGTGTGTGCTAACCTGTCACTGGTGATTTGATTATTATTGCTCATTTCATATCCTTTGGTGTATAGTTTGGCAGCAAAACTTGAATTTCTACTGTTTTACACATTTGAAAAATAATGACCTCTTTCTTCCCCCAACATTGTTTATAATAGGTTCCAGAAAGCTGTATAATGGCACTGCCGATCCAGGTTATTTTTCTATCAACATCCTAAAAAATCTATTATATTGTAAAGCATCGTGGACAGATTCAGTTGCAATTTAATGAGAATAAACTAATATGTCAAGGGAAGTGATTTTTAAGTCGCTGTTCTTCCTTCTCATCTCTATTGCATGAAATGCTAAAATAGTTTCTCCCTCTTGTGTCCTCTTCAAGGATGAAATGTGTTCCAGATCTTCTTTCCCCACCCTTTCTTCTATTAAGACTGTGTTCACATTGGTGCTATACTAATAAAGGAGTACTGGTAAATGACTTTTTTTTCTAACTGAATTTTCTTGAATTCAATTTTTGCATGATGCCATGGTTTTAGATGTCATTTCGTTCACAGGAACTGGTCCATGGTAAATGTTTTGTAGCATGATCTCTAGGAGATGGTGTAAATTAAGAATTGAGTTAGTGTAGATTCTCTGTGCCAGACTAGAGTGTATCTCCTGTTTGGGGTTTTATGTTAAGGGTCTTATATGACAGATGATGTACTCATTAATCTTGGTATGTTATAGACCTATTAATTTCAGACAAGTCATCAAATTCTCAGTTTGGTCATGTGGTTAAATTAGATTATTGATTATAATCTTTTCTTCCTTGATTTTTTAAAATCATTATTTACTGAAGTTTTCTTCTTTCAGGTAAGTGAAATATTTCTGGCCCCTTTTAAAATAAATGATATTAATTTTGTCTTAGCGTAC
This sequence comes from Equus caballus, assembly GCF_041296265.1. NCBI lineage: Eukaryota > Metazoa > Chordata > Mammalia > Perissodactyla > Equidae > Equus > Equus caballus. Next base: position 130,826,275 of record NC_091684.1, on the reverse strand, counting down.
TTAGAACAGTGTTTTAAAAAAATTTTTAAGTAGACCTCTCATGACTATGTTGTCTTGTCCCAGTTGAGTTTATTCGTATTTCCTTTACTCCTGTGCCTGTTTGCCAGACTTCAGGATCATAGGATCATGCTTCTCGCTGCTGGCATCCTGAGGGATAGATCCATCTCTTAATTGGTTATTTTGTTATCTTTCTCCCGCTCATTTCCCTGTCTTCACTTGTTTTGCTTCCTCCCGTAAGCACCCACTCTAATCTGGTTGATATATGTCTTAAGATATTTGTGTATCTTTAGAAAATACATAGTGTTTTCTGTGTATAGTATGTAACTTCCATAATTGGCATTGGGCTGTGCATATCATCCTTTTCTTTTTTATTCAGCCCTACATTTAAATGATCTGTCCTTGCTGCTGTATGTAATTCTGGTTCATTACTTCTGACTGCTGTATTTTATCATGTGCCTACTCTTATCCATGCGTACTACCTATCCATCTTATTTATACACTCCCCTAGTGATGTTTATGTACCATAAACAATGCTGCAATGCTAATCTTCATTTTATTTTGTGGAGATATATACTCCGTAAGAGTGGGATTGGTGGGTTGTTGGGTGTCCATTATTAACTTCGCTAAGTATTGCCAGAGTGCTCTGTAGAGTGACTAGACAGTTTATACTCCTTTGAGCTATGCATGAGGATTCATAGACCATTTTCTGTGTAAGCAACCTTGCAATCAAATTGGCCTGAAGAGTTGCTTTTATGGATATGATTAGTAAACTCCAAAATTATTTGTCTATGCATAAGATAAAACCGAAGTAGGTTACTATTAGTCTTCCAGTCAGAAAGCACTCATGAGTGGAAAAGCTGCCTTGGTTCCTAGTAAAGGTCGCTATAAAGGGAGATTTTTGATGAGGGAATACGAGAGTGAGCCCTCATTGCCAAATAACTTGGCCTACCAGTCACATGGAGTTTAGCCCAGCAAGCTGTGAATGATTAGATTCTTTGTGCCTACCATGGTTCTTGTAATACAAACGTGAATGAGTAGACTCTCTGTTCCTGAAGCTCTTTGGTTATGGGACAAATGGGTGCAGTATTTTGTGGTTATCTCCTTGTTGGGGAGACCTCTTTTCTCCATCTGTGAGAAGTTGACTCTGGTCATGCAGACTTTCATGGCAGCCCTCCTCAGGTCACTGTTATTCTTTCTACCTTACTTTCCAAAATTAAGGCTCATGGCTACCTGGCCTATTAACTATGACCATCCAGGATCCCACCAGTCCATCGTACCTGACCTGGTAAAAGATTTCCTAGGAAGGGATGTTGTTAGTGTGGCATTTGTATCTTGAAGTGTGATGATTAGGGTGGGACGGATGGCACGTTAATAAATCCCTTTGAATTGGTGAAGTGGAAATCAGAAAACATTCTCTAGAAGCATAGATTAATTAAAAGTAGTAAGAGGGGGCATGATGTATAGTGGCAAGAATACAGGTAATGGTGTTGTCAAAATAGCAGACAAAACACATTTTCCAATCTTTACTGATCTAAATTCCTGTTAAAGAGCCTAAGAAATAAGTAGATGGATGGAGAAAATCGTTCGTATGTGTTGGAAACTAGAGCTTACTGCTGCTCATATACCAGAAAACCCAGAATAATTTTTGTTAGGCAGCATTGTTGGTAAATGAAAGAAATAATTGACTGGGGACCCCTCAGGAGAACCTTTCTGAAAGAGAACTCCTAACTTGGGAGGGGCAAAATCTTGATCAGCGATTCTACAAGGCACAACACTTAAATTTCTCTCTTGCCTCTCAAATCAGAACTAGTAGTACTTTGTGAATAGTGCTCATAGATCCAGAGTTTGCTCCTAGTTCCTCCCTAGGAGGAGCCTGCCCACGTAAGTGGCCTAGTCTCTAAGTTCCTAGCTGCTACCACCACTGTTTCAAACTCTATCCCGGTTGGTGAATCTCTGAACTAGCAATCTAGTGAGGTTTTTTTTCTCAAAAGATGAATGTTATTATGAGAAGGGAGCAATTTGGTAGGATTTTGAAGGGATGGAAAATATAGATACCAAATTAAAATCTACTATGGATGCAGTGAATAGCAAATTAGGCACTGAAGAAAGACAAACTTGTGAAATCTTTTCCAAATGATAAAAGGAAAAGATGGGGAAATGAAAATGATTGGAAAATAAAAGGAGGATGGAGATAAAATGTACAAACGGTATGAATTTCAGAATGAGAGAGATGGAGCAGATACATTGTTCAAAGAAATAATAGATGAAAACATTGCTGGTCCAAAATTAATACAAAGAGAAATATGAAAATATATCCTGCTGGATTTTTCAAATTTGGAGGCATTTCTGCTAGTAACAGTGTAAAACTGGAATTGATAGAGGTACAGAAAGCCAACTCCTAAATTCTCCCATGAAAGAGCAGATTGCTGGGTCAAAAGTAGAAGAGATGCTGAGTAAACCCCACTAAATATCCTCTGCTTCTGAGGAACAAGAGGAAGCAGGAGCAACAGCTAGAAACCTGGCAAGGTGGGAGGCCTTCTTCCTGGAATAAAGGGTGGTCAGCACCAGAAAGATTTCATGATAGGGTATAATCATTAGAAAAGGGAAGAAAGAATTATCATTCACAAGTGATGTGATGATCTACCTAAAAATCTAAGAAAATCACCTGAAAACCTGTTTGAACTAATGTTAAGTTACACGATTGTTTACCAATTAAGTATACTGAAATCAGTGATTTTTCAATATTCTAGCAATACGTAGTTAGAAACTGTAAGAAAAAAAATCCCACAAGTATTTAGAAAGAATAAAAAAAGTATAGAAATTATTTTAAGAAAACTTAATTTTACAGAAGAACATAAAGAGACTTGAATAAGGAGAGATTAAACATGTTTCTGATTAGGAAGACTCAGTATTATGTGGATTGTTTCCAAATCCATGAATTTAATGCAATTCTAGTCAAAATCCTAACAAACCTTTTTGATTCAGAGGTGGGGTAGATAAGGGAATTTAACAAATTTTTCTGAAATTGATCTGGAAGAATAAGTTTAAGAGAAAAATTTTAAAGAAGTAGAGTTATGAAGTTGGAATTGCACTACCATGTATTTGAAGATTTTTATCAACCTGTAGTAATTAAAACCATATGATAATGACTAGAACTAGAACAAGCTACAGTCTCAAAAAAAGACATAGTAATATGTGGTAGTGGTGTCATTTCAATTCACTGGGAGAACGAATGAATTAGTGTTAAATGGTGCTAGGATATAAATTGGAAGACTAAAATTACAGTCATACTTCATTCTTAAACTAAGATTTCAGATGGATAAGATAACGAAATATTCTTATAATGAGTAGAAGAATTTGAGGAAATGTATATGTAAATATGTGATCAAGTAGTGGAGAAAGCCTTTCCTATTTTAAACATTTAAGAAAATATTTCTTCTTACCCATACATAGTTATTAGAGGAAAGAAATAACTAAGCAAAAAGAAGAAAGAAATACCTAGATTTCCTCCCAATCAGAGACCACCATTGATAGCATGTTGGTTGTATATAAGAGGTTTCTTTAAACGTAAAATGAAACAAGCAAACCATATATAAAAAGTGATTGATGGGCTGGCCCGGTGGTGCAGCGTTGCACGTTCCACTTTGGCGGCCTGGGGTTCACCGGTTTGGATCCCAGGTGTAGACGTGGCACCACTTGTCAAGCCATGCTGTGATAGGCGTCCCACATACAAAGTGGAGGAAGATGGGCATGGATGTCAGCTCAGGGCCAGTCCTCCTCAGCAGAAAGAGGAGGATTGGCAGCAAATGTTAGCTCAGGGCTAATCTTCCTCAAAAACAAAAAAAAGTGATTGATTTGGCTGCACAAAAACATAAATGTTTCAAATACCATTGAAATTAAAAGGCAGAGGTCAACTATGCACAAATAAGTATGCCACATGATAAAAATTTAACTCCTTTTATGTAAAAAGAGCAGCAAGTCAATAAGAAAATGAATACCTGAATGGAAAAATGGGCATTCATGAATAGGCAATTTGGCAATGAAAACATACGCATAAACATGGGGAACGATTGTCAGTCTCATAAGTAAACAAAAAAATTGAAAATAAAACAGCGCCGTACATTTTTAATTTTTTTTTTTTTTGCTGAGGAAGATTTGCCCTGAGCTAACATCTGTGCCAGCCTTCCTCTACTTTTTCGTATGAGGGCTGCCAGCACAGTATGGCTACTAACAGAGCAGTGTAGGTCTGTGCCTGGGACCCAAACCCAGACTGCTGAAGCTGAGTCTGCTGAACTTAACCACTAGGCCACTGGGGCCGGCCGAAGCTACCTTTTTAAATCTACCAAATTACTAAAGCTTTTCTTTTTGGTGAGGAAGATTTGCCCTGAGCTAACATCTGTGCCAATCTTCATCCACTTTGTATGTGGCATGCCTCCACAGCATGGCTGATAAGTGGAGTAGGTCCATGCTCAGGATCTGAACCCACGAACCCAGGTCGCCAAAGCAGAGGACGCAGAACTTTAACCACTCGGCCACAGGGCTGGCCCCCTACTAAAGATTTTTAAATTGAAAATACCAGTGTGGAAGACGGTGCTTGGAAACAGCTGCTGTCAATAACTAATAAAATTTATATTTTCCTCAAACTTTTCTATTTAAAAAAATTTTAATAAAATAAATTAAACAAACAAAGAGTATTGTATGGTGACCATGTATAATTTTTAGATTCAGAAAAAATAATCAACTCTTGTGTTTTGGTAAAAAAAGGACCCAGATACTCCTTATTGGGGAGGAGAAATGTAGTCTGATATCAGTAGGAGTAGAATAAATTGATACAGCCATTCTCTAGGGCAGTTTAGAAAAATTTATTGAAAGCATTCATGATCCACATACCTTTTGACACAACAATTTTACTTGAAATATTTTATCCTAAAGAAATTAGCAGAGCTGTGCAAGAAGACAAATATTCAAGGATATTTGGTGTATACAAGGATATACAAGCGTATACAAGAATATTTGACATTAAATTTAGAAACAACCTAAATATTCATAATAGAAAATTGATTGAATATACCATGGTATATATCTATAATAGAATGCTGTGCAAAAATTAGGAATGCTTGATCATAAAAGTAAATGATGTGAGCTAAGTATAAATTTTAGATTCACTCTGATTCTAGTTACTCATGCAGTTATTCACCTGTTTACTCATAAATACTTAGTGACAACCCAGGTGTTGTTCTAGAATCTGGAGATAGAGCACTGAGTGGGGAAAAAAATGAAACAGACCCTTTCTTTGCCTTCATGGAACTTACAGGCTAGTCAGGAGAGACAGAATAATAAATAAATAAATAGTCAATTGATGATAAGTGCTTTGAAGAAAAATATAACAGGGTAAGGCAGATAGGGAGTACCAAGGGAAGAGAGGAGGAAGATTTCTATTTTATATAAGGTGAGTCAGGGAGATCTCTGAAGAATGACATTTGAATTGATACCTGAAAAAAGCTAAGGAAGGAGTGCAATGTTTATATCTGGGGGAATAGTATTCCTGGTGGAGAGAACTGCAAGTCAAAGACTTCAGGTGGAAATGTGTGTGTGTTCCAGCAAGGACATGGAAGGCCAGCATAGTTGACACAGATAAACCAAGGGAGAAAGTGTGTAGGAAGTCAGGTAAGAGAAGTGGAGGTTGAGGGTGAAGATAGAGGCCCATTACAATGTTCTTATAGGCCATTATAGGAAACGCTTTGGCCTTCACTCTGAGATGAGAAGCCATTGTAGGATTTTGTGCAGAGGAATGAAATATGACTGACATTTAAAAAGCTTGTTTTGGCTGTTTTGTGTAGAAGACTGGAGAGGAGGGGGAATGGGAGCATGGAGATAAGTTAAGAGGCTATTGCAACAACCCTGTCAAGAGATGATGGTAGCTTAGACTACTGATGAGAAGTCTAACTTCTGTTTGTTTCTGGATTTGTAGCACATACCTACAAACTCTTATTTGAGGGAATAATTAAATTTATACATCAACATGTAAATAGTTATCTCTATTTGGTGGGATTGCTGATGATTTGTATTTTCTTTATACAAATCTGTGTTTTTCAAATTTTCTATCACACTTTTAAAATCAGAAAAAATTTTTAAGATGACTTGTGTTTTTACTGTTTATTCCCCCTGATTTTGAAGTCTTACACGCATTTAAAAATTTGAGTTGTATTTCTTTTTGTGTGTGTGTATGTGTGTTAAGCGTTCGCTTGTGTCTGGTGTTTCAGACGGTGAGTATGCCCAACCCTTAAATTAGAACCAAGAAGTTAGTTAACTCACTAGTGAAATTGATTGAGGAAGGAAATTACACCTTTTTCCAAGCTAGAGAGCGCCATCTTTAGCATTTTCCCAATCATCCTTGTTTTCCTTTGTGAAGTAAATTTTAGAAACCTGTTTTATTACATCTTTGATAAATTTTGTGCTATTAGGATGCATTTTTACTTTTGTGTTCTGCTGTTTTTACCTCATCACTAATGCATAATAACTCAGTGACGAAAAACTGTAGAATTTCTATCAACAGAATGGTCATGTCTAGGTCATCCGTGCTAATGAGAGTTGTGTTGCTGATTTCCTGAAAATCATTTGTACGAATCATTAGAATGAATGTACTATGAATATTCTCCTCTGATTTACCTTTCTGATTTGCTTGATTTTACCAAATATTAGAATGCTTATAAACCAACTCACTGTAGCCTAGGTGAGAGTTGTAGAGGTCCAGAGTGCGTTAGTTGGCAGAGAGGAGAAAAAAATCAGACTGAAATTCAGACTTGGCTATAGATAATCTGAATGATTAAGTTCTTAAATGATAAAATCAACAAAATTTTCATTATCTGGAAGCATAACTTGAGTTTTGTATTAGTTGAAAATAGTAACCCTTGCTTTAATTGGCAGTGTTTAGTCCTCTAACATTACCTATATGGAGATTCTGGCTTTTTGCTCTGAGGAGTACCTCTCCATGTGATATGAGGAGCACATTGGTCAGGATAAATTTTATTTTGCTTTGTGTTTTGGTTGAAATCATGCTTTAACTAGTAAATTGCAAATCTGTAATGGCACTTGTTTATAAACAGCAAAATTACTTCATGGCCTGTTGCTAGTACTTTGGTCCATTAATAAAAATGTGTAATTTCTTTCTTTTTTATAAAAGAGAAATATCTCATCTTACATTTAGATTCTGAAGAAATTTAATACATGAACTATTTTTGTAGTCTAGAAAACTTTCTGTACCTTCTGTATCTTTCTATATCAACTAAGCAACTTGCATGGTAAATAGATGTTTGATTATGTTTGACTTGTTTTTGTTTGTCTAATTGGAATGTAGATGTTCAGTTCAGTTTTCAATGATCTAAAACCAGTGTTTTTGTTGTTTCTTGAATGTTTATGTGAAAATAATTTCTTTGCTTAAGAAACAACTATCTTGCCTATAATGTTTATGCTTTCTGAATTTCTTAATTACTTTTCTATGAATTGCGTGTGGTACTGTGGAAAGAAAACAGACTGTCATCACTCAGAGCCAGGTTGAATCCCAGCTCTGCCACTGAATAGCTGTATGAATAGCTCTTGGAGCCTCAGTTTCCTCATCAAAAAAACTACCTATATTATGGATTTGTTGTGATATGCCTCTAGCATTATGCCTGGTGTGTGGTAGGCAGCCAGTAAGTATTACTTGATCTATTTTTTTTATATTTTAAATTTGACTTGTGTATTGAATAGACTTATGGTTATTTTGTTACAATATGAGATAATTTTTATACAGAGCACTTTTGATGGCAGTAGGAGAAGAATGTTAGTTACTAAATTTGGTCTACATGATGTTAGATCTTTAACTGAGGTCTTGCTTTTTCATTCTTTTTAAAGATGTTTATTGTACAGTTTGATAGTATATTCAAAACATATAATTGTGGCAGATAACCTGCAAGATCCTTGTGTTAGAAACTTTCCATACATTGTCTCTAATCCCACAACTGTATAAAGTACTTTTTTTTCATTGAAGACAAAACTGAGGATCATATCAGGAAAGCTTTTTAAAAATGTGTATGTAATAATGGGCCAGTCATTATGGATTAAAATCCATATGGTATATTGTAAAGTGCTCTTCTGCCATGTTAAGTGGGGGGTGAAGGTTCCGTTGTCAAACTAGAGTCATCTCCACTGAGACTGTGGAGTAGTGGTCATCAAAAAGCCGTGAGGGTGTTGAGCTATTGCTGTTAGTTGTGATATTGAAGCATCCTGGAAGTCAGTGTGAACTGTTACTGTTTCAGGTTCTTTTGTTTTCCTTTTTCTTCTTCTTCCATAATGTGCTTATCAATTTTTAAATCTTCAATGTGTGTGTACCTTCCTTAATTTTAATAATTTTATCTTTGGCTTTTGTAATAACATTGCATTTATCCCCTTAAAACCGAATCTTTTCAAAGATTTTATCAAAAGTAAAATCTAGCATGTGTTTGGATTTTTTTTAAGTTGGTATAGTGCTTTAGTTTTTCAGGGTTCACATAAAAGATTCCAACAACAATATATACATAGTGTTTCTTTTCTGTTAAATAGGAATATTTAATTGTAGTCTTAGTGTACTGTGTTATTATTGACATAATGTTTTACTAATGTTTAAAATTGGTCAGTTGTCACATATATAAGTTATAAGGGGAACTTGTTTTGTAATTATCTGCCTATTATTTGCAAGGATTATGTGTGTTAAAGAGATGCAGACAGATGTTTAGAGTACATTAGAGCCAAGTTTGAATTTTTATCTCATTGGCATAGGAATTTACAGTGATTCATTGGGTTGTTTCTTTATTTAACTGTTTTCTGTTTAAATATCCTCTTGCCCTCACAATGATTGACTTAATTTACAACAGTAATCTGATGAGTGCAGGGACTAGTTTAATTTTACATCCAAATATTTGATTTTGTAGATATTAAAAAATCAGTATAAACTGTTTACCATTGTGTCGGTAATTATTTGGGAACACTTTTTAGTGTTCAAATCTTTTCTTATTTCTAAAATCCTAGTTACTTATTTTTGGTCCTTTCAAAATATAATTTGTCCAATGATGTTATTAATTACTGTGGAAAACAGAGTCCCAGCAGAAGTGTTTGGATTTTCTTTGCATATTCTGAAGGCTTACTTTAAATAATAGTCAAATATCATTATTATTGTGATAAATATTCTTGGATTTAGTTTGTTATTAAATATGTTTACTTGAGGCCAATACTGGTGGACCCTATTGGGAATATTTTACTTTACTAAACTAAGTTTTTGAGGATTTTTAAATTTAGTACATGAAATAGTTTTTCTTTTATCTGCCAACAGCACGAGTTCATTTGTCACTGAATTTTTTTTTTTAAAGATTGGCACCTGAGCTAACAATTGTTGCCAGTCTTCTTTTTTTCCTTTCTTTTCTTCTTCTTCTTGTCCCCAAAGCCCTCAAGTACCTACTTGTGTACTCTAGTTGTAGGTCCTTCTGGTTGTGCTATGTGGGATCCCGCCTCAGCATGACTTGATGAGCAGTGCCGTTGTCCGCGCCCAGGATCTGAACTGGTGAAACCCTGGGCCATTGAAGTGGAGTGCACAAACATAACCACTCAGCCATGGGGCTGGCCCCTGAATTTTTTTTATACATCCCACATGTCAAACTGCTTCCTAAACAGAATAATCTCAACATTGAAGACCCCGATAGATTCTGTTTTGGGTTAAATGAGGTACCATCAGTTTCAGAACCATCTTAACATCTTAGGGAGTTGTCTTTCAACTGTTGTTAGGATGTTGGATCCAGCAACCAAGAATGATTTTTTCTCCTGGATTACCAGTTAGGAAGTTTCTATGATGAGGGAAATATTCCCTGCATTCAGGGAATGCTGCCATCAGATGGAAATTATGGATTGAAACACGGAGAGAAGGAGTCTTAGAACAGAGCTTTCTAGCCCAACATTTCATTTATGCTAGGAGAAAATGTAGATTAATTTTCATTCTAATAAAGTGGGTTTAACTTTATTTTGAAACAGTTCTGGCATTTCTGTTTCTATTGGAGATATTTTGTGTCTTTTCTTTTATTTCTCTTAATTTAAAATTTCTGTATTTACTTGTCTGTTTGAAAGAATATCAAGACCCAGAGTATTTGCTTTTTGATCACAAGAGGGTAATTGAAAGTGTTATTGATGTTTTAGAAAGTCCCTTTAGCAAAGTTAATAGTATACTAATGATGGAGTTCATTATGTCATTCTCTAAAATGCAAAGATGGATCTGGTTCGGGGTGTGGTGGGGAGGGAAACAGGAGGAGGATGTTAGCTGCTCAAGATAGATGGCAGAAGTCGCTCACCAAATGGGAAAAGACTATCTTCTATAGTCTATGGAGAATATTTTGAGATCATATTTCTCTTACAATTTAGAACATTTAATAGACAAATTCAAACTGTATAATGTTAGATTTCTAAACTATAGAAGTTAAGTTTAGTCTATGGTTATAGTTTGTTTTTTAAAAATTATAATTTGTGTCAGTTCTCTGTTATATTCACACCATTACCTTGTATTTGTAACTATTTTTATCTTAATCCATTCTTCAAAACCAATTTAACTTCAGGTCACTTAACAAAATTTATCTTGTTTATATTTCAGGATGAACTAAATTCCTATCAAAGAATCTTAGTCACTGAGAGGGAGAGGAAAAAATCAGTGAGTAGGATACAGCTGGATTTTCAGATCCCAGTTAGAAAAATCATCTTTCAACTTATAAGCTGAGAAATTTTTATCTGTATATTATTGAAATCCAGAAACCACACAAGCATCTTTTTAAAATCAGTTCCAGAATAGAAAGGTAGCACTTCTTCTTGCCCGGAAAATGGAGACTTTACAGTTGAATGTAGACTTAACAAGGCTAACTGCTTCTGGCTCTTGAGTACCGCGGCTCGTTTATCCTCTCTGTATAAAGTGCTCGACAGCTCAGCTCCACCTGCTGGCCGTGGTCACACTAAGGCAAGGGTTTTCAGAATGGCTGCTAGCTGGATTTTTTTTCATATTATCTTCAGATTTCACTCTACATGGGACTAATGAACTGAATTCAGTTCGATATGTCACTGCTTTGCACCAAATTGCCTTACTAACACTACTGAGGCAAATATTTCAGGATTTTTCTACATGGATTATGGCTATAATATTAGAAATTATTTTTAGCCAGTATGAAAAATACACTGTGGATCTATTTAATGATGCATTTACTCAGCAAACATTTATTGAGCTCGTATTCCATAACCAGGTACTGGGAGTACAGAGATAAGATGTGATTCCTGGCCTTGAGGAGCTCATGTCTGCCTCTAAAGTCTTAAACTTTGGCACAAAGAAATAAGTGGTGCATGGGTATGCTTTTTTGTTTATTTTAAACTATATTTGGAGCAAATTATTGCTCACCTTCTATATGCTAGAATTTCACCTGTTATAGACCAAGAATAATTTCTCATCTTTTCTGTAAGAATAATTTAAAAGGTAAGTCTAATTTTGAGTGATAAAGTGCTAGTAAGTCCTTAGATCAGAGTGGCTATTAAATTTCAAAGCATTTATGTAGTGATTATGATTATTATTGCAGCCTCAGGCAGTCTTCTCTGGAACCTATTAGGTTATTAGTTGTCTTGGTTCTAGTGCAAGGCTTGGCAAAGCTTTACTTTTGAATTAAAGTTTATAGTTTTGTCATCATTGGAGGGTTTATAGAATATTGACCACATTATTAGGAGATAACCAACTCTGAGTGATTGGTAGTAGCTGCCTGAAGTACCTGTTGACAATTAGGAGGCTTGTAGGGGTCATTGGGAAAGGAGTAGTGCCATCTGTTAATGTCAACGTGATCACAAGTTAGGAAGGGAGGGAGTGGGATTTGTGTTACTTAGGCCATATGTTTGCCAACTCCGTAAAGGGGCCTTAGAGTAGACATTTAGCCCCACGTGTAAACTAATATAAGAGTAATTCTTTCCATATCCCTTGTCAGAAAATCATCTTCTCTTTGTCCAGCTACCTCTAGTGAGGAGATCACTGCCTGCCTGAGATCCCATTCTGTTGTTGCACAGCTCTGTTAGAAATTTCCCCCTATAGTATCATATTTCTTCCCATCCAGTTATTACTCTGAGTATTGAATGTTCCTGAAAACCTAATAGGAGGAGTTTCTGGCAAGGGTAAACTGTAAGATTTTTCTATCATTTATCAACTGTCTTTTTGCCCATTTTAAAAAACTTTTTATTTCAAAGTAGTTAAATATTCACAGGAAGTTGCTGAAATAGTACCAAGAGTTCCTGTATTCTTCATCCAATTTTCCCCAATGGTAACATCTTACAAAACTATAATACTGTAGCAAAATCAAAAAATTGATATTGGTACAATCCACAAGCCTTATTCAGATTTCACAGTTTTACCTGCATTTCTCTGTGTGTGTGTGTGTGTGTGTGTGTGTAGGTCTATGCAGTTTTATCACGTGTAGATTTGTCTACCTACCACCATTGTCAAAATGCAGAACTATTCCATACCCACAAAGAACTCCCTCAGACTACCCCTTTTATAGTCACGCCCAATCTTCTGCCCCCAACCCTAACCCCTGGCAAACACTAATCTGCTGTTGATCTCTGAAATTTTGTGATTTTGAGAATTTTATATAAATGAAATCATATAGTATAATTGGGATTTTTCACCCAGCATAATTCCCCTGGGATTCATCCCAGTTGTTGCATGCATCAATATTTATCCTAATTTTTTTTATCATTATTGATGTCTTTGCTTCATAAGGCCACAATAAATATTTGTCTCACTGTATGAACAACATTTAAAATATTATAAAAGTGATTAATTTAAACTTGTAGCGCTGTTAAGTTTGAATTCAGTTGTTACACACATAGTACCTATGAAATCTCGCCTTTGACCGTTTGTTGCTGGATTGTTAGGGCTAATAAGTAGTACAAGACTGAGTGTCAGGGGATCTCATTCTTCTCTCATTTCTAACCAGAGAGAAGCATGAGGATCACATGCTCCTCATTCAGCCTCTTTGTGCCACTTCCTCTGTGGCCAAAGACTGTCTACCTTTGGAGGATGATTATGTGGATGAAATGAGACATAAAGGTCAAAATATAAATTTTTCTATACCATGACAAACAAAAATAAATATGCAAGGTACAAATGTTAACTGTGGTTGTGTCTAGTGTAATGAGATTGACAATAAGAGCTTGTTCTTTTAAAAAAAAGAACTTGTCTTTATTTTCCAACTTTTCCATAATGAATGCATATTTTATCTTTGTTTTTCTGTTTATAAAAATAATGCATACTTATTAAAAATTGAAGACAAACATATACACTAGAAGGTGAAAGCCTACTGAAATCCCCCACCCAAAGTTAACTACTGTGAACTGTTTGTATGTTTTTTTCCATGTATAGAGTAAACTTTTGTTATTATTATTACTAAATCAAAAATAGGAACTTGCTGTCTGTACACATTGTTTTGTTTTTTTTTTAAAGATTTTATTTTTTTCCTTTTTCTCCCCAAAGCCCCCCAGTACATAGTTGTATATTCTTAGTTGTGGGTCCTTCTAGTTGTGGCATGTGGGATGCCGCCTCAGCGTGGCTGAATGAGTGGTGCCATGTCCGCTCCCAGGATTCAAACCGACGAAACACTGGGCCGCCTGCAGCAGAGCGCGCGAACTTAACCACTCGGCCACGGGGCCAGCCCCCTGTACACATTGTTTTGCATCTTCCTTTTTTAATAAGGTATCTTGAACATTTTTCCATATCTGCACACATGACTTTAATAGCTGTATAGTTACTTCACTGTGTACAATGTACTATTGATTCATTTATTGTTAGTCTTCACTGAGTGCCTGCCGTGTTCAAGGCACCATGCTAGGCAAACTGTGATGAATAATATATGAAGCTTACCCTTTAGAGGGAAGGCAGACATTAATAATGGTTAATTTCTCAATTGACTATTTGATTGCTCATGTGATATGTGCTGGGAAAAAGGAGTACAGGGAGCTGTGCAAGTGCCTGTCAGAGGGACTCAGCCTGGTCTGGGAACCAGGAAGGATCTCCCAGAGAAAGTAACTTTTGAGCTGAAATCTCAGCTTGGCTATATGTGAATTAGGAAATGGCTGATGAAAGAGTAGTACATTGATTAATAGATATTCATCTAGATATTCTAACACATGACTGGAAGGCTATTATTAAAATGGCAGTTAACTTTATTTCTGGGTGATGGCATTACAGAAGTTTTTCTTTTAATCTGTGTTTTCTGATTTTTCCACAGTGAGCGTGTATTTTTCATTTAACTAAAATCAAAAGAAAAACCATAAACTTGTTGGATGTGTGAATACACATGCTCCTAGAGGAAAACAAAACTGATAAAATATATCTCAAAGTGTTAATACTGTGGTGGCATTACCAGTAGCTATTGTATTTTTTTTTTAACAGACTCTTTTTAAGAGCAGCATTAGCTTTACAGAAAAATCAAGAAGATGGTACAGAGTTCCCATATACCCTCCCCACAACACACACACACACACACACAGTTTCTCCTATTGACATCTTACAGTAGTATGGTACGTTTATTACAATTAATAAACCAATATTGATACATTATTATTAACTACCCATTGTTTATTCAAGTTTCCTTAGTTTTTACTTAATATACTTTTTCTGTTCCAGAAGCCATCCAGGATGCCACATTACATTTCACATGTCTCTTCAGGCTCCTTTTGGCTCTGACAGTTTCTCAGACTTTATTTTTGATGTCCTTGATGGTTTTGAGGAGTACTGGTATTTTGTGGACTAACCCTTTGTTGGGATTGATCTTATGTTTTTCTTGTGGTTATACTGCATTATGGGTTTTTGGGACAAAGACCACAGAGGTAAAGTGCCATTCTCATCACTTCATATCAAGGGTACATACTGTCAACATGACTTATCGCTGTTGGTGTTGACCTTGATTACCTGGCTGAGGTAGTGTTTGTCAGATCTCTCCACTGCAAAGTTACTTTTTCCCCTCCTTTCCATACACTGCTCTTTAGGAGCAAGTCTCCTGTAAAGAGTTGGAGTTATGCTTCACTTCCTTGAAGGCAGAGTATCTACATAAATTATTTGGAATGCTTCTGAATGGGTTTGTCTTTTCTTCTCCATTTATTTACGTGCTCAATCAAGAGTATGAACTCATGGAGATTTATTTTATGCTTTGGGTTTTAATCCGATACTACTTTATTTTATTGCTCAAATTGTTCCAGCTTTGGCCGTTAGGAGCTCTTTCACTTGCCTCTTGTACACCGTGGACATACGCTCGTCAACAAAGTTTTGTGTTTGTTTTTTTCTAAGCACTTAGTTATTTTCTGGCACTATAAGATGCTCTAGGCTTATCT
The DNA here is from genome assembly GCF_041296265.1 of Equus caballus. Lineage (NCBI taxonomy): Eukaryota > Metazoa > Chordata > Mammalia > Perissodactyla > Equidae > Equus > Equus caballus. The sequence goes on along the minus strand of NC_091684.1, from coordinate 130,810,870 downwards.
TGTATACACCCTGCCACAGACCTAGAATCAGCCATTTTCCCAAGGAGCATTGCTTCCTTTTATTGGAGAAGGGTATTGGAAACCAAGATGTGGGTGCTATTGTATTTTTCCCTTACAATTTTTTTCCTAATTGTTTTTTTTCTCTCCCTCTAGTAAACCAGATTTGAATTCTACCGTGACCCATTTAGGTTGGCTCATTGAATATCCATTTCTCTCTCTTCCTTCTTTCTTAGACATCTTTCAGCCAGGGTTGGCCTTGTGACACAGTGTTGGCCAGGAAGATATAAGTACAAATCTCATGGGAAGGGCTTTCTTTCCAAAATCGGAAGTCAAAACCTGAAAGGAAATATCTTTGGGCCTTTCAGCCTTCTTCCTGTTGGGAAAATAGAATTGATACCTGAATATTCAACATGAGTATGAAAGCAAATGCTAGGGAATATACAGTAGGGAGATAGAAGGAACTTTGTTCTGTGATGTCTGTTGCTGACCTACAACAGTTGAACCATCCCTGGTCTGCTTAGTTCCAGATTTCTTGTTGCCTGAAATAAACTCCTGTGTGTTTAAACTATTGTTACTTGTTTTTTCTGTAATTGCTGCCGCCGAGCACACAATCTTAGCCAATTCAGATGTCAACTTGGTTGGCAAAATTATTATTCATTCATTTAAGAAATATTTGTTAACAACCTACCACATATAAGGTTCCATAATATGGGGCAAAAGAGGGGAACTCTGTTGATATTATCCTTTTCCCACTGAACCCAGGTTTAATAATGGTATGCAGAATAGGATAATTACATGAGTAAATATGATTAAAAACAATATACTAATATTTGTCACTTACTTGGTCGTAATTACCAATCATCTTTCACTTTAATTTATCTTATTCTCTGTATCTGCAAATGGTTTCACACTTTACCTAGTTCAGGACAGAAACCTAAGACTAGTACTAGTCCCTTCTTTTTCTCTAATTTTCTACATCCATTTGGTTACCACAGCCTGTTTTCTTACCTTGTAAATATTTTTTGTTCCATCTTTAAGTCCTTTGCTCCTTCACTAGTCCTGACCCTCGTAAAATTGTCTCATATAGATCATTACAACCCTTCATAACTAGTCCCATTGCCCCAAGTTTATGTCTCCCCACACCACTGGCATAGCAGTCTTTCCAAAAGGCAAATAAAATCTTGTTTCTCTCTTCAGTAAAATTATGTATTGACTTTGGATAGTCTCTAGTGTAGGGTTCAAATCTTTCACTCTTGAAAGCCCTTTGGGATCGGACTCTGCCTGGCTGTCCAGCTTCAGTCGTGGCATTGTCCTCATACACAAACCACACCCCCAGGACACACCCTTGACTTCATTCCAAATATTTAACTAATTCTGTTTTTAGTTTTCTGTGTCTTTATTTATCTCAGAACATTCCTTCAGCCAGAAATTCTTCCTACCCCCAACGCCTTTTAGACCTTTAAGATTCAGAGCTAGTCTTTCTGCAGACCTTCCCTGATTCTCATCCTGTCCCTCTCAAAGATCCCTGTTCTCAACTTCTGTTATATATCTAGTTGTTATATTTGAAATATGTCTTGAATTCATCTCCTTTCTGTCTCTATTCCACTTTCCTCTAGACTACCATCATTATAGCCTACTTAAATGGTCTTTTTATTCCTACTTTGGTTACTTCTAAAATATATTCTCCACCAAGGATCCAGTGATCTTTGCAAACTCCAGATCTGATCATTATGACCCTGTGTTTAAAAATCCTTATCTGGTTTCCTAATTCTTAGGCTAGAAACTAAATCCTAACATGGCCTGTAATGTACTGCATAGATTGGTTCCTATGTACCTACTTCTCTAACCTCTAACCTCACTTGTTTTCTTTTAGTTCTTTAAACATGCTATGCTCCTTCTCATCTGAGGGCCTTTGCACATGTTATTCTCCTCTGTGAAAGGAGAATATCATTTAGATCTCATCCTTCAAATCTCAACCTTTTTTCAGGATATCCCCACCCAGATCTAGGTCAGATTCTTTTGTTACTTGTTTCACTTACTCTGTCTTTTGCATAAACTTGTAGAGTTGAGGAAGGTGAAGACCATATAGTTGCATTTAATTTTCAATAATCATTATAGCTCCTATCTTTAAAGGTAGCTTCTCTGTATCCACCTTTCTAGAAACCTTCATTTCTTGTATACAAGCTGCTCATTTCGCTCATCCAATTAGATGCCTGTCCTGTCTGGACTTCATGATCAATTACTTAAGTATGGCTTTTGTCAGCACCTTAGATTCTTGTGCTCAAAACCTTTTTTGCAGCTCAATCCATTTTTCTCTCCAATTTTTTAGTTTAGTTTTGTTTTTCGTGTTTTAGTAAGAGACCCGCAGAGAAAGTCAGCCATTGTTTGCTTTGTTCAGAAAAGTTCTGAGTAATGTAAAGCTCTGCTTAAATGCATACTATGACCAAGCTAGAAATATAAGGGATTTTAAAAGGAGCGATCCAGGGTTGGAATTCTATTCCTTACTACCCTGATGCCCAGACCCAAACATTCAGTTAGAACTTCATGTGAGTTGAAAGAGGCTTCAGAGATCATTTAGTCTTAGTCCAGCTACCTCTCTAGTTAATGGCATTTGTTTTCTGAGTGTTCTCTGCCACTCACATACAAGAGATTGTCTTTTATACAGTGGACTGAAACCTGCCTCCTGACAGTTTTCACCTACCGGCTTTAATTCTTAGCACTGTTTGTGGTGTGACAACTCATGTATTTGAAGACAGCCGTCTTGTTCTCCCTAAGTAGTTTTTCTCCAGAAAGAATAGGTCTAGTTCCTTGTATATCATGGCTTAAAGTTCTTTTATCATCTTCCTTGAATTTATAAAATTTTGAGTTTTGAATGTTTTGGGTTATTTACCACTCTGTTCCCTTTCCATTAGTGTAAATAATAAAGGTGATTGCAAGTAAAACAAGTTGATAGGTTTTTATGCCGAATGCAAAATATGCAAGGGTAAATTAGTTGAGAGAACCTGTGAAATACAATTTGGTGTTTAGCTTTCAAATCAGAATAAGCTATTTTTTTTAATCCAAATTTTTTCTTGGATTAAATAGGGGGTAGAGAGAGAGGACATTTGGATGATGGAAACTAGTATAGGTGATAATTTATCTGATGTATGACCACTTCCTTCACTTTATTACACCATTACATTTGCATATCACTATCATTTTAAATCTAGGATCAGCTGCTCAATTTCGTAAATACAGTGTATCCAACATTTTGCCACGTAGGACATATAGATTGTTGATTTTCTGGAGGTGTAAAGGTGTTTTTTCCCCTGGCTGAAAAACGGACAGTCTGTCATGAATTATAACTTGTGTCAGCCATATGTGTCATTCCTACTGTCTGTGCAGAAGTACAGATTTACCATTTACTGCCTGAATTAGGGGAGTCAAAGGTGGCAGCTGAACTTCCTGTGAACTGCAAAGCCCTGAGGATAATTCGTTAGGGATTTCTAAAGTTTGTCTTTTAACTTTTCCTGTATTTTACTCTGGGATAAAACCCCCATAAATGAGAGAAGATAAATTCTTCTTTGGTAATGACACAAACTTTTGCCTTTCTGATCTTTTGCCACCCAAATGCTAAAATATTAATATCAAATGAAAATTATAAAATGAGTTTATAACTATTTATTTCCAGCAAAAATTGGAAAGGAACATTCTCTTCCTTTTACCTGCTATGTGTGGTTTTTACTAGTACTCCTGAACTCAAACATTTCAAATGGAATTGATATCTTGCCAAAGGATAGCTTTTTTTTTTTTAAAGATTTTATTTTTTCCTTTTTCTCTCCAAAGCCCCCCAGCACATAGTTGTATATTCTTCGTTGTGGGTCCTTCTAGTTGTAGCATGTGGGACGCTGCCTCATCGTGGTTTGATGAGCAGTGCCATGTCCGTGCCCAGGATTCGAACCAATGAAACACTGGGCCGCCTGCAGCAGAGTGCACGGACTTAACCACTCGGCCACGGGGCCAGCCCCTAAAGGATAGCTTTTTCCAGATGGTTTTTTGGTTTTGATTTTGTTCTTTAAAGTAAAACTTTTGCATGATATCATCTCGTTGACCTAGCTTTGAGCAGAAGTGTCAGCATTAATAGAATCTCCTCCAATAACTTAGCTTTTTTTTCTTCTCCCTCATTCTAATATTTGTCGAAAGTTGTAGGACCAGAAAAGGTCCTTGTGTAATATACACATGCATTTAATTAAAGGGTACTGCCTATGGTACCAGAGTATGTGAAGTGAAACAGAGATGCTTAATCAGCCACAAAAGCTATTTACCGCTTCATAAACCTCAGTGCTCAGCATCATAAATATTATTACTGTTCTAGGACTTCAGAAAAGCAATGAAATATCAAAACTGATTTTTCTCTACTGTTGAAATATGGAAGGTTTTCCTCCTAATAGAACTTTGTAATGAAGCTAATATTTGGGAAAAGCATACATACCTGAAATTTTCAACTAGAACGTCATCAGAACAGACTTAAAAACAAATGAGGACTGTGTTGAATATGATGCCAGGAGGAAAAGGTTTTATCTCTGCTAAGTGTGACATTATGCTGAAGAATAATTCACACAATATAGTCATGTATTTATTGAGCACCTAGTGTGGGGCATGGGCTAATAGATGCTTTGCATACATTTATCTTTATAGCAATCCTGTAAACTAAGTTGGTTCTAGTGTTAGAACGAGGACATGGAGGCTCAGAGAGATTTAAGTCACACAGGTGTGTCTGATTACACGCCTACTCTTTCCTTTACTTCATACTGTTTATCAGATGAAAGCTTACATTGAAATAGTCACTTTTTTCATATTTATTTTTGCCGAATACCCATTAATATACCTGAAAAGTTAGTTGTAGCATGTTACTTCTTAAATTTTTAACCTTTTACTGGTTCCATATTCAACATTTATTAAGCAGCTAGTATATTCCTAACACTTACTAAGTATTATGAGGGCTGTAACCAAATAAGAAGACCCACTCTTCCCCCACTCAGAGTTTACAAACTGATAAGTTTTCCAGCCTATATACACAAAATTTTAAAGTGGAATCAAAGAGAACAAGGTTCTTTTTTTCCGTGTTCTTTGTTTGCCACAACCCTTCTAAATTGTCCCTCTGCTGTTGAGATGGGGAAGTGCATGCAAAAGCTAGAATACATAATCCAATTGACATCTATATGGTACAGTTTACAAGGATGAATAAGGAAGGAGTTCATAGTCTGGTTGAAATGCTTTGATGGAGGGGAAATTATGTGCAATGAGAAGAGGTAGTTAGTATAAGACCTCCTGAAGCAGGAGATGTTTTACAGAAAAACTGTCATTTGAACCAAGACAAAGAAAAGCTGGTTAGTACAGAATCTAAGAAAAGGCTTTTGTTAGGATTCTAACATTTTATTAACCCAAATGTTTATGTCTATCAATTGCTTATACTACACTTTCTTTTGTGCTCTACTGTGATTCTGTAGATCTTTGATTCTGGTAATATTTTCAAAAGGACCCTATGTTCTTTGTGAAAATGTCAGCAATAGAAATGAAAAAGTTTGGATTGTTCATGTTTGTTTAAGAAAATTTGCCCATCATTGTGTCTAGTTCCCTCATTTTGTACACAAAGAAGCCAAGGCCCAAACAAGCTGTGATGTGCTTATGTCAGATACTGTAAGTGTCAGTTCTGGGACTTGGCTTGACTTATAGTCCCGGTTTCTGTTCTGAAGCTCTAGTTGAAAAATTCATGAAGGTTGGTGGCAGTTTCATAACAAAAAAATAATTTATATTTCTCTTTATTGTTTTTCTTCATTGGCTTTCAGAGAGAAGTGATTGATGAAATATGAAGTAATGGAAATATCCATGGTAGAATATGGACAGTAATTTATTTAGGTAAAGCATGTGGAACCTTTGCCTCAGAAAGTTCAGCTTTCTAAAGTAGAGTCACTTAATTTCTGAATATGTTTATGTACATGTCATCCTTATAATGTATAATATATTATGAAGATGGCAAATTTAATAAAAAGCCTTACCATGTGAGGCAATAGTGGCAATTGAACTTGTAAGCTCAGGTTTATTCATACATTCTTCTTTTAACTGGCCTTTTAACTGAAGTGAAATTGATGGGAAAAGCATGAAGTTATGGAGAGTTTGGAATTGGGATGCCTTTGGTTGACTGTGATTATCATAATGTATTTCAGCCTTGAAACTGAACCCTGGATGACAGAGGAAGGCAGCTGAGATATAAGAAAATGCCAGAGAGGCAAAATAACCTTCAGTTAGTCTCTAAAAGAATGATTAAGCAGTTCAAAATGTAAATGCCAAATCCTATCACACAGCCATTTCCTAAGATTTTAAATGATCATAACTGTTCTTTTTCTGGTTCTAAAAATGCTGTTCAGTTCTCAATGGCATAAGAAAGTATTTGGGGTCTACTGTCATCTGCCATCTAGTTTCCTTACCCAGGAGATAGAGTGTGTGCAGATAAAGTCAAATAATTTCTGAAAAACAATGCAAATAACGTAAAAGCAAAAGGATAAAAGGTGTCCTCAGAATTTCCATAGTTAAGTCCAAGGAAGGGTTTAGTCTTGAAGTGTTTGAGGTCTTATTAATTCCATTGCTTCCTGACTAGTTACTCTTTCTCCTTCATCTGCCTTAAAATACTCAAAAGAAATTCAGGACCAAAAAAGAGAAAATGGCTAAGCAAAAATATCATGTTAACTGCCATTACAATTAGCACAAAGCTAGTGGTACCATATGTGCTAATTTTTGCTAGTGAGAATAACCTACAGCATATGTAAAATGAAGATATTAGATTAGATTAGATTGTGTCTAAGTCCCTTTCGTGTTTTAAAATCCTTACCAAGACCCTTAACCTATTGCACTGTTCTAAGTCCTAGCCATTCTCCATTTTATTCCACCCTATCCACCAGTCAGATTAATATCCAGGAAATCCTACATAAATTATCAATTCTTTTGTCTTTTAGTGAGTCCTCATTATATATATTCTAGTCCAAACTCTGGTACTACCTACCTATTCTACTCTTCTTTATGAATCTTTCCCTCTGGCCAATTTTTTTTATTTAATAGCCTTTCAACTCTGCTATGTGCACTCTAAATTGTTCCATACCCCTAATAAAATTTTGTCAAGTGACTTGATTTCTCTAGCGTTTAGTTTCTTCACCCTAATAAGAAACATAGCCGACCCGGTGGCGCAGTGGTTAAGTTCATGTGCTCCATTTTGGTGGCCCAGTGTTCACCAGTTTGGATCCCAGGCACAGACCTATGCACCGCTTATCAAGCCATGCTGTAGCAGGTGCCCCACATATAAAATAGAGGAAGATGGGTACGGATGTTAGCTCAGGGCTAATCTTCCTCAAAAAAAAAAAAAAAAGAAATGTCCTAATAAGAAAGAAAGGATTTAATGACACTTATACTTGTTTTAGTGATTTCTAATTTGCATACAATTTTTCCACCTATTGTCATTTTATCTTTATAATAACCCTTTAAAGTAATGAGTGTAAGAATTATACACATGTACGAATAGAAAGCCCCAGTCCATTAGGTGATTTGTATGACAGCTGCTCTCAAATTTTTAGTTTCAGAAAATACCATTTACAGTAGCACCCCCGAAAATGAAATATTTAGGTTTAAATCTAAGAACATATACACAGATCTATAGGTGAAAAACTATGAAATACTGATAAAAAAATCAAGATCTAAATAAATGGAGAGATATTCTGCATTCATGAATTGGAAGACTCAATATGGTTCAAATGTCAGTTTTTTCCAGTCTGATCTATAGATTCAACACAATCCCAATCAAAATCCTGGCTAGCTATTTTGTAGATATCAACAAACTGATTCTAAAGTTTATATGGAAAACAAAAGACCTAGCTTGGCCAACATAATACTGAAAATGAACAAAGTGTACTCACACTGCCTGGTTTCAAGACTTAATGTAAGGCTACAGTAATCAAGACAAAGTCTTATTGGTGAAAGAATAGACATGTAGATTAGTAGAACAGAATAGAGAGTCCAAAATAAATCCACACAAATATAGTATACTAATCTTTGACAGAAGAGCAAAGGCAATTCAGTGGAGAAACGATAGTCTTTTCAGTAAATGGTGCTAGAACAATTGGCTGTCCATATGCAAAAAATAGTGAACCTAGACACAGACCTTACAATTTATACAGTAATTAACTCAAAATGGATCATAGACTTAAATGTAAAATGTGGAACTATAACACTTATTGAGGAAAACAGGAGAAAATCTGTATGACCTTGGGTTTGGCAATGAGTTTTAAAATACGATGTTAGTAGCACAATCCATGCAAGAAAAAAATGGGTAAGTTGAGCTTAGATAAAATTGAAAACTTCTGCTTAATGCAAGACACTGTTAAGAGAATGAAAACGCAAGCCACAGATGGGGAGAAAATATTTGCAAAACACATCTGATAAAGGATTTGTATCCAAAATATATAAAGAACTCTTAATACTTGACAATAAGAAAACAAATCAACTCAAAAAATGAGCAAAAGATTTGAGGAGATATCTCATCAAATAAGATATTCAGATGGCAAATAAGCATAAATATTATAGCCACTTTGGAAAACAGTTTGACAGTTTCTCACAAAATTAAATGTAGTCTTACCATAAAAATCAGCAAGCATGCTCCTAAGTATTTATTTACCCCACTAATTTGAACACTTACATGCAACAAACCTGTACCCAATGTTTATAGGAGCTTAGTCATAATCCCCCAAAACCAAATGCAACCAAGATTTTCTTCAGTAGACAAAGTGATTAACTGTGGTACATCCATACATTGGAATATTATTCGGTGATAAAAAGGGAAAAGAGCTGTCAAACTGTGAAAAGACATAGATGAATCTTAAATGCATATTGCTGAGTTAAAGAAGCTAGTCTGAAAATGCCATGTACTGTTTGAGTCCAGTTGTACGACAGTCTGGAAAGGGCAAAAAGTCAGTAAAAAGATCAGTAGTTGCCAGGAGCCCCAGGGAGCAGGGAGTTGAGGGGAAGGTTTAATAGACGAGTCACAGGGACTTTTTCAGGGTAGTGAAACTATTATGTGTGATACTGTAATGGTGAATGTTAAGCATTTGTCAAAATCTATAGAACTTAGAGTGGACCTTATATATACAAATTTTAAAAACTTCATTTAGGAGATCAGGGATCCCAGGATGAAATGTAAAATGTGACAAAAGAATCTAAATGTATTACAAATATATGAAACAATCTCACTGAAGAGGGTGGAGGAATAAGGTGCTGATCTAAGTAACATTGAGAATGAGTGGAATCTGTAAGACGAAAAGACAAAAGGAACTATATACGTAAGCACTGTACTCTAGTTCATAAAGTTGTATCCTGTGGGGGACAGGGTATAGGTTAACAATTCTAAAACTACTATACATATGTTGATGGAAGCCAGGTTTCTCACTGTTGTAGTGGGAGTTACAGGTAAGCAAGGAGAAGTAGCTAGAATGATCCACAGGTAATGGTTTAGTATTGGGACATTAGTATGAACTCATGTTTAGCTTGATATAGATACAGATAGTTACATATAGAAATGTTTATAGATATGTGCATCTTCATGGGTTAGTAAACACACTTACATTGCTCTGTCACCTGAGAGGACCTAGAAGCAATGAAACCCCAGTAGCAACGACCACACCTAGAGCCCAGATTTTGGTTGTTTAATACCATTCTCCAATAAGAGGAACCAGGGCTTCTTTCTGGAGAAGCAGCTGATTCTTGCACTGGGACAGGAAATATACAAGAGGAGTCTGGAGCATCTTGTAGTGCCAGAAACTTAAGAAAGTGCTCAAAAAAATAAAACACAATAACAGGAGTATGCCAAAGGGACAAAAGAGCCAACTGAAAGATCTCCCAATGACCAAAGCTGGAACAATTTGAGCAACAAAATAAAGTAGTATTGGATTAAAACCCAAAGTATAAAGTAAAAATCCATGAAGTCCATACTGATATAAACAAATGATTGATGTGGCCTTGGGGAAGAATATCCGAATCTCCCCTGCCAAAAAATTCCAAATTATTTATTTAGATACCCCACCCTCAAGGAAGTCAGGCATAGCTCCCCACTCCTTAAGTTGAGCTGCTTATAGTGACTTTTCTCCAAAGAGTACAGTACAGGAAGGGTGAGTACAGTACAGGAAGGGTAACTACAGTGGAGAAACATGCCAAATTTTGCCTCATGCTAGGTGATCAAGGTCAACATCAGCAGTGATAAGTCAGGTTGATAGTATATACCCTTGATATGATAGGAAAAAAATGGTACTTTACCCTGTGTGGTTTTTCTCCCTCAAACATATTATCCCAGTCTAATCATGAGAAATCAAATCACACTTTAACAAAATATCTGACCAGTAATCCTCAGAACCTTCAAGATCACTGTAGTAGGTTGAATGGTGAAGCCCCTCAGAAGATAAGTTGATGTCCTAAGCTCCAGAACCTGTGAATGTGACATTTAGAAAGAGGATCTTTGCAGATGTGTTTAAGTTAGGGATCTTAATATGTGATCAGCCCGGATTTTCTAGGTGGGCTCTAAATCCGATGACGTGTCCTTATAAAACACAGAAGAGAAGACATAGATATAGAGAGGACAGAAGCAGAGATTGGAATGATGCAACCACGAGCTGAGGATGCCAAAAGCCATTAGAAACTGTAATAGGCAAGGAATGATTCTCCCTGAGAGCCTTCAAAGAGTGTGGCCCTGCTGAAACCTTGAGTTCAGGCTTATAGCCTCTAAAACTATAAGAGAATAGATTTGGTTTTTTAGGACATCAAGTTTTTGGTAATTTGTTACAGCAGCCACAGGAAGCTAATACATCAAAGTCATCAAAGACAAGGAAGGTCTGGGGAACTCTCATAACTGAGAGTAGCCTAAGGAAACGTAACTTCTAAATGTAAATATGATGTCCTGGATGGGATCCAGAACAGAAAAGAAAAGGTTACATTGGAGGAAAACTGAGGATACCTGAATAAAGTATAGACTTAAGTTAATAATAATGTCTTTATATTGCTTCATTAATTGTGTCAAATGTGTCATAACATACAAGATGTTAATAAGAGTAACTGAGTGTGGAACATGTGGGAACCCTCTGTACTATCTTCACAAATTCTCTACACATTTAAAACTGTTCTAAAATAAAAGATGTATTAAAAAAGAAAGAAAAGAAAAAGGTACCTTTCCTGAGAATGAAATGAATCCTGAATATTCCACCACCAGAGCAAGGGTTTCCTTATTTTTCCAGTTATGTGCTGGGGGAAGATTACCTGTTAACAGGATTCCTCTATTCCTCAAACAGACTGTATAGTCAGCCTTACCATTCAAGGCAGGTGAGGCCACTGGGGAAACAGACCTATCCAGCTATGTAGGAAATCGGTGCAAGTCACCCATTATAAATGAAGTAGGCCTTGGGCTTTCTTACTGTTGTCCTTCTTTCCTTCCTGAAAAATTCACAATGAAAGTCATGAGATGGGGTCGAGGAAGGTAGGTATCTGTGCTAGGGCTTCTTGGAGAAATGGCTGATTCTACGTCTGGGCAGAGAAAAAACAGAACAAGATATGTCAGACACAGCTTCCAGTACCAGAAAGTAAGTAATCGCTCAAAAAATGAGGAGTTATATCTAAAGGATGCAGAAGCCACCTTGAAGGGGCACCGACTGGCCAAGTTTGAACAATTTGACCATCAAAATAATACTCATTATCAAATTATAGCCCATTGAATCAAATAGAAATTCATGAATCCATAGTGATACAATAAATTAATGGAGAGAAGAAAAGGAGTAATGGAATTAGAAAAATCACAATTTGGGAACTAGTATAGTATAATTAGTTACCCATGAAATATCAGTAGATGCTAAAACTAATGGGTAGAAATTTGAGGAAGGGGCTGTTTATGTATTCTCAAAGTATCTCCTCACAAGATATCTGTTAATTACAAAAGAAAAAAGAGGAACTTTACAGTGGGGAAACCTGGCAGATACCACTCTAACCAAGTGATAAAGTTAATGTTAATAGTAATGGAACAAAAGACAATCATGTACTACCTAATAGGATGCAGTGTGAGGAACATGATATCTTTTCTATGATACTTCCACCAAAAAGCATAATCTTGAGGAAATATCAGAGAATTCCAAATTGAGAGGCCTTCCACAAGATACCTAGCCTGTAACCTTCAAATGTTTAAAGATCATGAAAGTCAAGGAAACACTTAAGAATTGTTCCAGATTTAAAGAGACTACAGAAACATGACAGTTAAATGCAACCCATGATACTAGATCTGATCCTTCTACTACAACAGACATTAGTGGGATGATTGGTGAAACTTGAATAGCGTGTATAAATTACGGGGTACTATTGTTTCATTGTTATAGGTAATGTTTCATTGTTAATTTGTTGATTTTGATGGTTGTATCATGGTGATTTGGGAGAATATCTTTGTTGGAGGCATTACAAACCTAAACTTTCAAAGATGATGGGACATAATATCAGCAACTTACTCTCAAAGAAAGTTCTTCAGAAAATAAGATTCTTTGTACTATTCTTGAACTTTTCTGTAGGTTTGAAATTACTTTGTAAATTATCTTTAAACATTTTTGATAAAAGCCAATGTGAGTTGAGAGGATGACAGGAGGAATATTTTCATTCAGAACAGCTCTTATCAAGTAAAGATTCCCCAGACCTTGAGGAAAACCGAAGACATTAAAGGAAAATCCTAAGATGATCAAATATCAATTCTAGAAGAGCTCATGGAAAGAATTTTTTGTAAGAAAAAAATATAAATAGCCATGGAAACTTTATATTGGGTGAATTTTGGTAGTTAGTACTTCTCGTTGGCCTGCCTCATTGCCAAGGGTGGGAGTGGAAGCCTAGCTGCCTGTTGGGTGCTGCTAGATGGGGAGTAGGGAAGGAAAGGTGTCGAGGTGCCAACTAGCACTACTTTGTACCGTCTTGTTCTGCCTGGAGGGTTGGAAGTTTAGCAATGAGCAGGTCCTGCTAACATGAGGGAAGCACGGAGAAAGGACAGTTTTTTAGAAGTAAGGAAAGAACATTGAGGAGAAGCTACCAGCGATGAGGAAAAGAGTTAAATTTTCAGATAGGATTTATAGAATGACTCCAACTATACCGTTCTGCTACCCTAAACTATGATTCTTCACATCTTAAGGCATGTAGTCTCTGTATGCAGTTTTAAAAGGACCATTTAATCCATTATATTTCATCCAGCAATCAGAATCTAGGTAAGGAATGTAATAAAGGACAGTTAATTGGATCTCCTCAAAGTTGGAGTTAACAATCCCAAACCAAAGAAGCTGTAGGAGTTTTTTCATTAACAATAAATATCATCAGAGGGCAGATCATTGTGACTTGACCTGAAATACTGTGATTTTTTTTTATTCCCTGCAAAATTGCTAAAAATGACTGTTCTCTCCTATGTTGCTAGTCACATATGTAATTGCTACTAAACCAACAGTACATCTTTGCTCCATATTAGTCTGGTTTAAAATTGAAGATAGCTAGAATCTCTGACAATCACATTACAGTTGTTAAACTATTTAAAAATGGCTGAGTTTTCCTCATTTAGAAGTTGAAAGCCCAAAACATAATAACAAACATAACAACTCCCTCTTTGGAAACCATGTGATTAACAGTACCTTAAAAAATGTGGGGGCCAGCCTGGTGGCGCAGCGGTTAAGTTCCCGCGTTCCGCTTCAGCGGCCCCAGGTTCGCCGGTTTGGAACCCGGATGCAGACATGGCACCGCTTGGCAAGCCACGCTGTGGTAGGCATACTGCATATAAAGTAGAAGAAGATGGGCACAGATGTTAGCTCTTCCTCAGCAAAAAGAGGAGGATTGATAGCAAATGTTAGCTCAGAGCTAATGTTCCTCAAAAAAAAAAATTAAGTAAAAAATTTTAAATATAGTGCTTATGTTCTTTGGATGATTGAAGAATTGATTAAAGTACCTGGAATACAGTATGTGCAACAGATATTTGCCTTGAAGTGAATGTTGAATAATATTAAAAGATTGGCATGAATTTCTCATTGAGAGAAATGTCTTACCTGTATTACTCAATTCTTCTTCTCTAGTCAGTAGAAAATTTGGAATGTGATATAAATGGAAGGCACTCATGGTACTCTTGAATTGAAATCACATAGAGAGGAGGAAACCTGATCATTAAACAGCAAGGTCAATTTCATTTTCTCTGCCACAACTTAAAAAATATGGCATAGAGCGCAGCTGCAGTGGTCACTGCCCATTTTAGAAAGGACTTTTAAAATCTATCACCATTTGAAATACTCTGTTACTAAATTTATTATGCTGCCAGTAGCTGGTGGCAAACTAGAGAGTGATTGACATGGTATATGGCCTAGTTTACTTTTTTAGTTCATAGGAGAAATCCTTTCCAGTTCATAGATTTTTATTTTTTATATTGTTAGATACCTGTGGCTGCCAGAAAAATAGAAATTCTGCCTATTTATGGCAGAATTCCTCCTTTGTGACCAATTTTCTTTTCTTTTTCTTCCCCAACCCCACCCAAAGCCAATATTATGAGAAGATTGGTACATCTGAGTTTATAAGATTGGAAATCTCTCTAAAGTCAGCCCATCTAGGTGCACAAATACCTTGGTTACAGGAAATGACAGTCATGCCATATAATAATTTCCTATAGGAGCTGGAATATAGCAAAATAGAACAGCGTGAAATGTGAAGAAGAACATGGCAGTGAAGCTTTTCTGTTTTTCAAGAGAAGGACTCCTTTACCTTAAGAAGCTAATCATTAAAGTACCCAAAGGAGATGAGGCAGCAAGTACTCTTCTGCTAAGTTTTCTGCTAGGATGCTTTGGATTTTCAGCTAGGTTACCTGCTTTAAATATTCTGCAATTGTCCCAGTTTGTGATTAGGATGTTGGTAAGCAAAATTTTAATGCAAAACTCCAGAGGAAATCTATAATGTCATAAATTTTGTTTTTATTTAAAGGTGTAGATGAGAAAAAGAGGATAGCCTTAAATCATTGACTATTTCTTAATAAATCAGCAACTATAAAGTTTTTAAAACTATCTGAACTAAAGAGCCATTTTTTCCTTTAATAATCTAAATTCAATCTATTTGTTTTCCTTGCAAATACTAATTATCTAAAACTTAGCAGAGGTAGAAAAATAAGGGCCAGGAGTGATTGAAATTTTTGACATACATGTTTTCTTAATGCTATTGGTTATAATGATATCCACTAATATTTTTTTATCTGTTACAATTTACAAAGCATAGATTCTTAGAACCCCATGAATTTTGTAGTTTGTGAAGCAGTATCGCTGGGACTTTTGAGGTGAAAACATAGTACATTTTTGGGCTGGCACCATGGTGTAGTGGTTGAGTTTGGCGTGCTCTACTTCAGTGGCCCAGGTTTGCAGGTTCAGATCCCAGGCATGGACCTACACCACTCATCAGCCATGCTGTGGTGGTGACCCACATACAAAATAGAGGAGGATTGGCACAGATGTTAGCTCAGGGCCTAATCTTTCTCAAGCAAAAAAAGAGGAAGATTGTCAACAGATTTTAGCTCAGGGCAAATCTTCCTCAGCAAAAAAAAAATACCACAAAACCTAGTACATTTCTTCTTTTTTCCATCCTATCCTCAGATTTCATGTGCCTCAAGATTTTAAAGAGTTGTAGAGACACTTTATTGCACTAAGAGAATCCCCTGTGAGAAAGATTTTCACCTGTTTGACCAGGACTGTTGACAGAGTGATTGAATTCCTCCAAGGAGGATGAGCTGTTTTGTCAGCTGAAGTGACATGCTTTAGGGAAGTGGCAGTCTCAGGTGTTAGTAACACACTGCTTTGCTATACAGCTAATAGAAGTTTATAAGAACATACAGTTTTTTATTTGCAGCTTGGAGTGAGTTTGAAATTAGAATATTTTACTTACCATTTTAAGCAGTGAAAATGTTAACATTAAGTAGCTGCTGTGAAATATGTGCTTTTTTCTGTGAATGGCAGTAGTACTTCCCCATAGCATCCATCAAGTCAGCTGCTCCAAGGAGCTTTCACATTCTCTGTGCATCCTGAGACCTAATTTTAGCAAATACAAGTCATACTGAACTCTTCCAAATTCAGTTTGATATCCTAACAGGAAATGACAGTGGAACATAGTTTGGACCTTTCAGATCTGCATTTTTTATAGCTGATTACTTCTGATTAAGTCCCATTTTGATCATTTTAGGCTAAGCTGGAATTTTGATCTTCAATGTCAGTATGATAGTGATCAGTCTGCTGGGGCATTCTCTATGCTGTAGTACCTGGTGCTTTTTGGACTGAAGTATACGTGTGTATATGTCTATTCTTCCCTTCCTTCTTCTTTCCCTCCCTATATTCCTTTCTTCCTTCTTTATAATCTTTTCTTCTCTTTTCTTCTTCCTCATGACATTTAGATTTTCCTCTTATTCCCCAATGGCCCATACACTCTTCTCTCCCGCCTTTTAATTTTTTTCCAATTTTTTTATTGTGGTTAAATACATTTAGCATAAAATTTATTATCTCACCCATTTTAGGTGTACAATTAGTATTAAGTACATTCATAACGTTGTTGAATCATCTCCACCATCCATCTCTGTAACTCTCTTCGTCTTTAAAACTGAAACTCTATACCTATTAAACGATAACTCCCTATTCCGCTTTCTCCCCAGCCTCTGGCAACCATCATTCTACTTTCTGTCTCTATGATTTTGACTAGTTTAAGTACCTTATATAACTGGTATCGTACACTATTTGTCTTATTGTGTCTGGCTTATTTAACTTAGCATAATGTCTTCAAGTTTCATCCATGTTGTAGGGTATATCAGAATTTCCTTCCTTTTTAAGGCAGAATGATATTTTATTGTACATGTATACCTTATTTTGTTTATTCATCTGTCAGTCAACACTCAGTTAGCTTTCTTTCTTTCTATTTTATTGAGGAAGATTAGCTCCGAGCTAACATCTGCTGCCAATCCTCCTCTTTTTGCTGAGGAAGACTGGCCCTAAGCTAACATCCATGCCCATCTTCCTCTACTTTTTTTATATGTGGGACACCTACCACAGCATGGCTTGCCAAGCAGTGTCATGTCCACACCTGAGATCCGAACTGGCGAACCCCGGGCTGCCAAAGTGGAACATGCGCACTTAACCGCTGCACCACTGGGCCAGCCCCTCAGTTTGCTTTCTTGTTTCATCTTTTGTAAGTAGTGCTGCCAGGAACATGAATGTATAAATATCTCTTTGAGTCCCTGCTCTCGGTTCTTTTGGGTGTATACCCAGAAGTGGGATTGCTGGACAAGGTGATAATTTTATTTTTAATTTTTGAGGAACCACCCTATTGTTTTCCACAGCAGCTTGAATTGTTTTAAATTCACATCAACAATGCACAATGGTTCCAAGTTTTCCACATCCTCACCAACATTTGTTATTTTCTGTTTTTTTTTTAATATTAGCCATCCTAATAGGTGTGAGGTGCTATCTCATTGTAGTTTGGATTTGCATTTCCCTAATGATCAATGATGTTAAATCTTTTCATGTGCTTATTGGCAATTTATATATCTTCTTTGGAGAAAAGTCTATTAAAATTGCCCAGTTTTTTTTCTTTTTTTGATGAAGATTAGCCCTGAGCTAACATCTGCTACCAACCCTCCTCTTTTTGCTGAGGAAGACTGGCCCTGAGCTAATATCCATGCCCATCTTCCTCTACTTTATATGTGGGATGCCTCCCACAGCATGGCTTGCCAAGTGGTGCGTAGGTCTGCACCTGGCATCTGATCTGGTAAACCCCAGGCCACCAAAGCAGAACACGTGAACTTAACCACTTCGCCACCAAGCTGGCCCCTCCTTTGCCCAGTTTTTAATTAAGTTGTTTGGGTTTTTTTGTTGATGAGTTTTAGGAGTTTTCTATATATTCCGGATAGTAATCCCTTATCAGATAAATGATTTGCAAATATTTTCTCCCATTCTGTGGGTTGCCTTTTTACTCTGTAGATAGTGTCTTTTTACCCCTCTCCAAAGCCCCAGTACATAGTTATATATTGTAGTTGTAGGTCTTTCTAGTTCTTCTATGTGTGGTGCTTGGAGTATCATCTTCCATCCCTTCACTCTGAGTCTGTGTTTGTCTTTGGGACTGAGGTGTGTTTCCTGGAGGCAGCATATTGTTGGGTCTTGTTCTTTAACCCATCCTTCCACTCTATGTCTTTTGATTGGAGAGTTCAATCCATTTACATTTAGAGTGATTATTGAAATGTGGGGACCTAATGCTGCCATTTTATCTCTTGTTTTCTGGTCCTTTTGCGTTTCCTTTGTTTCTCGTCCCATGATTTTTGGACTACCAATTCAGGTAGGTAGTTTTCTATATTGGCTTTCTTCTTTTTTGTAATTTGTGTCTTTATTTTTGTTATTTGTTTAGTCGTTACCATGTTCTTTGTATGAAACATCTCATAGATGAGATAGTCCATTTTCTGATAGCCTCTTATTTCCTTAGATTAAGCCATTCCATCTCTTTCCTCTTCCCCTTCTAGGTTGTTATTGTCAGATTTTTTTTTTCTTACTTCTTGTGTTGTGAGTTTGTAGTTAAAGTGACAAGATTATATTTATTCTTGGTGTTTCCCTTCCTTTTATCTTTAATGTTATACTTAGCCTTTGCTAACCTGTTCTGATGGAGAGCTGCAACCTTTTGATTTTGTCTTTCTACTTATCTCCTTTGCTCTAGGTTTTGTAGCCCCTTTCCTTTTTTTGTTTTTTCAGGTATGAGGGTCTTCCTGAGCATTCCTTGTAGAGGAGGTCTTGTGGTGATGAACTCCCTTAACTTTGCTTTTCTGGGAAGGTTTTTGTTTCTCCATCATATTTGAAGGATATTTTTGCTGAATAGAGTATTCTTGGCTGCAAGTTTTTGTCCCTCAGAATTTTGAATATATCATTCCACTCTCTTCTAGCCTGTAAGGCATCTGCTGAGAAATCTGCTGACAGCCTTATGGGAGTTCCTTTGTGGGTTATTTTCTTCTGCCTTGCTCCCCTTCGTATTATCTCTTTGTCATTGACTTTTGCAAGCTTCACTACTATATGCCTTGGGGGTTGGTCTTTTTACATTGATAAAGTTTGGAGATCTATTAGCTTCTGTCACATGGAGTTCCATCTCTTTCCCCAGGTTTGGGAAGTTCTCAGCTATTATTTCTTCGAACAAGCTTTCTGCCCCCTTCTCCTTCTCTTCTCCCTCTGGATACCTATAATCCTTATGTTGCATTTCCTAATTGAGTTGGATATTTCTCGGAGAGTTTCTTCATTTCTTTTTAGTCTTAGTTCTCTCTCCTCCTCTATCTGCAGCATTTCTATATTCCTATCCTTCAAATTGCTAATTCTGTCTTCCATATTATTGACTTTACTGTTCAGAGAGTCCAGATTTTTCTTAATCTCCTTCATTGTGTTCTTCATCTCCACATTTCTGATCATTTCTTCTTTATAGTTTCAAGTTCTTTTGTGATGTAGCTCCTGAACTCGTTGAGTTGTCTATCTGTATTCTCTTGTAACTCACTGAGTTTTTTAATGATGGCTGTTTTGAATTCATTGTCATTTAGGTTATAGATTTCAGTGTCTTTGGGATTGTTTTCTGGGTACATGTCATTTTCCTTCTGTTCTGAAGATTTAATATATTTTTTCATACTGCTTGATGGCATGGATTTGTGCGCCTACATAGAGATAGAGTTTAGTTACTGCTTCCACTTGCTCTACTGGAGGGGGATGGGCAGCAGCCATGTAATCTGTACCTACCAGGATCCCTGTCAGCTGTTGCTGACCAGACCTAGGCCCCTCTTCATGGTCACAGTGGCCCTGTGGGGTCTCTTGTCAGCTGTGGGGACAATCTCAAGGCAGCCTTGGGTTGCTGGTGCCTACCGTCACAGACTGCCTAGACATGCTCCCTCCTTAGGGTCTTCAGCGGTGTTATGGGCTTTCACAGCAGCCGGGAGCAGGTTCACCTAGACTTGCAGCTCTGCCACCATCAGGGCCCACAAGATCTCACTTGTCTACCATACGCTGCAGCAGAGCTATGGGTATCTACTGCAGGCTGTGGTTAGCTCACCCAGCTGTGCTACTTCTGCCCCGGGGCTTTCCAACCTCATGATTGCCAGGCAGGGCCTCTCCACTAACGTTGTGCAGAGGCTTTCCCTGCTGTTGCTGTGGGACCATGGATTTTCCCCCTGGACCATGGAGCAGTCTTGCTGTGGCTCCAGCTTGCCACCACCCACTCTTACGGTCTCTCCTGCCCCCTTGAGGCCTCAGCAGGACTTTGTGTGTTAGAGGCCGGTGGCGGGTTGCTGCACCAGCCAGGCTCCTTTTGCCCCAGGGCCTCCCGGCGTTCTGAATGCTGGGTGGGGCCTCTCCACTAATGCCAAGTAGAGGCTTTCCCCGCGGCTGCTGTGGGACCGTGGATGTTTCCCCTGGACTGTGGAGCAGTCTTGCTGGGGCTCCAACTTGCCACCGCCCACTCACATGGTCTCTCTGGGTCTCCCTTGCCCCCTCGGGGCCACAGCAGGACTTTGTGTGTTAGAGGCGGCTGGTGGGTTGATGCACCAGCCAGGCTCCTTTTGCCCCAGGGCCTCCCAGCTTTCTGAATGCTGGTCGAGGAGGCCTCTCCACTAATGCTGAGTAGAGGCTTTCCCTGCGGCTGCTGTGGGACCATGGATTTTGCCGCTGGGCTAAGGAGCAATTGTAGGGGGCTTGGGTAGAGCTGTGGTCACCTGTTTCCACTGTTGCGCTGCTGATGTGCACACTCACCCACCTTTTGTGCTGTGACGATGCTATGAGCATGTTAGCCAGTAGAAAGTCACTTGCAGATACTAGGCTGTCCAGGAGTCAGAGAGTTTTCACCTATCTCCACCTCCTCCCAGGTGGAAGTCTGTCCACCTTCCGATGTATAGCAGCACGGGTCTCTCAGGTGTCCTGAGATGCTGTGTGGATATCCTTTGTTGACTGATGAATGTCCAATTAGTTGTAGTGCAAAGGGGGAGAGACAAAGAAAATTGCGCACTCTGCCATGTTGCTGATGTCACTCCCATATACGGCTTTTTTTATGTTGACGTATTTCCTTCTATTTCTAGTTTAAGTGCTTTTATCATGAAAGGGGTTGAATTTTGTCACATGCTTTTTCTGCTTCAATTGACATGGTCATGTGGCTTTTTACTTTCATTCTGTTAATATAGTCTGTTACATTGATCAATTTTCATATTCTGAACCATCCTTGCATTCCAGGAGTAAATCCTACCTGGTCATGGTGTATAGTTCTTTTAATATGAATTTGGTTGGCTACTATTTTGTTGAGAATTTTTGCTTCAGTATTCATAAGATATATTGGTCTGTAGTCTTCTTTTTTGTAGTGTCTTTGTCTGGCTTTGATCAGAGTAATGCTGACCTCATAGAATCAGATAAGAAGTATTCCCTCCTCTTCAGTTTTTTGGAAAAGTTTCAGAAAGACTGGTATTAGTTCTTCTTTAAATGTTTCATTGATTTCACCAGTGAAGCCATCAGACCTACGGCTTTTCTTTTTTGGGAGATTTTTGATTACTGAATCAATCTCCTTACTATTTATAGGTCTATTCAGATTTTCTGTTTCTTTGTGATTAGCCTCATAGGTTTTGTGTTTCCAGGAGTCTGTCCATTTCACCTAGGTTATCAAATTTGTTGATGTGCAGTTGTCCATAGTACTCTTTATAATCCTTTTTATTTTTGTAGAATTGGTAGTAATGTCCGCACTTTCATTTCTGATTTTAGTAACTTGAGTCTTCTCTCTTTTTTCTTAGTCTATGTAACTAAAGGTTCATCAGTGTTGTTGATCTTTTCAAAGGACTCACTTTTGGTGTTATTGATTTTCTCTATTGTTTTTCTCTTCTCTATTTCATTAATCTCTGCTCTAATCTTTATTATTTCCTTCCCTATGCTAGCTTTGGGCTTAGTTTGTTCTTCTTTTTCTAGTTCCTTAAGTTGTAATGTTACGTTGTTGATTTCAGATTGTTGTTACTTTTTGATGTAAGTGTTTCTAGCTTTTCTCCATAACACTGCTTGCCCTGCATCCCATAAGTTTCGGTATGTTGTGTTTTCACTTTCATTCATCTCTAAGTATTTTCTAATTTCCCTTGTGATTTCTTCTCTGAACCCTTGTTTGTTGAAGAGTGTGTTGTTTAATTTCAACAAATTTGTGAATTTTTCAGTTTTACTTCTGTTGTTGGCTTCTAACATCATCCTATTGTAGTTGGAAAAGATATTTTGAATGATATTTATCTTTCTAAATATGTTGAGGCTTACTTATGGTCTAACATATGGTCTATCCTGGAAAATATCCCATGTGCACTTGAGAAGAATGTGTATTCTTTTGTCGGGTAGAGTGTTCTGTACATGTCTATTAGATCTAATTGGTTTATTGTAAGTCCTCTGTTTCTTTATTGATCTCCTGTCTGGTTGTTCTATCTTATTTTTAGTGGGGTATTGATGTCTACAACTATTATTGTAAAACTGTCTATTTCTCCCTTCAATTTTGTCAGTTTTTGCTTCATATATTTTATGGTCTATCAATAGGTGTGTAAATGTTTATAATTGTTATGTCTTCTTGCTGTATTGCAAGGCAGGAAGAAGGACACTGCCAGTCACACCTTTATCTCTCTAATAGGGAAAACAAAAGCATTCCTTCAATTAATCCTCAATTCTCTACATTCAGCAAACTTAGCTTATATCACATTGTCACCTGTCTAGTTTTTGATGAGAGAAAACGAGTGTTTTAAAGAGCAGTGAATCATTAATATGCATTCTCCATCTGCAAAGTTAAATATTTAAAATAGCTCTTCATTGTAAACATATCACTTACAACTTTCATTTACAAACATTGACAAATAGTTTATGGCTTATTTCAGGTACTCCCAAATTCTTTGTAGGAGAAATATTCACTGTTGAAGTTTTAGCTTATAAAGCTATGTATGCAGATAAAATAGGAAGAGAAACATTCTGTTTCTTCTTATTTAAAAACAAAAATCTATGTCATTGAAACTAGGTGGATACAGCTATAAAACATAAGCTCATTCTTACCATTCTAACATTTTGGTTTCTTATTGAAATAGATGTTCCTCCTATAGACATAACCGTTAAGATATGCCGTCTGATTCATTGTTGGAATTTTTCAGTTCTATTTTTGACTTAATGATGCTTTTTATAGTGCTCTGATGGAATTTACTAGCCTACAGTCTTGATGCAGTTTTTTATGTTAATATTAGTCAGTTTTCAGTATTAAATAGTTCCATGGTAACCTACATGGAGAATGGTTTCTGCTTAAATGAAACAGGAAATGGTGAGTCATTAATAATAAGGTTAAGGTATTTGAATGTTTGAGAAGAGTTAATTAAACAGACTTGAAAGAAGAACATGTTTTTCTTCAAAGCAGCCGTTGTCTCCAAATCTAATAAAAATGAAGACACAGCCGTTCTTACTATATATTCTATAGAGATTTTGTTGATTTCGAACTGTCATTTTTTCCTCCTTAATACTGGCTACTATCTTTTGTTGTATATACATAATGCTTATTTTAATATTACAGTCTTATATATGAGGAAATATACAGCTTAATAAAAACTTGGAAAACAGGCCATTGAGGTAATCATTTATCAGAAATAGTTCTGACCACCAATGTTGCCTGTGCATATAAGTCATAAGGTCACCCTGAGGGGCACTGTTTATAAGCTCAATCATAATATAAGTTTATTAAAGCCACAGGAAAATTAATATTCAATGCTTCTACTCTTTTATTTCTCAGATGCTTTAACTTAGAAGTACTTTAGGACTTTGGCCTACTATTCATTTATTGATAGTAATTATTAATTGATGAGCTGGGATTTGATGTCAACTGTTCTGTGTTAACTAGTTTATTTTGTTTTTCATATCCTGCTTTTCAAATTGTGTATATTATATAATTTCATCAAAGCACCAATTTTACTTTATAAAGCATTTTTTCCTTAATGAAGTGTACATCGAAGGTACAATTAGTTTACTTCCCTATAGCCAGGAATGAACCAGGGCCAAGTTCAGAAACTCATGTAACCCTGGACTAACATTCAGCATCCATTCTAGAAATTGATAGTGTTTAATTTTTAGTTCATATTATTGATGTGCCAGATGGTATATATCTCTATGCATACTACATAAGAACTCTAAGTTTCCACTCAAGACTTAATAGTCTTTATATTTTGTGTTTATATTGCATGTGTTTAATACATTTCATTGTGCATGCATAATGGTTTATCTTTCCTCTATCCTCAGAACAATCATGGGAAATAAATAAACATTATCTTTTAGGTAAACTGAGGTTCATTAAGATTGAGTGTTTTGCTTGGACAAAAATTCTGGTCTCTTGACTTCTTGTTAATCCTCTGTCTGGTACTCTACAGAAAGAACAGTAATTGTAAAATATTTCATGATAATAGATGTCAAACTACTCTAATACTAATAATTCTTTATTTGCACAGCACTGGCAATTTTTAGAGCACTTAAAGTTAATTTGGAAAGTGAAGTTTTTGTGCTCACTACTGTTTCTTTTATTAGACTCATGCATTCATTAGATACAAAATACCTCTCTGTGCTAGGTGCTGGATTTGCTGCTGAGGTACAAAAATAGTCCCTGCCTTCAAGGAGATCAGGCCATCAAGACGCTGTTGGATGATCTAACAGCTGTGGACAATGTGATATTAGCTAAGTTTGCAGAGGGCAGAGAAATGAGAGTTATTTGAAAGAATGCTTTTGTTTTTCTTGTTAGAGAGATAAAGGTGTGACTGGCACTGTCCTTTTTCCTGCCTTGAATGCAGAGGTAATGCCAGCATCTACAGCAGCAGCTTTGAAGGGACAAATCAACACACTCAATGGAGCAAAAAGATAGAAAGAGCCTTGGTCTTTGATGTCCTTTTTGTGCCTCTGTACCAATCCTAGACTACCTACTTCTGGACTCTTGTGTGAGAGAAAACTATTAAAGCCCTATTTGTTTAAGTCACACATAAGTCAGATTTTCAGTAACTTATAGACAAATATATATTCTCTCTGTCGCTCAATTTTTTTACTTTTAATGGAAATTTAGCATACACAGTAAACAACAGTATAATGAATCCTCATCACCCAGCTACAGTAGTCATCAATATTTGGCGAACTTTAGTACATTCTTGCATTTTCTTCCTTAGTAATTAGAACTCAAGTTAAGGAATTCCATAATAAAAGTATGTGAAAATACTGTGGAAGCACAGGGAAAATAGTGACTATCTTGGCCTGAGGTAAAGAGAGAGGCTTGTCAAGAAAGACTTCACAGAGAAGGTGACATCATCAGAGCCTTTAAGGGCAGTTAAAGATTAGAAGAAAGAGCATTGCTAACATGTATAAAGGGCCTTTGAAAAGCATGATATATTCAAAGCATGGGAAATAGATTACTGTGGCTAGAGTATAGAGTTTATCAGAGATAAGCATCAAACTCATTTGTGTTTAACAAATGAGTCTGAAAAGATGATTAGGTGCCAAATTGTAAAGGAACATATATAACATACTAAGAAATTTGAAGCTCATCAGGTAGGTACCAGGAAGTGAAGAATGTGATTAGGTCTTGGAAAAATAACATTGGCAGTAATAGAGCCTGTTATTTTGGAGTAGAGGATAGAGAGGGAAGATGGTAAACTGTGCCAATGGTCCAAATGATAGAAAGACATTTAATGATAACTGCAGTGGGCTTGGGCAGGGAGAAATATTAAGAGATATTTCAGAGGAAAAATCACCATGATTTGGTGCCTGGCTAGAATATGGAGAAGGGAGTCAGAGTCACAATGACTTGAGTAGATGTGATGATGCTATTATTGGAGAAGTAATATAGCAGAAGACAGGTTTGGGGCAAGCACGGATGATGAGCTCTGTCTTTTAAGTTTGAATTGCTGATAGGACATTCAGGGAGAGGTATCCAGTATGCCAAGTGGAAATATAGGACTGGACTTTAGGAGAGTCTCACAGTAGATGTCCACAACTTCTATTTCCTGCCGGATATGTCGTATGTAGTTTGTTTATATATGAATGTGTGTATGTATACATGTATACACACACATGCATATATATACACATATACAGTTGATCCTCATAATTCATGGATTCCGTATTTGAAAATTCACCTACTTGCTAAAATTTATTTGAAACTGCCAAATTAATAATGTGGTGCTTTCACAATGATTTGCAGACATGTGCAGAGTGGTGAAAAAATTTGAGCTGCCTGATGTGCACGTTCTCACTGAGGTCGAGCAAGGAGACACTCTGCCACCTTATTTTAATTCTCATGTGTAAACAAGCATCCTTTTTGCAGTCTCTCTAGTGCCACATTTTTGTGGCTTTTTTGTGTGATTTTGCTGTTTAACATGGCCTCCAAGTGTCTGTGGTATTCCTAAGCACAAGAAGGTTGTGATATGCCTTATGGAGAAAATATGTGTGTTAGATAAGGTTTGTTCAGTCATGATAACATTATGCTATTGGCTGTGAGTTCAATTTGAATGAATCAACAGCATATATTGAATAAGGTGTCTTTAAATGGAAGTACACATAAAATAACTTAGGTATCGATTGGTTGATGAAAATCTAAGCAGCACTTTGTATAAGACTAACCCTGTATTTCCCGGTTCCTAGAAGCATTACAAGCACAGTATTCACTAATTCAGTGTTAATGGAAACTGTATACAGTCATGCACTACATAAGGACGTTGTGGTTAATGACGGACCACATATACAATGTAGTCCTGTAAGATTAGTACCATACAGCCTAGGTGTGTAGTAAGCTATACAATCTAGGTTTGTGTAAGTACTTGTGATGTTTGCACAATGACAAAATCGCCTAACAATGCATTTCTTAAAATAGATCCCCATCGTTAAGTGACGCATGACTATAGGACATAACTACTGCAAACAATGAGAATTAACTCTATGTGTGTGTGTATAAAATCTGCTACTCTTTTGTGAATAATCCTTACATTTGTACAGTGTAGACATTAGTTCCAATTTATGCTTGAGATTATGATCACAAGAAATATGTAACTCTCTTTTCTTGTTGAAAAATAGATGCATATCAGACAAAAACAGTTTGGTGTTTTAGATCAGATGGATGATTTCCTAAGCCACCAGGTTTTTCATAAAATGGAGTATTGAAGAAGTACAGGTGACATTGACTGACAGCATCCAAATGATCATCTGTAGCACATTTGAGCTTAACATGGTTGTCAACATCATATTGGTGGTCTGCTGGTTTCTTTTAGAGCTTGATGTTATTTTCTTTAGCAAGCACAGGGACTGTAACATTTTCAGTCCCTCTTCTCTTAGAGAAATTTATTTTACAATGGTGTTTATGTGTGAGGGGATTTTGTAATCGAAGACTACTGTTTGTGCACTCATATCTGTCAATTTGCTTGAACACAACAGCTCAAAAAGGTTTTTTAACCTTTTATTTGGGAATGTTGGTTCATATCAGTAGGGGAGTTTTAAAGTGACAGGTGTTATACGAGGGTGAGAATTACCCATATCTTCTGACATAACATCAGTGTTATAATGAAAATTAACATTCAGCTTTGTATCTCACTTTTTACTGTCTGCAAACCTGAAAGCAGGGAATTGACATTTGCAAAGTCAAGGAGAAGTAGACATACAACTCCATGCAAATGATTTTTATGCTCCAAAGTGTTTCTGTGCTTGTTAGCATATATCTGTTTTCTAATCACCTTTCTTCTTGATGTAGAAGATATGCCTTAGGTTGTTATTATGTTATTATCTTATACAGCTATATAATTAAGTATATAAAATAAAAATGATACAGATCTCCATTTAGAGATGTCAGTTTGGGATGACTGATTTACTTGTGCTGCTTATACTTCTAACTTGATCTTCTTTTGACTGATTGTGTGGTCTTCTAGCTAATGTATTAAGGTGAATGTTCTCTGTCTTTACTGCAAGCAGTAGATTTTGTGTCATTAAGTGTAGTTCAAGGATGACAACATTTTCTTCCTCTTATTCTTGGTAGCTGGATCTTAATCTTTACTCTTCATATGGGAATATCTTATAGATCTATTCTTCTTCTGTACTATGACTATTGTATTTAAGTTTCAGGATTCTTTAATTTTTGCGTTCAGAAAGCAAAATGCAGTTGAATTCCTCTGTGAATTAACATTAAGCCTTTTCCCTTGCTGACTTGGAGCAACCTAGTGTTCTAATATTGAAGATTATTTTGTAAGATTAACTAGCTCTTGACCTAACTGAAAGAGACAGTCTATGTTACCTTATTCCAATTTCAGTAAACTATTATGCAGTATCGAGATATGTTATAATTTCAGGATTTTATATAAAGTTCTTCAGTAAGTGCTGATTAAGTGAGAGTACCTTCTTAAACCTACAAGAATGCAGAGGATTAACTAAAAGATGAAAATATCTTTCTAAACTAATATCTCTCTAATGGAAGTGATTCCCATGCCATCGTTTTTACATAACTCTGGGTACCTGCGCACGGATATTTTACTGCACTTAGATAGAAAGATTCTAGAAGGCAGAGGAGACTTTATCAGAAGCTTAAATCCCAGGGTAGTGTCAGTAAAAGGCAACTATACTGTATAGTTTCAGAGAAAATGGTTTGAAGGTCTTTGGTGATTTATTGGTTGTGGTCTCTAAACCTCTTCATGAGGATGGCTACATTTGTGAGTTTATGTTTGTTGTTTACTATCCCTCCAGGCTTGCTATACACATCTCCTCTAAATGTGTTCATTTCCATCTTTGTTTTACTCAAATACTTTTATTTCCTCTCTTCAACAATCTGTGAAGAGTTACTCCTTGGATCCCCAGATCAAGATTTCTTCTCCAAAGAAACACTGCCATTGGGTTTTCCTTCTCACTAGCTTTGTATGTATAAGTTATTTTCTGCTTTGTCATTAGTTTGCTTAGTTTCATTTTTGTTCAGTTTAATAGATATCTCCTGATTGCTTGTTGTGATGGTGTGTAAGCTTGGTAGGATAGGGAAGTATACTCTGAACAGGCTTCCCAGAGGAAGTGATCTGGACCTGAATCTTGAAGAACAAGTAGGAATTTCCTGTGCATGCAAAGGGTGTAAGGATATGTTGGCAAAGGGAATGGCATGAGAATGCATCGGATTGACAAATAGTTCAGTATGGCTGTGGTGTGATGAAGTGGGAGATAGGAAATGAAGTTGTAGAGATAGGCGTGAGGCAGGTCATTGAAGACTTTATATGTCATGCTTGTATGTTTATTCTGTGGGTGAACTTGGACTTGATTCTGTGGATAATAGATAGCCATTAAAGGGTTTGATATATGAAGGTTTGATATCAGATAGTGCATGATGTAGCAAGATTTTCATTTTGGAGCAATCATTTTGGCAGCAGTATGGTAAATGATTTTGAGGTAGGATAAGAGTAGAGGTGGGTAGACCAGTTAGATTACTGATTTAGTCAAATTGAGAGATAATGACCTTGAGTTGGGCACTGTTAATAGGAATGGAGTTGAGGAGGTAGACTTGGAAAGTGTTTAGTGTAGAAATCAGTAGGACTTGAAGATGACTGGTGAAATGTGAGATTATTGCCAGACTTTGGCTTGAGTATCTAAGTGGCTGTGGTGCTAACTATAACAGGGAATTTAAAGAAGGAAGAGATTTTAGGAAAAGATGAACAGCTCAGTTTTGAACCTTTTGAATTTTTTTTTTTCCAGGAGGATTAACCCTGAGCTAACTGCTGCCAATCCTCCTCTTTTTGCTGAGGAAGACTGGCCCTGAGCTAACGTCCATGCCCATCTTCCTCTACTTTATATGTGGGACGCCTACCACAGCATGGCTTGCCAAGTGGTGCCATGTCCACACCCGGGATCCAAACTGGTGGACCCTGGGCCGCCAAAGTGAAACGTGCGCACTTAACTGCTGTGCCACTGGGCCGGCCCTTGAATTTTTTTTCCCCTATGGTACATTCAGGTGGAAACATCTAGAAAACAACAGGATATAGGAGTCTAAGGCTCAGGTAGAAGGTCAGAATTAGGGGTATTCATGTGAGGGTCCTCCCAGTCGTGAGCACGGAGTATGAGGTGGGCAAAAGCTGAACCCTAAGGGGAAATGTAAAAAGAGGAACTCAAGATGGAAATGAGAAGAAAAAAGCTCAGTGTCTTTGCTTAATTCCTCTTGAAAGGAGGACAGCTTTATCCTTTTTGTATCCTCAGTAGCACCTTGAATGGTATATTATATAATAGATACTCAGTAAATGTTTGCCACTTATTTTGTTCAGCTGGTAAGTATCTCATTTACTTTGAGGATTTGTTTCATATTTTATCCAATTCCATGACTTGACAAGTAATATTTTTTAATTCATATCATTTTATGAGCACCTACTATTTACTAGGTACTATGTTAAATACTTTATAAATGATACCTGAGTTTATCCTTAAAATAATCCTATGAGGGTAGATTTTATTATTTCCATCTTGTATTTGAAGAATCTGAGGATAAGAAAGATTGTGACTTGATCAACTAACTTTTTCACACATCTATGTAACTCCAAAATTCGTTTTCTTAACCACCACTCATGGTCTGTTATGTGTTTAGACCACTTGAAAGTCTCCCATTCTGGTTCCATTGTCTGAATTACTCTGACCCAAAGGCACTGATTTATACTAAATTTTGCATGACCAGTCTTAAGTGGATTAGCGTGGTACTTGGACACCTCTCTGTCCCTGAGTGCAGTGGGCTTTACTTAATTCTTTTTATCTTTTTGGGCCACTGTTTCTTCATTTTTTTTATTAGCAATTTGCATGAGATGTTTGCTAAATTGCTTAAGACTGTAAAATCCTGTAAGTCCCTTATTTTGAAAAACTCGAAAACAGAGGTTGCTTAGAGTCTACTAAGATTTTAGAGACCCATGGGATACATGCCTGGATTTCACGTCTCAACTAAAATTATTTGCAAAATATGATGCATGTATGTACATTTTTCTGGGAATACAACTCATAGCTTCCATCAGATTCTCATAGTTTTGTACACCTCACCCTTCACCCAAAAGACTGACAACTATAGCTCTAGAAGTATTTTTGCATGAAGTAATGAACTACAGTGCTTCATGCAATCCTATCCTTAGTAGTTTAGTCATCTTTAACAAAGGTATTCTTGTTCATTAAAAGTAATTTTTTGAGTTAAGGTTACCTTTTGGCTACATAAACCTATAATATTTTCTGTTGTAGTAGCCAACTGATATACCTCTTGGTTATTTTATCACTTAAAAATAAATCCATTAGGGCCAGCCTGGTGTTGTATTGGTTAAGTTTGTACACTTCACTTTGGTGGCCCGGGGTTCGCTGGTTCAGATCCTGGGCACAGACCTACTCACCACTCATCAAGCCATGCTGACGTAGTTGTATATTTTAGTTGTAGGTCCTTCTAGTTGTGGCATGTGGGATGCCTCCTCAACATGGCCTGATGGGCAGTGCCATGTCCGCACCCAGGATCCAAACTGGCGAAACCCTGTGCCACTGAAGCTGAGCGCATGAACTTAACCACTCGGCCACGGGGCCGGCCCCCAAGAATGCTCAGTTTTACAGTGTGATTCAAATGACCTTCACTGATATATATATTCCTCACTTCACATCTTCCTATAGAAAACGAATATTTGAGTTCCATTTCTAAGGAACAAAAGGAAGCAATGACATAATGCCTAGAGCTGGAGCCAGTTAAACTGGATTTGTGCTTTTTCTTTTCATAATGTAACACATTTATTCTAGTCTTGAATCCCTTTTTATCAATCTCCTGCTTTATTCCAGCAGCAAATCTTATAATTTTGAACCTTGCTTTAGTATGGAAGATACAAAGATGAATAAGAATGCCCTTTTCAAAGTATTTGCAATGTCTTTGTGAATGTGAAAGACAAAATGATAAAAAGCCAGGTAATAGTGTCATTTTCGGATAAGAAGCTTTGAGAGGTTTGATAAATTACTCAGGGTCAAAAGCTCTTAGATAGTCAAACTGGGATTCAAACTCAGATTTGACTCCAAACCCCATTTACCTTCCACTTGTCCTAATGCCCCTCATTTTATTTAGGTTTAGTTGTTGTACAACTGCTGATTTCTGAAGTTGAGGATCAGGACCCTGTATATTTAATTTAAGAAATCTTTCTGATAAAGTAAAAGGAGAGGAAAGCATTCTCTATTCCCCTAAAGTTTAGGAGATTAGAGAAGGGAACTAATATCTGTAGAGCACTCAGGGTGTTCGAGACACTGGTATAACAGGGCCTTAACAGGAGCTAGCTCATTTAATTCAGAATAACCGGGTGACATACTTGGTATTATCCCTGTTTTAAAAATGAGGAGACTAAAGCTCACAGAAGTAAGTAAATTGCCCAAGATCACATAGCTAGTAAGTAACAAAAGCAGAATTAAAACCGTTTATTGGGAAACGTTAGATAGGGTTTACATCATGCTTATTGACTTAAAGTTGAATATCACACAAACCAGACGAATAGCTGGTACACTTTGATCCGGGCTCCTTTTGCTATTAGTGTCATTTGTAAATATTCTTAATTGGACTGTTAGAGTTAAGTCATCTTCAAAATAATAATTGTCTCCAAAATAATACTTACATCTTCTTAATAAGCCTTTCCTTGTAACAAGTTTGAAAAGATAATTGTTTAAGCTGTGGTGAAGAGAGATTTTAAATTCACAAAATAGTTAATGACATCGTATGATAGAAGGGACTTTCAGGGGAATCAGATCTGGGTCCTTCCTACTCCCAACTTTCCTACTGACTCGTGTGATCTACACAAATCTCTTAGCCTGCCGTTGGACTCATTTTGTAAGATGAGAAGGTTGAGTTAACTGTTCCCTAAGTGTCTCTCTCTTTTTTTTTTAAGTACGCTTTTTGGTGAGGAAGACTGGCTCTGTGCTAACATCTGTTGCCAATCTTCCTCTTTTTTTCCCTCTCCAAAGCACCAGTACATCATTGTATATCCTAGTTGTAGGTCATTTAGTTCTTCTTTGTGAGTTGTTGCCACGGCATGGCTTGATGAGTGGTGTGTAGGTCTGCGCCCAGAATCTGAACTGACAAACCCCGGGCTGCTGAAGCAGAGTGTGTGAACTTCACTCAGCCATGGGGCTGGCCCCCCCTAAGTCTCTTACAATTATAAAATTCTCTCATAAGTAAGTAAATTTTTTGTGTGCTTCAAATGTAAATATCAAAGAATTTTTAGAGATGGAAAGAACTTGAGAGATCACCTAACTGAATTTTCCCATATGACAGATGAAGAAACTGAGACCCTCACATGTGTATGACACTTTAAATATTCAAAGCTCTTTCACATACATCAATCTCCTACAAGCCTCACCACAATCTTGTGGATTAAATGTTGTCATCATCCTTATGCAGATGAGCAAATTGAATTTGTCCAAGGTGACATAGCTGGGCCTAGACTAAGTGACTCTCAACGTAAAGTTTACCGTATTTTCTTGCTTTAGTGGGATTAAATACATCCTTGTGATGAAGTCCTATTGTTTGAGAAACGGAGAATTCAGTGATTTGTGAAACAAATCCAAGCAGGAGAAATAAACATTTCCCAGTATGAAAATAGTTATGACTCCAGTGTAAATAGCAGAAATAAAGACAGAAAGAGGTAGCAAAAATTAGGATGTACAAGTTGAATTAATCTTTGTTTTCATGTATTCCTGGATTAAGAGTAAGCAGAATTGACTTTTAGTATTTTGTGTTTATCAATGGTGTACTATTTGAGTTGCTTTATCTTTAACAAAATAATTTAAAGAGATACTATACTTCATAGTAAATTACTTATAAATTGTAGCTGATGTAAGGAGAACGTAAGACAGTTAATTCAAAAGGATGTCCTAAAAAAGAAATGAACAAATAATTGTGGGAAGCTAAGCTTTACACAAAATTATTTAATTGACTTTAGTGATGGAAGTTTTCTATTTCTGCTCTGCAGTTGTGAAGATATTGCTTAGAAATATTACTTGTCTCCATGCCAGTGATCTTGCTGTGCAGAACAACAAATTGCTTTATCTTGGTAACTTTCTGTAAACAATATATATTTTTTTAATTGGAAAGAAAATTATCTCAAAACTAGTATATGGATGTCAGCAGTTCGGTGTTTTTTTACAGTTTTGGTCCCCAAATTGTCCTTTCTTTAAAAGCAGCTGATTTTCTAGATTATGGTATGATGGTGCTTTCTCTCTGGATATGAAAATTTGACCAATAATAAATTTTTTCTCTTTTTTTACATTAAAGTATTTTTAAAATTATAAACTATATCTATTCTATAGAACTAATAAATGGAAGGAGGATCTTCCATATGGTTCTAATCAAATAAGGGAAACAGTAAAGGATGGAGTAGGGGTAGAATAAGATTTGGAAGCAATACTGTAAGATTTGACTTAAATTAGAGAAGAAAAATGTTCTACCTGAAGGTTTTTTTCCTTAAGAGTCCTTTTAGAGATTCTCTTGCCTGGTTGCTGATGTTTTTTCCACATGCCCTTCCCCATAGAGCTCTGCCTAGCAGCCTGCTCCCATTCTCCAGCCATCACAGATCCATGGAATTCAGGGAAACAGCATTTGAGGAAGACTTGAATAGGCTGGTCTTTAATTCTCAGTTTTGTATCTGGCCTCAGAACATGTGCAAGGATTTTTTTCAGCCACTACTTTAAGGTTCTTTAAAGGGAAAAATGAAAAAGCCACTGCACGGTAGCTGATATTTAGTTTTTGTTTTGACATAACTCAGGAGCCGGACTCCTAGAAGCTTTAAACACACCTGATATAACAGTTTCATTAATTTGTACCTATTATAATACGACTGTGTCTTGCTTACCCAGACTATAGTGAGTTTTAAGGACTACTATTAGCTTCTCAGTGGCCAGCTGTGATTTAGTGTTCTTAATAAAGTTATGATATTTAGCTGAGGGCTTAGAATTTTTTAAAGGTAGCTAGGCTTTTTCCTGTGATTTTTGAATTTCCCACGTTTGGCTGTAGGGTTGTAGAGCCAGGCTTCCAGGCTGTGTCTCATTCATTTAAAAACATACCCTCAGTACATTTGTGGGCCATGTGATTCAGAAGATATTAAGCCTTTTAATTTTTTAAACTGATGATTTCTGTAAAGAATTTTTTTTCAGTCTTGTTGACAAATCCAGAAACAGTAAATTACTTTGTGAAGAGATTGAGCCAATACTGAGTTGCTTTTTTCTATGGAATTTATTTTCTGTGCCAGGGTACTTTCTAAGAATGAGATCAGTTCTTAATAGATGTATGGAAATTTGAGGAGCTCTCAGATCCTTTTTGATGTTGTGTTCAGTAAATCTGAGCGTGGCAGTGAGGGAAATGCAGAGATCTTGATTTGCGTGTGTATGTGTAGGTGTATGTGTGCATGTGTGATCTAAACACCAAGGAATTGCAATAAATTTAGATTTTCAGCTTCCTTCTCAAAGTTTAACATGTCTGTGGAGTTATAATGAGGAAATATTGATTCATTTTCCAAATGTATTGCTATTTAACAATTATATGTAGCTCAGGACTTCATTTTATATCTTAGAATGTATTTTAAGGAATTAAGTGAGTTGATTCATATTTAAAAACCCAGAAATGTAGGTGACAGAGGAGAGTTACAGAATCTGTCGGCCTACATTTGTGAGATCAGTCCATCTGTAGTTGCCTGGTGATTGGAATTTATCAGAGAAAGAGAATATCAAGCAAGTATAGTGAATTGAATATTTGTTGGCATATATATGTGCCATCTTTATTTTTCTTATTTCTCAAAGTGAGAAGATTGGATGATTTTGAGAAGTATTCCAAAATTATTCTGCTGGATGAAATTGAGAGTATTGTTGAAATAATCATTTGCTCCCTGGTCTTATTTCTTTTATGAAAACCATCTCCAAAAAACTTGAAATCAAAGGCCATTAATTGCAACCAGGTTTTTCTATGAACACTGATTTTGAAATTAAAATTGTATAAACTCCCTTGCTGGCTTTCCTCATTCTTATATATAAATAGAACATTTCAGTACAAGATTTGGTAGTCTGAAATGTTGCTAGTCTGCAGGTCTTCTACAAGAGCTGTGAAAAACTGCAAAAGATTTGGGGAACTCTAGATTTTTCATACAGGGTGAAAAAAAGAAGGACTTTATTACATTGAATGAAGCCATTAAAAATGACATATTTTCTCTTCTCCAGTAGTGCCAATTCCATATGTTTTATAAAATTAGAAAGAACAGGCATCATTTTGCTATCATGAATGTTAGTTCACAGACTTTTTAATAGCAAAATATAGAGAAGGTCTCATTTGATAAAGAGAATAGAAATCTTGTATAGCCCTTATAGTCTGAAACGTGGTTTTTCCAAATAGGGAAGAATGCTATCTAAAGATCATCTACTCAAAGCTGGTAACTCAGGTCAAATGTTCAGAGCCCATAAAAAGATCACATAAAACCAGTAGCAGAGAAATATTGAAAGCTAGCCCCTACTGTCTGAAGCAAGATTATAGAACCACTTGAGTGCACAGAAATATTTTGTGTTCCTTATTAATTCTTAGATAATAAAAATTTAACAGAAGCATGGAATAGAAATAGATTTTAGAATGGGAAGAGACTTTAGAGATCACTTATCTCATTTTACAAAGTGAAACCAAGGGTCAGAGGTTAAATTACTTACTCAGCGTCAACTAGGTAGTGACAGTAGTAGGACTAGAATACTCTTTTTTTCTCATTCATCAAATAATTGAAGAGGGAACTTGAAAAATTGTGATGGGAAATGATTTTTATTATTATTGTTTTTAAATTTTATATAGAGTAAAATTGACTTTTTTATTAATTATGTGAGCTTTAACATACGTACAGATTTGTGTAAACTATCGCTATGAAAGGGATGTAGGTAATCCCATCACCCCAGAAAACTCCTTCAGGCTGTCCCTTTTTGTTCAGAGCCTCTCCCTACACTTAACCCCTGGCAATACTGATCTATACTGTATCACTTTAGTTTTGCCTATTCCAGAATGTCATATTAATGGAACTATTCACTATGAACTCTTTTGTGCATGGCTTCTTTCTCTCAGCTTAATATTTTTGAGATTCACCCGTGTTGCAGTATAAATGGTTCATTCTTTTTTTCATTGCTGAATAGTATTCCATTGCACGACTGTATAACTATTTGTTTAGTCATTCACCTGTTGATGAAGATTTGAGTTGTTTCCAGGTTTTAGCTATTATGAATAAAGCTTCTGTGATTGTTTTTTTCCAGAGAAAAGGAAAATGTTTACTTATATATCATAGAGATCTTGATAGTGAGCTCCTAATGTATTCACAAAGTTAAATCACTTTTTACTTTAAAATAATTATAGATTCCCAGGAAGTTGCAAAGATAGCACAGAGAGATCCCATGTACCATTCACCCAGTTTCCCATATTAGTTACATCTTATGTAACTATAGAATAATATCAGAACCAAGAAATTGACGTTGGTATAAAGTGAGTATATAGTTCTTTGGCATTTTATCACGTGTGTAGATTCATGTAACTGAGACTGCAATCTCACCACAAAGATTTCCCTACTTTTCCCCCTTTATAGTCACACACACACACACACACACACACACCCTCCTCTCCACCATCCATCACTCCTGGCAACCCCTAATCTGTTCTCAATCTCTATAATTTTGTCATTTCGAGAATGTTATGTAAATAGAATCACATAATATGTAACCTTTGAGATTGAATTTTTCATTCAGAATAATACCCTTGAGATCCATCCAAGTTGTAGTGTATATCCATAGCTCATTCCTTTTTATTGCTGATATAGTATTGCATGGTATAGATTTACCACAGTTTATTTAACCATCACTTATTGTAGGGCATTTAGTTGTTTCCAGTTTTGTGCTATTGCTAATAAAGGTAATTATTGATAAGTTAGGACATAAGTCTGCCATTTTATTTTTTGTTTTTTTGTTTGTTCCCTCTATTTTTCATTTCTTTTCTTTTTCCTGCTTTCCTGTGGGTTACTTGAATACTTTTTAGAATTCCATGTTGATTTGCTACAGTTTTTAAATGTATCTCTTGGTGTAACTTTTTTATCATTACTCTAGATATTATATTATA
The DNA here is from genome assembly GCF_041296265.1 of Equus caballus. NCBI lineage: Eukaryota > Metazoa > Chordata > Mammalia > Perissodactyla > Equidae > Equus > Equus caballus. The sequence continues at coordinate 130,772,650 of NC_091684.1, read as the reverse complement.
TATTCATAACATATCACAGCCTCCTGTACCAGAGTACTGCTGGCGCTGCTGCATTTTACTACTTGTAAAATGTAGAAATCTTACCTTCTTTTATGTCCCTTTATCCTCTCCCATTTAATTGTCTTGTTATTTTACTGTGTAGCTATATATATGTATATTATATGCATGTGTATACGTATATTTTATATGTAATTGTTTTAAATATTTCCTTTACATACACCATGAACTATATCAGACACTAGTATTTTGCTTCACAGTTAAATATAATTTGGAAGACTCAAGAGGAGAAGGACTCTATTTATCCATAGTTTTACTCTTTCTGGCCTTCTTCCTGATGTTCCAAGATTGCGTCTTTTTTCATTTCCTTTCTGTTTAGAGACTTGCGTTATCCATTCTTTTAGGGCAAGTCTGCTAGCAATAAATTCTCTTAGTTTTCCTTTATCTAAAAATATCTTGATATTCTCTTCATTCTTCAAGGATATTGTTGCTGGATGAAGAATTCTGGGTTGACAGTTATTTTTCTTTCAGCATTTGAAAAATATTGTGCCAGGTCCTTTTGGCCTCTAGGTTTTTTGGTGAGAAATCCACTGACATTCACATTGGTTTTTCCTTATAGGCAAAGATATTTTTTCTCTCCTGCTGCTTTCAAAATTTTTTCATTGTCTTCATTGTTCAGCATTTTGACTGGGAATGTGTCTTAGTGTGGATTTCCTTGGGTTTATACTGTTTGAAGTTTGTTCAGCTTCTTGAATCTGTAGATTTATGTCTTTCCCAAATTTGGGAACTTTCCAACCATAATTTTTCAAATACTTCTTCAGCCCTGCCCCCTTTTCTCCTCTATTTCCAAGACTTCGATGACATACATGTTAGATCTTTCGTTATAGTTTCACAGATCCCTGAGGCTCTGTTCATTTGTATTGTCTTTCTTTAATGTTCAGATTAGGTAACTTCTACTCTTTTATCTTTTAGTTCACTGATTCTTTCTTCTGTTCTCTCCATTCTGCTGTTGAGCTTATCCATTTGGCTTTTTATTTCAGTTATTGTAATTTCAGTTCTGTAATTTCATTCTTTATATCTTCTATTTCTTTGCTAAGACTTTCTGTTTCTTTACTTAGGCTTTCTATTTTTCATTTATTTCCAGTGTGTTAGTAATTGCTCATTGAAGCATTTTTATCATGGCTACATTGAAATCCTTTTCAGATAATTCTTAAAATATATCACCTTGGTATTGGCATCCATTGTGTGTCTTTTCTCATTCAAATGGAGGTTTTCTTGATTCTTGGTATGATGAGTGGTTTTCAATTAAAACCTGGACATTTGGAGTATTATATCAATGAATCTTTGCATTTTATTTCAATCTTCTGTTTTAGTAGGCCTCTTTTGATACTGCCCTGGCAAGGTAAAGATGCTACCTTGTTACTGCCAGATAGGAGTACAAGTGCAAGGTCCCACTCACCCTCCATTGATATCCAGGGAGACTCTCCTGTTACTTCTGGGCAGAAGTGGGAGTTCCAGCTCCCCACTAGGCCTCCAATGACACCAGTCCTACTGAGTCAATACCTAGGAGTGGAATTAGGTTATATTGTAAGTCTTGTTTAACTTTGAAAGAAGCCACCAAACTTTTTTAAAGTGGTGGTAAAATTTTACATTCCCACAGCAGTGTATGTGTATTTCAGATGCTCAACATTAGTGTCATCTATAGAACTTTCTGCAGTAATGAAAATATTTCATATCTGTACTGTTTAATATTGTAGCCACTAGCAACATGTGGCTATTGAGCACATGAAATATGGCTAGTACATCTGGGAACTGAATTTTTATTTTATTCAATTTATCAATTTAAATTTAAATGGCTACATGTAGCTAGTGGCTACTCTATTGGATGATGTATCAGTGCAGCTCTACATTGTTGCCAATATTTAGGCCCACAGCTCTATATCCTCACCAATATTTAGAATTGTCAGTCTTTCTAATTTTAGCCATTCAGTGAATGTGAAATGACATCTCATTGTGGTTTTAATTATTTCATCTATTTATTGGCCACTTAATTTTTATAATGATGTTTTTAAAACAGAAGTTTTTAATTTTGCTAAAGTACGGTTTATCAGGTGGCTGTGTTTTTTTATAGTTCATGCTTTTGAATCTTTGCCTATCCTAAGGTCATAAAATTTTTTCCTATATTTTCTACTTGAAGATTTATAGTTTTACATTTTACTCTTAGGGTTTAGAGTGTATTTTGAGTTAGTTTTTGTACATATACAAAATTCTGTGAGGTAAAAGCAAAATTCATTTTCATTCCATATGAATATCCAGTTGTTTCAGCAAAATTTGTTGAAAATATTTTCTTCCTATGTTGAATTATCTTGGCACCTTTGAAAATCAATTGACTACTTATAAGTTTATTTTTGGATTCTCTTTTCTGTTCCATTTTTCTATATATTTATCCTTGGGCTATTAGGAAACTGTCTTGATTGCTGTAGCTTAATAATAACTCTAGAAATCAGGTGTTGTAAGTATTCCTGCTTTGTTCTTCATTTTCAAAATTATTTTGAATATTCTGTTCACTTGGGTTTTCCTATACATTTTAGAATCAGCTTGTACATTTCTCCAAAAGCCCCCGAGATTTCAATGTGGATTGTATTGAATGTATAGGATCAATTTGCAGAGAATTTCCATATTAATAATATTGACTCTTCAATACATGAATATATCTCTTATTTCAGTTTTCTTTGTCTTAGGGTTTTATAGCTTTTATTTTACAGATCTTAATGTATTTTATGTTTTTAATGCTATTATAAATGATATTTGAAAGTTTTAAAATTTCTAGCTGTTTGTTGATAGATATATAAATATGATGGATATATGTATATTGACCTTGTATTCTGTAATATTGCTAAAATTGCTTAGTAGTTTTAGTATTTGTATTGTAGATTCCTTAGGATTTTCTATATCAACAATCATGTCTTCTGTAAGTAAAGACATTTTAACTTCTTCCTTTCCCATCTTTATTCTTTTTCTTGCCTCATTACACTAGCTATGAAGCCCACTGTAATGCTGAATAGAACATTTATTACTTATTATTATCAGTATTTTACAGATGCCCTTTATCATTAAGGTAGTTCTTTTCTATTCTGAGTTTTCTGAAGTTTTGTTATTAATGAGTGTTGAAATTTGTTGAATATTTTTTTCTCTACCTGTTGAGATGATCTTATTGTTTTTCTCCTTCATTCTGTTAATATGGTTGAAAACATTGGTTTTTTTAAAATACGTAAAATCGACCTTGCATTTCTTCTTGTATATTGCTGAATTTGACTTGCTATTTTGTTAAAGATTTTTGCATCTATGTTTATGAGAGATATTGGTGTGTGGTTTTCTTGTAATGTCTTTTTCTGGTTTTGGAATCATAGTAATGCTGGTCCTATAAAATCAGTTGGGAAATGTTCCCTCCTCTACTTTCTGGAAGAATTTACATAGGATTGGTATTACTTCTGTCGTTATGTGTTTGATAAGAATTTCAACAGTGAAGTATTTGGGGACTGGAGTTTTCTTTGTGGGAACATTTTTAATTACAAGTTCAATTTCTTTAATCAGTATAGGACTATTCAAGTTATCTGTTACTTCCTGAGTCGGTGTTGGTAATCTGTGTCTTTTAAGGAATTTGTCTATTTCATCTTAGCTGTCAAATTTATTGGCATAAAGTCATTCATAAGGTTCTCTTATTCTTTTAATGTCTGTAGAATCTTTAGTCTCTTATACTTTGAATGTCTGTAGAATCTTTAGTAATGTTTCCCCCTTTATTCCTGCTATTGATTTCTGTCTTCTCTCATTCTGTCTAGCTAGAGGTCTGTGAACTTCACTCGTTTTTTCTTTTCAAAGAACCTGTTTTTGGTTTCACTGACCTTTCTCTACTTTTCAGTTGTCTATATTATTGTTTCTATTATTTTTTATTTTATTATTGTCTTCTTATTTGATTTAATTTGTTCTTCTTTTTCCTAACTTCTTATGGTAGAAGTTTAGATAATTGATTTTAGGCCTTTCCCTCTAACATAAGCATAGAAAACTACAAACTTACTCAAAGCACCTTTTTTAGCTGCATCCCAATAATTTTGATAGGTTGAGTTTTCATTTTTATTCATTTCAAGATATTTTCCAATTTCCCTTGTGATTTCTTATTTCCCCCTTGGCTTATTTTAGGAGTATGTTGTTTAATTTCTAAAGGTTTGGGAATTTTCCAGATATCTTTCTGTTATTGATTTCTAATTTAATTCCGTTGTGATAAAGGAATGTACTTTTAATTTGTTAAGACTTATTCCTGGTTCAGCAGACGGTCTGTCTCAGTAAATGTTTCATGGTCAGTATAAAAATTTATATTTTGCTGTTGTTGGTTGGGATGTTCTGTAAATATCAGTTCAGCTGAGAGTGCTCTTCGAGTCCTCCTTGTCTTGGCTGCACATTCAGTGCACCTGTTCTTTCAGTTACTGCGAGAGGAATGCTGATGAAGTTGTGTCCTTGTTTGTTTCTCCCGTCAGCTCTGTCAGTTTTTGCTGAATGTATTTTGTAGTTCTGGTATTATGTACATACACATTTGGAATTACTCCGTCTTCTAAATGAATTGATCCCTTGATCATTATGAAATATCCCTCATTATCTTTGATAATATTTTTTGTTTGTCTTCTATCTTGTCTTATATAAATTTGGCTATTCTAGCTTTCTTAAGATTTTGGTTTGCATGGTATATCTTCTATCCTTTTACTTTTACCCTATTTCCTTATTTTGGTGTGGGATTCTCATAGATAGCATGTATTTGGTCTTGCTTTTTTATGTGTCTTTTAATTGGAGTATTTGGACAATTTATATTTAATGTTGTTGAGTTTAAATCTACCGTCTTACTATTTATTTTCTATTAATCCTTCCTATGAATTAATTATGCTTCTGGATTCCATTTAATCTTTTCTGTTGACTTATTGCCCTATTGGCTTATTCTTTGTGCTACCTCTTTGTTTGTTTATTTATTTTATTGGTGGCTCTAGGATTTACGTATGCTTTTTTAACTTATTAAATTCTATCAATAATATTATACCACTTCTCATATAATGTAAAGTCTTTACAACAATATTCTTCCATTGTCTCACAGTGATTTTTTTTCTCTCTGAACTTCATTTTGGATAGATTATGTTGCTGTGTCTTCAGATTTACTAGTCTCTTTTTTCTGTAGTGCATAAACTACTGCTTATCACATCTGGTGAAATTTTCACTTCAAATATTATGTATATATTTTGTCTCTAGAAGTTCTGTTTGGCTCTTTTTGAAAATCCCTCATTTCTCTCTTCACTATGTGCCTGTTTTCCTTTACGTTCCTGAATATGGAACATACTTATAATATCCTTTCAATGTCTTTGCTTATTAATTCCATCGTGTCTGTCATTTCTAGATCTATTTCTCTCTCTGTTGACAGATATTTTTCTGGTTATAGGTCACATTTTCTTGCTTCTTTGTAAATACAGTAATTTTTGATTAAATGGCAGATATTTGTAAATTTTGCATGTTGAGTTCTGATTTTGTGGTATTCCTTTAAAAGTATTGGACTTTTCCTGACAGGGATTTTAAATCGCATGTTAGTTTGATTCTTTCTAGCTCCTTTCACGTGGGTCTAGAGTAGTTTTTAATTCTAGGGCTACTTTCCCCTGCTTTTGTGGTGTGGCCCTTCTGGGGACACTACTAATTGCCTTGTATATTCAGTGAGGTTTTTCCCTTCTTGCCAGAGGGAATTTGTTGAAATCTTGGCCCCATGTCAGCTCTGAGAATCCTTTGTCTTACAACTCCCTGGTAACTTTCTTTCCTTAGAAGTTCTTCTTGGCTGATCTCAAGAAATTTTACCCTTCTCATGTACAGGTTTTTATTTAGCTAAATACTGAAGGGAACCCTCATTTAACTTGCTGGAACTCTGTCCTCTCTGGAACTCTGCACCATAAATTCTAGCCTACCTTGGCTTCCTGGCACTTTTTCCTCTGTCTCCTCAAATCAACAAGATTACCAGGGTCTATTTGGGTTCTTCCTCCTGTACTGGAGTGGTAAATTCCTTCCTGCCTGAGAGCCTTGGGTGATGGTAGGGCTCACTTTGTTTCTGTTTTCACGGGGATCACAGTCCTACACTGCCTGTGTCTGAAAATAGTCCTTTCCTATGTGTTATACTGTGTTCTAGTTGTTTGCAGTGGGAAGATTATTCCGAAACTGTTTATTCCCTCAACGCCAGAAGCAGAAGTTAAATCATTCTAGAATGAGTTTGAATGTTAATACGTTAAAAAAATCTCGAAGATCTCAACAATTATTTTTTACCTGACATTTAATCATTGATTAACTTTTTCTCAGTTTTATTATGAATGATCTTGTGTTGACTGTAGGAAGTGTTATTTACTTTTCAATGCAAAGAGTCCAGTAAAAACTTTAAATCAGAAAGTGACCAAAAGAAAATGATTTATCATACCTAATAAATTTCACAAATCAGGAAAATGGATTTTTGAGTGTATAAAAATTCTCTCAATATTATGGGATAGTCATGTTAAATATAAAATTATTACTTAATGTTTCATTAGAAACGTGACATACTAATATACTCATGGGTAAGGACTAAAATGAACCATTTGATCTAGTATTTTAAAATATAAATTCTGGTTTTTTAGAGTATAACCATGTTTAGTATACTTTATATCAGGAACTAACAAACATTATCTGTAAAGGGCCAGATAGAGTATATTTTAGAGTTTATGGGCCACACAGTCCCTGTCACAGCAATTCCACTCTGCCTTTGTAGTACAAAAGCAGCCATAGAAAATACATTAGAAAATAAGCTGGCTGTGTTCTGATTAAACTTTATTTATAGACAAGGAAGTTTGAATTTCATGTAATTTAATGTCTCAAAATATTCTTCTTCTTTTGATTCTTTTTTCCAACTGTTTAAAAATGTAAAAACTATGCTTACCTTGCAGGCCATATGTAAATTGGTGGCTGGTCGGATTTGGCCTATGGGTCATATAGATTGACAATCCCTGCTCTATGTGAGTAAAGAGCTCCCACATAAGCTGTAGGATTCATGTTGGACTGTTGTGTTTTAATTCTAAGTGACATTTTTATTTGAACTATTCCCTACTATTAAATTAAGTAGCAAAGTAAATCAGATGACACAATACTGAGCCTATAGGGCTTTGACAGATTTTGTAATGTCAGAGGTTCTATCAGAGGTTCCTTAGCCAGTTGGAAATTGGGGCTAATGTCTAATTTATCTTACTTCCCAACTGGCTCCTTTTCTCTTTTTGATTATGCAAAGTTAAATTCCTTCCTTCCTATTTTGTTTCTGTGTGCCTATCTTATTAATGTTCCAAAATTGGTACATATGTCTGTATTCTGAATTTACTTATTTTGTAATGAAGTTGCCCTGGTACTCATAAACAAAAAGTTCTCAACAACATTATTTCATTTTAAACTTCATGCTATTCTCACTTGTAAGATCTAGGGATTTTTTTTTTCTCCTTAGTTCACAATTTTGAGACTATAGGCTCTTTGCTTCATTACTTTTACTTCTATAATGTCTTCCACATAACCCTGTTAGCCAGTTAGAACACAAAATATATTCCAAAGTGTATTCTCTTAATTCTACCTGATATAGTTTAGCTTACTGGTCAGGCCCCTCTTAGAATGCTCAGAATTTTTCTAATATCTGCAGCAGTATTGATATATACAGTCTATGATTTTGTTTGGTGTTATGTCCACACAGTTAATTCAAGCTGCACTTTAGAAGAATGATTATGTAGTTCATATTCTATAATCAGAAGTATATTTTCCTTCCTTAAGTTATACAGCTGAAGTTGTTCTTTGACAGTAGGCAAAATCCAGTGCCATGGAAGTTCTACAAGAGAGGACTTGGGTTTAGGTAGACACTGCTGTGGCATCAGTGAGTGGGTAGTGACATAGCTGCATATAGGCATACACTCAGGGAATACTTTTCCTGCCTGCATATCTTCATGATGTTTTCCCAACACATTGTTATACCATCCAGAAGAAAAAACAGAGAAGCAACTTACTTCTTTTTATATGCAGAGAGAGAAGAGCCCTTTGATTTCAAACATAAAATAAAAATAAGGATTGATTCGGACAGAAGCCATGACGTAATAGAAAGTCAGCACCCAAAGAGAATTTGCATAGTTAGTAAAAACGTTAGAATCTTTTTTTTTCCTTTTTCTCCCCAAAGCCCCCCAGTACGTAGTTGTATAGTCTTCGTTGTGGGTCCTTCTAGTTGTGGCATGTGGGACGCCGCCTCAGTGTGGCTCGATGAGCAGTGCCATGCCTGCGCCCAGGATTCGAACCAACGAAACACTGGGCTGCCTGCAGCGGAGTGCGCGAACTTAACCACTCGGCCACGGGGCCAGCCCAAAAACGTTAGAATTTTAAATAGTTGTCATTACATAGGAATTATTGAATAGGTTTAAAATCTGGCCAGTTTTCACATACTTTTTGAGGAGTGTTGTACTCAAGAGATTTTTCTCACAAATTCCTATTTTATTGTTTTGATAATTTAGAAACTTTATTTCATAAGCATTATAAGGTCGTTTCTATCTCATGACATATATGCCCTATGTCTAGAACATTCTTCTAAATCTTTCCATATCTGGCTCGTTTCATTCAGTTTCAACTTGAGTATCATCTCTTCAGGGGGCCTTCTTTCATGCACTGTCTAAAACAGCATCTCTTCCTTCTCAATCTCTAATACCTAATTTTATTTTCTTCAAAATTTATCACCATCTGAAATTAGTTTGTTTATATACTTATTTGTTTCTTTCTGTACTACACTGTAAACTGTATGAGAGGAGAGGCCTTGCCTTTCTTATTATCTCTCTATCTCTACTACTTAGAACATTGCCTTTCATATAGTAGGCCCTAAGTATATAATTTGTATGTGGTTGGAAGGATAAATAAGGAAAGTATGTCTAATGCATGATTTGTAGAAATATGATATGCTAAATGTATTGTGAATCACCTAGAAGGAATACGAGTAATTTACCCAAATATATTTCACCACAGAACTACTTTTTCTTCAAGCATTTAGCTGTATTAGACTTCCACAGGAGACATTTTGGAAATGTAGTAGGGTCTATTGATACATTTAAGTTTTTCTTTTTATTTTGTAATAATTTCAAAATGTGTACCCAAGTTATAAGAATAGTTTTTCTAAGATAATTTTTCCTGAATCATTTGAGAGTAAGTTGCTGACATTATATTCCATCACCTCTGAATACTTTAGAGTGTATTTCCTACAAACAAAGACATTCTTCCACATAGCTAGGATAGAATAATCACAATCAGGAATTCAACGTTGGTAGGTTACTACCATCTAACCCACAACCCTGTTCAAGTCATGACAGTTGTTCTGGAATTCATTGGTGAAAATCCCCAGAAAGGAGAGAGGCACAGAGTAGGGAGCCTCAAAATCTGCGTAGGTATTCCTTTCAATTCTTTGGCTGACCCCTGAGTTCACATGTGTTGAGGAGACTTCACAGAGCCTAGTGGAAAGTAACAGGTGACATGCGAAGTTGTTGAGGTAATATTGTTGATCAAATTTGAAGGTTGAGTCCTACCAAACACGTCAGGATTCTGTTGAAATCTCAGAAGAGATCTGTCTGAGAAGTAGACTATTCAAGGCCTAAGGGATTTGTTCTAGGACTGAGGGCAAAACTGAAACATATCCTTCCTAACAAACTGTAAAACCAAGCATCTGGAGGTTCAAGATGATCAGCCAGTATTTAACTGCCTAGTAGAAGAAAAATCAACGCACTTCAAAGGAAGATAACAACAGACAGAGTTTCTATAGCATATCATCCATTTTGTCCAGTGTATAATAAAAAAATATTGATCATGTGAAGAAACAGGAAAATATTACCCTTAGTTAAGAGAAAAAGGAACCAATCCAGATGTTAGAGTCAGGAGACAATAACTTTAAATTAGCTATAATAAATATGGGCAAAAAAGTGAAGAAAGAGGGGACATAATAAATATAGACTATCTTTGCAAAGAGAAGTAGAAACTATTTTTCTTTTTTTTGAGGAAGGTTAGTCCTGAGCTAACATCCACCGCCAATCTTCCTCTGTTTGCTGAGGAAGATTGGCCCTGAGCTAACATCTGTGCCCATCTTCCTCTACTTTATATGTGGGATGCCTGCCGCATAATGGCTTGATAAGCAGTGCATATGTCCACACCTGGCATCCAAACTGGCGAACCCCAGGCCACCGAAGCAGAGCCCACAAACTTAACTGCCACATCACCAGGCCAGCCCCAGTAGGAACTATTTTCTTTTTTAAATAGGAATTGTAAAACTGGAAATATAATACCTGAAGTGAAAAATTTACTGGATCGACCTAACAAGAGATGACAGATGGCAGAAGAAAGGGCCAGTAAACTTGATGACAGATCAGCAGAAATTATCCTACTTGAAGAACAAAGAGGAAAAAGATTTTAAAAAAGAATAACGGAACCTCAGTGACCAGTGAAGTTACAAGCAGTCAAACTTATGTATATTGAAATCCCAGAAGGAAAAGAGAGAAAATGGGACAGAAAAAATCTTTTTAAGAAATAATGGCTAAAAACTTATCAAATTTAGCAAAAAACTAACTTAGAGAGCCAAAAAACTCAGTGAACCCCAAGAAGAATAAAAGCAAAGAAAACCAAATCTAGACACTAATATAGTCATACTCCTGAAAACCAGTGATAAAGAGAAAATCTTGAAAACAGCCAGGAACAAAAAGAAACATTATGTATATCGTAACAATAATACTAATGACAGTTGACATCAGAATAATCAAAGCCAAAAAACTATAGAATGACATCCTTAAAGAACTATAAGAAAAAGTAAAAAACTTTCAACTCAGAATTCTATATCCAATGAAACTCTCATTCAAAAATGATATGTGAAGGTAAAATAAGACTATTTCAGATAAACAAAAACAGATAATCCATTGTCAGCAGACCTGCAGTATAAGAAATAATAAAGAAGAGTTTTTAAGCTGAAAGAGAATGATGTCAAATGGAAACTCAGTTCTACAAGAAGAAATGAAAACCACCAAGAATGATAAATATAAAAGGTTTATCTTTTTATTCTCGTGTTGCTTTCTTTAAAAGAAAGCTGACTTCTTAAAGCAAAAGTTAAACCATTTTATTGTGGGGTTTCATAGTATATGCTGAGATACAACGTATGACAACATTAGCAAAAAGGATATGATAGTAAATGGAATCACACCATTGCAAGGTTTTTATGCTTTGTGTGATGTTCATTATTAACTTTAAGTAGACTGTGATAATTTGAGCATGCATATTATAATCCTGAGTGTCACCCTCCCTCAATATAAAGAAATATAGAGCAATTAATGTAAAACATTAAAAATATTTGATTAACTGTAATTAAGGCAGGGAAGGTAGAACAGAAACAAAGCAAAAAACAGCAGAAAACAACAAAAATAGAAAACAAACAGCAAAGTGGCTGTTTTGAACCCAGTCGTTTCAATAGTTGCATTGAATGTTGATGGGCTAAAGTTTCCAACTAAGAGTGAGAGATTTTCAGACCAGATGAAAACATAAGACCCAACTATATCCTGTTGACAAATTCCACATTTAAAACGTGATGATTTTGGGCCAGCCCCATGGACAAATGGGTAAGTTCAAGTGTTCCACCTTGGCGGCCCAGGGTTGGCCAGTTCAGATCCTGGGCACGGACCTACACACCACTCATTAAGCCATGCTGTGGTGGCACCCTACATAGAAGAACTGGAATGACGTACCATTAGGGTATACAACTATGTTTATATAGTTGGGGCTTTTGGGAGGAAAAACAATGAGGAAGATTGGCAACAGCTGTTAGCTCAGGGCCAATCTTCCAAAAAAAATAAGTGAAGATTTGATTAAACACTTTATGTGTTTTTATCTCTTACGTCATTGGGTAAGCTTTCAATGGCTATATTTTGATAGAATACCTACATGTCCAAGAATAAAGTATTCAGAAAAACAATCTTGGAAGCTGAGAGGAAAGGAATGCAGGATGGATTATAGGAGGATAATAGAACACCACCGTAGGAGAGAATAAGGGAGAGTAATGGGTTCTCATTTCAGTTTTGCCACTAGCCGTACACCTACCCTTGGGAAATCACTTCACTTCTCTATCACTATGTACTTTTCTGGGTTACCAATATTTGTATACCCATATGTTCAATTTTTTTCATATTCAAATTTCAAAATAAAATTGGCATAAATTGCATTCTTCTTCTCTAAAGACATAATGGAAATAAGACTAAGTAATTGTGCCACTGTTTATGTGATCCCTGGGCATCACCATTTCATATATATATATATGGTAATAATTCTCCTATATACTGCTTAACGCTGTTATGTATCACATGATGTGATGGATATAAACACTGTAAGAAAATTGGGTGTTGTTTTTATCATGAATAATTCGGCAATGTTGGAGTTAGGTGTTGTTTGCTACATAAACAAAAACTTCCTTTTTAGAATTAAACGTTTTCTTAAATATTTGTAGAGTATGCCACTTTATGAATATATGAATATATATTTTTATTTTATTGAGGTCATAATTGTTTATAACATTGTGATATTTCAGTTGTACATTATTATTTGTCAGTCACCATATAAATGTGCCCCTTAACCCCTCTGCCTCCAACCCACTTTCCCTCTGGTAACCACTAAACTGAACAACTTTCTTTTTAAAATGTTTTTCTGTTGTCTTAAAATTTACTGAAAGGTTCAGTTCTATAAGATGTAAGCACAATCAGGAGTCTTTTAAAAGTAATCGCATTTATCTTTCACTTTCTACTTAACTCTTCCAGTTATTTTCTTTGTATTTGATGTTATAGAGAAAACAAATTAGAGGTTGGGCCATTTTGAACATACATATAATAGATACCCAAGAGTCAGAAATAGGAATTTATTAATTTAATTTTAGGTGATATTTTATGTACCAAATTATAAATATATTTCATACTTGAGCCTCAAGTAAAACTGCAGAGTGTTTAGAGAAATTTTTGCCTTTAGAGATATCTACTTTCATATTCTGCTTTCATATCAAAGTTGGTCATTGTGACTTTGAGAATTGGATTTTTATAAAGATAAAGTAGGGTTTAATATTTCTCATTCGATTAATGCTCATATTTCTAGCCCCCAAAAAAGCGTACAAAGACAATCAATTGAACTCTTAGCGAGTCTCAAGTGCATCAGTGCTAGTTTGATTCTTAGAAGTTACTTGATTCTTAGGTGTGACATGGATAGTCTTTGAGTGTGTGAGATTCTATCCATGCCTCCACCTGACTAAGGAAGTTACTTCTTAAATAAGTAAGACTAATTATAACTGTCAAGTGAGGGTGAAATTAAGAATATCATAAAGGAAAGAAAAATATCCAACATATTTAAAACTAGTTTACTCTCCAGTTTAGCGCTATTTTATTTTACTTTTTTCTTTTGCAGTAAACGTTCCTATCTTCAGAAAATAAGTTAAGGAATGAGAGGCAAGGAAGAAAGGACATTCATCTTGGAAGAACCCAAAGCACTTTCAAATTTTAAAGGAATGTAATGATAGCTGCTAAAACCACCTTTGTCACCATAATGGATGAAGTTCTTCAAATTTAACCGGTAACCAGAATTCTTGGCTCATGTTACATTTCCACCAAGAGCTTTAGATGACTTTGAAAGGTTTCTTTCTTTTCTTTTTTTTGATTTATTTTTTTTGTTTTATTGAGGTCATATTGACTTATAATATTGTGTGATTTCAGGTGTACATTATTGTGTATCATGTTCTGTGTAGACTGCATCGTGCTCACCACCAGTAGTCTAGTTTTTATCCATCATTATACATATGTGCCCCTTTACCCCTTTTGCCCACCCCGCTACTGCCTTCCCTTTGGTAACCAATAATCTGTTCTCCTTATTCATGTGGTTTTTTATCTTCCATGTATGAGTGAAATCATATGGTGTTTGTCTTTCTCTGTCTGGCATATTTTGCTTAACATAATACCCTCAAGGTCAATCCATGGGGCTGGCCCAGTGGCATGGTGGTTAAGTTTGTGCACTCCACTTTGGCAGCCCAGAGTTCACAGGTTCAGATCCCTGGTGCAGACCTAGCACCACTTGTCAAGCCATACTGTGGTGGCATCCCACATAAAATAGAGGAAGATCTACACAGATGTTAGCTCAGCAACAATCCTCCTCAAGCAAAAAGAGGAAGATTGGCAACAGATGAGAGGTCAGGGCCAGTCTTCCTCACCAAAAAGAAAAAAAAGGGAAAAAGGTCCATCCATGTTGTTGCAAATGGCACGATTTTGTCTTTTTTTATGGCTGAGTAGTATTCCATTGTATATATATATATATATATCTATATATACACACACATACCACATCTTCTTTATCTGTTCATCAGTTGATGGACACTTGGGTTACTTCCAAGTCTTGGCTGTTGTGACTAATGCTGCAATGAACATAGGGGTGCATAAGTCTCTTTCAATTGTTGATTTCAAGTTCTTAGGTAAATACACAGTAGTGGGATAGCTGGGTCATATGGTATTTCTACTTTTAATTTTTTGAGAAATCTCCGTAATATTTTCCATAGTGGCTACACCAGTTTGCATTCCCACCAGCAGTGTATGAGGCTTCCCTTTTCTCCACATCCTCTCCAACACTTAGTATTTTTCGTCTTGTTAATTATAGCCATTCTCATGGGTATGAGGTTTTGATTTGCATTTCCCTAGTAATTAGTTATGTTGAACATCTTTTCATGTGCCTGTTGGCTATCTATATATCTTCTTTGGAAATATATCTGTTTACATTGTCTGCCCATTTTTCGCTCTGGTTGTTTGTCTTCTTGTTGTTGAGTTGTTTGAGTCCTTTATATATTTTGGAAGTTAACCCCTTGTCAGATATATGATTTAAAAATGTTTCCTCCCAGTTGGTGGGTTGTCTTTTCATTTTGCTCATGGTTTCCTTTGCCTTGCAGAAGCTTTTTAATCTGATACAGTTCCGTTAGTTAATTTTTTTGTTTGTTTCCCTTGCCTTAGTAAACATGAAATGAATAAAAGATGCTGCTAAGACCAGTGTCAAACAGTGTACTGCCTATATTTTCTTCTAGGAGTTTGATGGTTTCAGGTCTTACCTTCAAGTCTTTAATAAGTTTTGAGTTAGTTTTTGTGTATGGTACAAGATAATGGTCTACTTTCCTTGTTTTGCATGTGGCTGTCCAGTTTTCCCAAAACCATTTATTGAAGAGACTTTCCTTTCTCCATTGTTATGTTCTTGGCTCTTTTGTCAAAGCTTAGCTGTCTGTAGATGTGTGGTTTTATTTCTGGGCTTTCAGTTTTGTTCCATCTCTGTGTCTGTTTTTGTACCAGTACTGTGCTGTTTTGATTACTGTAGCTTTGTAGTATATGTTGAAGTTAGGGATTGTGATGCCTCCAGTTCTTCTTTTTTTCTCAGAATTGCTTTGGCTATGCAGGGTCTTTTGTTGTTCCATATAAATTTTAGGATTCTTTGTTCTATCTCCATGAAGAATGTCCTTGGGATTCTGATTGAGATTGCATTGAATCTGTTTATTGCTTTAGGTAGTGTGGACTTTTTAACTATGTTTATTCTTCTAATCCATGAGCATGGAATGTCTTTCCATTGCTTTATGTTGTCATCAGTTTCTTTCAACAATGTCTTATAGTTTCCAGTGTATAGGTCTTTCACTTCCTTGGTTAAATTTATTGCTTGATGTTTTATTCTTTTTATGGTGATTGTAAATGGCATTGTAGTCTTGACTTCTCTTTCTGCTAGTTTGTTATTGCTGTATAGAAATGCAGATCATTCTTTAGGTTGATTTTGTACTTTACAACGTTGCTGTAGTTGTTGATTATTTCTAATAGCTTTCTGGTGGATTCTTTAGAGTTTTCTATATAGAATCATGTCATCCACAATAGTGAGAGTTTTACTTCTTCCTTTACAATTTGAATATCTTTTATTTCTTTTTCTTGCCTAATTGTGCTGGCTAAAACCTCCAGTACAGTGTTGAATAGGAATGGTGAGAGTGGGCACCCTTGTCTTGTTCCTGTTCTCAGAAGGGTGGCTTTCAGTTTTTCACCACTAAGTATGGTGTTGACTGTGAGTTTGTCATACACGGCCTTTATGTTAAGGTACTTTCCTTCTATACCCATTTTATTGAGAATTTTTGTCTTAAATGGATGTTGGATCTTGTCAAATGCTTTCTCTGCATCTACTGAGATCATCATGTGATTTTTTTTATCCCTCATTTTGTTAAAGTGGTGTTTCTCATTGATTGATTTGTTGATGTTGAACCATCCCTGCATCCTTGGTATAAATCCCACTTGATCATGGTGTATGATCCTTTTAAAGTATTGCTGTATTCGATTTGCCAATATTTTGTTGAGGGGTTTGACCTCTATGTTCATCAGCAATATTGACCTGTAATTTTCCTTCTTTGTGTTGTCCTTGTCTGGTTTTTGTATCAGGGTAATGTTGGTCTCATAGAAAGAGTTAAGAAGCGTTCTGTCATCTTCAGTTTTTTGGAATAGTTTGAGAAGGATAGGTATTAAATATTCTTTGAATATTTGGTAGAATTCTCCAGAGAAGCCATCCTGTTCTGGACTTTTGTTTTTGGGAGGTTTTTGCTTACTGTTTCAATCTCTTTACTTGTGATTGGTCTATTCAGATTCTCTGTTTTTTCGTGATTCAGTTTTGGGAACTTGTATGGGTCTTAGAATTTATCCATTTCTTCTAGGTTCTCCAATTTGTTAGCATATAGTTTTTCATAGTATTCTCTTATAATCCTTTGTATTCTGTGGTATCCATTGTAATTTCTCCTCTTTCGTTTTTAATTTTATTTATTTGAGCATTCTCTCTGTTTTTCTTAGTCTGGCTGAGGGTTCGTCAGTTTTGTTTATCTTCTCAAAGAACCAGCTGTTAGCTTCATTGATCCTTTCTATTGTTTTTTTTTAGCCTCTATTTCATTTTTTTCTGCTCTAATTTTTATTATTTCCCTTCTGCTGACTTTGAGCTTTTTTTATTCTTCTTTTTCTAGTTCTGTTAGGTGTAGAACACAGATTAAAATTATTTATTTGAGATTTTTCTTCTTTGTTGAGATAGGCCTGTATTGTGATAAATTTCCCTGTTAGCACCATGTTTGCTGCACCCCACGTGAGTTGGTATGTTGTGTTTTCATTTTTCTTTGTCTCCAGGTGTTTTTCTATTTCTCCTTTAATTTCCTCATTGATACAGAGGTGGTTCAGTAGCATGTTTAGTCTCCACATATTTGTGGCTTTCTCAGCCTTTTTCTTGTAGCTGATTTCTAGTTTCATAGCATTGTGGTTAGAAAAGATGCTTGATGTGATTTAAATCTCCTGAAATTTATGGAGACTTGCCTTGTTTCCCAACATATGGTTGATCTTTGAGAATGTTCCATGGGTACTTGAGAAGAATGTGTATTCTGCTGTTTTTGGATGGAGTGTTATAAATATCTATTAAGTCCATTTATTCTAGTATTTCATTTAAGGCCACTGTTTCCTTTCTGACTTTCTGTCTGTATGATCTGTCCATTGATGTAACTGGGGTGTTGAGGTCCCGTACTGTTATTGTGTTGCTTTTGATTTCTCCCTTTTTGTCTGTTAATAGTTCCTTTATAGACTTTGTTGCTCCTGTGTTAAGTGCATATATATTCATAAGTGTTATGTCCTCTTGGTGGAATGTCCCTTTTATCATTATATACTGCCCCTCTTTGTCTCTCATTGTCATTTTTATCTTGACATTTGCTTTGTCTCTTTTAATGTGGCAACATCTGCTTTCTTTTGCTTGCCATTTTCTTGGAGTATTGTCTTTCATTCCTTCACTCTGAGTCTCTGTTTGTCTTTAGAGCTGAGATGCATTTTCGGGTCTTGTTTCTTAATCCATCCAGCTACTCCGTGTCTTTTCATCAGAGAATTCAATCCATTTATATTTAGAATGATTATTAGCAGGCTTTATACTGCCATTTTATCTCTTGTTTTCCAGTTCTTGTATATTTTTATTGTTTCTTTTTCATTGTATTTCTGACTGCTATTTCAGTTTGGTGGTTTTCTGTGATGGTTTTCTCTTTATTTATGATTTGTGGCTCTGCTCTGATCTTTTGGTTTTGTGGTTACTATGCGATTGGTATAAAAGATCTCATAGATGAGATAGTCCATTGTCTAATAGCCTGTTATCTCCATTAGCATTGGCAGATTCCATCTCATTCCTCTTTCCTTTCTGAGTTTTTGTTGTCACAAATTGTGCTTTTCTTTGTTGTGAGTTTGTGACTAGATTGAAGTGTTTATAGTTTTTTTATGCTTTTGTTCCTTTTGTCTTTTATGTTATAATTAAGTATTTACTAACCTATTCTGATAAAGAGCTGCATTTTTCTGATTCTATCTCTCCATTTATTTCCTTGCTGAAGGTTTTGTAAACCTTTGCTTTTTAGTTTCAGATGGGAGGGCTCCTTTCAACATTTCTTCTAAGGCAGGCCTAGTGCAATGAATTTTCTCAGCTTTTGTTTATCTGGGAATGCTTTTATTTCTCCATTGTATCTGAAGGATATTTTCACTGAATAGAGTATTCTTGGCTGACAGTTTTTGTCTTTCAGTATTTTGAGTATATCATTCCATTGTCTCCTAGCCTGTAAGATTTCTGCTGAGAAATCTGCTGATAGCCTGATGGGGATCCTTTGGAGTTTTGCTGCCTTGCTGCCCTTAATATTTTTTCTTCATCATTGACTTTTGCCAGTTTTAATATTAACTGCCTTGGAGAGGGTCTTTTTGCATTGATGTAATTAGGAGTCCTATTGGCTTCATGTACCTGTAAGTCCACTGCCTTCCCCAGGTATGAGAAGTTCTCAACTGATATTTCTTTGAACAAGCTCTCTGCTCTTTTCACTCTCTCTTCACCCTCTGGAATACCTATAATCATTATGTTGCTTTTCCTAATTGAGTCAGATATTTCTCGAAGAATTTCTTCACTTTTTAAAAATCTTGGTTCTTTCTCCTCCTCCACCTGAAGCATTTCTATATTTCTATCCTCTAAATCACTAATTCTATGCTCCATTACAGCAGCTGTATTTTTTAAGGATTCTAGTTTATTTTTTATCTCATTAAATGGGTTCTTCATATCCAGAATTTCTGTTTGGTTTGGTTTTGTTTTTTCATAGTTTCAGTCTGTTTGGTGGAGTATTCCTTCTGCTCATTAATTTTATTCCTGACCTCATTCAACTGTCTTTCTGAGTTTTCTTGTAACTCATTGAGTTTCTTTATGATAAGTATTCTGAATTCTCTGTCATTTAGATTGTAGATTTCTATTAGCCTAGGATTAGTTTCTGGAGACTTTTCATTTTCCTTCTTCTCTGAAGTGTTAATGTAGTTCTCCATGATGTTTGATGAAGTGTTCATTTGCTGGCACATTTATAGTAGTTTCAGGTCACAGATTCCACCTGCCACCACTGGGAGCAGGCAGGAGTTTTGTTTCTGATCCTGCCCCATCTGTTAGAAGTTGTGCTGGTAGGACTTCTCTGTGTTTGAGTGCTGGCTGCAACCTGTTGGCAGGTCACACACCTACGTGCAGGTGGGGTCTTTGTACTGTGCTGGTGGTTCGCTCTGGTGTGCGGCCACTACACTTGGTAGGGGACTGGCCAAGCTGGTATGCTAGGTGGGAGGGAGGGGCTCTTTCTTTCACATATGTGCCAGCTCTGTGCTCACGGGCAGATTGGGTGAGCTGCTGCATTTGGTGGGGGCTCCTTCATTGGGGCTGAGCTGCATCACTTGCTGGGGAACATTCTTACAGACAGAGCCACCATGGCACAGTGGTCACTCCCATGATCCAGGCTGCAACTCTGAAAGCATTCGCTCTGTCCAGGCTGTCTTTGCCTCCTTTTACAGTCATGCCAGCAGCTGCATGAGGACGTGACCTAGATCACTGCTACCTGTGTGGAGGAGGGGTGCTCTCATAGTACTCTAATGGTTTGTTCACTTTATTAAGAGTAGCTTTTGGCAAAGTAAAAAAAAAAAAGACTGGGAGGCTAGTTCCACTGCCTTCCTGGGGATCCAGTCCACCCACCTTCAGATGCATGGCTGCATGGATCTTTCAGATGTCCTGTGGTGCTGTGCAGGGAATCCACTACTGGTTAATGAATGTCCATTTAGTTGTAACTCAGAAGATAGAGAAGGAAGAACTCAGTCTGCCATGATGCTGACATCACTCGAAGGGATTTCTAAGTTTAAATATTTACCTTACAAATACCACAATGTAGATAAAACTGATAATTTATAACTTGTTTAGCATAATCAGGTTTTTATTTTGGCTCTTAATGTTTGACCCTAATATCGGTCAATAGAATTGTTGTTGTTTTCCCAGGTTATGAACTTCTTCTTTTTTTTTTTTAAGATTTTATTTTTCCTTTTTCTCCACCAAGCCCCCCGGTACATAGTTGTGCATTTTTAGTTGTAGATCCTTCTAGTTGTGGCATGCGGGATGCTGCCTCACCGTGGCTTGATGAGCGGTGCCATGTCCGTGCCCAGGATTTAAACCAGCAAAACCCTGGGCCGCCAAAGCAAAGCATGTGAACTTAACCACTCGGCCACAGGGCTGGCCCTATATGAACTTCTTAACTTAGAGACAGATAAGCTTATTTGAGTAACAATATGGCATAGTACTAGTACACATTTAGGTCCATCCTTAACCAAACATTTTTTTCTTTCATAGAAATAACCCATGCTACATATGTGGTAGTATCTTAATACATATGCAGAGGTTTTTAAGTCTTGTTTTCTGAACTTTACTTCATGTTGTTTTTTGGTTTCTTTAATTGACATCTGGTCCCTTGATCTTTTTCCCTTCATAGCTATCATCTTATTTCTATTTATTCTTTATTTTCTCCTTTGCCCTCCTTCTCAGAAATTTAGAGTTATAAAAGACACAAGGATCTAGAATAGAAAAGGAGAGAGAAATTTGAAAAGGTTATAAAATTGCAAGAATTGTTGCATTTCAATTAGAGTGGAAAGCAATTATGGAAAGACTTAAGATTCTTTGTCAGTCTTCTTAAATCTCCTTGATCTTAGGCCAGAATTTTTTCAGTGCCTATTTTTAGGGATTCAAATGTTTGCAATTTTTTTTATAACATCCTAGTGAGCAGCTAGAACTTTTACTCATTGGAAGTCTATTAGTTTGATTTTGAGGGCTAATCATTTGTTTGCTTGAGTCATTGTGTCTTGGTAGTGAATGGGTGCAAATGAGTAAAACTATGTCCTTGCTGTGAAATGTGGAAGATGTGAAAAATCAATCAAATATACTATCAATTACTAGTCTTAATGATTCTAAGGAATTCGACATTTACTTCAAGGAAATGGTTCAAATTGACAAGTGTAACCCAGAAAAAAGAGTATATAAGGAATGAATGTTCTAATTACTCTTCCCTATGCTAACATTAATGTTGATTAAAAAAATACCTTAACATCCATTTTTAGAAAATTCTCTAATTACTGGTTAAACTTCTACTTATGGCATAATTAGAACATTTCCATGTTCTTGTCATACCAGCCATGTAGCAGCATTTAGCCATTTTCAATGTCCAGTAAATTCTTTTTAGTCTTCAACCATTAAAAAATTAAGTAAAGCTAGCACTGGTCCAGTGGCATAGTGGTTAAGTCTGCACATTCTGCTTCGGCATCCCAAAGTTTTCAGGTTCAGATGCTGGGTGCAGACTTACACACCTCTCATCGAGCCATCGTGTGGCGGCATCCCACATACAAAATAGAGGAAGGTTGGCACAGATGTTAGCTCAGTGACAATCTACCTCAAGCAAAAAGAGGAAGATTGGCAACAGACATTAGCTCAGGGCCAATCTTCCTCACCAAAAAATTAAATAAATAAATAAAGTTGAAGAAAGTTACTTTTGAAACACAGCAGAAATTAAAGTGCTGAACATTCACTTGTACAGATAATATGCAGGAAGTCACCAGATTTCCCTGTCTTCTCCGTTAATGATCTAACTTTTCTTTACCCAGTTAATTATATCTGATTCAATAATCTTATATAACTACAGTTTCAGTAGTGAACCAAAAACAAACAACATTGTCCAAATTTTTGCTTTACCAGTCCTTATCAAACACTTAGTTCCATTTAAATCCATTTCTCAGTGATTTTTTGGTAACCATGGATTGGATCATTGAAATCCACAGATAGTGGATATTTCTAATCATTAATTTTCACTACCAAATTTATTTTAAGGGTTACAATATTATCAAGGAACAGCTTGGAGTAGAACTTGACCTCTCTACAAAATAAAGCAAAAGAATTGCCTTGATTCTCCCATCTAGCCCAGTTCAGAAGTCATACAACTTACATCCAAGAGGTATATAGAATTAAAGAAGACCATCTACATTGATGTATTTAATTTTTCTGGCCCCATCCAAGCTGAGTGCCTCCAAAATCCCAAATCTACTGTGGCTTTTGAAGAAGGAATGGAATCAGATTTCTAATTGTACAATTAACAGAATTTCTAATTGTAGAAATTAGAATTTGTACAATTAGAAGGTCAGGTTTCTTGGGGCCAGCCCATTGGTATAGTGGGTAAGTTTGCATGCTCTGCTTTGGCAGCCCGGGGTTCACAGGTTCGGATTCTGGCTGCAGACCCACACACCGCTCATCAAGCCATGCTGTAGTGGCATCCCACATACAAATTGGAGGAAGATTGCCAGGGATGTTAGCTCAGGGACACTCTTCCTCTCCAAAAAAAGAAAAAAGACAAGAAATTCAGATTTCTAATTTTGCAAACTATGATGGCCACTTTGAAAAGGCTAAAATTTAAAAGATGACGTTCTACCTATGTAATGTTAATGTTGAGTCAGACACCTATTTTATCTAAATTCATTTAATTAGCTTAAAATTATGGTTCTTTGGGGTGGAGGAGTATATTCTTGCAGACCACTCTGAACAAAATGACATCTACTTAGCATCTTATACTCCTAAAGCTTGATAGGCCTTTAGAGCATCCTTACAACATCTTCATCTAGGAAAACTGTCCTTATGGAGGGAAGCCTGTGTGTAATTTGCCCAGACAAAAAGGAATTTAAAATAATAGTAATTAATGTGTATTGAATGATTACCATATGCCAACAATTGGGATTAGTGTTTAAATATGCATTATCTTAAGCTTCACAACTCTATTTGATGTAGGTCATATTTTTAAATATCTTCATTTTACTTATGATGAAACACATTCTCAAAGAAGTTAAGTGAATTGCCCTATGTCAAGTTGCTAGTTGGAGGTAAAGCCAGTTCTGTCTGACTCCATAGCCTGAGCTCTTAACCAGGAGCTTATTCTAGTTTACAAATATTCAGTACAAGTTGTTGAAGTTGCTTCTTTACCTAGTGGCAGATAAGAAGTTCTTATCATTAGCAGCATTCTCATTTCAGGTTTGTAAAATTATACTCCCTTGAGGTACATATTATGTTTCTTTTGCAGCATCAATTTTATTTTGCCAATAATTTGTCATTGTTTTGATTATATTCTTAAAGTGTTAGTTATTATATAACATAAAATTAGAAAAAATAACTTTACTGTTATTTGAAGATGATAGACTCACATTTTACTTGAGATAGAGACTTAGAGGACACAGAAAGATAGGAGATATGAGTGGGGAAAAAAAATCAAAAGTGACCTCTAACTCAGCTGTCCTCCCTAGAAGTCTTGTTTGCCTTTCTCTTTATCCCCAGAAAATTCTTCATTGTTTGTCAGTCTCAGAGACAGATACTATCACTGAAAACTGAAATAGTAATGATTCTAGAGACCAGTTTATTTTAGCATAAATTTTTCTATTAAACTTACATACAGTCCCCTTTAAATAGGTGCTTCTTAATTCAGGTTGTGGAAGACAAAGTACAGTCATGCACTACACAACGACATTTTGGTCAACAGTGGACTGCATATATGACAGTGGTCCCGTAAGATTAGTACCATTAGTACCATAAGATGAGTACCATATAGTAGGCTATGCCATGAAGATTTGTGTTAGTTCTGTAGGGGAAAAAGAAATTTTCCTGGTTTCTTCTAGGTTCTTCTAGGTGGTCTAAGAATTAAATTGACATGAGACATTAACAGAAGATAAACAAAGTTCAATAACACGTATACATGGAGGAAACTCAGGAAAACTGAGTAACTCACCAAAATGGCTGAAGACCTCACCTTAAATACCATCCTCAGCTAAAGACAAAATAAGATGTTGGGGGTGGGGAGAGTCAGGGACTTCAAATGGATGAAGGAAGGCAATTCACATGTAGGTGAAATGGAGCAAACGTTTGGAAAACAAGTGTTTATTTGGCCACACAGAAACAGAAGAACACAGAGGGGAGCCCAACAAACAGGCTTTTCTAAATTCTTCCCTGTCTGCCACCTAGTTCATGTTATGCTAACATGATAGCTTACTTCCTGAGACAGGTTTTTTTTACCTGAATTCTTTTAGGCAGTTAAGGGAAAGGTAATAAGAAAAACTTTCTGAGTCTTTTGTTTCTTAAAAATAATCAGCCTAAAATAATTCTCATGTTAAAGAGATACATTTTGGTGTGGCAAATTTTGTTTCCCTCCAGTACACTCTATGATGTTTGCACAATGAACGTATCTCTGTCATTAAGCGATGCATGAGTCTATATTAGCCTATCATTGAAGTTTAAGATGATTAGACCTATCATCAAAACTCAACATATTAAAAATATCAATTTTTCCCAAATTAATATATAGATTTAACTCACTTCCTAAAACCCCGACAAGATTTTTCATATGTATATATATTTCTAAGAATTTGTATGGAAAGGCAAAGGAATTAGAATTGCTGAAACAATTTTGAAAAAGAAAAAATGAAAGGAATCACTCCACCCACTGCAAGCCATAGTAGTCAAGACTGGTATTGGCAGCAAGATAGACAAATAAATCAATGGAACAAAATAAATAATCCAGAAATAGTCCACACAAGTATAGCCAGCTGATTTTTAAAAAATCTTTTTTACAAAGGTGTAAGGGCAAGTCAATGGAAAATGCAATGTCTTTTCATCCAATGGTGCAGGAGGAATTGGGTATTCATGGGCAAAAACAAAGAACCTCAACCTAACTCTCACACCTTATACAAAAATTAACTCAAAATGGATCATAGATTTGAATGTAAAGTGTAAAACTATAAAATGTTTTAGAAGCAAACATAGAAAAAAATCTTTAGGACCTAGAGCTTGAGGAAGAGTAATCAGATATGACACCAAAGTACAATACATAAAAGAAAAATTGATGTCGGACTTCATCAAAATTAAAAACTTTTGCGCTGCAGAAGACCCAGTTAAAAGGAAGAGAATGCAAACGAGTCATATGGAAAATATCTAAATAACTCTCAAAACTCAACAGTTAAGAAAACAATCAAATTCAAAAATAGGCAAGAGACGTGAAGAGACATTTCACCAAAGAGGATATACTCTCTTTTAATGTCATTGGCAAGTAAGTACATGAAAAGATAATCAACAATCACTTGCTATTAGGGAAATGCAAATTAATACCGTGATGAACTAAATAATGGCAATAGCAACTGCTAGTGAAGATGCAGAGAAACTACATCACACATTGCTGGCAGGAATGTAAAGTGGTACAGATGCTCCGGAAAATGACTTGATAGTTTCTTTCAAAACTAAACATACACTTACCATTTGACCATTGACTTTGGACATTTATCTCAGTAGAGTGAAAACTTATGCCTGCAGAAAAACATGTTTGTGATTGTTCATACCAGCTTCATTTGTAATAACCACAAATTGGACCAACCAAAATGTCCTACAATAGGTAAATGGTTAAACTGTGTTGCATCCATACCATAGAATACTATATCCGCAATAAAAAGGAATGAACTACTAATACACGCCACAACTTGGATGGATCTCAAAGATACTATGCTGAGTGAAAAAAGCCAGTCTCAAAAGGTTACATGCTGTATGATTTCATTTATATAACATTCTCAAAATGACAGAATTATAGTGATGGAGAACAGGTTAGTTTTTGCCATGAGTTTGGGACTGTCGAGGGGTCAGTGGGTGTGTGTGGCTATAAAGACATAGCACAAGGGAGATCTTTACAGTGAAGGAGTAGTTCTGTATCTTGGTTGTGGTGATGGCTACAGTAACCTACATGTGTCATAAAATGACATAGAATACATATACATTCTACCAAGGTTAGTTTCTTTGTTTTAATATTGTATTTAAGTAAGATGTGATTATTGGGGCATTTTGTTAAAGGGTTTATGGGGCCTCTCTGTCCTATCTTTGCAACTTCCTATGAATTTCTATTTCAAAATGAAAAGTTAAAAAAGTAACCCTATCATAATTAATCAGTGTGGTCCAAAAAATTCAGTCCTGTAAAATACAAAGTCATGTTACTTCTGGCTTAATGAAATGACTGGAGTAAGCTATGTAGATACCAGTGAGGAGTTCTCAGGGTGCAGCTTTGAGTTCCAAATTCTTCCTATTCCATCTGATGGCAGTTGTCTACTTTGGCTTACATATTGTTGAGGACATTTCTGGGTCTTGTGGCTGGCAGGCAGACTTGCAGGACGATGGCACTGATTCCAAGAATCTCCCTGTTAGCAATTGTTTCATGAGCCTAATCTGAGGAGATTGGCCCAAGAGAGTATTAGGGGTGCTGAGATCCACCCTCCTGCTTCCTTGGGTTTCTGGGAGGCATTGCTTGCTATTTTCCCCTAAGTTCTCTCTCACTTCCACTATTCCTCCTCCACCATAAGAACTGTAGTGAGGCTTCCTTTGAGAACAGGGTTTGAATGAACTGTTGCAGTCAATTGCATAATATCCAAATATATATGATCAAATGTTTTACTTATTTATAACAGTTTTTCAGTCCAACGTTTATTGTATCTTAATATTCTGAGATTTTTAAAGTAAGAAGTGTTTCGTGTCCCCTTAAAAAGCTGCATAATATGAAGAAAAGCAAAAGCAGAACAAGAAAAGTTATCTCATCCTTGCTTTCTAAACCAAGGCCATAAAATTCAAAAGGATTCTGTGGATTCTTTTGGAGAGAATGTTGAGAGATCTTCTGGGTTATGCTCCTACCGTCAACGTAGCGGGACGATCAACCTACCTAACTGATGAAGTGAATTTCATGCCATTTTATATACTGATTCATTCATTCATTCATCATACATTTACTTGGGAAAAATAATATTTGCAAAAGGTGAAAAAATTTTAATTCACTTTATGCTAACATTGGTTTAAATGGTTTGCATTTATTATATCTCTCTTGGCTGTAAACATGTCACTGTGGTAGAGGATACAAAGAAGGATACAGTACAGGTCCTGTCCTCAGTGGCTTACTATATATAAATAGACAGATACATCAGTGTATCAAGTACTTAATGGAAGTATGAGCAGAGAGCTGTGCTGGTACTTTTCCCTGCAAGGGAAGGGTGAAGGAAGGCTTCCCAAAGCACAAAGGTATCCTTTGTGCTGAGTGTTACTGGATACATAGGAGTTTACTGCCCGGGAACAAGCTAGAGGAAAAGAATTCTAGGCAAAGGGAATAACATGTGCAGAGATATACTTACGTCCTCTAGGGAAAAAAAAGTCATAGACCTTTAAAGTTGAAGAGTTTATCCAAGATATTTTATTTCGACACTCTTGCTTTACACAAAAGGAAATGGAAGCTCTTAGAGGCAAATGTGCTTGCTCGATATCACTCAGAAATTACAGTATCACTTCAAGTATTCTTTCAAACTATACAGATCAAAATGTATTTTGGTCAGATATTACTTTACTCCAAGAAAGAAAGTTCTTCCTCAGAAGAATTCAGAATAACAAATATCTATTATCTCACCACCAAGAATTAATTGAATGCTGACATTTTGTCATCCTTGCTAAAAGAAGTGAAACAAATTAGAAACAGTTGAAATCCTCTTTGTATCACTCTCCAATCTCATTCCTATCCTTCCTTCTCCAGAGAAAATGCTTTATGATGTTGGTGAAAATATATTCTTTTGCATGTGTTCATAAACAATATATAGTACAAATGATGATATACTACATGTACATTTTGCATCTTTAATTAAAATGCAATATTAATTTAATTGTGTTTTTTCATATGAGCTCAAAATAAAATAGAGCACAGAAGAGTAGGTAATATACTCTGGTCAGTAGTGGAGATTTGCTGTTGCGTTATTGTTTTGTTCTCTTGTGTTCTCCTCTTGCTACCTAAAGTACCACTGACTTCTTGTTAAATCTGCATTGTGTTTTGGAAGAATGTAATTCCATCATTCTGTAGATTTTCAAATATATTTTTTAAGATTTTCATTGGAAAAACAATTATTTCTGTAGGCTTACATCTCCTCTAACATTAGATTTTAAAAATTCTTTTCTTCTGAGATAATTGTAGCAGAAATATTCTCTAGTAGAGTCAAATGACCAAGAAGTGACTGTATCATGTGTTAGAAATTCTCCCATTACAATATAGTAAGAAGCCAGTCATGCTGTGTGGGAAGAATTAACCTCTGAAAACCTCATGATGAGATGAACCAGGAAGAGGATGTTTGTCTGGACTTTGAGAAGAGCTTAGAATTCCTTTCACCAAGAGCTTGGCCCTGGCATGTGGGATGATGCAGGTAGAGATAGGAATCTGCAGCAGTTTTGAAGGAGAGGATTACTGTGGGTGTTGAGAACACATTTTGTGCCATTGTGCCAATTGTAATTAGCAATAGATGTTTTAAGTTAATGACAATCAACTGGAATACCACTAACCATATGAAATGTTTGAAGAGCATAATAAATGCAAAGAGCTTCCTTGTTTCTGTTAATAGAAGGGAAATTCACCCACCACATTCTTCTAACAGTGAAAAACTGGAAATCTGAAACAATGCTTGCCTGTAAAAGACAAACCAGTTATTCCCAATCCCACTGGTACTTTAAATCTGAAGTAATTGTCCCCATGTAGTAGCAACAGAATAATGGAGGAAAAAAATTAGTATGATCATTCTGGCTCGTACATTTTGAAGATTAACAATTCTGGCATATGGTCACAGGAAAGCTTATCTGAAAATGCCAAATTGTAAAAATGAAAGGAAACTTGATCCCTAAGAAACCCATTCTTCTTGGAGTCAGGCCCACCTTTTGTTTCCTTCCATTTGTTTGGCAGATAGAAAGGAAGGAAAACATGAAACATTCTGGTACTATAGTACTCTCCGATGATATGTAATGGCCATTGTATAACTGGTGTTAACACACAGGTAAATTTCACATGAGGAATGTTTAAAAGGAAACAACACAGATGCTTTGTTTAGTTGCAAAATTGGGAAATACACGGTCAGTATCTTTAGTTCCAGATACTTTTCTTAACTATTATTTTTTTCTACACCCCACTGCCCATCTGCCAAGGATGGAAATCACCTGGACTCCTGGATTCTCATGCACACCATCCCAAAATCATGAGGCAAGTGTCAAAGTTAAGGAAAAAAAAAAAGATGCCAACCACAATGAGATACCGCACCACATCCACAAGGATGGCTATAACCTGAAAAAAGGAAAATGGCAAGTGTTGGCAAGGATGTGGAGAAATTGGAACCTTCATACGTTGCTGGTGGGAATGTGAAATGTTTCAGCTGCTGTGAAAAACTTAGATGATCTCTCAAAAAGTTAAACATAGAATTAGCATATGAATTGAAAACAAGATCTCAAACAAATATTTGTACACAAATGTTCTTAGCAGCACTATTCACAATAGCCAAAAGGTGGAAACAACCCAAAAGTCCATCAAGATATGAACAAAACTTTGAGCCCATAAATTCAAAAACTTAAATGGAAAAATTTGTTGAAAGACCCAAACTATTGAAGCTCTCAAAAAACAGATTATCTGGATAGTCCAAATGTATTAAAGAAATTGAATTTGGAGTTTAAAACTTTCCACTAAAGCAAACTCCAGGCCCAGATGCCTTTCCTGGAAAATCTTACCGAACATTTAAGGAAGAATACCAATTCTACACACACTCAGCCAGGAAATAGAAAGAGCAGTTCCCAACTCATTTTATAAAGTCAATATTATCCTGAATATCAAAACAAGCCAGGGGCTGGCCTGTTAGCGCAGCAGTTAAGTGCACACGTTCCACTTTGGTGGCCTGGGGTCTGCTGGTTCCAATCCCGGGTACGGACATGGCACCGGTCATCAAGCCATGCTGTGGCAGGTGTCCCACATATAAAGTGGAGGAAGATGGGCACGGATGTTAGCTCAGGGCCAGAAAGAGGAGGATTGGCAGATGTTAGCTCAGGGCTGATCTTCCTCAAAGACAAAAACAAGCTAAAGACTACAAGATTGACAACTAACTACAGACATAGACAAAAATCCTATACAAAATATTAGCAAATCAAAACTAGCAATATGTAGAACAGATAATACGTTATAACTAAGTAGGCTTTATCCTGGGAATAGAAGGTTGTTTTAATCTTCAAAAATGAATCAGTACAATTCACATATGAGTAAACTAAAAGGAAAAAAACGATTATCTCAATAGTTAGATACTGCGTCAATTCATGATAAAGAACTCTCAGCAAACTAGGAATAGAAAGAATTTCCTTAACCTGATAAAAGGCAAATGTAAATATCCTACAGCTAATATCATACTTCATGATGAAAAACTGAATGCTTTCTTCCTAATATGGGAACAAAAGAAGGTTGTCACCTTTGTACTGGAGGTCATAGCCAGTTCTGTAAAGGAAGAGAAAAGAATATAAAAGGAATGCAGTTTGAACAGGAAGAAATAAAACTCTAGTTGCAAATGAAATAATTTTCTATGTAGAAAATCCCAAAGCTTCCACCCCAAAAGTCTGTTAGTACTACTAAGCAAATTTATCAAAGTCACAGAATACAAAGTCATTGTATAAAAATAAATCTTAGTTCTATATACTAGTAATTAATAATTGGAAGTTGAAATTTTTAAAACCACCATTTATAATAGTGCTATTATTATGAAATATGGGTATAAATCAAATAAAATATGTGCAACATCTGTGCACTGGAAACCTACAAAGCACTGATGAAAGAAATCAAAGAGGGTCTCACTAAATGGAGAATGATACTGTCCTCAACTATTGGAAGAGTCAATATTGTTAAGATGTCAGTTCTCCCAAATTGTTCTATAGATTGAATGAAATCCCTATCAAAATTCCAGCAGGAATTGTTTTGTCAGTTGACAAAGCTGTTTCTAAAATTTATTCAGAAAGGCAAGAGAATTAGAAAAGCCAAAACAATTTTGAACAATTTTTCAATTGTTCTCTCTCAGGAACAGAGTTGGAGGACTCAGACTACCTGATATCATTACTTAGGATACAACTGCAGTAATCAAACAGTGTATTATTATATTATTGTTAAAATAATAGACACATAGATCCATGGAAAAGAATAAACAGTCCAAAAATAGACCTATACTTATATGGTCAGTTGATTTTTGACAAACATGCAGAAGCAATCCAATGAAAAAAGATTAGGCTTTTCAACAAATGGTACTAGAACATTTAAAAACAAAACCAAAAGGAAGCAAAAGGTCCTTGGACTGTACCTTGACCTAGGCCTTAGAGATAAATGAGAGAAAGGATCCACCTTGTAGAAGCAGAGGAAGTAATAAGACTCCCATGAAAATTGAAACATCAAAATGATATAGGGAATTATTGCAGGACAGTTTAATCATTTGGGACTGAGGAGCATTATGTACTGTAGAAAATGTGTATACATGATAAATAAGTAAAGATTTATTTAATCCACTAGCTTAATAAGCACTCTGCTATTCACAGAGCACTGTGTTGGATTGGAGGGGCATTAGAAAAGTCCTTGAGGGAATCATATATAAACAATAACAAAACAGTAAGTGCTACCATAGTGGTGCCAGGGAAGCCCAGAGTGGGGGAGCAGCTAATATAATCCCGAATGGGTTTCCCCTGCTAGTCCACTGAGCTGAGTGCACTGAAGAGTGTTAGTTGATCTACTGTCTCTCTTTTTTTTTTTAAGAGTTTATTTGTCCTTTTTCTCCCCAAAGCTCGCCCGGTACATAGTTGTGTATTTTTGGTTGTGGGTCCTTCTAGTTGTGGCATGTGGGATGCCGCCTCAGCATGGCTTGATGAACAGTGCCATGTCCGTGTCCAGGATCCCACCAGTGAAAGCCTAGGCTACCAAAGTGGAGCGCACGAACTTAACCACTTGGCACCAGGGCCGGTCCCAGTCCAATGTCTCTTTGAGGACTTTGAGAAATTGTTGTTGATTTGATAGTCAGCTAAAATCCAATAAGGGATCTCTTCCATCTGCTGCCATTTGAATCTGTATTAGTTACCTCAGGCTCAAATAATAGAGAAAGCAAAGGAATCTGATGTGGTTTCCTTTTATCCTTCCTTTTAACTGTCATTGGATCTGCTTTAAAGGGAGTAGTCTTTCTCTTGCCTCTAGTCACAGACCATTCTGTACAAGCTCTATCACACAAGGAAAGCAGCAAAGGAGTTTTTTCAGAGACTGCCAAAGCTCTGTAGGAATGAAGGATCACTTTTTCCCCCCACAAAGGAGTCTCCCTAGTACTTCACGCATGTGGAAAAGAGAAGTTGGAGTTGTGTGTGATCACTTTGGCCAACCTTCTGCAGGTTTCTAATGCACATTCCCATCTCTCTTTGAAGAATTATTCATTGCAACTTCTCACACTTTCCTTAAAGCGAGTACTACTTTTATTCTCCCCCAGTCTTATATCACATAGCAAGAGCGTTGGTGGAAATTGCTTTTCCATAAAAAGAACTGTGCCTCCTACTCTTCAAATGCCACTGATTAAGAAAATCATTGATTGATTTATCCTGGGGAATAAATTAGATTTTCCCCTGAGAGTGGAAAAAATAAATAATGGGATGTAAAGAATGAAGATGGCTGTGTGTTATGAGGAAAATGTTTGTGCAGTTGCCATGGAAATAGCATGTAGGCATTCAAACCAGAAGCTTATATCTGTATATTTGCCAAATATAAATCAGATGTGAGTTGCATTCGTTCTCCTTCTTGGCTCAAATTTAGTCTGACATATGTGGTTATGTAAAATATGCTCCTGCTTTAACATATTTGGTTAATATTTGCAGGAAACAGGCAATACGAGGAGCCACCATGTTTTAAGCTTATATATTTGAAGCATAGAAATAAAACTAGAGGAAACGATTCTCAGCAAATGATTCCTAAAAACAAATAACAGCACGATCAGAGTGCCAGTAGCTGGGCTTTCCTGTGACATTCATAATTAACAGAGCTAATTAATATTTTCTTAATGAAACATTCACAATGTTGGACCTAATTAGTACTAGCTAATTGTTTGGCAGTAATGTCAAATTCTGAAAATGCAGTTTGAGACTTTAGTCTTATTTTAATGTATGTGATTTCTTTTTACAAGTAGAATAAAACACAATAGGCAGTGCTGCTGAGTTGTTATTACCCTTTTCACTCACAAGACATCAGCATTCAATTTCATGCTTTATAAGTGAGTCATGACAGAAATCTAGAGAGGGCATATATGAATTTTGAGGATATGGAAAATTTGACAGAATTTTCCAGAACTTGAACTTTTTTCACTAATTCCGAAGATAATATAGACAATGCAAAAACCCTACCTGCAGCCACGGGGTTTTAATGGGCTTACAAACCAGAACAATAGGAAAATATAAAAATGATTAGAATATGCTCCATTCCTGGAAATTAGAGTTACCCACTTAATTCCAACACCTCATTTTTTTATGCCACCTTTCTTGGCCATTTTATAGCCCATAAGTTTATCAATACTCTGTGTATTTTCTCCTCTCTTAGATTTCCTCTAAGACATATTATGTACTTTGTAAGCAAATAGCCTAGAGGCTTAATGTCTTATTAAAGCAGTAACTGCTTATAAGTTTCAATAAATATAACTAATTTATTGAGACCAAAGAGTTACACAGATAGAACAATAGGAAAGGGCTAATCAGAGAAAGTTTTGCAGAGGAAGTAAATTTTGAGTCAAAATTTAAAAATAAAAGACCTTTCTGAGGGCATTTTGACAAATGTATATCAAAAGTTTTTAAAATCTATGTACCTATATAACTTAAGGAGATAAAGATATTTGCAAGGATTAAATTAGGAGGGTGTTCACTAAAGCATATTTATACTAGAGAAAATCTGGAACAACTTAAACATCAAAATATAAAGAAATGGATAACTGATTTTAGGGTAAATCTAGAAAATGAAAGAATATACTGCCATTTAAAATGATGTTATAAAAGAATGTTTATTGATATGGGAAAATTTTCATGGTATATTGTTCAGTAGAAAAAAAACAGAATTTTGATTGGAATTATATTAAATCTGTAGATCATTCTGGGGAAAATTGACATTTTTACTATGTTTGCTCTTCCAACCAATGAACATAGTATGTCTCCATTTATGTAAGTCCTTAATTTCTTCCATTCATGTTTTATAGTTCTTAGCATACAGCTGCTGTACCTGTATTCTTAGATTTATACCAAAGGATTTCGTTTTTATTCTTTTTTCTAGAGCTGTTCTAAAAGGTATTTTTTAAAATTTTTAGTACCCATTTGTGTATTGCTTGTATGTAGAAATGCAGTTGATTTTTGTGTGTTGACCTGTATCCTGCAACCTTCCAATACTCACTTACTAATTCTAAGAGATTTTTTGTAGATTCTTTG
This sequence comes from Equus caballus, assembly GCF_041296265.1. Lineage (NCBI taxonomy): Eukaryota > Metazoa > Chordata > Mammalia > Perissodactyla > Equidae > Equus > Equus caballus. Next base: position 130,737,850 of record NC_091684.1, on the reverse strand, counting down.
GGATTTTCTGTGTACACAACTTCAGTGTCATCTACAAATTGGCACAGTTTTAGTTCTTCCTTTCCAATCTGTGTCTTTTTCTTGCCTTATTTGCACTATCTAGGACTTCCAGGATAATACTGAGTGTACATCCTTGCCTAGTTCCCTACTGTGGGGGGAAAGTGTTCAGTTTTTCACTACAATGTTAGCTGTAGGTTTTCATATATGCCCTTTAAACATGTGGAAGAAGTTCTCTTCTATTCCTGGTTGGCTGAGAGTTTTCATTATGAATGGGTGTTGGATTTTGTCAAATAAATTTTTTATATCAGTTGGTATGACTAGATTTTCTTCTTTGGGCTGTTAGCATGGTGGATTGCATTGATTAATTTTTGAATATTGAATTTGACTTACATTCCTAGAATGAACCCCACTTGTTTATGGTTCATTATTCTTTTCATGTATTGTTGGATTTGATTTTCTAACATTTTGTTGAAGGCTTTTATATTTATTTTCATGAGAGATATGGGTCTAGTCTTGATTGATTGAAATTTTTTTTTCATACTGTTTTGCCTGGTTTTGGCATCAGGGGGAAGTAGATCTCATAAAATGAGTTGGAGGTATTCCCTCCTCTTCTGTTTTCTAGACTAGATTGTCCAAAATTGCTGCTCCAAAATTGCTGCTATTTGTTCTTTAAATGTTTGGTAGAATTTGACAGTGAAACCGTTTAGTCCTGGAGGGGTGTGTATGTGTTCAAGGAAGGCTTTCAACTACAAATTCGCTTTCTTTCATAGTTACGGGGCTATCTGTGTCATCTGAGGTGAGTCTTGGTAGCTTGTGATTTTCAAGGGATTGATTGATTTTATCTAACTTGTCAAATTTATGTGTGTAGAGTTGTTTCTAGTCTTCCCTTTTTATCTTTTCTTAATATCTGCAAGGTCTGTAGTGATATCTCATCTTTCATTCCTGATATTGGTAATTTGTGTCCTGTCTCTTTTATTTGTCAGTCTTGCTAGAGATGTATCAATTTTATTAATCTTTTCAAAGAATCAGCTTTAGGAGCCAGCGTGGTGGTGTAGTGGTTAAGTTTGTGTTCTCCACTTGGGTGGCCTGGTGTTTGTAGGTTCAGATCCTGGGCGTGGACCTACACACCGCTCATTAAGCCATACTGTGGTGGCATCTTACATACAAAATAGAGGAATATTGGCACAGATGTTAGCTATGGGCCAATCTTCCTCACCAAAAAAAAAATAGCTTTAGGTTTTATTGTTTTTCTCTTTTCTATTTCAGTTATTTCTATGCTTATCTTTATTATTTTCTTACTTCTGCATGCTTTGGGTTTATTTTGGTCTTATTCTAGTTTTTTCATGGTGGAATCTTAGATTATTAGATTATTGGTTTCAGACTTTTCTTTTGTAATAAAAGTGTTTAATACTGTAAGTTTCCCTATAAGCACTGCTTTAACTACCTCCCACAAATTTTGAAAGTTTGTAATTTATTTTTGTTCAGTTCAAAATATTTTCTAATTTCCCTTGAATCTTTCTCTTGAATCATGGATTATTTGTTTAGACACTTTCCAAGTGTTTCGAGATTTTCTTGTTAACTTTCTGTTATTAATGTCTGTTTTTATGGTCAGAAAACATTCTTTATGATTTCTATTCTTTTAAATTTCTTAAGTTTTCTTTTATGACCTGGGTGATGGTGTATCTGGTGAATGTACTTGAAAAGTATATTATACTGTTGTTGGATGAAGTGTTCTGTAAATGTCAATTAGATTAATTTGGTGGATGGTGTTGTTTAGCTCTTCTATATCCTTGCTGATTTTTTTTATCCACTATTGTTTACTGAGGGAGTAGTGTTGAAGTTTTCAACTGTAACTGTAGGTTTGTCTGTTTCTCCATTCAGATCTGTCAATTTTTGCTTCTTGTATTTTGACTCTCTGTTGTTAGGTTTATACACATTTGAGTTGTTAAGCCTTCTTGGTGAATTGACATTTTCATCATTATATAGGTTCCTCTTTATCCTTGTTAATTCTCTTTACTCTGAAGTCTACTTGATAATATAACCACTCCAGTTTTATTTTGATTAGTGTTTTCATATTATATCTTTTTCCTTTTAACCTACCTATATCATTAAATTTGAAGTGAGTTTCTTGTACATACCAAATAATTGGGTCATGATTTTTTAAATCTATTCTGATTATCTCTTTTAAGTGGCATGTTTATACTATTTGCATTTAATGTAATTGACATATTTGAATTTACATCTGCCATTTATTTTCTGTTGGTTCCCTCTGTTTTTCATTCCGTTTTCCCTTCTCTGCCTTGTTTGAACATCTTTTGATATTCCATTTAATATATGTATTGTGTTTTTTACTACATCTTTGTAAAAAAATTTTTTGGTGGATGCTCTAGGGATTACAATGTACATACTAAACTTCTTATATCCACTTAGACTCAATATTTTACCACTTCAAGTAAAATGTAGAAGCTGTATGACCATATAACTGGCTGTATCTTTTCCCTCTTTATGTTTCCCTTATATATTATACTCCATGTATTGAAAATATCAGACAATATTATAATTTTTTGCTTTCAGCTGTCAAACATATTTTAAAGAACTTGAGACAAAAATAGTTTGTTATGTTTATCCAGGTATTTATCATTTCTCTTTCTCATTCTTTATTCCTAATCTTCCAGATTTCCTTGTGATAGCATTTCTCTTTGCCTGAACAACAGAAAAAGCAGTTCTTTTATAGCGTATCTGCTGGCAGCCTTTTCTCTTGTTCTCCTTTATCTAAAGTTTCTTTATTTGACATTTATACCTGAAGTACGTTTTTGTTGAATATAGAATTCATGGTTGACAGTTCTTTTCTTTCAGCACTTTTAAAATATTGTGCCACTTCCTACTGGCCTTCCCCAATTCCTGATGAGAAATCTATAGTCATTCAAATCAATTCTGTAAGGGTATTGTTTTTCTTTGACTGGTTTCAAGCTGTGTTTCTGTCTTTAGTTTTCACCAGTTGATTATGATGTCCTGGTGTGGATTTCTTTGAGCTTATCCTTTGTTGAGTTCACTGAGCTTTTTTAATCCATAGGTTTATGTCTTTTACCAAATTTGGGAAGTTTCAGACATCATTTCTTCCACTATTTTTTTAGCACCATAATAGCACCATAATCTGTTTCCTTTCCTCATGGGCCTCCAGTAACATCGATGCTAGACGTTTGGTTATTTTTCCACAGGTCCCTGAGGCTCTCTTCAATTTTTATTCCTCAAATTTATTTCTCTCTATTGTTCAGATTGTATAATTTCTATTGAACTATCCTCAAGTTCACTGACTATTTCCTTTATCATCTACTTTGGAGCCCTCCTAGTGAGTTTTTAAATTTAAAATGTATTTTTCAATTCCAAAACTTCCATTTGGTTGTTCTTCATATCTTCCATTTCTTTGCTGGGACTTTCTGGCTTTCCATTTGATTCAAGAGGTTTTACCCTTACATTTTCAAGTTGTTTTTTTTTTTAATAGCCACTTTAATGTCTTTGTCAGAAATATCTGTGATATCTTAACATTGGCATCTGTTGATTGTCTTTTCCCATGGGGTTCTTCATATGTCAAGTAATTTTGAATATCCTGGGCATTTTGAATATTATGAGTCTCTGGGCTCTGAGTTATTAATAACGTTCAAGCAGTCTCCTATTTTCATTCCTACAACAAGTCCTTGCCTGCAAATTCTGTTACCTAAGACATGACATGATTCTTACTGGTTTCTTCCTCTTCCTCTTCCCTCCCCAGGCACTTAGCGTTTAGTTTCCTTTGGTCTGCTAATTTACTTCATTCTCTCAGATAGTTATTTAGTACTCATAATGTGCTAAGCACAGTTACAGGCACTGAGGATTCATTAAGGAATAAAACAGACAAAAATACCTACCTTCATGGAGCATATATTCTAGTGGGGGGAAACAAATGTCAACAATAAACCTAATAACTTACATTACCCATTAGTAATCTTCTCTCTGCAAAAGTATAGTATGATAGTGAGATTGGAAGTAGTAGACAGGGTAGAGGTTGAATTTTTTAAATAGGTTGGTAAGGATAGGACTCATTGAGGAGGGGATATTTGAGCAAATACTTGAACCTGTTCATCTACTTTCCAGCTTCTAAAATTTCATTGACAACTCTCAAATGATATTGTCTCCTCTCTTGTTTACTGTTTACTTTTCCTATAGTGGAGTTTTGGAGCCAAGAAAAATTGTGTGTCCGACCAAAAGTTCTATAACAGTAATTCTATAGAAAACTAAGCAGAACAATATTTATGATTACTGGTTGTTTATCCCTCAGGGTATTTCGTCTTATATTTTCCTAAGTGAAATAAAAGATAATTTTTTGTAATGCAACTGTAATCGTTTGCTTCTCGTAATTTCTGAATCTTTTTTGCTGTGTGTCCTCTTTGAGCAAGACCCAGAATAGTTATAATAACTTTGCTAGTAAGAGGCACCAGAATTTTTTCTTAATCATTTATTTATTTTTATTGAGATAAAATTGACTTAACATAAAGTTAACCGTGTTAAAGCCACAATTCAATGGCATTTAGTACCTTCACTATGTTGTGCAACCACCACTTCTGTCAAGTTGCAAAACATTTTCATCACCCCAAAAGGAAACCTCTTATCCTTTAAGCAGTCATTCTCCATTCCCATGCTCCCCCAGCCTATGTCAACTCCTATTCTGCTTTCTATTTGTATGGTTTTACCTGTTCTCTATATTTCATATAAATGGAATCATACAATATGAGGCCTTTTGTGTCTGGCTTCCTTAAATTAGCATGATGTTTTTGAGTTTCATCCATGTTGTACCGTGTTTCAGTACTTCATTCATTTTTATGGCTGAATGATATTTCATCATATGTATTTACCACATTTTGTTTACCCATTCATCTTTCAGTAGACACTTGAGTTGCTTCCACCTTTTGGCTGTTGTGAATAATGCCACTATGAACATTCACATACAAGTATCTGTTTGAGTCCCTCTTTTTGGTTCTTTGGGGTATATACCTAGCAGTAGAATTGCTGGGTTGTATTGTAAGTCTATGTTTAACATTGTGAGGAACTGCCACACTGTTTTCCACAGTGGCTATACCATTTTACATTCCCATCAGCAATGTGTGAGACCCACATCATCACCAATCCTTGTTATTTTTTGTTCTTATGATTATGGCCATCCTAGTGGATTAAAGTGGTATCTCATTGTGATTTTGATTTGCATTTTACTTATGACTGATGACAGTGAGCACCTTTTCATTTGCTTTTTGGCCATTTTGTGTCTGTTTTGGAGGAGTGGATTCAAGTCCTTTGCCCATTTTTAAATTGGGTTACTTGTCTTTTTGTTGTTGAATTATGAGAGTTCTTTCTTTATATATCCTGGATACAAGCCTTTTATTACATACATGATTTCCAAATATTTTCTCCCATTCTGTAGGTTGTCTTTTCACTTTCTTAGAAGTGTCTTTTGATGCACAAAAGTTTTTAATTTTGATGGAGCCTAATATATGTATATTTTCTTTTGTTGCTTGTGCTTTTGGTGTCATATCTAAGCATCAATTGCCAAGTCCAAAATAATGAAGTTTTCCTCTGTTTTCTTCTAAAAATTTTATAGTTTTAGGGCTTACATTTGGGTCATTGATGCATTTTGAGTTAATTTTTGCATATAATATGAGGTAGGGGTCCAGCTTCATTCTTTTACGTGTTGATATTAATTGTACCAGCACTATTTTTTGAAGAGACTATTCTTTTCCCCATTGAATGGTCTTGGCACCCTTGTCAAAACTGAGTTGACCATGGCTGGGTTTATTTCTGGACTCCCAATTCTATTCCCTTTGTCTGTCCTTATGGCAGTACCACACTGTTTTGATTACTGTAGCTTTGTAATAAGTTTTGAATTTGAAGAGTATGAGTCTTCCAACTTTGTTTCTCTTTTTCAGGATTGTCTTGGTTATTCAGGGTCCCTTGAGAATCCATATGAATTTTACAGTCAGCTTGTCAATTTATACATAAAGGGCAGTTAAGATTTTGATAGGGAATGCATTGAACCACCAAATCAATTTGGGGAATGTTGACATCCTAACCGTATTAAGTTTTCCAATCCGTGAACATGAGATGTCTTTCCATTTATTTAGATTTCCTTTAATTTTTCTCAGTAATGTTTTGTGGTTGTTATTGTACAGTCTTGCACCTCCTTGGTTAAATTTATTCCTAAGTATTTTATTCTTTTTTATGCTATCGTAGATGGAATTGTTCTCTTAATTTCATTTTCAACTTGTTCATTTTTAGTGTATAGAAATACAACTGATTTTTGTGTGTTGATCTTGTATCCTGCAACTGTGCTACATTCTTTTATTAACTCCAGTAGTTTTTCGTGTGTGTGTTCTTTAGAATTTTTTTTCTATCAGATCATGTGATCTGTGAGTAAAGATAATTTCAGTTCTTCCTTTTCAGTTTGCATGGCTTTTATTTTTTTCTTGCCTAATTGCTCTGGCTAGAATGTCCAGGACAATGTTGAACAGCAGTGGTGAAAGTGGGAATCCTTGTCTTGTTCTTGATCTTAGGGGGAAATCTTTCAGTCTTTCACCATTGAATATAATGTTAGCTATTGGTTTTGCATAAATGTCCTTGATTGTGTTTTTCACTCTTACGTTTAAGATATTAGGGTTCCAGTTACTTCACATCCTTTACAGAATTTGGTATTGTTACAATGTATCATTTTAGCCATTCTAGTCAGTTTGTAGTGGTATTTTGTTGGAATTTTAATTTGCTTTTCACTGATGACTAGTGACTCTGAACACTTCTGTGTGCTTATTGGCCATAGAATTTGTTTTTGAGGGAGTCTCATATATTAAAAATCAATGTCAGATAATTTACCATGTAAATGTATATTCAGTACAGCAGGAGTCAGGACTTCTTAATGTTTAGTGTAGGCCTCTAAATTAAGTTGTTATTATCAATTTGACTGTTAGTACTGCTGTGGATCTACTTTTATAGTAAAGATTTGAAAAATTAAGACCTATTTTGTAATGTATATGAACATTAATAATTTATGAACATTTAAACAATTTGAAGAACTGAAAGAAAATAATTTTTCTCTGTTGTCGATAGGTGAATAATTGTAGCTGTATTTGGACATGAGTTTAAACTTTTTAAAGAATTCAGGAAGTTATGTTATGGCAAGTGGCATACTTGTTCTTCTGAATGATACAAATGATAAAGGTATGCACATTTACTTATCAGCAAATTGGTATCATTGTGTTTGGCTAATGATCTTAGCATCCCTGAAAATGGAGCTGTCTCCAGCTGGCTATAATTAGGATTAGATTGTTTCATGCATCAGGGACACTAAAGTTGCTTTAATTCCTGGGTCCCACAGCTTTCTAGTTATTCTGCTCATTTCCTGCAACTTCAAAATGCCCATCTATTTCTCAGAAAATATTTGAATGAGTGCAAATAGAAACATATAACCAGGCTGCCATTATTATTAGCTGTTTTTACTCTCAGATATTGAAATGTAGGATTGAAGAATGGCTCAGAAACCTTGTAATAGCCTAGAGAGTTGTCCTTTGAAATGAAATGCACTGAAGTAAGAATGTTAAAAGAGCCCAGGGGATACAATGAAATGTGACAGGAACACTCTGTAAAGTCCACAGTCTCTCTCAGCTTGGAATATCTGGCAATGATTGTCAACTCCAATGAACAATTTTGTGACATTTGGAATTAAATTTTAGTCATTGTAAGATTTTATGAAAGGACGTCCTGTTTTACTTGATCTCTTTTTTAATGCCGTGTTTTTTTGTCTGCTTACTTATAAATGGCTTTAGAAGAGCTAACAATTATTAAGCATTTGCTATTTGCTGTGCCTGATGTTAGTCTTGCTTCTTACATTATCTCTAATCTTCACCACAATCTTGTAAACCCAATTTACAGATGAAACAAAGGCTCAAAAAATTGTTTCTTGCCTAAAGTCACAGTGCACAGTAGTGATTTGAGCTCAGATTTGTCTGGTCCTTAAGCCTGTAGTTTTTCCACTATGCCAGTGGTTCTCACTTCAGTTCAGTTAAAACAGGATTTCTGGGGTTAGACTTTAATATGTTTTTGCAGCTCTCTTAGGTTAATAATATGCATCTAGGGTTATAAACCACTGGATAACACCCTGTGCTTACTATTATAAGATCATACTTCAATAGAAAGGAAAGTATAGTGAAAGAACATATTTTCCTTTAAAAGTATGTACAACGTTGTCCGTTTATCTCTGCCAAAACATATCTGTTTGAAACTTCCAGTGCAAGATGGTACACTGAGAACATGCTGAAGCCTCCCTTTGCTACTTCACATCCCTAAAAATAATCCTTTCCTCCCCCTCCCAAAAATATACAGTATCAATCAAACACAACAGCAATAGGAAAGAAAAAGAGCAAAATTGGCCAGAAACCATGAAGGACCTCTTAAAAATGGGATTGGAATGCAAATAAGAACCGTAATCTAAAACATGCACAGGACTGGAATACTGTGAAAGATATAAATGACTATAGGGGTGCTTTATGTCTAGTCTGCTGCACAAGCAGCCATGTGGATCCACCTTTCCCCACCTTCATTTCTCCTTGGTGTGTGTCAAACAAAACCAGGCCATGTGGGTCCTTTAAAAGCCAAAGCAGTACTCAGATGTTGTCAATATCCAGAAAGGATAGGTACCACCAAAATATTCCCCATATTCATTACCCACTGGAAAATTTTGCCCCTCCTTTAAAGACAATAGTTCTTTAATCACATACATCAGTCACAGACTAATAAGATATCTCTAAAGCCTAAACAAAGATGAATTCACAGCCCCAAATCACAAACTATTTCAAGAAACTAATACTATAAAGGAGGGTACCAAACTATACAAAAGAAAAAACCCAAAGAATCAGAGTTAATAGAGACAGCAAAACAGAAGTTTAGAATAAATATGTTATCCTCAGAGACATGCAGGATGACACTGCATTCACTGAAAAAAGGAAAATTTTAGAGCTTTTTGAAGTTAAGAACAGTTTAAAAGGAAGGACAAAGAATTGGAAGGAAAAATGTAAATCTAGAGACATGGAGTTATCCGTTTACCTTCATATATGCTTAGAGAGATGTGTGGAATGATATTCAACTAATGTTAACACTTTTTCTTTCTGGGTAATGGGTTATTGGTTGGCTTGTTGCTTGCTATTTTGTACTCTTTGTATTGCTTAAAATTTTTATGGAAGCATGTTTCACTGTATAAAAATTATTTGCTTAAATAAAAGAATTAAATAATTGAGTTAAAAATTTTCAAAAGGAATGATAAAATAATTCAAAGAAAATAAAGGTCCAAATTAATAAGGATAAAAGCAGAAATCCAACAGCAGTGTTGATTGATTAAAAAAAATCTTAGCAAGTCTGAAAAAGAAAGAAAAGATACTAATCAATATTAGAAATTAAAAAGGACGCATAACTAAAGATACAGAAATTTGTATAGTTATAAGAACTCTATGTACAAGTTTATAATAATAAAATATGAAAGCCTAGGTTCAGTGGGTAATTTTCAGAAATATAAGATTTATTCAAATTGTCACAAGAAGAGGTAAAGACCTTTGATTAACTTAATAAGAAGAAATTGAGAATAAGTTTAAAGATTTGTCCCTACAATGGCCCAGGTTTTATAGGTGAGTTCTAGGAAGCTTTAAAAGAAATCTTATGTAAACTTGCATGTTGTATACAAAAGATAGGATCCTACCCAACTGGTTTATGATGCTAATATAACACTAATACTCAAACCAAAGAGGGACATAGAAAAGAAAAAAAGAAAAAGAAAAAGAAAACTACAAGGCTGTCTCACTTCTGGAGATAGTACTAAAAAATCATAAATATGGGGCTGGCCCCATGGCCAAGTGGTTAAGTTTGCACACTCTGGTGCAGGCGGCCCAGTGTTTCGTTGGTTCAAATCCTGGGTGCGGACATGGCACTGCTCATCAAACCACGCTGAGGCAGTGTCCCACATGCCACAACTAGAAGGACCCACAACAAAGAGTATACAACTGTGTAATGGGGGGTTTGTGTAGAAAAAATAAAATTTTTAAAAAAGAAAAATCATAAAATATTAGCAAATTGAATTCACCAATGTATTATTTACATAGAATTTATCCCAAGAATGCAAGGATTGTTCAGCATTATAAAATCTATTTGTGTAATATACTTTGTTGGTTATTAGAGGAGAAATATGTGCAGTTATCTCAATAATGCCTGCAAAAAGCACTCAATAAAATGCAACAGTGTGATTCTGGCATAGGGTAAGACAACTACATCAATAACAGAGTAAAGATTCTGAGACAGACCCATGTATATCTCCCAATTTAAGTGTACAATAAATGTATTTTAAATCAATATTTAAAGAATGGACTATTCAATGAAAGGTATGCACTTAGAAAGATATATTAAATTCTTCACTCCATTCAAAAAAATAAATTCTAAATGTAATAAAAATCTAAATATAAGAAACATTTTGCAAATGTTAGGAGAAAGTGTTTATGACCATGAAGTAAGGAAGGTCTTCAAAAGCCATATTTAAAAAGATTAAGTTTAGATATAAATAAAAATTTCTTTATGACAATTGGCACTTTAAAAAGTTAAAAGGATAAGTACCAGAATTAAAACATATTTTCAATGGATAAAATAGAGCAAGTATTTATATGCATAATAAGAAAAAGGAAGGAGGAAATAAGAAAATGGGCAAAGAATATGAGCAGGGAATTCAAAGAAAAGAAAATAGCCAATAAACATTGAGAAAGATTTTCAAGCTCACTAATAGTCAGGGAAATACTAATTTTAAAGACAGTAAAATTGTTTTAATCTACCAGATTGGCAAAAATTTTTAAAGTTGATATTTCAGTGGTAGCAAGTATGTGAAGAAATGGATACTCTCTAAGTATTTGTAGTGTTGTAAAATTGTAAAGCCATTATCTAGAGGAATTTGGCAGTATTTTGTGTACCTGGTAGAACTCCTAAGGAACTCTGAAATACATTCTTATTTAATCCTGAGGCTGTACTTTGTCCTGTTTTACCTGTGAGGAATAGAACTCAGAGAGGACACATGGCAGAGTTGGAAGTTTTACCCAGTTCTCCTAATGCCAGAGCAGTGTTCTTTGTACTCCAAGATTGTTCCTAGGGTGAAGGAATAGCCCGGAGGCTTAGAGGTAGGTCAATACACGTCATGTCTGGGAAATGGTTACGTAGTCCTTCATAATTAGATGGTGGTTGAAGGGAATGCACTGAGAGATAGGACTGGAAAAATAAGTTGAGTTAAAATCATGAAGAGTTTTGAATACCCTAACAAGGGGGTTAGGTTTTTGAGCAGTGACTAATAATAATGTAAAGAGTAGCTTAGAAAGAGAGAGATTTGAGAGTGACGTCAGCAACATGGCAGCGTGAGCTCACCCGGGACTCTCTCCCCTCCAAATTACAACCAAAAAGAGCAACTGCTTTCCAACCAAAAAAAAATCCTAATAACAGAAATCATCAGAGACCCACAGCAGCCAAACAACAGAGGGCAGAGAGGCTGGAGCCGCCCTTGAAGGAGCTGGAACAGGGTAAGAGAGAACTTTGTTCCCTCTGCTGGAAACTGGGATCACTGCCGTGGGTGCGGGAAGGAGTGGGGGAGGGGCTGCACATCCGGGTTCATCCAGGACTCTCACTGCCTGTGCAGTGGAAACCCTCTAACAGGGGAAAGCTTTCGTGTGGGGCAACCCCATCAAGCCAGGACCCCGGGAGACCAGAGAGCGACCGCTGATCTGAATCCAGGTCAGCACGCAAGAGAAACTGCCCCTCCTCCCCTGCCTGCCACCATCATGGCTGAAGGCGGAGGGGTCAGAACGCCCAGATCTCAACCCCCATCTACTGGGGACAGGCTGTAACTGCAACCAAATAATAGCATCATGGGCAAAAGCCACTCCTCTACCATCCAGCGATTTATAAAAGCTGCATTCCACAAGAAAAACAATAAAAACACAGAAGTATGTCCTAAGGACTTGTAAATAGGTAAACTAAGTGAAGATGAGTTCAAAATAGCTATCATCAAAATATTCAATGAGGTAAAGGGAAATACAGAGAAACAAGTCAATGAGTTCTGGAGTTACTTCACAAAACACATTGAAACTGTAAAGAAGAATCAATCAGAAATACTAGAGATGAAAAATACAGTGGATCAGATACAACAGAATACGGATGCCCTCAATGCCCATATAGACACCATAGAGGAGAAAATTAGCATAATCGAAGATAGACAGGCTGCATGGCTCTGGACAGAGGAAGAAACAGAACTAAGAATTAAGAAAAATGGAGAAAATCTCCGAGAAATAGCTGACTCAATGAGAAAATGCAACTTAAGAATCATGGGAGTTCCTGAGGGTGTGGAAAAGGAAAATGGAGCTCAGTGAAATAATGGAAGAGACCTTCCCAAATCAAGGGATTGAGAGAGAAATGTGTGTGGAGGAAGCTTTCAAATCTCCTAGATTTGTCAATGTAATAAGACCTACTGAAAGGCATATAGTAGTAAAAATCACAAAACTGAATGATAAAGAAAGAATACTCAGGGCAGCAAGGCAGAAGAAAATAACCTACAAAGGAAGCCCCATCAGACTTTCATCAGATTTCTCTACAGAAACCTTACAAGGTAGGAGAGATTGGAGTGACACATTCAAAACTTTAAAGGATAAAAATCTTCAGCCAAGAATACTCTATCCAGCAAAAATATCCTTCAGATATGAGGGAGAAATTAAATCTTTTCCAGACAAACAAAAGCTAAGGGAATTTTTATTCACAAGACCTCCACTACAAGAAATCCTCAAGAAGGCTCTCATACCTGAAATAAGAAAAAAAGGGAGAAAGGGGTCACAAAACATAGATTAGGGAGACAAATAGCTAGAATTGAAATAGGATAGCAAATATTCAACTATAGCATTAGGATAAAGGGAAGGAAATCACCAAAGCAAAGACAATCTTATCACTCTAACCACAAACTCACAACACAAGTTGGAATAAGAGATGAAAGTAATAATTTAGGAGGGGAGTGGGAAAGGGACTGAAACAGTCTAGGCTAAGGAAGTAAGAGACCACCAGAAAATGCACTATGTTATACATGAGATTCTGAATACAAACTTCAGGGTAGCCATTAAACTAAAAAACAGAACAGAGACACAAAACATAAATAAGGACAATCTAAGAAACCCAGCATAAGAAATTGCAGAATTCAATGGGTAGACTAAAACACACAGGACGAGAAACAAAGGAAACACAGGAAAACTGGAAAAACGAGCAACAGAATGACAGCATTAAGCTCTCATGCGTCAGTACTCACCCTCAATGTAAACAGATTGAACTCTCCAATAAAAAGACACAGAGTGGCAAAATGGATTAAAGAACAAGATCCAACAATTTGTTGCCTCCAGGAAACACATCTCAGCCCCAAGGACAAACACAGGCTCAGAGTGAAGGGGTGGAAGACAATACTCCAAGCTAATAGCAAACAAAAGAAAGCAGGTGTGGCAATACTTATATCAGACAAAACAGACTTCAAGATAAGGCAGATAAAGAGAGACATAGAGGACCAATATATAATGATCAAAGGGACACTTCATCAAGAAGAAATAATGCTTATATATATCTATGCACCCAACACAGGAGCACCAAAGTTCATAAAGCAGCTATTAACAAACCTAAAAGAAGATATAAAAAATGACGCAATAATAGCAGGGGACGTCAACACCCCACTCACATCAATGGACAGATCATCCAGGCAGAAAATCAATAAGGAAACAGTGGAGCTAAAGAAAATGCTAAAACACTTGGACTTAATAGACATATATAGAACACTCCATCCAAAAACAGCAGAATATGCGTTCTTCTTAAGTGTGCATGGAATATTCTGAAGAACAGACCATATGTTGGGAAACAATGCAAGCCTCTACAAATTTTAACAAATTGAAATAATAACAAGCATCTTCTCCGATCATAAGCTATAAAGCTAGAAATTAATTAAAATGAAAAACCTGAGCAAGGCACAAGGATGTGGAGACTAAACCATCTGCTATTGAACAAGCAATGGATCATTGAAGAAATTAAAGAAGAAATAAAAAAATACCTGGAGACAAATGAAAATGATAACATGCCGTTCCAACTCATATGGGATACAGCAAAAGCTGTATTAAGAGGAGAATTCATCGCAATGCAGGCACATCTTAACAAACAACAAAAATCCCAAATAAGCAATCTTAAACTACACCTAACTGAATTAGAAAAAGAAGAGCAAACAAGGCCCAAAGTCAGCAGAAGGAGCGAAATAATAAAAGAGCAGAAATAAATGCTATTGAAACAAAAAAGGCAGTAGAAAGGATCAATGAAACAAAGCCGGTTCTTTGAGAAGATAAATAAAATTGACAAACCCCTAGCGAGACTTACAAAGAAAAAAAGAGAGAAAGGTCAAATAAACAAAATCAGAAATGAAAGAGGAGAAATAACAACAGACTCCACAGAAATACAATGGATTATAAGAGAATATTTTGAAAAACTATATGCCAGCAAAATGGATAACCTAGAGGAAATGGATAAATTCTTGGACTCCTACAATCTCCCAAAGCTCACTCAAGAAGAAGCAGACAATTTGAACAGACTAATCACAAGGAAAGAGATTGAAACAGCAATCAAAAGCATCCCAAAGAATAAAACCCCAGGACCAGATGGCTTCCCTGGGGAATTCTACCAAACTTTCAGAGAGGATTAAATACCTATCCTTTTCAAGCTATTCCAAAAAATTAGGGAGGATGCAACACGTCCTAACACATTCTACGAGGCCAACATCATGCTGATACCAAAGCCGAACAAGGACAGCACGAAAAAGACGAAAAAGGAGAACTACAGGCCAATATCGCTGATGAACATAGATGCAAAAATTTTCAACAAAATTTTGGCAACCTGAATTCAGCAATTCATCAAAAGGATCATACATCATGATCAAGTGGGATTCATACCAGGGACACAGGGATGGTTCAACATCCGCAAATCAATCAACATGATACACCACATCACCAAACTGAGGAATAAAAACCACATGATCATCTCAATAGATGCAGAGAAAGCATTTGACAAGATCCAACAGCCATTTATGATACAAACTCTGAACAAAATGGGGATAGGAGGGAACTGCCTCAACATAATAAAGGCCATATATGACAAACCCACAGCCAACATCATACTCAATGGGCAAAAACTGAGCGCCATCCTCCAGAAAACAGGAACGAGACAAGGATGCCTTCTGTCACCACTCTTATTTAACATAGTACTGGAGACTTAGGCCAGAGCAATTAGGCAAGAAAAAGAAATAAAAGGAATCCAAATAGGGAGGGAAGAAGTGAAACTCTCGCTGTTTGCAGACGACATGATCTTATATATAGAAAACCCCAAAGAATCCATTGGAAAAGTTTTAGAAATAATCAACAACTACAGCAAAGTTGCAGGGTATAAAATCAATTTACATAAATCTGTAGCATTTCTATTCTCTAATAACGAACTAACAGAAAAAGAACTCAAGAACACAATACCATCCACAATTGCAACAAAAAGAATAAAATACCTTGGGGTGAATTTAACTAAGGAAGTGAAAGACTTATACAATGAAAATGACAAGGCTTTTCTGAAAGAAATGGATGATGACATAAAGAGATGGAAAGACATTCCATGTACATGGATTGGAAGAATAAACATAGTTAAAATGTCCATTCTACCTAAAGCAATCTACAGATTCAGCGCCATCCGACTCAGAATCCCAATGACATTCTTTACAGAAATAGAACAAAGAATCCTAAAATTCATATGGGGCAACAAAGGACCCCGAATAGCTCAAGCAGTCAATCCTCAGAAAAAGGAACACAGCTGGAGGCATCACAATCCCTGACTTCAAATCATACTACAAAGCTATAGTAATCAAAACAGCATGGTACTGGTACAGAAACAGGTGCACAGATCAATGGAACAGAATTGAAAGCCCAGAAATAAAACCACACATCTATGGACAGCTACTCTTCGACAAAGGAGCTGAGGGCATACAATGGAGAAAAGAAAGTCTTTTCAACAAATGGTGCTGGGAAAACTGGAAAGCCACATGTAAAAGAATGAAAATTGACCATTCTTCTTCACCATTCACCAAAATAAACTCAAAATGGATCAAAGACCTAAAGCTGAGACCTGAAACCATAAGGCTTCTACAAGAAAATGTAGGCAGTACACTCTTTGACATCAGTATTAAAAGGATCTTTTCAGACACCATGTCTTCTCAGACAAGGGAAACAATAGAAAGAATAAACAAATGGGACTTCATCAGACTAAAGAGCTTCTTCAAGGCAAAGTAAAACAGGATTGAAATAAAAAAACCAACCCACTAACTGGGAAACAATATTTGCATGTAATACATCTGGCAAAGGCTTAATATCCATAATATATAAAGAACTTACACAATTCAACAATAAAAAATCAAACAACCCGATCAAAAAATGAGCAGGAGACATGAACAGACATTTCTCCAAAGAAGATATACGGATGGCCACTAGGCACATGAAAAGATGTTCATCATTGCTGTGCATCAGGGAAATGCAAATCAAAACTACACTAAGATATCACCTTACACCCATTAGAATGACAAAAATAACCAAAACAAAAAGTAACAAATGTTGGAGAGTTTGTGGAGAAAAAGGAACCCTCATACATTGCTGGTAGGAATGCAAACTGGTGTAGCCAATATGGAAAACAGTATGGAGATTCCTCAAAAAGTTTAAAATAGAACTACCGTATGACCCAGCTGTCCCACTACTGGGTATCTATCCAAAGAGCTTGAAGTCAGCAATTCCAAAAGTCCTGTGCGCCTCTGTGTTCATTGCAACATTATTTACCATAGCCAAGACATGGAAGCAACCTAAGTGCCCATCAACAGATGATTAAGATAAAGAAGATATGGTATATATATACAATGGAATACTACTAAGCCATAAAACAGAACAAAATCGTCCCATTTGCAACCACATGGATGGACCTTGAGGGAATTGTGATGAGTGAAATAAGCCAGTTAGAGAAGGACAATCTCTATCTGACTCCACTTATATGAGGAATTTAAATATGTGGACAAAGAGAACAGGTTAGTGGCTACCAGGAGAAAGATGGGGTGGGAGGTATGCACAAAGGGTCAAAGGGTGCACCTACAACACAACTGACAGACAATAATGTACAACTGCAATTTCACAAGATTGTAACCTATCATTAACTCAGTAAAAAGTAATTTTAAAAAAAGAGATTTGAGGCAGGAAGACTAGTTAGATGTCTAAGGCAGCTTTTTAAATGAGAAAATGAGGACTTTCAACTAGGCTGGTGAATGTAGGTTTGACGAGGAGAAGGCAGGGACGAGAGGCATGGAAGTAGAGTTGACACTGCACAGAAACTGGCATCAGACACTTAAAAGGGACTTACTCTTAGCTTAACTTGGCCAGGTTTGAGAGATATATTGGAGGTAGAGCTAGCAAGACTTAAACAGATGGATTGAATTGGAAGAGAGAGGGCAGAGAGTGAGAAAAAAAAGACAGCTAGTTTTTGATTGAGCAAGTGAGTGGATGGTGAACCATTTACTGAGAAGAGAAGGCTTTTCAAGTAGAGAGGCTGGACGTCAATAGTTCTGTTTTAACTTTAAGTGTGAGATGCCTCTTAGATATCCAAGTGGAGATGTCAAGAAGGCAGTTGTATAAAAGAGACTGGAGTTCAAAAAGACAAATATGGACTAGAGATAAAATTTGAGAATAATAAGCATATAAATTAGATGGTCTCCAGAGTCATGGGACTGGATAAAATCACTTAGGAAAAGAGAACAGATAAAGAGGGGAAAAGCAATTTTTTGGGATATTCTTGGTCGCTCCAACCTTGAGAGTTCTAGCAGAGGAGCCAATAGAACAAGCTGAGAAGGAGCTAGCCAAAGAAATGAGAAGAAAACCAGAAGAGTGAGGTATCCCGGAAGTTAGAGAAGGAAGTATTCCAGGAAAGAGGGAGTGGTCAACTACATGAAATGCTAATTTAAGATTTGATAAGGTGAGAACAGAGAATTGGTCATTGGCCTTCAGGGAAATAGAGTTTTTGGTGACCTTAATTAGCAGTGTTTCAGTGAAGCAGTGAGAACAAAAACCTGAATGGTATTGGGTGAGGAGAAAATGGGTGGGGAGACAGTGAAAGGTACTCTTTGAGGAGTTTTTTTCTGAAAGGTAATGAAGGAATGTAGTCACACCTAGAGGGAGACATGACTGCAAGGCATAGTTGTTTTTTTTAAGATGAATGAGATTAAGGCACCTTCATATGCCAGTGGGAATTATACAGAAAGGAGAAATTGATGATGCAGAAAAGAGCTATTGCAGGAACAGTCCTTGAGAAGTCCAAGTAGACGAGATCTTGGTCACGAGTAGAAGGATTGGCCTTAAAGAGGGACATAAAGACTTCTTCCATTGTCAGGGTAGTGAAGGTAAAGTGTATGAAATCAGATGTCATTAGGTTGGTAGAATTAGTGGGAAAATGAAATAAAATTCATCTGATTAGATCTATTTTCCCACGCAAGTATGGAGCAAGGTCATCAGTAGTAAGTAACGTGGGAAAGGGATGTTGGAGATTGGAGGAGACAAGAAAACTTGTGAAATAGTTATCTCAAAATGGCAAAGTAAATATATGGAAAGAACAGCGTCTCACAGTGTTAAGTCCCCAGTTAAGACTTGTGGTAATACATTTTAAATGAATACAGTCAGCATAGTTGTGTAGTTTTTCTCTGGGGCTGTTCATGTGCTCAGAAGCAAGCTTAGAGCAAGCTGATGGTTGAGATGACATTTTACTAGCAGAGAGAGGGAAGGAGAGACAAGAGAATGTTTGCAAAGTGAAAAACATGATTGTCCATAGAATTTAATCAGGATGAAGAGGGAAGTGAGAATACTGATTACAATGATAGGGCGGTGATTTACATCTTGGTGAGATCCAAGAATTGTTGGAGTGAGGATATGCATTTTAAGCAAGCATCCCAGGGTAAATATGATTCATGTGGACCACTCTCAAAGAAGCATTTATAATACATTTGGGTCATAATGGTAGTGTTAGAGCAAATATCTGTTTTTGTTCAAATTTCACAGTATATCTATTTAAACACAGGCAGAGGTGCTTGTAAATAAGTGAATTTACAGGGCCAGCCTCGTAGCATACTGGTTAAGTTCATATGCTCCACTTCGGCAGCCTAGGGCTTGCAGGTTTGGATCCAGGGCAGGCACCTAGCACTGCTCGTCAAGCCACACTGTGGCA
Organism: Equus caballus; assembly: GCF_041296265.1. NCBI lineage: Eukaryota > Metazoa > Chordata > Mammalia > Perissodactyla > Equidae > Equus > Equus caballus. Next base: position 130,718,467 of record NC_091684.1, on the reverse strand, counting down.
GCATCCCACATAAAACAGAGGAAGATTGGCACAGATGTTAGCTCACCGACAATCTTCCTCAAGCAAAAAGAGGAAGATTGGCAACAGTTGGTAGCTCAGGGCCAATCTTCCTCACACACACACAAAACCTGAATTTATGCAACTATGTAGGAAGATATTGATCATCAAAACTTGAGTAGTGAATAGATTAATAGTCAGAGGAAATGAGTATAACAATTGTTCTATTACAAATTTAGCCTTTAAAATGTATTATTAAATGAACTCTTACATTGTATCTGCATGCATTTTAATTTTTCATGTCAAGTAATTATATTGCTCAAATATTTAACTATCCCATTTATTTCTGGCATTGTGAATCTATTTGGGTATTTTAATTTTAATATTGGCACACATCTGAAAATAAAATTATACTCTACAATCTTCTTTTTACTGCAAGAAAATTCTGAATTTCAGTTTAATTTGGGCAGTTTCTTAAACTGAAAATGCCATCTTTAATTCCTGATTATGCAAGTGCAACTTGTTTTCAGTAAAACTTTGTCTTTAATTTAAGCTGCCTCCCTTTGCTTGGGAAGCCATTACAGTTTTTCTTTATTAAATTAAATTTGCACCTGTCTGGAACACTTAATGAAAAGTGGACTGAGCAGGCTAAAAGACTAGAGATTCTTTTTGCATTGAAACTCACTTATATGTAGCTTTTCATGTACTTTATTTCTGAGCTTCACTGAAAGAAATGTCATGAAATTAGTGGGGCCTATTAGAATTTCTCAAACTATCAAATTTATATTACAAGAAAGGTTAGAATTATTTCCCCCAAATCTATTCTCTATTGACTACAACTATTTTATAATAAGTTTGAGGGGACTTTTTTATCAAGTGTTTACGTCATTGTATACTTACTGTAATTATTAGATGCCTTTGGAGAGATGCCTGGGGATTATTATGTGCATTATTATTATGTACATTGTTGATGCTTTTTCTGACAGCTTAAATCAATTACCAAATATTATACATGACGAACACCAGGCTGAGCTGTAGGGAATCCAAATAAAGTACAAAATGAGGTCCCAGATGTTAGTATTCCTTTTAGATGTTTCAATTTTGCCCCTAATTCTGCTTTTCATGTCTTAATACTAAGTGCTAGGTACTAGTAGTTAATACTAGTACTACATGTTGTAATCCAAATTATACTTCATGTTGGTTTGTAAATATATTTGACACGTTACTGTTTATATATCTTTGTAATGCTGTTTCTCTTGCACTTTCTTTCCAATTCTAAGAAATCTTTCCTCATTAAGACTCATCTCAAATGGTATCACCTGCATGCCATCTTTCCAGACACTTCCTTCATCCAGTAAGTACCCTATAGTGGCACTTATATGTTTTGCCCTCTTTTAAACATTACTATATTTTATATTATCCTTCCCCTTACTTGAAATTACTTTCTTGGGAAATTAGCTCACTTGAAATTAACAGTGTCTTATTTTACTGATCTTTGTATATACCATGTCATACATGGCATATCATAGTCACAAAATAACATTTGTTGAATTAAAGATCAGAAACAGCTAAAGGAAAATAACATATATGACAAAAATGATCAGAAGTCAAATCATGAGAGAAGTGATCAATATTGAGTTCCTAGAGAGGAGAAGACTTGAGCTGACCCTCATACGTGAGGACCCTAAAGTAAAAAACAATCAGAGTGTATGCTCCGAGAATGATAAATGCCATTTTAAAGTGGATTTTGAAATAGCAGTTTTCTTAAAGTGGATTAATTGTTGGCAAATTTAATAGTCTTTGATTTTCTTTGGTTACAGTAGAGTTACACCTTCCTTCATTTTATGAATGATAGAGCCTTTTCACACAGTAAATCTACTAGAAACAAAATCATAATCCAGTCCAGGAAATCCTCGTACATGTTCTTAGAGTAAGGATGTCTTTGTAGGTAATAACTGGCCATATTGTGAAAGACCATGAATACCAGTGAAGTGATCTGCCTGATATTCTTTTTAAATGCATTTGGGACCCGGGATAGTTTCATTCCCAGAGGCTTGGCAGCTGATCTCTATTGAGTACTACTAACTCTCTCAGAATGGTTTTCTAAGGGACTGCATGGTTCTGAGTAAGTAGGTTCTGAATTGCTGCTGGAATATGAATGACTAGAGTAGCCTGATAATAAAAGACTGAGCTTTCTAGGGCTGGTACATCCTGAGTCATAGAGAAGCCACATGTATAGTCCTGTGGCAGAATCGAGTCTCCTGGAAGAGAGTAAAAAGTAAGGTTTCAACTGTCAAATGAAGGACTGAAAACCAGGGCCATCTTATCCATTAGTGCCCAGGGCCCTCAATACTTTAGGGGCCCATGAAAATGTTTTAATGTCTTTTAAAATCAGAAGAAAAAAGTGAACTAAAATTGAACAAGATGTTTTACCATATGACATTAACATATTTGTCTTCATACCACAGCAGTCATAAAATATAATTTTTAAATTTTCTATGGAGTAAGGGCTCAGTGTCTTCATCTGTATAATAAGGCGTTTGGACTAGGCAACCTATGAGGGCCCTTGCAGGTCAGAGTTTCTTAAATGGAGTCCTACATCAGAAGCTCTGGACAAGTTCCAGGCCGAAGCAGATTATCTAACATGACCTTATTGTGAACTCAGGTCATGTGAGAACCCACATGGATACAGAACTCTGTATTTTTTGAGCCCAGTTAGAAGTACAAGTTTGGAAATGATGAGAACATGAAGTATGTGGTATTAGAATGCAACTGGTAAAAGATTAGAAGTAGTAAAATGCCATATATGTTGTAAGTACTCAGTAAATGTTTAGTGAATGCATAAAATAATGACGTATATAGAATATCAACTTATTTTCTTAATCAAGAGAAATCTGTATTTACCAGAAAAAATATTAACCGGTGGGGTTTTTTTCTTATTCTCTACAGAAAAAGCAGAAAACATTTTGGAGATGATTGTATCTACAGTATTGAAATCTCATTTCTACAAATTGTAGGATTCTGAAGATTAAGCTGAGAGCTCTTTTAAATTATTTTCTGTTTATTTATAAGGTTTTATTCTTCTTTGTCTAATCCAAAATGTGTGCTATATTAAGATATTAGAGCAGGATTTTTCTTACTTCTTCTGTCTGTATGTTGTTCATTTTTTAGATTATTGGTGGAAAGTGATCAATCCTTATTTGACGTTCCTTCTATAGTAAATGAGCCTCTGTTTACTCATACTACTCCAACCTCCTTATATGCTTAGGCTTATCATACTGATAAAAAATGGGATGATTTAATGGATGCCTACAAAATATATAATTAGAAGGGTAAATTTGCTGAAAAACAAGTATTGCAAAATGACAAAGAAATTACTTCTAGATTGCCTTGATTGGTTTTTTTCCAGTCTAGTAATAACTACAACTACTTTGATGTACATCAGAAGCACCTGAACTACTTTTAAAAAATATTGATGTTTTGGCTCCATCTCACACCTGCTGATTTAGGATCACTGGGGATGTAACCCATACATCTATATTTTGAAAAAGATCCCAGATGATTGTGACAGGCACTAAAGGTTGAGAACTGCAGTGTAGTAAAATAGAAAGAAGCATAGACTCTGGAGTTAGAGCTGAGGCCAGATCTGTTGTAATTTAGGTGTATGAACCCAGATCTAGATCTATGACCAAGTTACTTAATCTCTCTGAACTTCAACTTCCTAATCTATAAAATAGGAATGGTAATACTTTATAAGGTAGATGGGGGGTTAAAGGAGTTAATAAATGAAAAGTGCTTGACATACAGTAAATGATAGCTCGTCTTGTTATTCTAGCGGCATCGAGTTATGCTTGGTTTTCATCTAGACTTATGAAGAGTGAAGCTTTTCTAATAATAGCTCTTCTCTGCATCCAAAAGGATATTTATGCAGAACTTCCTCCAGCTATCTTTTAATTAAACAGATTTACTTTGTTTTGAAGTTTCCTCCAAGTTTGCGTTTTTGCTACTCAGAAAATAGTGGTAGAGAAAGTAGGTGGCTTGGTGTTCAGTTTCTCTAGCATCCTCTGGAGTAGCTAATTATTTCTGGATCCAGTTTCAAAGTTATTTATTGTCTTATTTTAAGAACAGGTATATTGGTATATCATGAACTTGGACGCAAACTTGTTACTTGCAAAACCATAGAACAATGAGTTTTCGTCAATGAAAGAACGTATGGATGCCTAACTCTTTGTATTGGCAACTTTTTCATCATATTTTTATATGGTTAATCTCTGTGAATTTGTAAATGATAGTGTTTCAGATTTATTTTGAAACGTATCAGGTCAGTTTAACTGACAATATAATGACATGAAACTACAAGATAAAGGAGAAGAGGAGAGAGACTGTTCTGAGTTCCTGGTTATGGTCTTTCCATCTGTGTAACATTATGCACATATCCTTTTATTTTCAGTTGCTGTGAACTTGACAGAATTAAAAAGAAAGTACTTATTTTTCTTTCTTTTTTCTTAGTTGAGGATTGATCGAGTACTCAGAGCATAAGGCTAAGCATGAATATTTAATTTACATAAACTTTGCCTAGCATTTAACAAGGGTATCATAAGCTGCTTTCTCTCATGAAACGTACATTCATAACACCTTCTCATTGAAGGGGCTCCCCGTTTATTTACTTTCTTGGATTCATGATATATAAAAAACAGTGAGTGTATTAAATGTTGTTTTGAATTTAAACATTGCACATGCTGGAGATTACATAACATCATGCTTGATATAGCCTTTCTACTTCTTTTATTTCTAGGATTGTCTTTAATACATCAGGAGTAGTCTTCCATTATGCCTAGTATTTGACGGTTTCATTTTGTTTTTTTGTAAGCCTCTTCTCAGATTGTACCATTGTATATTTTGGACAAGAAAACCATATAGGAAAATTTAATACCACAACTTTCTTTAGACAAGAAAATGCAGAAACTACAGCAGATAAGGATGTGAATGGACAAAAAGCATTTTAACCACCTTACATATTCAGAGATCTTGACTCTAAACAGTTGGAATCTTGGCATTATAGTTTACCTGAACAACTACACTAGTATGACACCAGTCAGTGAAACATATTAAGTGTTTACTATGTACAGGGTCTCAGTGAACATACAAAAGAAGTAGACTGTCTCAGAGAATAATATAGTTAGGGAAATAGCCACAAACCCATAAATATAATTGCAAAGTAACATTCACACAACCAAACTCTTTCTTAACAGGGGCAATGTAGCATAATACTTGAGGACATAAACTTTGAAACCGAATTGCCTGAGCTGAAATCTCAAGTCCTCTACTGTGTGACCCTGGGCAAGTTACCTCAGAGTGCTTTAGTTTTCTCATCTGTAAAGTGGAGATAATAATTGATTTGAAGTGTGGAGGGTCTTGAAACCCAAGCTAAGAAATTTGGGTTTGACATGCTGAGAAAATAGGGAGTCACTGTAATTTTTTGAACAGGCAAGTTACACGATGAAATTAACTAAGGAACCTTATTTTAGTGACTGTATATGGATGGAGTGGGAGGGCCTAGAGGCAAAGACACCAGCTGGGAGACTGCCAGAACAGTATGTGTGAAATAATGTGAAGGATGCAACTGTGGAAGTAGAAATAGATGGACAAGACCAAAAATGACTGTGGAGAGAAAAAATTCATCCAGATTTCGTGATGGATTGGATGTGTTTTTAAATATCCTTCTCCCTACAAATGGCATAATTCAGCAAAATCTTAGAAAATTCTGGTGTAGCAGCTCAGTGGAAATCTCCTGTAAGTACTATCAGAAATTATAAACTCTGAGGACTCCAGCTGGTACTGTGTGCATTCACTTACAGCTTCATCTGCCCCTTTATACACTAGAGTGCAACAGGAAACATTGGCTTCTGTATGTAGACAGTATCTCTATAGGAGATGCTTACTGAACTGAATGCCTTTGTTTAGAACTAATTGACCTTTCCAAAACAGCATTTTTTTAGAACGTACTCAAATTAGGCAGACTTTAACCATCTGATAAGTCAGAGACAAATCACTCTTTTAATCAAGGTCAACAATCATTGTTGAAGGAGAAAAGAAGCAAAAAAGGAAGGCACCATCAGACAAAAGAACACTGTATTAGTAAATACTAGACAATTAAGAAAATTTTATTATAATTAGAACATGGAATTGTATCACTAATGCTTTCCTAACTTATAATATTAGCTGAGTGACACCAATCTTTTTTCAGTCCTTTTTGTTGTAGGAAATAAGAATGTTAGATTTATAAGATTATAAAGTAGAAGAGTCTGGAATTAGAAACCAGATAGTGTCTCATTATCTTGGTCTGAATTTATTTTTCTTTGGTTGGAAAGATTCTTGAAGTTAAAGTAGAAAATACATATGCTGTTTTCTAAGCTTTTTGTGGATTTTCTCTTAGATATTTTTTATTATTATGAGTGATGAAGAATAACCCTGACAAAAAATAAGACTAACATTCGTTTCAGAGAGAATATATTAAAGGGATAGATTTTAACTTAGAGGCAGTCTTTATTGTTGTTCTGCATGAAGGCATTATAAACCTAACAAATGTAAATAATAAATACGTTTTTAGAGATCTCTCAGATGAGGTTATTGTTTTTCCTTTAGAATTAACTCATTGTCATCTGGTCAGATACTTCCAGCAGGTTGTTTTTAGCTACCTAGCAAAGCTACTGTTTTCAGTGAGGAGAGGAATCCATCAGTAATTTTATGTTTTAGTTTATGTAACAGGACAGTGGTAGTAATTTATTTTATCAATCAATTACTTAAAGGATTTAATTAAGTATTCTCTCTATAATCAAATGCATTACCACTCTCCCCACTACTCTTAATGGTTTGGGTAGTGGCTAGCTGTGTAAGAGGAGTAAGATATTTTTCCAAGATCTTTTGTCTTGACAAATGAATTCAGAAATCCTTGCCTTTAGCCACAGTGTTAGAGACCTCTATTGATACAGAAAATTGCATTTTGTAGGATAATATCCAGATTGCTTGCTACTATAATTAAATTATAAGAAAAATCTTGACTTTGGGTGAAGACAGCTCTTGCTTATAAGTGCGTTTCATCCCTTCAGGTCCTATCTTGGCCCTTTTGCCCTGATCACTCTAAGGTACGACTTTGACTAGGCATGTGCTGTTGCTTTTCTGTTTAGGCTTGGACTTTAGCTAGGAATGAGTAGGTGAAAGGTGAGAGATGAAACTAAGTTCTTACGAGGTAGGATTGAAAGAATGGAATAATGACTTCAAAATTTGCTGCAAAAATGCTTTTAGCAAGTGAAGCAAAAGCTACTATACACAATTTACAGAATTAATCAAATCATGGAAATGCATGAAAATACCTGTTTTTTGTGGAGTCGTTATCCATAGGCTAATTTCTACATCTTTAGACCAGTTTTGAGCATCATTTAGTCAGTACTGGCTTAATTATAATTAAAATCATTGCTTATCGAGCTTTCATGAACAGACTAATCTTTCAAAAACAGATTGTTTCAGTAGGTCTGGAATGAAACCTGAGATTCTACAAGCCCACAGGTGATACCAATGCTGCTGATTAGTGGACTACATTTTGAGTAGCAAGAGTCAAATTATGGTTCTTATTACCTGTGGCTCCTATTTCCTTATTCTGTGTCTGCCTTTTTGCTCATAAGATTAACTGTTTGCCCTTTATTTTGGCACTTCAAACTATTTCATAATGTTTATTTATTATGTGACAAAGAAAATTGCATCTGGAAGACATGCCCCTTTTTGAGTGGAAACTCCATGCTTTGTCTCGGGGCCCCACTGGTGTGCCCCAGAGGAGTCTTTCATTATTGTTGCTTGCAAGAATATTGAATCATTGACAGCAGCTGACTAACAGAGATTTTCCCATTTAATTACAGGTATATGGAAAAAGCATAGGTTTTAGAGTAGGACTTGGATTGTGTGACCTTGGTCAGGTTACTAAATTTCTTTCACTCTCAATTTATTAGTCTGTAAAATGAAAATACCGCATAAGGTCATTGGGATAGTTAGTGATTAGCAATATTGTATTTGAAGCACCTGGTGTAGTACATGCAGTATAGTAGGCATTTAGTAGTTAATAGTAAGCATTTCAGTCACTGAATGGGATGAAACAAGTGTTAAAAACTAATTTTCTTAACGTTTAGGCATTTCATTAGCAATGTAGCTAACAAGGAGAGAAAATTTTGTGGATTGTTTTCTCTGAAAATTAAAGGTTAAAATTATAACTTTAAAAACTTTGTATTTCTTTTTGAAAAAAATAATTCATTTGATTTCTTTGGGAGATTCAAAGTCAAATCACTTTTCTAAATGACCATTAGAATCCCTGTGATTCAGAAAAGAAATTAAATTTTAGATTCTCAAACTTATTTTGAATAAGGTAATTAGTTCCATTCTATCCTGACTTGCCTGAATTTTTGAGGTCAAGATATGTCCAAATAGTGGCATTCTCAAGGACTCTTCTGCATCCCTTTTCTCAGTATATATTAGAGGAGAGTCATCAGGAACAACACAGCTGGCACCTTGAGGAGCATGACATAAAATTGGCATTGCATGCTAATGCTGGAAAAGCCAACACTTGTTCAGTTACTGATCTTTTCAGGCAGAGCCTTTGATTTGGCTCAAAATGACTGCAGCTTACCATAGAGGTATTTTTATTTGCTGCCAAAATCCCTTACAAAAAACTTAGTGCATTCTGAAACACAAGCATATATCTTATATTGGTGTTTTGTTTTGTTTTCTGTTTAAATTCTCTTTCTTCACTCAGATTAGCTGCTTTCCTTATCTTGGGCATAAAATGTTTGCCCAGTTAGGTGCTTCGTAACAAAGGTTCTTTCCAACAGCACATGTGTTCCAGGATAACCTATTAGCCATATTATATAATTGGGAACTCTAGCTGATGGGGTATTCATCTGTAAGAAAATATTCTCTCAGTACCCCTGGGCTTAGCAATTTAGATTCTCACTATCATTTGTCTCACTTCAAAGCTAATTGAAATCAGCTAGCCTATGTTTCAGAATATCTACACATATTACCAACCATCTGGCTGCTCACAAATGATGAAGACATTTAATATAAAACCTGGTTAATGCAGTAGCGTCTCAACTCTAGAGAACAAATCTTGCCTAGGACACACATTGTCTCACTTTAGTATTGGTCTGCAGTAGAGGGCAGTCATTTGGGTCCCCAAACTCATAACAATTTAATGTAATCCCTCCCAGGTGACTGACCATGTGATATCTTTGCCAGACTCATTCAGAACTGCAATGACAGAGCAGAGGTTTATGTCTAACCACCAGGGCTAGAATATCGAGAGTACACTGCATGTGGACAAGGGCATAAATGACTGTTTTTTAGTAACTCAGTGTAATCTTTTTCTAATATGAAAGTAATAAATGTTGAATGAAATATGCTTATAGTAGAAAATTTTGAATATCTACATTTTCATGTGACATTTTGTTATTAGTCTTTCAATCTTTTTTATTAGGTTTATGGACATTATTTTTTAGCAAAACTGGGATTATTCTGTATGTAGTTTTTATTCTTTTTAAACCTAGTTATATTTTATGAACATTTTTAATGTCATTAAGTAACCATCTCCAATTTCAGTAACTGTATAATATTCTGTCATATTCCTATACTGTCTTAATTTACCAGTCCCCTATTATGGGACATTTAGGTTGACTCTCATTTCCGTATTATAAATAACATTGTACTGAATGTCGTGTAAAAACTATTTGTGCATATAGATTAATCCTTGAGCATAGCATTGCCTTCCTTTAAGATAAATTCTTAGAAATTAATTATAAGATCAAAAGGCATGTAAGTTTCTAATGTGCTTTGTTTGTTTTATTTTTGTTTCCTGTATGTTTTGGGGATGTTTTATGTATACCCTTGAAAAAACTTGCACTTTTTTGGTACTCTCCTTAGTAATTTGTAGGTAGGATATTCCACAGCTTAACGAACTGCTAGGCATGGACATTTTTTTCCATTTTAGAGCAATTTGGTAGACGAATTGGTTTCTCAATGTTGTTTTAATTTGAATTTCTGTGAATTTTAGTGAGGTAGCATATTGGCAACACCATAATTATTTTTGCTTAGATGTCTTAGGTAAATTTCTCATATACCTATCAGCTCTAGTCATACGTTAATAAAAGGGAAATATTCTCTATTCAAGTAACATATTCTAGGTAATAATAAGTAACATGATTGCAACTTTTCAAAGACATTACTATTGTTCTACTACCTTGAGGCTTCTGAGTAAAAGTTGTAATTTTTAAATCAAACAAATCTCAATGCATAGTACATTTTTGTTAATCAACTCTCTAAAACCAAACAAATTTTACCAAGATCTCCATCGTCTTTCATTGAATTTATCATGAAGAATTTCAACTGCCTTTCTTTTCACTAAAGAGCACTAGTTTTACCCTTTTTCTACTAGTTAGTCTTGGCCATCTTTTCTTCCTCCCCCCACCACCTTTTTAAAAACAAAAGTCCAATTATATTTTGCTTTTGTCATACTTAAATTGCTAACATCTGTAAATATGTTTATTCTTTTTTGTGGAAGAGGGGGGAATGTTGATGTCTACACTCTTTTCTAAATATATAAGAAAAAATTTTGCACAAAAGTCAAAAAGAAAATTAACAATTATAATAGCATTCAAGTATTGCTTTTTAATAATGAGTTTTAGTGTATAAAATTATAGTAGATCCACTGAATTCAGTCTTAATTAGTTAATGAAGGTGAAGTACTTTGGAAATGGAGTACTTTTTAAGTGCTATCTATTGTTTTAATTGAAGTTTTATTCTTTATGGTAGTGATGGCTTGAAAGTCATTTTAGTTTTTACAGTTTCTGAATCAAAAAGAGATTTCAGTCCTTTTCCAGTCTTTAGTCCAGATTCTTTGGGTGTTAAAGTATTGATGACTCTATAGCATCGGCAGTCCTATAATTAGGCTTGCATTAATGGCAGCTTTACACCCTACTGGGAAGTAGATTTGGGAATTAAGGTTGGTTTTCATTTCCCACCAAATAGGTATATCCTAATTAAACGGTACCTACTATATGGTATCTAATACCAGAGCCTTTATAACTATAGTCTGTAATTATCTGTCACCCACCAGATGAACCAGGCTCATACATCTAAAGAAATAATTTTATATTGATTTGCTTTTATAATAGTCCTCACTATAAAATAAATAATGAAAGGATATACTCCCTGCCTAATATCAGTAAAATTTAATCTTTTGTGATAATTCAGATTATTGAAGTATTTCAGGGTCATCAATCAGTCATTTGCTAAATCGTCTTATTTCCATTTTTTCCTTTCTATTCTTTCTGCCACTAATCTAATTAAGACCTCATTACCTTGTGCCTGAACTGCTAGAACTGCCACCTTACTAATCCTACTCCCTTCAGTCATTCTCTGTATTGCTGTTAATTTTAAACAGTCCAAATAGATTAATCCTAATCTAAAATATAAATATGATTGTATCATCCTTCTGCCTAAAATGTATATTTCATCAGCCATACTCTTAGGCCTAGCTGGCATTTAACAATTTATGTCATTTAATCTTAACATTATAGCTTTATTTCTCACTTTACTGTGTCTCACTGTTTGTATGCTTTCTTACCATCATACCTTTCCTTAAATAGCCTAGGATACCCTACACTTCTTTCTCCATGCCACCCCCAGAAATAACCTACGCTTACTTGGAGGAGGGAGTCAAGGAGCTATACAACTAAGCCTCATTCAGCCAGGGAGTAATTGCAGTCTGTGCAGTGCAAAATGGGTAGCAGTGGTGTAGACACAGAAAAAACTGTAGCCTTTCTGAACTGGCAAACCAGAAAAGAGAAACTAGGAAGCTGGGAATGCTGCAGAGAATGTGGCTTAGAGAGGGAAAGAGCCAGACAGGAGATCTCCAGATTTTTGTCTGCTTACATCTATGACTGACCTTTGAACCATACATGCCCAGAATAGACTCAGACTAGGTTGACTAAAAACAAGATCTACTGCCCAAGAAAACATATTTACAGTTAGAGACTGGCCAAAAAAAATTACCTACTAAGACAAAGAAAACAATACTCATTAGAGAAAAATAACAGAATTCAGAATCTCTACAACTCCAGATACAATCCAAAATCATGTACTGTATAAGAACCAAGAAAATGGAACACATTCTCAGTTGCAAAGATAATCTGAATCTATTGATTTCACCCTCTAGATGAACCCAGTGTTGTAATTAGCATACAAGGGTTTTAAAACAGCTGTTATAACTATTGTCTGTGAAGTGAAACAAAACATGTTTTCCGTGCAAAAAAATCTCAGCAGAGAAATGAAAAGTCCTCGCAGAGAAATAGAAAACAATAGAAAGACCAAATAGAAGTCCTAGAACTGAAAAATACTACTTGTGGCGTGAAAAATTCACTGGATGAACTTAACAGCTGAATGGACATGACAGAGGAAAGAGTAAGTGATCTCAAAAAAATCAGTATTAATTATCCAAGACAAAAACAGAAAAAAGAAAGATTAGGGAGAAAATGAACAAAGCCTCAAAGATCTGTTGGATGATATTTAATACTTGGCTTCTTATCAGAATGCACTGAGGACAGAAGACAGTAGAATAGCATCTTTAAAGTGCTGAAAGAAAATAAACTGTTAATCTAGAATTCTATACCCAGCAAAAGTATTATTCAAGAATGAAGGCTAGGCTTACCGTGATAATCATTTTTCAATATATACAAATAGCAAATCATTACATTGTGCACCTGAAAGTAATATGGTATATAAATTGTAACAATTAAAAAACAAGAATGAAGGCAAAATACATTTTCAGGTAAAAGCAAACAAAGAGAATTTGCTACTAAGAGACCTGCACCACAAGGAATGCTAATGGAAGTTCTTCAGGCTGAAGATAAATAATTCTAGATGGAAACTTGAATATTCATTAAAGAATAAAGAACATCATACATATCTGGGCAAACATAAAAGACTTTTTTTTTCAGTCTTTTTCCTCTTAATTTCTTTATAGACTATGTAACCATTGAAAACTAAAATTACGACATTGTCTTATGGGTTTTATGATGTACACAGGGGATGTAAAGGGGTAAGATTGCAAACATTTTATATTTTATGTGAAATAGTCCATTATTAACTGTAAGTAAACTATGAAAACTTAAGAATATATATTATAATCCCTAGGGACAACTACTGTTAAAAATAATGCAAAATATAATAGCAAAAAATCCAACAGGAAAGTTAAACTTAAATTCAATAGGAGCATAAAACCAACGTAAGTATGTCTGTATACAGTAACAGTGCTTCAAAACACATAAAGCAAAAATTGACAGAATTATAGGGCAAAATAGACAATTTCACAATCATAGTTTGTTTTAACACCATCATCTCATTAATTGATGGAACTAGACACAAAAAGAATCTCCAGCAAACACATAGATTATCTGAAGAACACTGTCAACCACCTAGCCTTAATTGATATTCATAGAACATTATACCAAACAGTGGCAGAATAGACATTTTTTCAAGTGCACATGGTATGCTTACTAAAATGAAGTACAATCTGTGCCAAAAAACAAGTCTCATATTTAGAAAGATTTGAACCATATAGAGTTTATTCTCTGACCACAATGAAACTGAATTATAAATCAATAACAATAATGTAATCCAAAAAAAACTTCTAAATGAGCATTGAGTCAAAGAAGAAATCACAAGAGAAATTTTAAAATATTTTAAACTGATAATGAATATACAAATATTCAATGTACAAATTTTGAAATTTGTGGGATACATCCAAATTGGTATCTAGAGGGAAATACATGGCTTTAAATGCCTGCATTACACAAGAAGAAAGGTCTCTAATCAATTATCTAATTGACAATCTGATTCTAAAATTTATATTGAAATGCAATGGGACTTGAACAGCCGAAACAACATTGCAAAAGAACAGAGTTGGAGGACTTACACTACCTTATTTCAACACTTATTATACCCTACAATAATTGAAACAGTGTGGTAAAGTGTAGAGAGAGACAAATAGATCAATGGAAAAGAATAGAAGGTCCAGCAATAAACCCACTCCTATGTAATCAATTGATTTTTTTTTTAATGAAAGTTCCCAGGCATTTCAGTGGGGGATGGATAACCTTTTCAACAAATGTTACTGGAACAATTGGAGGACTGTGTGCAAAGAAAAAAAATCAACCTCAACCCTTACCTGACACTATATAAAAAAATTAACTCAAAGTGGATTGTAGATCTAAACAATGGGGAGGGGGCTTGGGGGTAACACACAGCCACACTCATTTGTTTACATACTGTCTATGTCTGCTTTCACACTACAGTAGCAGAGTTTAGTGCATAAACCATACGGTCTGCAAAGCCTATACTATTTATTATCTTGCCCATTACAGAAAAAGTTTGCCAAACTCCCATCTAAGTTTCTACTTTAAGAAACTAATAAAAGGAAAAAGTAGAAGAAAACTAATAAAACTCAAAGCTAGTTCTTTGGGAAAGAAATTAATGAGAGAACCCCAAGTTACCAATATTGAGAATGAAAGAGAGGATATCATTGCAAACACTTCTGACATTAAAAGGATAACAAGGGCATATTATGGCAATGTTTGTGCCAATAAATTTGACAACCTATATGTAATGAGCAAATTCTTGAGAGACATAAATTACCAAAACTGATCCAAGAAGATACAGAAAGCTTTGAACAGCCCTATAACAATTACAGAAATTTATTTCATGATTTAAAACCTCCCCACAAAGAAAACTTCAGGCCTAGATGGCTTCACTGGTGAAGTCTGTCAAGGATTTAACAAAAAGAAAAGCACCAATACTGTACAAATTCTTTCAGAAAATAGCTGAGAAGGAAACAGTTTCCTGTATATTTTATGAGGACAATATTACCCCAATTCCAAAACCACACAAAGAAATACAAGAAAATGGGAACTACAGACTAATATTCCTGAGGGAAATAGATGTGTAATTCCTTAACAAAATATTAGCTAATTGAATCCAACAATAAAATGGATAATATCATTATCCTGGGAAAGCACAGTTGGTTTAACATCTGACAATCTATCAACATAATTCACCATTCTAATAGAATGTAAGAGAAAAAACCATATGATCATTTCAATAAATACAGAGAAAACATTTGACAAAATTCAACACCCTTTCATGATAAAAATGCTCATCAAAGTCATATTATGAGGATACTTCCTTAACCTGAGTGAAGTTATCTACAAAAAACCTCTCCCGGTGGCATCATACTTAAGGGCAAATGGCTCAATGCTTTCTATTAAGGTCAGGAACAAAGCAAGGATGTTCACTGTCACCCTTGTCTAATGTTCTAGAAGTCTTACCAGTCCAATAAGGGAAAAAATAAATTAAAGTCATTCAGATTGGAAAGGAAGAACTAATACCAGCTTTATTTGCAAATGACGTGATCATGTATGTAGAAAACCCTGAGAATTTAAAAACAAATACATTTAGCAAGGTTGCAGTGTACACAATCAAGATACAAAATCAGTTTCTATATACTACCAGCACACAATTAGAAAATGAAATTTTAAAAAACAACTCCATTCACAATTCCATATTGAAAAATATTTAGGATAAATTTAACAAAAAATATTAAAGACCTCTGCACTGAGAAATGTAAAAAATTGCAATGGGAAACCAAAGAAGACCTAAATAAATGGAGCAAAATACTGTGTTCATGGATCAGAAGACTCAATATTTTTGTGATAGTATTCTTCCCCAAGTAAACCTATAAGTTTGATGCAATTCCAATCAAATTCTAGCAGGCTCTTTTGAAGATATTAACAAGCTGGTTTTAAAATTTGTATGGCAAGTTAAAGGCCTAGAATAGCTTTAAAAAAATTTGATAAAGAGTAAAGTGGGAAAACTTAAACTACTTGATTTCAAGATTTACTATAAAGATACAGTTATTAAGGGGCTGAACCCGTGGCCGAGTGGTTAAGTTCGCGCGCTCCACTGCAGGCGGCCCAGTGTTTCGTTGGTTCGAATCCTGGGTGCGGACATGACACTGTTCATCACACCACGCTGAGGCAGCGTCCCACATGCCACAACTAGAAGGACCCACAACGAAATATACAACTATGTACCGGGGGGCTTTGGGGAGAGAAAGGAGAAAAATAAAATCTTTATTAAAAAAAAAAAAAAGATACAGTTATTAAGACAATCTGATACTGACAAAAGGATAGACACAAAGATCAGTGGAACAGAGTAGAAAGTCCAGAAATAGATCCACACATATATGATAAATTTATATTTTTCTTTACAAAAATGTCAATTTAATTCAATGGAAAAGAGAGAATCCCTTCAGCAAAAAGTGCCAAAACAAGTAGACAGCTGTATGGGCTAAAATGTACTTTAACCATTACCTCAAACTATACATAAAATTTGACTCAAAATAGATTATAAATCTTAAATGTAACAGTTAAAGCTATTAAACTTCTAGAGGAAACCATAGGAGAAAAACATGAGTTAGGGAAAGATTTCTTAAGAAGAACATCAAAAGTCCAAACTAAAAGAAAATATTGATTAAATGTACTTTATCAGAATTAGAAACTTGCTTTTTGTAAAACATTTAAGAAAACAAAAAGACAAGCCACCGACTAGGAGAAGCTTTTTGCAGATTATGTATCTGATAAAGGGTTTGTATCCAGAATACGTAAAGAACTTTTACAACTCAAGAAGACAAATAACTCAATTTTTAAATGGACAAACAATTTGAACAGACACTTCACAGTAAAGACGTGATGGTCAATAAGCACATGGAGGGATGCTCAGCATCATTTGTTATCTGATAAATACAAATTTAAAAAAAAAAGGATCAACAATGCCAAGGACTGAAAGGTTGTAGAGCAACTGGAACTCCGCTACATTGCCAGTGGGAATGCAAATTGGTATAGCTGCTTCAAAAACCAATATGGCAGAGAAGATCCAAGATGGCAGCGTGAGTAGTCCTCTCTGTCTCTCCCCCTTCGACTCTACAACTAATTGGACATTCATCGCTTAACAAAAGATATCCATTTAGCATCTCAGGATGCCTGAGAGATCCACGCGGCTATACATCAGAAGGCGGATGGACTTCCCTCCGGGAGGAGGTGGAGATAGGTGAAAACTCTCCGACCCTGACCAAACAGCCTAGTACCTGCAAGCGGCTTTCTTCCAACGGATGCCCCCAGAACATCAACACACACCTAGGGCAGGAGGGAGCACACACCAGAGGAGCGATGATGGAAACAGGTAACCAGAGCCTTACCTAAGCCCCCTGCAATTACACCTAAACCCAGAAAGAAGCTCCAGAGTTACACAGCTGAGTCCGCGGGGAGAGCCTCTGCCCGCCATTGGCAGGGAAGGCCCCGCCTAGTGTCCACGGCACCGGGAGGGTCCCGGAGAGAATCCCAGACAGCACGGAGGCCCGCCAGCTGC
This sequence comes from Equus caballus, assembly GCF_041296265.1. Lineage (NCBI taxonomy): Eukaryota > Metazoa > Chordata > Mammalia > Perissodactyla > Equidae > Equus > Equus caballus. The sequence goes on along the minus strand of NC_091684.1, from coordinate 130,700,950 downwards.
CGCTGCCTGCCCCACTGACTCCCAGGCGGGGCACGGGAGTGCCGGAGATCTCCTCGCAGAGGACTGGGGCTGGGTGGAGCTCCAGCGGCCGGCTCCGCGGCCTGGGCTGGAAGCTCCGGAGTTCCACCCGGGCAGCAGACAAAAGTCTCTGTCTGCCATTAGCAGAGAGGCCCCGACCAGCCTTCACAACGCCGGGAAGGTCCTGGAGAGAATCCCAAGCAGTGCGGCAGCCCGCCAGCTCCCGCTGCCTGCCCCACCGACTGACGGGTGGGGATTGGGACTTTCGGAGATCTCCTCAGAGAGGACTGGGGCTCGGTAGAGCTCCAGTGGCTGGCTCTGCAGCCCATGGGGGAAGCTCTGGAGTTCCGCCCGGGCAGCAGACAAAAGTCTTTGTCTGCCATTAGCTGAGAGGCCCTTCCCAGCATCCACAATATCAGGAAGGTCCCAGAGAGAATCCCAAGCAGTGCGGCGGCCCGCCAGCTGCCGCTGCCTGCCCCAATGACTGCCAGATGGGGCTCGGGACTGCCAGAGATCCCCTCAGAGAGGACTGGGGCTGAGTGGAGCTCCAGCGACCGGCTCTGCAGCCTGGGTGGGATACTTCAGAGTTCCGCTCTGGCAACAGGCAAAGTCTCTACCTGCCATTAGCGGAGAGGTCCGCCCAGCATCCACAACACTGGGAGGGTCCCGGAGAGGAGAATATCAGGCAGGGCAGCAGCCGGCCAGCTGCCACTGCAATCAAGGTCTCCGGCTATCCCCCAGACAGGGCAAAGGGCTCCCCAAGATCCTGGGGGAGAGGACTGGGGCTAGGTGGAGTTGCAGCGACCCAGCTCCATAGCCTAGGGGGAAACCCTACAGTCTCACAGCAGCCTCAGCGAAAGCCTCTGCACAGCACTAGTAGAGAGCACCCATCCGGCAGCCACAAGGCTGGAAGACCCCGGGACAAAAGTAGCATAGCTAGGTGAGCTAACCATAGACTGCAGAAGATGCCAATAGCTCTGCTGTGACCCACAGTGGACAAGTGAGATTTTGTGGGTGCCGACAGTGATGGAGCTGCAAATATAAGTGATCCTGCCCCTGGCCACTGGAAAAACCCATAACACTGTTGCAGACCCCAAGGAGGGAGCACGTCTAGGTGGTCTGCAACAGTAGGCACCAGCAGCCTGAAGCTCCCCCGTGACGGCCCCCACAGCTGAAGAGGGAACCCACAGGACCACTGTGACTACAAGGAGGGGCCCAGGCCCAGTTAGCAACAGCTGATAGGGTTCCTGGTTGGTGCAGTATAAACAGCTGCTCCCCCACCGCACCAGTAGAAACAAGTGGAAGGAGTAACAAAACTCTATCTCTATGCAGAGGCACAAATCTGCAACATCAAGCAATATGAAAAAATATATTAAATCTCCAGAACAGAAGGAAAATAACAAATACACAAAAAACTATCCCAAAGAAAATGAAATATATAACCTAAACGACGATGACTTCAAAACAGCCATCATTAAAAATCTCAGTGAGTTAAAAGAGAATTCAGATAGACAGCTCAACGAGTTCAGGAGCTATGTCACAAAAGAGTTTGATACTATAAAGAAAAACCAAACAGAAATACTGGAAATGAAGAACACAATAGAGGAGATTAAGAAAAATCTAGACGCACTGAACAGTAGGGCCGATAATATGGGAGAAAGAATTAGCAATTTGGAAGATAGGAATATAGAAATGCTGCAGGCAGAGGAGGAGAGAGAAGTAAGACTAAAAAGAAATGAAGAAACTCTCTGAGAATTATCAGATGCAATTAAGAGATGCAATGTAAGGATTATAGGTATACCAGAGGGAGAAGAGAGGGAGAAGGGGGCAGAAAGCCTATTCAAAGAAATAATGGCTGAGAACTTCCCAAACCTGGTGAGAGAGATGGAACTTCATGTGACAGAAGCCAATAGATCTCCAAACTTTATCAATGCAAGAAGACCAACCCCACGGCATATAGTAGTGAAGCTAGCAAAAGTCAACGACAAGGAGAAAATACTTAGGGCAGCCAGGCAGAAGAAATTAACCTACAAAGGAACCCCCATCAGGCTATCAGCAGATTTCTCAGCAGAACCTTTACAGGCTAGAAGAGAGTGGAATGATATATTCAAAAATCTGAAGGACAAAAACCTACAGCCGAGAATTCTCTACCCAGTGAAAATATCCTTCAAATACAATGGAGAAATAAAAACTTTTCCAGATAAACAAAAATTAAGGGAGTTCATTGCCACAAAACCTCCTCTTCAGGAGATGCTCAGGAAAACCCTCATTCCTGAAAAATCAAAAAAAGGAAAGGGGCTACAAAACCAAGAGCAAAGGAGATAAGTAGAAGGACAACAAGAGAGTAGCAGCTCTCCATCAGAACAGATTAAACCATGGGACGAGAAACAAAGGAAATTGAAGAAAACCGGAAAACAAGACATAAAATGGCAGCGGTAGGCCCCCACATCTCAATAACCACACTAAATGTAAATAGGTTGAGCTCCCCAATCAAAAGACACAGAGTGGCAGGATGGATCAAAGAACAAGACCCAACAATATGCTGCCTCCAGGAAACACACCTCAGCCCCAAAGACAAACAAAGACTCGGAGTGAAGGGATGGAGAACAATACTCCAAGCTAATAATGAACAAAAGAAAGCAGGTGTCGCTATACTAATATCAGACAAAGTAGACTTCAAAGCAAAACAGATAAAGAAAGACAAAGAGGGACAGTATATAATGATCAAAGGGACTCTCCACCAAGAAGACATAACACTTATAAATTTATACGCACCCAACACAGGAGCACCAAAATTTGTAAAGCAACTCTTAACAGAACTAAAAGAAGACATCAACAACAATACAATAATAGTAGGGGACCTCAACACACCATTAACACCAATGGACAGAACATCCAGACAGAAAATCAACAAGGAAATTATAGAATTAAATGAAAAATTAGACCAGATGGACTTAATAGATACATATAGAACACTTCATCCAAAGACAGCAGGTTACACATTCTTCTCAAGTGCGCATGGAACATTCTCAAGGATAGACCATATTTTGGGAAACAAAGCAAGCATCAATAAATAGAAGAGAGTTGAAATAATATCAAGCATCTTTTCTGATCATAATGCTATGAAACTAGAAATCAACTACAAGAATAAAGCAGAGAAGGGTGCAAAAATGTGGAGACTAAACAGCACGCTTCTGAACAAACAATGGATTATTGAAGAAGTTAAAGAAGAAATCAAATATTAACTGGAGACAAATGAAAATGAGAACATGACATACGAAATCATTTGGGATGCAGCAAAAGCAGTTCTAAGAGAGAAATTCATTGCAATACAGGCTCACCTCACTAAACAAGAAAAAGCTCACATAAGCAACCTCAAATGACACCTAACAGAATTAGAAAAAGAAGAGCAAACAAAGCCCAGAGTCAGTAGAAGGAGGGAAATAATAAAAATAAGAGCAGAAATAAACGATATTGAAACAAAAAAGACAGTAGAAAGGATCAATGAAACAAAGAGTTGGTTCTTCGAAAAAATTAAGAAAATCAACACACCCTTAGCCAGACTCACCAAGAAAAGAAGAGAGAAATCTCAAATAAATAAAATTAGGAATGAGAGAGGAGAAATCACAACAGATACCAATGAAATACAAGGGATCATAAGAGAATACTTTGAAAAACTATATGCCAACAAATTGAACAACCTAGAAGAAATGAACAAATTCCTAGACTCCTACAACCTCCCCAAGCTGAATCAGGAAGAAATGGAGAATCTGAATAGGCCAATCACTAGTAAAGAAATAGAAACAGTAATCAAAAACCTCCCCAAAAATAAGAGTCCAGGACCAGACGGCTTCTCTGGAGAATTCTACCAAACCTTCAAAGAAGATTTAATACCTATCCTTCTCAAACTATTCAAGAAAATTGAGGAAGATGGAGTACTCCCTAACACATTCTATGAAGCTAACATCACTCTGATCCCCAAATCTGACAAGGACAACACAAAGAAGGAGAACTACAGGCCAATATCACTGATGAACATAGATGCAAGAATCCTCAACAAAATTCTGGCAAACCGAATACAGCAATACATCAAAAAGATTATATACCATGATCAAGTGGGATTTATACCAGGGACACAGGGATGATTCAACATCCGCAAGTCAATCAACATGATACACTACATTAACAAAATGAGAAACAAAAACCACATGATCATCTCAGTAGATGCAGAGAAAGCGTTCGACAAGATCCAACATCCATTTATGATAAAAACCCTCAATAAAATGGGTATAGAAGGAAAGTACCTCAACATAATAAAGGCCATAATAAAGGCTGTGGAGAAACCCACAGCCAACATCATACTCAATGGACAAAAACTGAAAGCCATCCCTCTGAGGACAGGAACAAGACAAGGGTGCCCACTTTCATCACTCCTATTCAACATAGTACTGGAGGTGTTGGCCGGAGCAATTCAGCAGGAAAAAGAAATAAAAGGAATCCAAATAGGTAATGAAAAAGTAAAACTCTCGCTGTTTGCAGACGACATGATCTTATATATAGAAAACCCCAAAGAATCCATAGAAAAACTATTAGAAACAATCAACAACTACAGCAAAGTAGCAGGGTATAAAATCAACATACATAAATCAGTAGCATTTCTGTACACTAACAATGAACTAACAGAAAAAGAACTCAAGAACTCAATCCCATTCACAATCACAACGAAAAGAATAAAATACCTTGGGATAAATTTAACCAAGGAAGTGAAGGATCTATACAATGAAAACTACAAGACTTTCTTGAAAGAAATTGACGACGACATAAAGAGATGGAAAGACATTCCATGCACATGGATTGGAAGAATAAACATAGTTAAAATGTCCATACTACCTAAAGCAATCTACAGATTCAATGCTATCCCAATCAGAATCCCAAGGACATTCTTTACAGAAATTGAACAAAGAATCCTAAAATTCCTATGGGGCAACAAAAGACCGCGAATTGCTAAAGCAATCCTGAATAAGAAAAACAAAGCCGGAGGAATCACAATCCCCGATTTCAAAACATACTACAAAGCTACAGTGATCAAAACAGCATGGTACTGGTACAAAAACAGGTCCACAGGTCAATGGAACAGAATTGAAAGCCCAGAGATAAAACCACACATCTATGGACAGCTACTCGTCGACAAAGGAGCGGAGGGCCTACATTGGAGAAAAGAAAGTCTCTTCAGCAAATGGTGCTTGGAAAACTGGACAGCCACATGCAAAAGATTGAAAATTGACCATTCTTTTTCACCACACACCAAAATAAACTCAAAATGGATCAAAGAGCTAAAGATTAGGCCTGAAACAATAAGTCTTCTAGAAGAGAATGTAGGCAGTACACTCTTTGACATCAGTTTCAGAAGAATCTTTTCGGACACTATAACTCCTCAGTTGAGGGAAACAATAGAAGGAATAAACAAATGGGACTTCATCAGACTAAAGAGCTTCTTCAAGGCAAGGGAAAACAGGATTGAAACAAAAAAACAGCCCACTAATTGGGAAAAAATATTTACAAGCCACTTATCTGACAAAGGGTTAATCTCCATAATATACAAAGAACTCACACAGCTTAACAACAAAAAAACAAACAACCTGATCAAGAAATGGGCAGAGGACATGAACAAACATTTCTCCAAAGAAGATATAAGTATGGCCAATAGACACATGAAAAGATGTTCATCATCGCTAATCATCAGGGAAATGCAAATCAAAACTACACTAAGATATCACCTTACACCCGTTAGATTGGCAAAAACATCCAAAACCAAGACCACTGAATGTTGGAGAGGTTGTGGAGAAAAAGGAACCCTCATACACTGTTGGTGGGAATGCAAACTGGTGCAACCAATATGGAAAACAGTATGGAGATTTCTCAAAAAGTTAAAAATAGAAATACCCTATGACCCAGCCACCCCATTACTGGGTATCTATCCTAAGAACCTGAAATCAGAAATCCCAAGAGTCCCTTGCACCCCTATGTTCATTGCAGCATTATTTACAATAGCCAAGATGTGGAACCAACCTAAATGCCCAGAAACTGATGATTGGATAAAAAACATATGGTATATATACACAATGGAATACTACTCAGCCATAAAAAAGGACAAAATTGGTCCATTTGCCGCAACATGGATGGACCTTGAGGGTATTATGTTAAGCGAAATAAGCCAGACAGAAAAAGATGAACTCTATATGACTCCACTCATAGGTGGAAATTAACATATTGACAAGGAGAACTGATGGGTGGTTACCAGGGAAAAGGTGGGGTGAGGGGAGGGCACAAAGGGGGAAGTGGTGTACCCACAACATGACTAACAATAATGTACAACTGAAATCTCACAAGGTTGTAATCTATCATAATCTTAATAAAAAAAAAAAAAACCAATATGGCAGCTGCATATAAAATTAAACAGTCACCATTCAGACTAGCAATTCCGCTTTAAGGTATTAACCCAAGCAAAATGAAAACACCTGCCCACCCAGAAATGTATTCAAATGTTCATAACAGCAGTACTCATAAGAGCTGAAAACTGGTGAGTGAATAAGCAAACTGTAGTGTATTCTATGGAATCCTACTAGCAATAAAAAGAACAAAATAGTATTGCACAGAACAACATGGATGAATCTCAAAAACATTATGCTAAGCGAGAGAAGTCAAACATAAACACTACATACTGTATGATTCTCTTTGTATGAAATTCTAAAAAAGGAATAGCTATAGTGACTGAGAGCAAGTTGTTGGGTCCGGGAGTTGGGAGTGGGGGGGAAGAATCAAGTGCAAAGGGACACAAGGGAACTTTTTTGAGTGAGAGAATTGTTCTATATCTTCATTATTGTAGTGGTTATGCAATTGTATACAATTAACAAAAATTATCATATTGTACACTTTTAAAATTGGTGGATTTTATAGTTGTAAAGAATGCCTTGATAACAAAGGAGGAAAAATAAATCTTATCCATCCTTTAAGCCCAGATTTTTGCCAACTGTTTATAAAAACTTCCTTTATTCTTTCTGTTGGAAGCAATGTTTCATTTATCTGAACTCCTAGAGCTCTTTATCTGTAAATCTTGGGCTGCTGCTTACCATTTTATATGTTTTGTCATTTTATTTGTATATTTCAACTCCCCTAATAGGCTAATTTCTTTGCGGACAGGGACCATTTCTAATTTTATCTTGGATCCCCAAGAGTCTGATTTTTGCATATCTTGTTATTTATTTCCTTTTCTTGAAAGCAGTGGGTAGAACATCATTTCATTTAATGAAGGGTTCCAGTTAATTGGATTTCTATCTTTTCTGACTGCAAATGTACTCCTTTGGAAATACATTCAGCATGGGGAATTGTGACCTCTCAAAACTTCCTTTGTCCAACAAAAGAACTTCCTCTTTCTTTTCCTCCCAAATTCCAAGCTTACACATTCCTTTAAAAAGTTTCTCATTGCTGATAGAAGAAAAGTATGATGTTTTCTAACATTAAACTCTAAGGGATATTGTATGGATCTTTATGTAAAGGATGTTGGGTATGGTAAACAACTCAAATAACTAAGTCTGGAGTTTTGCATAAGAATTAGAAATGTTATCTGATTAGATGTTTCTCATATCACTTTTTATAAAAAGCTAGATGCATAACATTAAGTTTAAATTCATTGATGACCTTTTCACAAGACTTTGGGATAACATTGCCCTGATTTCTAGCTTACAGATGCTCTACATACAAGTGTAGAGTTTAGTGAAGGGAGCAGGTAACTAAAATATCCCTTGTTTGACCTCTGCCAAAAGGCAGCAAGCAGACTTTTAGAATAAACTGGATTTAATCAATTTTTATCATGATCCTATTTAATATACTATGCATGTAACAGTCTATATTAAGTAGATAGACTCTTTAGCTTGACCTCTTTCTAAAAGCTCTACTTTTTCACTCCCCTCCTCCCACATTATATATTTTTCACATCATATATAGTCTTTTGTTTAGTGTATGTCTATCCATTACCCTCTTATCATTGAAATAGGTGATTTTAGTACATTGGTCTTTTAACCTTCATATTATCTTCACAGGTAGTTCATCTGCTGCCTTTACTATATTTTTCCCTTACAGGTGATTTTATTGCCTGTTTTTTTGTTGTTGTTGTTTTGGTTTTTTTGATAATTTTTTTTATCTCTATTTGTGGTCATTGCTTTCCCATTTAAATAAGTCCCTTCAGCATTTCTTGCAGAACTGGTTTCTTGGTGATAAACTCCTTTAATTTTTGCTTGTCTGGGAAGCTCTTTATCTCTCCTTCCATTCTGAATGACAACCTTGATAGATAGAGTATTCTTGGCTGTAGGCTTTTTCCTTTTAGCACTTTAAATATGTCGTGCCATTCTCTTCTCCTCTGTAGGGTCTCGCCTGAGAAGTCCACTGATAGCCTGATGGGCTTCCCTTTCTATGTCACTTGTGACGTTTCTCTTGCTGCTTTTAGGATTCTCTCTTTGTCTCTAATTTTGGACATTTAGATTATAATATGTCTTGGTGTGGGCTTCTCTGGGCTTATCTTGTTTGGAGCTCTCTGTGCTTCCTGAATTTGGATGTCTGTTTCCTTCCTCAGGTTAGGAAAATTTTCGTCTATTATTTCTACAAATAAATTTTCTGCCCCTTTGTCTCTCTCTTCTCCTTCTGGGACACCTATAATCCGAATGTTAGCACACTTGGTATTGTCCCAGAGTTCCCTTACACTGTTCTCATTCTGTCTAATTCTTTTTTCTCTTTTCTGTTCTGCTTGGGTGATTTCCTCTAGTCTTTCGTCTAGCTCGCTGACCCGTTCTTCTGCTTCCTGTACTCTGCTTTTGAATCCCTCTAGTGAATTTCTCATTTCCAGTATTGTATTCTTCATTTCTGATTGGTTTTTTTTTTTTATATCTTCCAGTTCTTTGCTGTTGTGCTCACTGTGTTCATCCATTCTTCTCCGCATATCTGTGAGCATCCTCATGATACTTTGTTTGAATTCTTTGTTGAGTAGGTCGCTAGTTTCTGTTTCCCTTTGTTCTTTTTCTAGAGTTTTGTCCTGTTCCCTTGCTTGGAAAGTATTCCTTTGCCTCCTTATTATGCCTCGTTCTCTGTGCTATTTTCTTTCTATTAGGTGAGTCAGCTATGTCTCCTGATCTTGAAGAAGTGGCCTTATGTATGAGATGCCTTATGAGGCCCAGCAGTGTGCTTCCCTCTTGTCACCAGTCCATAAGAACCAGGAGTGACCCCTTTGTGGGCTACTTGTGTCCTTCTGCTGTGGCAGGGTTGCTCCCACTGCAGCTACCCAGGGAGTCTGATCTTTCCTTCCCTGGCCAGCTGTTTGTAAATCCAGTTTGGGGAACCTCAGCACTGTTGGCTACCAAGTCTATCAGCACAGTCTTATTGTAATTGTCCTCTTAATTGGGCTGGTACCCAGTGTAGCTGGTTGCTAGGCTCAGGGGCATACAGTTGTGATAGGCCTAAGGCCAACAAGGCTGTTGTCAGTTCTCTTAGGCGTGCAGCTGAGTGGGGCTAGCCCTTGGCATGTGGGCACTCAATTGTTTCAGGCTTTGGAAGGTGGGGCTGAACCTTTTTATGGCTATTTGTGAAGCACAAGTCTTCTGCCACTGATAAGCCTCACCCCCCACAGGACCACATACACTGTCAACACAGTCCTGGTTGGTGCACACTTTTTTCAACCCCCTGGAGTGTACCCCAATGCCACACTGCAGAGGCCCTCACCTCTCACAGTTCACCTGGTCCTCACACAGGCCCTGCCCCACAGAGGCAGACACCCTTGCCTGCCTGTAGAGGATCAAGGCACCCAGTCAATGCAGGCTCAATAGTAGCCTGAGGGCTTGCTGTTAGGTGGGGCCAGTCCCTAGGGCGGGTTGCCTGCCCTGGCTGAACTGGATTAAATCTGTGCTCTAGTGGGTGTGGCAGACCCCTGGGCTAACAGCCCAAGGGATGCACCTCAATGGCCCCACAGTGGTGTCCGTATCAGCACGCCTGGACCAGCTCAGAACAATGGCCCCCACGAATGTCTCAGTCTCTGGAGAGGTCCCTCCTCTCACCAAGATGCCCCCAGAGCCCACCAGGTGAGTCTAGTTTCACCAAAGGACTGTCAGCCTTCTCTCTGGTGATTTTAGGTTGCTGCAGTGAGTGCGTTTGTGCATGGGCCCTTTAAGACCCAGGTCTTTCCGACTTTCAGCCAATAGCTTTTCTGGGGGTGTCCTCACTGCATTTAATAGCCAGCAAAGCCAGACGCTAAGACCCCCATCTCAGTTGGGCTGAGTCCAAAGGATGCTTATAGCAGTATCACCCCCGCTCCGGACCTCACTCCTCCAGGGAGGGCTGCGTACCTTAGCCAGCTGAGAAGCTCTGCTGCTCCCAAAGGTGGCTTTCTTCCTCTACGGCTGGAATTACTTCCTCTTCTGCCTTCGTCAGGACTGTCCCTTGTCCTGGGGGTTCTTTTTATCCAGTTTTCAGTCTTCAATCCAGGGTAATTCTTCCAGAAATTGTTGTAACCTGGTTGTGTTCGTGGGAGGAGGAGAGTTCAACATCTGCTCACACCGCCATCTTGATGAGATCTCTCAGAAAAATTTTTTAAATGATTCCATTTTATCCTCTCAGCATCTCATAGAAAGGAGGACTAGTTATTGTCATCCCATTGGACGGATAAAGGATCCTGAGGCAGAAGAAATCTGTGACTTTGCCAGAATTTTGTAACTAGTTAGCCTGAGAGGGGTCTTTTAAATGCCAATACGGAAAGCTTTGTACTAGATCATACTTGCATAACATTTTTATCAGTGTTAGGCATTTGATGCTAATATAGGTAAATTGCTTTCATGTCTCCCGATAGTCAGACTTGAATTCAATCCAAATTAGACTTGATTCAATGCCCTTGCCATCTGTTAGCTTATCTGATAGTTCAGTCAGGAGAAGAAAAAGGCATATTTTCCTGAGGGATAAAGAAATACGCTAAGGATAAAGTGGATGCAGAGCTTTGACTTTACTCAGGTGCTTTGGAACTCTCTTTGCTAGTGTTTAGACTCAATGGTTGACAGCATATGGAAATCTTGAACTTTCTATATCATCTCTTTTATGTCACAAACAAATTTTTTTATTTTATATTAAAAGAGAGATAAAAGGGTTATCTTAGAATAAGCATTTTTTTTAGATCTGATTTCAATTTATTTTCTTTTTATAAAACTTTTTTCAACACTTATATCCTGTCTTTCCATTATGCCAGTGAGTGAGTGGTTGAAATCTGTACTGTAAATTTACTTGCTAGTCTGTGGATACTTAACTCTTGTTTTCAAAAATAGTAGCAATAGAGATAATCCTTCAAAAATGAGTAACAGTTAAAAGGAACCCTTTATAGAACCTATGTTTTATAGCTCCTTTATGAAGTGGTAATGGAGATGGTAAAAGGACATGTATTATTTAATAATTGCTCATGACTTATTCTTTTTAGGCCATTACTTTAGTTTTTCATCCATAGTTTAGTTCTCACAGTTAGATGTTTCTAGTTTACAAAAACCAGGTATTTTCACACATTTCATGCATTAGACTTTGTTCCATGATCCATCATTTTTGGTTGTTTTATTTGGTTTCTGCTGTTCTGAACAGCAGTTGATTTTTGAGTAATTTTTCTAGCTTTTTTCCTTGGGCAGGAAAGGCAATGTTATTCCTCTATACTACATTGCCTAAGATGCATAGGTGTTCTAGTTAATGTAAGCAATTAAACTAAGAAGAGTGGAAGGAAGGATGAACACCATAGTTAACAATGACTGATAATTTTTACCCTGAGAAGAAGCTACTGGCCTAGCCAATGTAAGTCCCCTGGAAATAATACTGAGAATGGGGATATCATTTTCCCAGAGCTGCTGGTGGCTTTCGCTAAGGGAATGGCCAAGTACAGAATGGAATGGGATGTGAGGAGAGCAGAAACTAGAGAAGTGTTTCAGCACAGCAAAGAGGGCATGCAATGGTCATCAAGGAGTATGGAAGCAATGTGATTTAATAGAATTGATTGGGGCTTTGAAGTGAGTCAGGTGTGGGTTCGTATCTCAGCTTACTGCTTAAAAGCTGTATGGCATTGGGTGAGGAACTTAATCTCTTCAGTCCCTCAATTCCTGATTTATTAAAATGATAATTGTTACCCTTCAAGGTTATTGTATGAATTAGAGATGTGACATACATAGTAGTAGAAGTAGCCCAGTAAATAGAAGCTATAAGAATAAAAAACAGTAGATTGCAGTTGTTGGGCAGATGTATAGCAGAGTTTGCTTAACATTGAATTTTTCTCACTAATTCTGTTTAAAGTCTTGGGGGAAGAGCCCCACTCAGAGCCTTGCCCCTTTTTTCAGAATAACACAAATCCATTTTCAGCCCGATCTGGTCCCAGGCCTGCACTGAGCCTGAAGGTGAGGAGGAGCCCTGTGAGAGTCCTGGAAAGAACGTCAAAAACATAACTGGAAATGGAAAACATAGTGCTCTTTGTTAGAAACCCTCCATAATCCCTGCACATTCTTCTCTAGCACCCACTGCGCTACCCTGGGGCTCCCTGTTATGGATCCTTTTTGTGGAAGAGAGGACTCCCCTCTGCCTAGTCAATCAATCAAACAATACCCTTTTGGAAAACAAAATCCCATTTTAAATTTTTGAATTAAAAAGAAATTCATGTGCCTTCTTGTATAAACTCAAATTATTTTACTGCTATGCAAATTTAGCTATGAAAACTTTCAGTGCTTATAGTTAACCACTAATTAAGTCTTTTTTTTTTAAGCATCAGAGATATGTGTCCTTTTGATTTTTTTAATTAATACATTTTATTTTTTGACAGTTTTAGGTTCACAGCAAAATTGAGCAAAAAGTATGGAGAGTTCCTGTATACTAGCTCTCCACATACATGCACAGCCTCCCCCACCATCAAGATCCCACACTAATGTGGTACATTCATTAGAATCAATGAAGCAACAATGACACATCGTTATCAATCAAAGTCCAATGTTTACATTAGGATTCATTCTTTGTACATTCTCTGGATTTCAACAAATGTGTAATGACATGTATCCACCATTATACCGTCATACAGAAGTTTTATTGCCCTAAAATTTCCGCGTGCTCCACCTGTTCATACCTCCCTTCCCCTAAACTCCTGGCAACCACTAATCTGTTTACTGTCTCCACAGTTTTGCCTTTTCCAGAATGTTATATAATTGGAACCATATAATATAAAGCCTCTTCGGATTGGCTTCTTTCAAATAGTAATGTGCATTTAAAGTTCTTTCATATCTTCGTGGATTGATAACTCATTTTTATCAATGAATAATATTCCATTTACCTATTGAAGGACATGTTGGTGCTTCCAAGTTTTAGCAATTATGAATAAAGCTGCTAGAAACATTTGTGTGCAGGTTTTGTGTGGACATAAATTTTCAGTTCTTTTGGGTAAACATCAAGGAGGATGATTGCTGAACATATGATGTTGAACATCTCTTCATATGCTTATTTGCTCTCTGTACATCTTCTTCAGTGAGGTATCTCTTCAGATCTTTTGCCTATTTTTTAGTTGGGTTGTTTGTTTTCTTATTGTTGTGTTTTAAAAGTTCTTTGTATGTTTTAGATAACAGTTCTTTTTCGGACTATCTTTTGCAAATATTTTCTCTCAATATGTGGCTTGTCTTCTCATTCTCTTGACATTGTCTTTTGCCAAGCAGAAGTTTTTAATTTTAGTAAAGTCCGACTTAGCAATTCTTTCTTTCATGAACCATGCCTTTGGTGTAGTATCTAAAAAGTCGTTCCTAAACCCAAGGTCTTCTAGATTTTTCATATGTTATCTTCTAGGAATTTTGTAGTGTTGCATTTTACATTTAGCTCTATGATCCATTTTGAGTTAATTTCTGTGAAGAGTGTAAGGTTTTTGTCCAGATACTTTCTTTTCTTTCTTTGTTTCTTTTTTATATAGAGATTTCTAATCGTTCCAGTATCACTTGTGGGAAAGACTGTCCATTGACTTGCCTTTGATTCTTTGTTAAAGATTGGTTGACTATATTTGTATGGATCTATTTCTGGGCTGTCTATTCTATTCCACTGATGTATTTGTCTGTTCTTTCACCAATACCACAGTCTTGATTAGTGTGGCTTTATAGTTAGTCTTACATATGGGTAGTGTCAATCCTCTGACTTTCTTCTTCTTCAAAATTATATTGGCTCTTCTGGGTTGTTCTCTGCATTTTAATTCCATAGACTATGCTGTGAGTACAAGAATAAAACTTCATCGTGATATTCTACTTGAGCTACATATACAAGGAACAGTGTAAGTGATTTCTTCATATGCTGTTTCCCAGATTTTTATCATCCCCATATTTTGTATTTATTTTAAAACCTGCTGCTCAGAAAATGGTCTGTTGCTTCAGACTTACTGAATCAGAATCTGCTTTTTTACAAGACACACTGGTACTTTTTAAGCACATTAAAGTTTAAGAAGCCATACTCTAAAAAACAAGTTTTATCTAACTGAATATGGCATGGTAGCTTCACTTTTCATAATTTGAAAATCCCCTCACAATTTGAAAACCATGTTCAGGATCTGGTACATTTTTGTTTCTTTGTTTATTTTGAGAAGTCTGCTCTTTTCAGACCTACTGGTCAGGCAATTGAAGGGCAAGGGATAAACTGAAAAAACAGCATACTCAATATAAACTTTAATGTTAACAGGTGATTCTTCATGCTTGAAAGATCGTCTGATAGGATCAAATATGTTTCACATCATTCTGCCTGTTATTGAAGTGGTTAAGTTTCTTGTTTCTTTTTGTACTTTTCCTGCTAACCAACTTTAGATGGTTATGATATGTAGAATCATACTTGACAGTAACTCACCTTGGGGTAAAACATATTATCTTTGCCATTACAAATACCACTAATTGTAAGAAGCATAGGGTTTGGAGTCAGACAGGCCCCAGTTCTAATATAACTCCACTACTCCCTAATTTTATAACCTTGAGCCTCAGTTTCCTCATCTGTAAATCAGAGATGATACTTACCTAATAGAGTTGTTAGGAGAATTAGATGAGGTGATAATATAAAGTTTCCAGTACAGTGACTGTAGTACCTCAAGAAGTGTTAGTTTCTTTTCCCAAGCCCCGAAAGTAGAATTGAATTTTTTCATGTACTCATACTGTGATGTGAGTTCTTTGTTGTAATCAACTATAAGATGTTAACAGATGTTTAGCATTTCTTCTCATATTTACATGTCGTAAGCTAAATGTATCAAGTTTAGTTTAAGCAATTCAAGATTACTGTTAATGATTTCAGGGAACAGATCCTTAAAAAGAGGTTTCACTACTACCTTTTCAACATCAAGACCTATGTATTAACCTCAGATTTTATTGTATAAATTGATAAGCTTTTGTGTATTAATACCATGGTTTCTCCATTTCCAGACATCATCTTTTTTTCATGAAGAAATGATCAGTTCTGCCTCCCTTTCATCAATCAAGGCTCTTTCTAGTGTTGAAAATACTGCTTGGCATCTAGCATATTCTAAATATTGTCTTTTCATCATTTTTGCTATATCATCCTGGAAAAGCTGATTCAGAGTCTGTTTTTGCATTAATTTATTCATGGCTCCTTTCCAAGGAATTCCAGGCACCTTGGATGTAGTTTGTCATGTAGCCAGAGGTATAAATGACTAATTTAGAGTTGTGTCTTAAAGACAGAAGCAGAAGTAGAATCCCCAACCTTGACTGTGTTAGATATCATCTTTAGACCATACCAGCTTTGTGCGCCTGACTTATCTGCTTTTTGTCAAACTTAGTATTTGTTTTAGACTCTGATATTCTTCCAGATCCAGCTAAGCCTTAATATTAATGCAGTTGTCTAGTTAGAGCTACCTGTAAACTAAAAGTGGGTACTGTGCCCTTTTCCATGTAGTTTCACATTATGCTATTCACGCCCTCTATGTTCAAGAAGCATTGTGTTTTCTGTCTTTTTGCCTGGATTTGTGAGGTATTAACCCATTGTGCTCATCATAATTTAACAATAGATTATTTTTTGGAGTAGTCCAAAAGTTGTCTTAGTCTACTTAGTTTGATATAAATCATTGTGTTCTCTCCCATAGTCAGGATTCCAATTTTTCTAACGTGGTTACTTTCAAGTGTTTGGGCTAGGAACTGTGGTTGGTTTTGATATCTTGTCTTCTTGAGTTTTGTCTTATCTCAGAACATGGTACTCTTAAGAACTTTGTTGTCTGCTAAACATTCTACCAAAATATTCCCTTATTTAAGGGGGAAAAAAGACAGAACCAAAGTTTGAAAAACAGTAGAAATCTACCAAAAGTTATTAAACCAAAAGAATAGAAATTTTCAAATTATTATTGAATCTTTGCACAGAAACCTCCTGATGAAAATGTTCATGTTATTTTGGACTTTTAATTATGTCCAAAGTAATTAAATTCTGCTTGAATAATTAATTTCCCCTCTCATTTTTAGGCAAGAGCCCTGGGAAAGTAATAAAATTTAAATGGCCTTTTGCATTGGGAAGGCTTTTCTAGTCTATAACTACAAATTTTGTTGTTTCTATTATTGGTTTACCCTCCCCTAAGAATTCTTTTGGGTAATATTCTGATTTTCAGTAAAAAACATTGCCATACATCATAAACAAGCACAGATTTCTCAAAATTCTGTGTTCTAGGTTTATTTTGGAAGGTAAAGTGTATTGTCTTTCATTTTAAAAGTATACCCCGAAATGACATTTTCTACCACAGTCTCTAAATTCTCCAAAGATAATCATATTTGGACTTCTCTTCAGTTAGGTTTTCCTTCAAGTTGCTTTTTTAATGAGAAAACAAAAATTTTCCCTACCATTTGTTATTATCTCAGAGTGGGAACTAAAATTTGTCAGTGCCTGCTGTGTACCAGGTAACATACTGTCTTATAATACCCCTTTCTTCATAGTCCATGTTTTTTGTACACCTTGCTGCTTCCTTATCTAATCAGCCACTCAGTTTTCCATGCTATCAGCAAATCAGAAACCAGTCTTTCTCAGTAAATCTAGAAAGATTTTGGAAATTCTCTACTATTAGAGTATATTTGGAATTCTGGTAATCCAAGATAATATAAAAGAAAAGAATGATGAGTATGAGGAACTAAGAAAACAAATGACTTCTAGGATTTATCTTTCAAAAAGTGTACCTAGTAGTATTTTGAGACCTACCAATAAATTATACCTTTCTCTCCAATGCTAACAATATTTAAAGAAAATCAGAGAGCATGGCAACCTGTCATGCAGGATTTCCATTTGCGTTGTTTTATTTTCTGAGCTAGCAATGCTAAGGCTTTCACTGCCTGACAGACAAATTGGGGAAGAAGGGAGTCAGATCAAGAGCTTCATTTCATCTATTCCTCACCTGTTTGTCCATTTAACAAAGGACCTTGATGAGTTTGTAAAATCATCTGTCTTTACTAGAAAAGTGGTAGACCTAATATTTAGCTGGCTTTTGCTTGCAAAGGTTAAACAGATTACAGAGGAATAGGAGGGCTCACAGGCATGAACTATTGAGTGATATAAAGGGAAATGCAAGAGAGATACCATTGCTGCTGCAAATAATTGCAGGAAACACTTGTGAGTATTGCACGGTAAATCTGCACCTTCTGTGGGCACTCATTTAAGGGGAGACTTACTCAGAATGGCGTGTAGGCAACACATGTCTAATAGGTGCATTCATTGTAATATGCTCATTCATTGAATAGGCCTGATTAATTAGTACATGTCACCATCTGGTACTTAGTGAGACTATTCATTTTTATAAATGTTGAAATTGCAGGGAATGGTGCACACCAATTAAAATCCTCTTAACTGGATTGCGTTGGTATAAAGTATATGTGTAGGAGGACTTCATTGGAATTCAGCATGCATTTACAGGTACACACATCAGCCTGAAGTCAATTAGAACAAAAGATGTCAAGAGGGGAAATTAAAGAAGGACTGTCCTTTTTCTGAATCTGTCTGCTCAGATATTGGCTTTCTCTCTTTTTGTTTTCTTACTCTTCTTCACTCTTGTCTTGATTGTCTACCCACCTTTTGTTTATTTTGAGTTCCCTTTCTTTTTCACCCTTCATTTTTATCTTCTCGTTTTTTTGTTGTTCCCCTTTTCCTCATTTCTTCCACACCTTGTCATTCTCCAGACACACATTAAAACAGAAGACTTGGATGAATAACTATGTAGTGATGGATCAAAATTTTAGCTCTCTATGTCCTAGAACTAGAATAGCTTCTAGTTGGCCAAATTTTCTGCATAACTGTGAGCTTGAGCTCTTTAAACATTAAAATGGTTTTAGTTAGAATGAGCACTTGGTGCTTATGTGACCTACATTTTTTTTAAAAAAATACAGACTAAGATTTGGGATGTTTTTTCCTCCTTCTATTTATCTTTATTTTCCAATTTTGCTATAATGAGTATTTATTTTATCTTAAAGTAAATAAGCTTTTAAATAATAAAACCATTTGTATGAAAATCTTTCCAAGATATATTTCACAATTTTGTTGTTTTATTCCCTTCTTAAATACAGGATACTAAATATGATTTAACATTTTCTTGATATCTTGCTATAATTGGGGTCGACATCAATCACAGTGCTATTCTGGAAAATACAGTGATGCCCTTAAGGAATGTAGGGCTATTTGCCCCACACTGAAAGGTTTTTGAGTTTTTGAGTTTGGTAGTTTTTATTCTCCCTCTTTGCTGTCAGGTAGTCACTTGTCACTTGCCACTTCTGTCTGAATGCTTCTGAAGTTATTTTGGTCTGTGAAACCAGGTAATAAAACATCATTTATTCATCTGTTAAAGAAATATACTGAGTGCCAAACTGAGTAAGAAATGTCGTCTCCCTTCAAGGAGCTAAGACTAGTGAGTGAGTGAGAGAGAGAAATTTATCTACAAATAGCTATAAATACCATGTGGTAGGAATTTTGTGGAGAAAAGGGTTAACTCTAAGAGGAGGATCTGCACTTCCCAGGCGAGATGACATTTGACTGAAGCATCAAAAGTTCTATAGAATTTTGAACAGTTGTTATATGAATGAAGATGTAGGAGATGATTTTTAAAATGACAGAACAGTGTCAGATCGCAAAAGAGCATTATATTTTATTCTAAATAAATTCTCTATAATAAATTTATTTATTATATTTATTCAAATATATTGTATAGGCAACTGAGAGCCACCAATGTCTTTATGAAGAAGTTAAGTGGGAAAGATTTGTATTTTAGAGCAATTCAGAGACAGCAAGATAATATCCCTGCACTTCAGACAAAGAATGATGAAATCCAGGACTCAAGTTACGGCTAGGGTTGTTATAAGGGAGAGGACAGATTAGAGAGGCAGAACCTGGCAATTGGCTGAGTATAGCATGAGAAGGACCAGGAGAGGGGTCAAAGTTGACCCAGCCTGAATGCCTACCAATGTTGTGATACCATTAATTGTAATGGTGCCCAGAAAAGAGTGGAGCACATTTTGGAGGAAAGATAATTAGTTCTGTTTCAAGAGGTCTAGTAGGCAGTTGGAAGCTGAAGTCTGGAGCTTCAGAGGACAGGAGCAAGAGATACGGGCTCTGGGAAGTTATTCTACCCTTAAATATTAGGGAATAGACAAGCTCACAGAAGAGATGGTTAGAAAGAGAGTCTTTTTAAAAGTGTAATGGTGGAAGGGGCATTTGGGCACCTTTCTGAAAGAACCATGGGACACACATATCTCTACTCAAATAAATTAACATTATTTCAATGCGTTCATAGCAAAGTAGATAAGAGATGTACAAGTAAAAGGCAGCATAAGAGAGAGAGTTACAATTCATCAAATTCTAAGTAGAGCATTTACCTTTGTTTCTGTACAAACAATACCAAGAAAACTGATTTGAGCTGATCAAATTAAATTTGTGTGTAAAACAAGAATGAAGAGTCTATAAATGAGACCCTAAGGTTCTTTTCTACTGTCTAGTTTTCAGCTGTACCCTGAATAGTGAATAGTACCCTGAATAATCTTGCCAGATAACTCTTTCCATAGAGAAAAGCTGTTTCTTATTATAGATGAGAAATATTTTTAATTGTTTGAGGTTATTAAATTTCTCTGACTGCTTTATTTCTCCCATTGTTAAGTTTGTTTGAATGATTTAAATTGGCATTTTAACCCAAGCTTGCAGTTACATATTCTTTAGAATTGAGAGTAAATTTTGGAAAAGACTTTAAAAATATTCATGTTACCAAACAGCATGTTCATTGTGTTAAAAACAACTGTCTATCAATGTGTGTACAACTTGATCTGTGTGCAGGAAAAAGATCTACAAGGGATTGTAGTAAGATTTTGGGTGTAGAGTATTGTTTGTTTGTATATCTTTATTTTCTAATTGCTTTTGTAATAGAAAGAATTAAGTTATTCTTAATGTAAAAAAAAGATAAAGACCTTGAGCCTTAGAGAGTTTGAATAATTGTATACACTTACATATCTAATTAGTAATGGCCTTGAGCGTTGTTCATCTGTGCTTCTGAGGGTTCTGTTAATTGGTGAGTTGTTATGATAGGAATCGAAATGCTACCCAGTACTCTGGCAACCACAGGACCAGGGACCCAGCACCTCTTCAGGAATGGCTCGCATCCTACCTGTCACTTTCCTCTCAGAGAAGCGTTGGCTCTCATAGTGGTCTAGTATTACAGACCACAAGCAGGTATCTTCACTGATGAGGAGAATGAAGACCCAACACACTTTTGTTGAGGGTAATTTGGCTTTTCTTCTCTCAGATTGTGGTCTCTTTATGTATTAATATCCACCAACTCCCCAGAGTCCAAGCTTCTGCTTTTTTCTTGAGAACAGCCCTGTGGAGACCTGTTGGCATGTGCTCATGCCCATGTAGAGTGTATGAATCCTCTGGCCACAGTTCCCATCCATCATGCTCCATCATTGGCCCTATCACTTCAGTTACTCAGCCAAGTTTTATTTTTCTGCTTTTAGCTGTAGTAAAATAAAGATAGCTAGAGACTTGTCACTCTGCTTTTTTCTTTTCTTCCCCTAACCACTTCAGTATCCTGAATCTTTTATATTGCTCTCACCAGACCATTTGCACTGAAGATTTAGAGTCAAGTTGATATAAGAAAGTAGCAATTAAAATATTTTTTAATGGAAAATGTGGGAACCACATACCTGGTGTTAGACTGTTTGCTGTTTTCGTTCAGGCATCAGTTTTCTCATTATTCTCTACAGTTGAAGTAATGCAAGTGTTGCTAACTTAATTGTCCACACTTTTCAGTATGCCTCTGGGAAAATCATCCTGGGTCTTCATCTAGAGAGACCCAGAGTGGTCTTCAGTCCCTGTCCCTCTCCTCCAGTGTCCTGCTGGTTGATAAGTGTTGTCTATTTGGCCTCTCAAATCAGCCCCTGCCCATTAATTCCTACTGCCATTGTGTCAGTTTGGGGCCTTACCTGGTCTAGTTTTATAAAAGTTGAATCAGCCACCTTGCCTCCAGCCTTGCTTCCTGTCAATGTATCCTTTCCATGTCGACATGCCTTCTTAAAGTACAGATAATATTGTACTAACCTATTGCTCAGCAACTCCTTCCTGATACAATCTGACAGCATGAAACTAATGCAAAACACAAGTCCCAAATGGGATGCTGAAGTTTCTTTGCAAATCAGTTGTTCAGAACTTGAAGTACGTTTTTCCTGTAGAGACAATAAATGGTAGAAAGGTTTACGAGCTAGCTAAAACTTTCAATTAAATCATCCTTTATAAGTGAAGCCTGCCAGCACAGTTAATAGTGTTTTCATAAAAATGGCTTTCCAACTGCCCAAGTGGTATGTTAAGATGGGGTATGGATATGTGTAGAGGATACTGAAAGGGATCAGTCCCCTTCCTATCCTCTACTGGATGTAGAGATTTAATAAAGGAGGAAAGAACTAATATTTATTAAGTGCTTCTTATGAATCAGCCTCTGTTAGGCACTTTATATATTTCGTATTTTTTTAAGGTATAATTGACATAGAACATTGTCTAAGTTTAAGATGTATGTGTTGATTTGATACATTTATATATTGCAATCCAGTTACCACCATAGCATTAAGCTAACACCTCTATCACATCACATAATTATCATTTCTTCTTTGTGGAAGGACACTTAAGATCTAGTCTCCTAGCAACTTGAAAGTAAATAATACAGTATTACTTACTATAATCACTATGCTATGCATTAGATCTCCAGAATTTATTCATCTTCTAACTGCACGTTTGTACCTTTTAACCAACATCTTCCAAATTCCACCACCCCTGAGCCCCTGGTAACCACCATTCTATTCTCTGTTTCTATAAGTTTCACTTTTTTAGATTCTATGTGATATCATATATTATTTCTCGTTCTCTGTCTGACATCTCGCTTAGCATAATGCCCTCAAGGTCCATCCTTATTGTCACAAATGGCAGGATACCTTCTTTCTCTTGGGTGAATAATGTTCCTTTGTATATATATACCACATCTTCTTTATCCATTCATCTGTTGATGGACATTTAAGTTATTTCCATATCTTGGCTATTCTGAATAGTACTGCAGTGAACATGGGAGTGCACATGTATCTTTTTGATATCCTGTTTGCATTTCTTTTGGATACATATCCAGAAGTTGGATTGCTGGATCATATGGTGGTTCTATTTTTAATTTTTGTGAGGAACTTCCATAGTTTTTTCCATAGTGGCCAAACCAATTTACATTCCCACCAACAGTGCACAAGGGTTCCCTTTCTCCACATCCTCACCAACACTTGTTATGTCTGATCTTCTTGATGATAGCCATTCTAACAGGTGTGAGATGATATACCATTGTGGTTTTGGTTTGTATTTCCCTGATTATTAGTGATATGAGCATTCTTTAATGTGCCTGTTGGCCATTTCAATGTCTTCTTTGGAAAAATGTCTATTTAGTTTCTCTGCCATTTTTTAATTGGTTTGTTGTTTTTTTGTTATTGAGTTGTATACTTTTTTATGTATTTTGGATATTAACCCCTTATCTGATATATAGGTTGCAAATATTTTCTCCCATTCTGTAGTTGCTTTTTCATTTTGTTGATTGTTTCTTTTGCTGTGCAAAAGCTTTTTAGTTTGATGTATACCCACTTGTCAATTTTTGCTTTTGTTGCTTTGGCTTTTGCTGTCACATCCAAAACCTGTTGCCACGACCAATGTCAAGGAGCTTTTTCCCTTTGTTTTCTTCTAGGAGTTTTATGATTTCGCATCTTATGTTTAAGTCTTTAATCCATTTGAATTGATTTTTGTGTATGGTGTAAATAGGGGTCCAGTTTCATTCTTTGGCATGTGGCTGTCCAGTTTTCCCAACAGCATTTATCGAAGAGACTGTCCTTTCTCCATTGTATATTCTTGGCTCCTTTGTCATAAATTAGTTGACCATATATGCATGGGTTATTTCTGGGCTCTCTAGTCTGTTCTGTTTTCTATGTGTCTGTTTTTATGCCAGTACCATACTATTTTAATTACTATAGCTTTGTAATACATATACTTTGGGATTAGGTGGTGTGATGCCTCTGGAGTTTTCTTTCTCAGGATTGCTTTGTCTATTTGGTGTGTTTTGAGTTTCCATACAAATTTTAGATTGTTTTTTCTATTTCTCTGAAAAAATGCCATTGAAATTTTAATAGGGATTGCATGAAGTCAGAAAAGAAGAGGTAAAATTGTCATTATTTGCAGATGATCTGATCTTATAAATAGAAAATCCTAAAGACTCAATCAAAGAAACTGTTGGAACTAATCAATGAATTCATTACAGTTGCAGGATATAAGATCAATATACAGAAATCAGTTGCATTTCTATACACTAACAACAAAATATCTGAAAAAAAGAAATAAAGGAAACAATCCCATTCACAATAGCATCAAAAACAATAGAGCCAGCTCTGATGACCTGGTGGTTAAAGTTCAGCACACTCCACTTCAGCAGCCTGGGTTTGGTTCGCAGGTGCAGAACCACATCAACTCGTCTGTCAGTAGCCGTGCTGTGGCAGTGGCTTACATGGAAGGACTTACAACTGAAATATACAACTATGTGCTGAGGCTTTGGGGAGGAAAAAAAAAGAGAGAGGAAGATTGGCAACAGATGTTAGCTTAGGGAGAATCTTTCCCAGCAAAAAACAAAACAAAAACACCAAAATACTTACAAATAAATTTAACCAAGGAACTGAAAGATTTTTACAATGAAAATTATATCTTTGATGAAAGAAATTGAAGAAGACACAAATAAAGGGAAAGATATCCCATGTTCATGGATCGGAAGAATTAATATTGTTAAAATGTCCGTTATTACCCAAAGCCATCTATAGATTCAGTGCAATCCCTATATATTTTATCTTAATTCATTTTAACAACACTCTGTGAAGTAGATGATTACAGTCATACCTTGGTATCAGCAAGGGATTGGTTCCAGCATTCCTGAGGATACCAAAATCTTTAGATGCTCAAGTTCCTTATATAAAATGGTGTAGTATTTGCATGTAACCTACGCACATCCTTCTGTATACTTTGTCATCTCTAGATTATTTATAATACCTAATTCAAAGTAAATGCTATGTAAATAGTTGTTATACTCTATTGTTTAGGGAATAATGACAAGAAAAGAAGTCTATACGTGTTCAGTACAGATGCAACCATCGTAAGCCTTTCAATCCACTGTTGGTTAAATCCACAGATGTGAAACCCCTGGATACCGAGGGCCAACTGTATTATACTCCTTTAACAGATGCTTAGCAAATTAATAATATAAACAAGGTCACAAGAGGAATGCTTACCTGACATAAGAGAATATTGTTTTTAAGCACTGCTTTTCAAACTTTAATTCATTTATAGGCTCCTTTTAATTGATTAAAAAACTGCAGTCTTCCAGTAGTGACATACATTGTTGTTATAATTTTACTTAAATATGAACAAACAAAATTAGGAATAAATTCCTTATGCTTATATTTCTTAGTTAGCTATAAACCAAAACAAATTGAAAAGTTGTATACAAAAAAAGCCTATAAAACTAATGAAATGTAAATTAACAATAGTGTTTTAATATGATAGATGATGTTTTGCTGAAACTGAATTGCTGCTCACAATTTGAGTTTGGAGCTGCCTGCCACCCCACAGCTTTCCTGGCAGCTTTCATTACCATTGGCTCTCTTCTTCCACATTGCTTTCTAGGACGTTGAAAATCCAAGATTGGTACAATGTACAGCAACTGCACCAGGATGTCATTTTTGTCTTAGTGGGACTGTATCATTTACATATTAAATGAGCCTCCTTTTTTCATTATTCCTTACAATTAAAGTAGTGTGGTTGATGCTAGCTCAGATTAGAAAAACAAATGTATATGTACATTTGTAATCATGTTGCTGTGGTTAGTTAGTAAGTGGCCATTGCAGTGATCCAGAATGTTTATATTAATTTATTTTAGATGTAAACTTTGCTTACAGTTCACCATTAAAGCTGTTTTGGAGAACTCATAGACCCTTGAAAATACATCCTGGACCCCAGTTTGAAAGATACTCTTAATGTATTTTTAAGCCATAATTTATTTATAACAATTATAAAAATAATTCTTGGGGCTGGCCTGTGGCTGAGCAGTTAAGTTCGTGCGCTCCGCTTCAGCAGTCCAGGCTTTCACCGGTTCGGATCCTGGGTGTGGACATGGCAACACTCATCAGGCCACATTAGGGCGGCGTCCTACATGCCACAACTGGAGGGACCCACAACTAAAAGAAAATATACAACTACATACTGGGGGGATTTGGGAAGAAAAAGCAGAAAAAAATAATAATAATTCTTAGTATTTATTAGAACAGGTCCTCCAAACACCTCTACCAAGAAAGACTATTATACTAGTTTATTATGGTATCTCTCTGAAAGCGCTAAATCTGTATTTCTTTAAGGTATTGTATAATTCAGATTTTCATTAATTTAGAAGTAACTTTCCCTTTAAAAGTCTAAATTATAAATGTTTTACAGAATATATTGTTCACTCTTTTCTGTAGCTGGAGAAGGTAAAATTTAGTTTGATTGGAAAAGTAATGCCTCCTACTAAATGTACAAGTCACACGAGACAATCAAGCCTCCAGAAATGGTGGAGAGTGGGAACAAATGATGTTATTGCTTCCTCTGTTTATGTTGCTATAAATGTTCAGGTGGGATTTCTCTCAGAATAATCAGTTGTTTTCTTCTTTTTCCTCCCCAACTTCTTTTTTCCCCTTTTTCTCTTCTTTGTTTTACCTTTTAATCTTACACTGCCCTCGTTTCCTTTCTAATTCCCTTCTTTTAAACCAGAGATCACCTATCTTTTCACATCTCAATCCAGCTTTCTTCACTTGACAGTTGGGGGCAGTGGAGAAGAAGAACACAGCAAGGCAACTTCTAGCAACATCTCACTCTGCTGTTCGCTGTCAACCAGCTGCTCAGAGGCCCCTCCACATAAGGGTGGCTCCTGACTCAGGCTGGGCTGGATGAAAGATTATGCTTAGTTTGCCTCAGATTGTTCACTGCTTCAACACTCTGAAGCACAAAAAGCACAACTTTGGGGCCGCCCAGCTAGCTAATTGTATGCCTGGTAGTTTATTCCTAGCTTGCTCTGCAGTGAGCACATGGACCCTGCCCACCTCAGAGCTGAGCTGGGGAAAGCGTGAGTGTGCCTACTTCTAAGGCTTCTATTTTCAAAATGTAATTCCGCTATGGTAAGCAGTGCTGCTCCTGCTGTTGCTGAGTGTATGCTTATGTCTAAAGCAGCCTCCACGTGCCATGGATAGCTGAGCTCTGCCATGTACTAGCTGTGTAACCTTGGGCATGTCTCAGTTTCTTCATTAGTAAAGTGGGGCTGATAGAAGCATGCACATCACAGGGTTTTCGTGAGAATTAAGAGTTTTCATGGGTAAAGTGCTTTAAATGGTGCCTGGCATTTAGTAGTAAATGCTAGCTAAAATTATTAGTCAACAAGCATTTATTTCGTATCTAGTATGTTCCAAGCAGTCCAAGAGAGACAGAGATGAAAAAAACACCAGCTCTGCCTTCTAGGGACTTATATAATTACAACACAACATGATATTATAATAAAGATATTGGGGGAGTCAGGTAAAGCTTTATCACAGAGGTGAAATTTGAACTGTGTCTCTAAGGACACCTAGGGTTTTACCAAATGGAATAGCATTAGAGAAAATATAGTCCATGCAGAGAGAACAGTTTGTGAACAGAATAAAGCTGTAAAAGACTATGGGGTCCATGGCTGTTATTACATAACATTTTGACCTCCCCTCTGATGTGTACCTTCTTAACTAGAGGTCTGAGGTGGGTTCAGTGAACATTTTGGAACTTATACCTAATTATTACCAAGTTTATACCAATAATTATTATTATTTAACCAGTTCATCATGGAGTTTAAACTTAAATGTCTAGGGACCTAATCAGTGCTGCTTTACAGTGGCGCATTTGCTGTTGCACAGTTTTTATCCTGAGATGACTACCGTGTGACAGGAACAGTAAATTGTTAGAAAAAACTTGTGGTTAGAACAGTTGGAAGTGGATGAACTTCCTCCTTTCAGCAGAGCTTTAGTTAAATTTTCACAATTAAGCTTGTTTTACTTTGGCTTTTTCTTTAGACAGGAGAACCTTGTGTCTTAAGATCTTGCCTATTCTTGTGATAGCAAAGAACTGTGTTTTTTGTTTTGTTTTATTTTGGTCAGATCTCAAATTAAGAAAGTTCCTTTTACTCATGGAATTTCCATTTGGGTACCAAATTAGAGCTATGTTTTGTCTCCTACAAAGCCTTTTCCTGTAGCTTTGCTCTCACTTCCTCTCCCCACCCTGTTAGTCATGTGCTGAAGGGTTTGGCAGCTGGTTGGAGTATTGGGTCAGCATTTTTCACTGTAGAGGAAGGAAAGATTGGGAACAGTGACGTGGGGATACTTGTCACATTTTCCCTTCCTTTTTTATAAAAGTGATCCACTCATTCCATTACAAAAGCCTAATAAGAGCCTTCGATTCTAAATTTCATCCCAGTATCCTGGAGATGGACTAATGTGTGGGATTACAGACAGGCGATCGTTCCTCACTGAAAGCGTCCTTAAAAGCCCATGTACAGCAGTAAGGATTCTTGACTCTGCCTTTGTGGCAATGTGACAGGTTTTATGAAGAGAGATAATGGCCTCCAGGAGTCATAGGATTGTGGAAGGAGCTTATTAGTCCCTTCCCTATCCTCCTTTATTATTAACAGATTCTCCTTGGGTGCCTTTGGGAAACGTTCTATATATGGTATTTAACATACCACCTATACTCTCTCCCCCTCTTCACTAACTTGGAAACTGCATCCAGCTGGAGGAGCTCCAGCTCTTTCTGTGGGCCTGTGTATTCCAAGATCGAAATCCAGTGTGGATTTAGTTGTTTTGCGTCAAATCTGCTTGAAACTGTTGGACTAGAAGCAAACTAATTATTGTCATCATCTGTATAGCGGTAGAGAGAGTAAAAAACAGTAATAGATTCTTAAAAAGCTGTCATGACTTGAAGTGAAATAGGCTGCTGTTGAATAGCTTCATCTATAGCCTGGAGGGCTTTGGTCTTGAAAACTGTCAAATATGAAATCGGATTTTAGATCATGGAATCCTGGCTAGCTTCTTGGGGCAGCTTCAGCCGTTAAACTCTTCCATGGACCATTTCATCTGCAGGATTTGCTTTGAGACTACAAGGGATGTGGAGGCAAATGAGTTTTTCTTATCAAACGTTACATTTCTGTGCTCCATTGCAGACCTGTTTCCCCAAATAAATAGAAGACACCAGGATAGACTGTCATATTTCCTTGCTTAAGTGCCTCAGGAGACACATTTTTTTATTTCTCAGGCATAACTTTGGTGACTAGAGTGTCCTATTTTGGGGGTGTCAGTGTTGAGCAGACAAAGCTGCTAGCTATTGATTGCCATTGAAGTTTCACTTCTCACACCAATGCCATTGCCATTTCACAGAGGTGGTAAAGCCCAAGGATTGCTCTTTGCACAGAGCTGCATCTGCTACTGCTTCTCTTTCTAAGAGCCTGTTATAAGTTAACATAGTTTTGACAGTGTCTTTAAGTGCACATCTTTGTCTCCAAACATAATTAGTGTTGAAGAATGAGGCTCTCAAAGTTAAGGCTTTGTAGCTTAGACACCAGCTCCATCTGGTGCTTGCTAAAGGTGCTTGCTTGGTTCATCTCTTGGTTTTATAGCAGCATGAAAACAGATGTACGCAGAACTTGTAAAAGAATGTAATCCAAGGTCTCAGTTTTATTGATGGGTTTCTGTTACACACAGCACTGACATAAGCTAATTGTGTTCCTGGTGAATCTCATTTGTCTATCCTCTTGATAATGTGGTCGCTGCTAATCAACTCAACAGCCATCTCTTGACTGAACTAACTTATTTACACTCAAAGTGGGGAGTTATTTTTATACTATTTATCTGCTAGTCTTCAAAAAAAGAAAATATACTGTACTATCCACAAAGAAAAAATTTTATCCCTCTTATCACCTGTGTATTTAACTTGGTTAACGAGATTTTAGGTCAGAATGCCTTATTCTTTTGTATTCAAAGCCACGTAGTGCTAAGTAGACAGGGAATTTTTTTTTTTTTTTTAAAGATTTTATTTTTTCCTTTTTCTCCCCAAAGCCCCCCCGGTACATAGTTGTGTATTCTTCGTTGTGGGTTCTTCTAGTTGTGTCATGTGGGACGCTGTCTCAGCGTGGTCTGACGAGCAGTGCCATGTCCGCGCCCAGGATCCGAACTAACGAAACACTGGGCCGCCTGCAGCGGAGCGCACGAACTTAACCACTCGGCCACGGGGCCAGCCCCAGACAGGGAATGTTTTTTAAAAAATTCTTGGTGACTGATAGGAACTGCCCCAAACTGTTAATAGAAGTTACTTCTGAAGAATAGGATTACATGTGATTTCTAGTTTATGCTTTTCTCATTTTTCACAGTGAGCATATATACCAAAAGAAAAAATATCTTATATGACAAAAGAAAAAACACTTTAAGAACAAAAGATATTGTAGGTAGCTGTAGCTTTGAGCCTCAGTTTTGGGTCTTTCTCATTCACCCTGTGGCTTTTCTGGGCTTTAGTTTCCCTTGTCCATAAAACAGAAGAATTGAACGACAGCCTTTTAATATTCTAAGGTTTGTGATTATCTACCTCTTCTTCCTGTCTTTTCAGCCTCTCCCCCTCTCCTGTGTCTTTCTCCAGTATTAGCATTCAACATGATCTGGTTTCTCCCATCTTAAAATAAGGCACCTCTTCCCCCATAGTCCCAACTCTTTCTTTCTCTCTTCCACTTCCTACCTAAACTTCTCCAAAAAGTTATCTACGATTACTCTCTCTCTTCCCTCTTCAACTCACTGCAGTCTGCTTTCCATCCCCACCACTGCACTAGAATAGTTTGCGCTAAGATCACTGATGAGCTCACATTATCAAGGCCAGGGGGTGCATTTAAGTCCTTATTCTTTGTTGCCTCTCAGCAGCATTTTGAAATAGTTGTGTTCTCCCTCCTAAGTGGTGTGTCCTCATCTGGCTTCTGTATCATCACATTTATGGCTGTTATTTTTGAGTTTTCTTTAGGGGTTATCCTCTTCTCCCTGATTCACCCACCAAGGCTACCTCCCCACCTCACTCTGTATTTTCTTTTTGGCCTAGATATTCTTATACTAGTAATTCCCAAAGAGACAAGAATAGCAGAATTCCCTTTTGCATTCCAGACTTCTAAATTCAGCTTCTTGCTGTATTATATGCAGGCTGAGAAAATAGGGACTCATAATCTTCCCCCTGAAAGTTGCACCTCCTCTGTCATCTATCTCACTAAATGGCCCCTCAAATCATTCAAATACATAAACCCAAAACGTCAACATTTCTTACTCTCCCAGATTCCAGTCATTCACGCATCTAGCTTTCTCTGCCTTCCCTGACGCCATATCCTAATCCAAATCCTCATATCTTATTTTGCCCACAGCAGCCCTTTAAATTTTCTCCTGGCCCATACAGCATCCAGAGCTATCTTTTATTTTTTTTTTCCCCCAAAGATTGGCACCTAAGCTAACATCTATTGCCAGTCTTCCTTTTTTTTTCCCTACTTCTCCCCAAAGCACCCCCAGTACATAGTTGTATATTCTAGTTGTGAGTGCCTCTGGTTGTGCTTTTATTTTTTAAGTCAGATTTATTGAAGTTTGATTTATATACAGTAACAATTGCCCTTTTTTTTTAGCGTACAGTTCTATGAGTTTTGACAAATGCATGCAGTCACCTCACCACCACCACACAACATTTGGATTGTTTCCAGTTTTTGCTTATAAACCTTTATGTACAGGCTTTAAAGTAAACATAACTTTTTGTTTGTCTTGGGTAAATACCTAGGAGTGAGATTGCTGGGTTCCTTGGAAAGTTTATGTTTACCTTTATAAGAAACTGCCAAACTGTTTTCCAAAGTAGCTGAACCATTCACATTCCCACCAGCACTCTATGAACAGTTTCAGTTGCTCCACATCCTCCCTAGCACCAATTTGGGTTTTAATTTTATTTTAACCATTCTAATAGATGTGTAGTGGTAGCTCATTGTAGTTTGAATTTGCATTTCCCTATGACTAATGACATTTAGTGTCTTTCACATGTTCAAATGCAATACGTGTACCTTTGGTGGACTGTCTACTAAAGTCTTTTGCCTATTTTTAAAATTATTTTTATTTGCCTATTTTATTAATTCTCTTATGAGCATATTTGTCAAACAAAGGTTTTTAATTTAGATGAAGTCCACAAATTATCTATTTTTTTCTTTTATGGATCACACTTTTGGTGTTGTATCTAAGAACTCTTCCAAACCCAAGGTTGCAAAGATTTTCTCGTATGTTTTCTTCTAAAAGTTTTATAGCTTTACATTTTATACGTAGATCTATGATCCATTTTGAATTAATTTTTGTGTGTGGAGTGTGAGGTAGGAGTCAATGTTCATTTTGTTGCCTATACATGTCCAATTGTTCTAGCACGTTATTGGAAAAAAATATCCTTTTTACCTTTGTCAAAAGTCAGTTACTTATATTTGTGTGAGTCTGTTTCTGTACTCTAATCTGATCTATGTCTGTTCTGATCTGTGTCAGGAGTCAACAAACTTTTTTTTGTAAGGAACCAGATAGTACTGTCAATATTTTAGGTTTTGTAGACCAAAAAGGAAAATGCAAGATATTATGTAGGTACTTGTATAACTAGAGAGAAAACAAATTTCCGTGAATTTTTTTGACAAAATTCAAATTATAATAATTGAGTACAATTTTGTGGTAACACAGCTCTACTAAGAAGAAGAATGGAATTCTTTTTTGGGAGAGAGATAGCATTTTGCTTAATCAGGGTTAAAATTTAGTGTTTCCTCTCATAAAAGTTGATTACAAATGTTCATATATTAATTCATAGCTAATGAATTTTTGAAAAATTTGTATTGAGATTATGATAGTTTACAACCTTGTGAAATTTCAGTTGTACGTTATTGCTTGTCAGTCATATTGTAGGTGCACCACTTCACCCTTTGTGCCCAGCCTCCACTGCCCCCTTTCCCCTGGAAGCCACTAATCTGTTCTCTTTGTCTACTTATTTAACTTCCACATGTCAGTGGAGTCATACAGAGATTGTCTTTCTCTATCTGGCTTATTTCACTTAACATAATACCCTCAAGGCCCATCCATGTTATTGTGAATGGGATGACTTTATCCTTTTTTATGGCTGAGTTGTATTCCCTTGTATTTATATACCATATCTTCTTTATCCAATCATCAGTTGATGGGCACTTAGGTTGCTTCCACATCTTGGCTATTGTGAATAATGCTGCAATGAACATACGGGTGCATGGGACTTTTGGAATTGCTGATTTCAAGTTCTTTGGGTAGATACCCAGTAGTGGGCTAGGTCATATGGTATTTCTATTTTTAATTTTTTGAGAAATCTCCATACTGTTTTCCATATTGGCTGCACCAGTTTGCATTCCTACCAGCAGTGTATGAGTGTTCCGTTTTCTCCACAACCTCTCCAACATTTGTTACTTTTTGTTTTGGTTATTTTTGCCATTCTAAGGGGTGTAAGGTGATATCTTAGTGTAGTTTTCATTTGCATTTCCTTGATGATCAATAATGATGAACATCTTTTCATGTGCCTATGGGTCATCCATATATCTTCTTTGGAGAAATGTCTGTTCATGTCTCCTGCCCATTATTTGATCGAGTTGTTTGATTTTTTTGTTGTTGAGTTGTGTGTGTTCTTTATATATTATGGAGATTAACCCTTTGTCAGATATATGACATGCAAATATTTTTCCCCAGTTAGTGGGTGTTTTTTTTGTTTCAATCCTGTTTTCCCTTGCCTTGAAGAAGCTCTTTGGTCTGATGAACTCCTATTTGTTTATTCTTTCTATTGTTTCCCTTCTCTGAGAAGACATGGTGTCCGAAAAGGTCCTTTTGATACTGATGTCAAAGAGTGTACTGCCTATATTTTCTTCTAGAAGCCTTATGGTTTCAGGTCTCAGCTTTAGGTCTTTGATCCATTTTGAGTTTATTTTAGTGAATGGAGAAAAAGAATGGTCAATTTTCATTCTTTTACATGTGGCTTTCCAGTTTTCCCAGCACCATTTGTTGAAAAGACTTTCTTTTCTCCATTGTATGCCCTCAGCTCCTTTGTCGAAGAGTAGCTGTCCATAGATGTGTGGTTTTATTTCTGGGCTTTCAATTCTGTTCCATTGACCTGTGCATGTGTTTGTGTACAGTGCCATGCTGTTTTGATTACTGTAGCTTTGTAGTATGTTTTGAAGTCAGGGATTGTGATGCCTGCAGCTTTGTTCTTTTTTCTCAGGATTGATTGCTTTAGCAATTTGGGGTCTTTTGTTGCCCCATATGAATTTTAGGATTCTTTGTTCTATTTCTGTAAAGAATGTCATTGGGATTCTGATTGGGATAGTGTTGAATCTGTAGATTGCTTTAGGTAGTATGTACATTTTAATTATATTTATTCTTCCAATCCATGTGCATGGAATGTATTTCCATCTCTTTATGTCGTCATCAGTTTCTTTTGGGAAAGTCTTGTAGTTTTTGTTCTATAGGTCTTTCACTTCCTTAGTTAAGTTCACCACAAGGTATTTTATTCTTTTTGTTGCGATTGTGAATGGCATTGTGTTCTTGAATTCTTTTTCTGTTAGTTCATTATTAGAGTATAGAAATGCTACTGATTTATATAAGTTGATTTTATACCCTGCAACTTTGCTGTAGTTGTTGATTATTTCTAATAGTTTTCCAATGTATCCTTTGGGATTTTCTATATATAAGATCATGTCGTATGCAAACAGCAAGAGTTTCACTTCTTCACTCCCTATTTGGATTCCTTTTGTTCCTTTCTTTTGCCTGATTGCTCTGGCTACAACCTCCAGTACTATGTTGAATAAGAGTGGTGATAGAGGGCATCCTTGTCTCATTCCTGTTCTTACAGGAATGGCGCTCAGTTTTTCCCCATTGAGTATGATGTTGGCTGTGGGTTTGTCATATATGGCCTTTATTATGTTGAGGTAGTTCCCTTCTATCCCCATTTTGTTCAGAGTTTTCATCATAAATGGCTGTTGGATCTTGTCAAATGCTTTCTCTGCATCTATTGAGATGATCCTGTGGTTTTTATTCCTCAATTTGTTGATGTGGTGTATGTATCACATTGATTGATTTGCAGATGTTGAACCTTCCTTGTGTCTGTGCTATGACTCCCACTTGATTGTGATGTATGATCCTTTTGATGTATTGCTGAAGTCAGGTTGCCAAAATTCTGTTAAGAATTTTTGCATCTATCTTCATCAGCGATATTAGCCTGTAGTTCTCCCTTTTTGTGCTGTCCTTGTCAGGCTTTGGTACCAGTGTGATCTTGGCCTCGTAGAATGTGTGAGGAAATGTTCCATCTTCCCTAATTTTTTGGAATAAGTTGAAAAGTATAGGAATTAAATCCTCTCTGAAAGTTTGGTAGAATTCCCCAGGAAAACCATCTTGTCCTGGGGTTTTATTCTTTGGGATGCTTTTGATTGCTGTTTCAATCTCTTTCCTTGTGATTGGTCTGTTCAGATTGTCTGCTTCTTCTTGAGTGAGCTTTGGGAGGTTGTAAGAGTCTAAGAATTTATCCATTTCCTCTAAGTTATCCATTTTGTCGGCATATAGTTTTTTGTAGTAATCTCTTATAATCCCTTGTATTTCTGTGGAGTCTGTTGTTATTTCTCCTCTTTCATTTCTGATTTTGTTTATTTGACCTTTCTCTCTTTTTTTCTTTGTAAGTCTGGCTAGGGATTTGTCAATTTTATTTATCTTCTCAAAGAACTAGCTCTTTGTTTCATTGATCCTTTCTCCTGCCTTTTTTGTTTCAATAGCATTTATTTCTGCTCTGACTTTTACTATTTCTCTCCTTCTGCTGACTTTGGGCTTTGTTCTTCTTTTTCTAATTCAGTTAGGTGTAATTTGAGATTGCTTATTTGGGGTTTTTCTTGTTTGTTAAGGTGAGCCTGTATTGCGATGAATTTCCCTCTTAATACAGCTTTTGCTGTATCCCTTATGAGTTGGTATGGCATGTTATCACTTTCATTTGTCTCCAGATATTTTTTTATTTCTTCTTTAATTTCTTCAGTGATCCATTGCTTGTTCAATAGCATATTGTTTAGTCTCCACATCTTTGTCCCTTTCTCAGCTTTTTTCTTCCAATTAATTTCTAGCTTTATAGCATTATAATCGGAGCAGATCCTTGTTATTATTTCAATCTTTTTAGATTTAGAGAGGCTTGCCTTGTTTCCCAACATATGGTCTATCCTTGAGAATGTTCCATGCACACTTGAGAAGGATGTGTATCCTGCTGTTTTGAGGTGGAGTGTTCTATATATGTCTATTAAGTCCAACTGTTTTAGCTTTTTGTTTAGTTCCACTCTTCCTTGTTGATTTCCTGTCTGGATGATCTGTCCAATGATGTGAGTGGGGTGTTGAGGTCCCCTGCTATTGTTGTATCATTTTTGATATCTTCTTTTAGGTTTGTTAATAGTTGCTTTATGAACTTTGGTGCTTCTGTGTTGGGTGCATAGATATTTATATGCATTATTTATTCTTGATGTAGTATCCCTTTGATCATTATATATTTCCCCTCTTTGTCTCTCTTTACCTGCCTTACCTTGAAATCTACTTTGTCTGATATAAGTATTGCAACACCTGCTTTCTTTTGTTTGCCATTAGCTTGGAGTATCATCTTCCACCCCTTCACTCTGAGCCTGTATTTGTCATTGGAGCTGAGATGTGTTTCCTGGAGGCAGCAAATTCTTGGATCTTGTTCTTTAATCCATTTTGCCACTCTGTGTCTTTTTATTGCAGAGTTCAATTTGTTTACATTGAAGGTGATTATTGATGTATGAGGGCTTAATGCTGTCGTTCTGTCACTTGTTTTCCAGCTTTCCTGCATTTCCTTTGTTTCTTGTCCTGTGTGTTTTGTTCTACCCATTGATTTCTGCAGTTCTTATGCTATGTTTCTTAGTTTTATCCTTATTTATTTTTTGTGTCTCTGTTCTGCTTTTTAGTTTAGTGGCTACCCTGAAGTTTGTATTCAGAATCTCATGCATAACATAGTCCATTTTCTGATGACCTCTTACTTCCTTAGTCTAAACTGAGTCAGTTCCTTTCCTCCTCCCCTCCTAAGTTATTATTTTCATATCTTATTCCAACTTGTGTTGTGAGTTTGTGGTTAAAGTGACAAGAGTATCTTTGTTTTTGGTGTTTTCCTTCCTTTTATCCTAATGCTATAGTTGAATTTTTGCTATCCTATTCTGATTCTATCTGTCTCCTTACTCTGTGTTTTGTGACCCCTTTCTCCCTTTTTTCTTTTTACAGGTATGAGGGCCTTCTTGAGGGTTTCTTGTGGGGGGGCGGGGGGGGTGGGGCGGGTCTCGTGGCTACGAAGTCCCTTAGCTTTTGTTAGTCTGGGAAAGATTTAATTTCTCCCTCATATCTGAAGGGTATTTTTGCTGGATAGAGTATTCTTGGCTGAAGATTTTTATCCTTTAAAGTTTTGAATATGTCATTCCATTCTCTCCTAGCTTGTAAGGTTTCTGCAGAGAAATCTGCTGAAAGTCTAATAGCAGTTCCTTTGTAGGTTATTTTCTTCAGCCTTGCTGCCCTGAGTATTCTTTCTTTGTCATTCATTTTTGCCAGTTTTACTACTATATGCCTTCCAGTAGGTGTTTTTACATTGACGAATCTAGGAGATCTAAAAGCTTCCTCCACACACATTTCTCTCTCATTCTCTAGATTTGGGAGGTTCTCTGCTGTTATTTCTTTGAGCATGCTTTCTGCTCCATTCTCCTTCTCTTCACTTTCTTGGATACCTACAATTCTTATGTTCCGTTTCCTCATTGAGTCGGATATTTCTCGGAGACTTTCTTCATTTCTTTTTAGTCTCAGTTCTCTCTCTTCCTCTGTCAGGAGCCATGTAACATGTCTATCTTCAGTTATGCTGATTTGCTCCTCTATGATGTCCACACGAGCAGTCAGGGATTCCGTATTTTGTTTTATCTCTTCCACTGTGTCTTTCATCTCTAGCATTTCTGATTGATTCTTCCTTATAGTTTCAATCTCTTTTGCGAAGTAGCTCCTGAACTTGTTGAATTGTTTCTCTATAGTCTCTTTTACCTCATTGAGTTTTTTGACAATAGCTATTCTGAATTCATTGTCATTTAATTTACTTATTTCTGAGTCCTTAGGGCATAATTCTGGGTATTTATTGTTTTCCCTCTGGTCTGGAGTTTTGATGAACTGCTTGATGCTGGAACTATGGGTTTTCCCAATTGTGATATTATTCTGTTGCAGTTACAGCCTGTCGCCACTAGACGGGGGGCGAGAGCTGCATATTCTGAGCCCTTGGCCTTCAGCTGAGTTGGCGCCGCACAGTGCGGGTGGTGGGGGGGTTGTTTTCTTTTGCACACAGTCCAGGTTTCCCAATTAGCTCTTGCTATCTGGTCTCCTGGGGTCTTGGCTTGATGAGGTCACCCCACACAAAAGCTTTCACCCCGTTAGAGGGCTTCCCTCTAGGCTGCAAGGGCGCTTGGGAGTCCTGGGTGATCCTGTGGATGCGCCACCCCTCCCTGACTCCTTCCTTCTCGGAGCCTCCCATGGCAGCAATCCCAGTCTCTAGGGGAGGAAGCAAAGTTCTCTCTTACCCCGTTCCAGCTCCTCTGAGGGGGGCTCCAGCCTCTCTGCCCTCCATCTTTTGGCTGCTGTTGGTCTCCAAGGATTCCTGTGGTATTAGGATATTTTCTGTTGGAATATGATTGCTCCTTTTTGTTGTATGTTGGAGGGGAGAGAGTCCCGGGCAAGCTCACTCTGCCATGATGCTGATATCATTCCCATAGCTAATGAAATTTTGCAAATTTTCAAATTTGTAATTTTTCAAATTTTTAATTTTCAAATTTGTAATTCAAATTTTACAAACAAATGTTTTTTCACACAGGTAAAACATGAAGCATTAGAAATGTTGCAATTTTTAGAGAGCTGTAAAGCACTGCAACGTGATGAGAGTGCCACATATAGTCTGTCATAACCACTCAGCTCTCCATTGTAGCACAAAAGCCACCATAGACAATATGTAAACAAATGAGCCTGGCCATGTTCCAATAGAGCTCTATTTCTAGGCACTGGAATTTGAATTTCACATAATTTTCACCTGTCGCAAAATACTATTCTTTTGATATTTTTTCCAACAATTTAAACATTTAAAAAGCATCCTTAGTTTCAGGACATACAAAAACAGGCACTGGGCTAAATTTGGTCTATGGGCTGTAATTTGCTTACCTTACTTCCCCCATCTATATTTCCATCCTTTTGCCAATACCACATTGTCAGGATTACTGTAGCTTTATATACGTCTTGAAATCAGGTAATCTGAGTCCTCCAACTTGGTTCTTTTTCAAAATTGTTTTGCCTATTCTAGTTCCCCTGCCTTTCTACATACATGTTAGAATCAGTTTGTTGGTTTCTGCAAAAAATCCTACTCAGATTTTTGTTGGAATTACATTGAATCTACAGAGCAATTTGGAGAGAATTGACATCTTAAAAGTATTGAGAGAACTTGGTATATTTCTCCATTTACTTAGGTCTTTGATATCTTTTATCAGTGTTTTGTATTTTTTCTGCATATAGAATTTAGATTTTGCACATATTTTGTTAAATTTATACCTGTGTATTTCATCTATTTTGGTCAGAGCCATCTTTTTAAAATGCAAATTGGATCATGTTATTTCCCCTGTTTAAAACTCTTCAGTGGGGTCCGCCCAGTGGCATAGTGGTTAAGTTCACACTCTCTGCTTTGGTGGCCTGGGATTCGTGGGTTTAGATCCCAGGTGTGGACCTGCACACCACTCATCAAGCTGTGCTGTGGCAGCATCCCACATACAAAACAGGGGAAGACTGGCACAGATGTTAGCTCAGGGCCATTCTTCCTCACACACACACATATAAAACCCATCAGTGGTTTCCCACTGCTCTTTGGATAAACTCTGTAATCTTTAAAAGCCTAAAAAGCCCTGCATGATCTTGCCCCTGCTCTCCTTTTGAGCCTAATTTTATGACATTCTTCCCCTTGCTCAAAATGTTCCAGTCTCAGACTAGCAGGAAATGGTTTTATCAGCTAAGGGATATAACTTTTAGAATATCTGAAAGAGTAAATAAATGTTTTCAACCAAATACTTAAAAAAATATATTTTAACCTTATTGAAAAGAGCTCTTCAATGACCTCCAGCAAAGAATGAACTTAGATTTTGGCCAGGTCATTAGGCTCTCTGTGTGGAATTCTTTGATCTTTAAGTCTGTACTCCTTCCACTGAAGCAGAGTGCTTTATGAATATTGTTTACATGGAACTTAGCTTTGTATGTATTAGCTAAATAAAATATTCTTTCCTTCTTTATAAACATGCTGAAACTTGACAGAAAGGCTGGATTTCTGACCAAAGCGAGGATCCTGTCACAGTCATTATACATGAGTGAAGTTAAACCTTCCAGCTATTAAAATAGTTCTCACATGTACATGTCTACTGCAAACTTTATTATAACATCCAAGGTAGAAATGTAAGACTATAGTGATGTTCTGTGAGGTCTGCAGCTGCATGCCTGAGAGCCACAGCATTCATTTAAACAATAAATAAACCTTAAAACCAGCACGTTTAGTCAACCAATGTTTATTCAGCTCGTTGTGCTAGACATATAGAGATGAATAAATTATAGCCCAGGCCTTAAAGAAGCTCATCAGGCTAGAAAGGAGGCAAGGACCATATCATGAAAACCTAAGGGGCGTGTATTCCATCCTTTAACTTGGAGCTTCCAACACTTCCATGCACATGGAATTACCTGGAGAACTTATTTAAAAATCAGATTCCTGGACTCTTCCCTCAGAGACTGACTAGGTAGGGCTGTGGTGGTTCCGCAGGTGGTTCCTATTTAGCTGGCAACCCCTAGTCTGCACACTGACCTTTAAGAGCCAATGTATTAGGTAGGATTGAGCCACAGAATAATTAAGCTAGGTAATAAGATGAACATGTTAGCATTTTAGAATGTTAAATCTGATAGTAGTATAGAATAGCGGAATCACCTGGGAATTCATTAAACTGCAAATTCTGATATAACAGGTCTAGAGTTGGGCCTGAGATACTGCATTTCTAGCAATCTCCCAGACGAGGCTGATACTGATTGTCTGAGGGCCACGCTTTGAGTAACAAGGGTAGAGAGGTTGGATTGGAATAGGGTGAGACTACAGGAATTGAGATCAGTTAGCAGCTTACTGCAGGAATCTAGGCAAAAGATGGTGACTATCTGAACTGCCATCAGTGTTTGGTAATGACAAGAGAGAGTTCTAGTGAAATGTATTAGATAAAATTGGCAAGACTGATTTAGGGATTTAGTCAGAAGTACATCTGGACGTGAGGGGAGGGGCGTCAAGAATGGTCTGAAAGTTGAAACTTAGCTATCCAGGTGGATGATAGTGACATTAACTGAAATAGGATAAAGACAGAGGAAGAAGGTGGCCTGGGGGTAGAGGAAGACTGGTTAGCATGGAAAAACTTCTTAGAATTGAGAAAGAGGGTATCCAGAGGATTGGTTTTGAATGTATTGAATTTGAGGAATCTGTGAGATATCTAAAATGTGAAAGGTGAGTAGAGGAAGAGAAATCCACAATGGACCAAGAAGTCAGACAGTTTGGTTGATAACAGAAAGAACCGTTTCAGAGGCGTTTTCAGGAGGGGAAGTTCACATTATCATTGCCACTGAGATACCAAGAGAAAGATTATATATGGTTTAATGAGAGTGCATAAAATTATGCTTAAAAAACTGACATTCCAAAATGCTGATTGGCTAAAGGGAGTTCATAAAGTGCCCAGGTTAGTTTCTCTCTCTCTCTTAATTTAGAGAAAGATTTAGGAAGGGAGACAGTTTTTTCAAGTCATTTATCGTGGTAAGTCTCACAGTGCCTTTTTCATTCAGATTTTCTTCTTTCTTCCCCATCCTCCCACAGATTGATCACACTTACAAGAGCTGCTATGAAACAGGGGAAGTGAAAACTAACAGATGAAAGTTTTGCCATGCACTGAAAGGAAAGCATCATCTGTGAAGTTCTATTTTTGAAAATGTCTGCTTGTAACACCTTTACCGAACACGTTTGGAAACCTGGTGAATGTAAGAACTGCTTTAAACCTAAAAGCTTGCACCAGCTCCCTGCAGACCCTGAGAAGGCACCCATCACCCATGGCAATGTGAAAACTAATGCCAATCACAGTAATAACCACCGCATCAGGAACACCGGAAATTTCCGGCCTCCTGTGGCTAAAAAGCCCACTATAGCTGTGAAGCCCACTATGATGGTGGCAGATGGACAAAGTATATGTGGTGAGCTTAGTATCCAAGAACACTGCGAGAATAAACCTGTCATCATAGGGTGGAACCGAAACAAGACAGCCTTGAATCAGAAACCACTTAATAATAATAGTGAAGATGATATTGAAGGATTTAGCCATGTTCCTAAGCCTTATAGGCATGATAGTGCAAAGAAGATATCAAATAACAATAATGGACTAACTGAAGTATTGAAGGAGATAGCAGGCTTGGATACCAACCCTCAGATAAGAGGAAATGGAGCAAACTCCAGAGAAACATTCTTAGGAAGAATAAATGATTGCTATAAACGATCACTAGAAAGAAAGCTTCCACCAAGTTGCATGGTGGGTGGGATAAAGGATACTCAAGGCAAGCATGTTATTCTGAGTGGGAGCACAGAAGTGATCAGTAATGAAGGGGGCCGGTTCTGTTACCCAGAGTTTTCTAGTGGCGAGGAGAGTGAGGAAGATGTACTCTTCAGTAACATGGAGGAGGAGCATGAAAGCTGGGATGAGAGTGATGAAGAGCTGTTGGCCATGGAGATTCGCATGAGAGGGCAACCTCGCTTTGCTAACTTTAGGGCAAACACTTTGTCTCCTGTTCGATTCTTTGTGGACAAAAAATGGAATACTGTCCCCCTGCGAAATAAATCTCTACAGAGAATCTGTGCTGTAGACTATGATGACAGTTATGATGAAATCCTGAATGGTTATGAAGAGAATTCTGTGGCT
This sequence comes from Equus caballus, assembly GCF_041296265.1. Taxonomy (NCBI): domain Eukaryota; kingdom Metazoa; phylum Chordata; class Mammalia; order Perissodactyla; family Equidae; genus Equus; species Equus caballus. The sequence goes on along the minus strand of NC_091684.1, from coordinate 130,658,196 downwards.
TCCTATGGGCCAGGAAGCATTCAGAGCATGGTATCATCTGACTCCACATCACCAGATTCTTCTTTAACAGAAGAATCACGGTCTGAGACAACCAGTAGTTTGTCTCAGAAGATTTGTAATGGGGGAATATCTCCTGGTAACCCAGGAGATTCTAAGGACAGGAAGGAAACTGAGCCCAATTATGAAAGTCTCTCTAGTAATAATCAGGAGGAGGACTCATCACAAGCATCCAAAAGCTCAATAAAAGTTGGAGAGACACACAAAGCAGTACTTGCTCTCCGTTTAGAAGAAAAGGATGGCAAGATTGCTGTACAAACTGAGAAGCGAGAAAGTAAAGCCTCTACAGATATTGCTGGGCAAGCAGTAACCATAAACCTCGTTCCTGTAGAAGAGCAAGCGAAGCCCTACCGAGTTGTGAATCTGGAACAGCCGTTGTGCAAGCCATATACTGTCGTGGACGTGTCAGCAGCCATGGCCAGTGAGCACCTCGAGGGCCCTGTTAACAGTTCTAAGATGAAAAGCTCTTCTACTCCAAACTCTCCAGTGACATCACCTGCATTGACATCAGGACAAATAAGTGCGCATTTCCAAAAATCCAGTGCAATCCAGTACCAGGAAGTATGGACTTCCAGTACCAGTCCACGGCAAAGGATACCTAAGGTGGAATTAATTAGTGGTGGAACTGGACCAAATGTCCCTCCAAGGAAAAACTGTCACAAATCAGCACCTACTTCACCCACAGCTACAAACATTTCATGTAAAACCATCCCTGTTAAGTCACCTAATTTGTCTGAAATAAAATTTAATAGTTATAACAATGCTGGTATGCCACCTTTTCCAATTATCATTCATGATGAGCCAACTTATGCTCGGAGTTCCAAAAACGCTATCAAAGTTCCCATTGTAATCAATCCAAATGCATATGACAATCTAGCCATTTACAAAAGTTTTCTTGGAACAAGTGGAGAACTTTCACTGAAGGAAAGAACCACAAGTATGATAAGCCATACTTATGAAGAAATAGAAACTGAAAGCAAAGTGTCTGATAACACTACTAGCAAACCCACTGAATGTCCCCAAGCTAAAGGATTTTCAAACAGCACAGAGTGTAAAAGGGGTTCAGTGGCTCAGAAGGTTCAGGAGTTTAATAGCTGTCTTAACAGAGGTCAGTCTTCACCACAGAGAAGCTATAGTTCCAGCCACAGCTCCCCAACAAAGATCCAGAGAACCGCTCAAGAACCTGTGGCCAGAACAGAAGGAGCTCAGGAGTACCAGATGGTGAGCAGTGGCAGCAGCACCAGGGAGAAAGCAAGCACAGTGCTTTCTCAGATTGTGGCTTCCATCCAGCCTCCACAGTCTCCTCCAGAAATGCCCCAGTCTGGCCCTAAAGCTTGCAGTGTGGAAGAGCTTTATGCAGTTCCTCCAGATGCTGATGCTGCTAAGAGTACACCCGTTCGGCCCAAATCTCTCTTTACATCTCAGCCCAGTGGTGAGGCTGAAGCACATCAGACCTCAGAAAGCCCTACCACCAAAGTACAGAAAGATCCACTCACAAAGCCAGGCACCACCCCTCCCTCCAAATTAGCGACTAACCCCCAAAATGAGCCACCACCTCCCTTTCCCCCACCACGCTCTACTTCCTCCCCTTACCATGCAAGTAACCTTTTGCAGAGGCATTTCACCAACTGGACCAAGCCAACCAGCCCTACCAGGTCAACAGAAGCTGAGTCAGTTTTGCACTCTGAAGGCAGTAGGCGGGCAGCTGATGCAAAACCTAAACGCTGGATATCATTTAAAAGCTTCTTCCGCCGTCGGAAAACTGATGAGGAGGATGACAAAGAGAAAGACCGAGAGAAAGGGAAACTGGTGGGCCTGGATGGCACAGTCATCCACATGCTGCCACCTCCTCCAGTTCAGCGCCATCACTGGTTCACGGAGGCAAAAGGGGAGTCTAGTGAGAAGCCAGCCATCGTTTTCATGTACAGGTGTGACCCTGCCCAAGGCGAGCTCAGTGTGGATCAGAGCAAGGCTGGGGCAGACCAGTCAGCAGTCACAGAGAAGACGGCAACAGAGGATGGGTTACTACAAGACTCAGAGAAGGAGAAAAAGAGTCATTCTTCTCCATCACAGATTCCTAAAAAAAGTCTCAGGTATGTAAAACAGACTGGCAGAATGTGGGAATTCATTTTTTTTTTAAAGATTTTATTTTTCCTTTTTCTCCCTAAAGCACCCCGAGTACATAGTTGTATATTTTTTAGTTGTGGGTGCTTTTAGTTGTGGCATGTGGGATGCCACCTCAGCGTGGCCTGATGAGTGGTGTCATGTCTGCACCCAGGATCTGAACTGGCGAAAGCTTGGGCTGCCGAAGCAGAGGGCACAAACTTAACTACTCGGCCACAGGGCTGGCCTCTGTGGGAATTTTTTTTTTAACAAATTTTCAAGTGCTAAGTTTTTTACGTCTTTATGTTTGCGTAAGAGCCATTGCACTCAGTGGTCATCATCTTTCTTCATAACTGCATTCCAGGATTAGAATATTATTAAATGATCTTATTTCACTGAACAAAGTTTATAGCCCTGGATCTTTAGCCAAAGTAGCCTGCTGCATTCTGATGAAGGCAGAAGGGCTTTAAAATAGAAAAACAAATCAAATACCTTAATAGCAATAAATAATACATTGCTTTGAAATTCTGTGGTAGTGTGAGGAAGAAACAGGATCAAATGAGTAAATGATGGTACTATTCTTTCCTTCACTGTAGATGAAATAAACTCTTCAAGAGGCCAGCCCTGTGGCCTAGTGGTTAAGTTTGACGTGCTCCACTTTGGTAGCCTGGGTTTGGTTCCTAGGCACAGACCTACGCCACTCGTCAACAGCCATACTGTGGTGGTGACCCACATACAAAATAGAGGAAGACTGGCACAGATGTTAGCTCAGGGCAAATCTTCCTCCGCAAAAAAACACAAAAAAACCTCTTCAAGCAATTCTTTTTGACTTCCACCAAGATGTTGTCTCTATATGCATTACTTTATTTTAAGGGAATTTGGTTTTTTTATTGCTATCTCTTTCTGTCCTTCTTTCAAGTATTGTGGAAAAGGGGGAGAGAGGGTCAAGCAGTTTATAGTTATTTAACCGGTGTAAATGGAGAAGTTGGTTATTGAGATTGAGACCCAATGGTGTAATCCTCGATCCAGCTAGGCAGATTGTATACCCACACCAGTTCTCTAGGCATTAGTTTTCTTTAATACTTTAATAACTGTTGTATTGATTACCTACTCTGTGGGCGGCACATCCCAAAATCTATCTCGAATCCATATAACAGCCCGACATATTGGTTGCCTTCTTCAGATGAAGAAAATCAGAGAAGTTACAAATCAGCCAGATTAACACAGCTACTAATTGTCAGAGCCAGAATTCAAATTCTCATCTGTCTCACTCTAAAATTTGTATTCTTCCTATAATGTTGCATTGTTAATGAACAGAAGATCAAATAATTTTATATTTTCACTTCTAATCATTGACATAAACATTTATATTGAGGAAGCTTAAGTTTTTTCTTTCTCATTTGTATTGTAAACAAAATTAATGAACCTCCAGTAAAAACAAGGAACTGTTATCCCAAGTCTGTAACAAATGGGATGATTTCCTTATATCCCCTGTCCTTTTTGTTCTTAAAGATATGACCTGAGTCTTCCATTCACCTGATTGAGTCTTCCTTCCTCTTCACATCTAGTAAGCCTTCTCTCCACCAAAGACGGCAAACTCTGATGATAGAGCAGATTCTCTCACCAGCTTTTCTTCTGAAAAGTATAAATAAAAGTAAAGTAAACACTTAATGCCTTCACTTTCTCTAGCAAAATGTTAGGAAGTTTTATATATAAGCTTTTTACATAGCCCCAAGTGGTTGTCAAAATGCTAACAAGTTACTGTTTTCCTCAAATCCATATAATACCAAAGCAAGTAGAATAGTGGTAATATACTCCTGGAAAGGAATAGTCTTGTCATTGGTAGTTGAAAGTGGATGGTAGAAAATTGTATTCCAGTAGTAATAAAGCACATGTATTGCAGGTTATTTAGGAAAGAAGCAATTTAAACAGCACATGGTAGGAGTTACCTATGAGGGAATGGCAGATAGTTCTTGCAGATCAATAAATCGCTTTATTCCTCATTAAATATGACTGTGGTGTGTTTATCCACATCCTGGAAGCCAAGGCCAAGAAATGATTTGGCCTCTTTTCTGTGGAATAAGACTACTTTGGCCTCATCCCACTATATGTGGGCTTGAGGGCAGCCCAGGCCCTTGGCCCTATACAGCTTATATTTTCACAGATTTGGTTGTACGTTTCTAGGCCTGTATTCAGATCTACGGTTTTAGTCAGTGATTATTTAACATAACTGCAGTAGAGTATTGATTAGAGTCATCAGGTGATATGTAAAGGTTTAATTCCAGAACCAGCAGTTTATCCTCATGTGGTGCCTCTATAATGGTGACTTGTTAATAGCAGGGAGAAAGGCTTGCCTGAAAAGGACAAACTGATAATAGCAATGTGCACTGATCAGCTCGCGACCCCTACTCGAGTTATCATGGAGTGAAATAGCCTCGGGAAGAAGCCATTGGCCTTTCTGTGTTGCTGGCACGTCTATATCAGAGATGTCCTGTTCCTCTGACTTCCTAGTGGGAAAGGAGTTCCCCACCCCCCTACCCTGGATGCTCCACATGAACCTGTCCCAATCCCACTCCACAGTGGTACAGGCAGAAATTTTGCTGGGAGGAGTGTGGATCAGAGCCTGGTGATGTTCTGTAGTGCCTTGCTGCCCAGATCCCATTTGGTTTGATTTATTCGATATCCATTTACTGAGTACTTGCTGTAATCCTCAGGCCCTGCTATATTAGTTAACTTGGGCTGCCGTAACAAAATACCACAAACTGAATGGCTTAAACAGCAGAAATTTATTTTCTCACAGTTTTAGAGGCCAGGAGTCCAAGATCAAGATTCCAGCTGATTTGGTTTCTGGTAAGGAATCTCTTCCTGGCTTACAGGTGGCTGCCTCCTCGCTATGTCCTCACTTTCCTCAGTGGGTGTATGCAGAAAGGGAGAGATTGAGACCAAGCTCTCTGGTATCTCTTATAAGAACACTAATCCTATAAGACAGGATCCCACCTTTATGACCTTATTTAATCTGTTTCCTTAGAGGCCTCCATCTTCAAATACAGCTACACTGGGAGTTAGGGATTCAACATATGAATTTGGGGGGGACACAGACACTCCATAACACATGCCATGGGTCTTCAGAGAAGGAAGAGCCCCTGTGAACAGTGAGACATGGGTAATGTAAGATTTGAATAGTCTTTAATGACTGGCTGAAAATTTGAAATAAGGATGGAAACATACACTGCAGCCTCATTGTGAGGGGCTTTGAAGACCTGCAGGTAGTCTGGACCTGACCTTGACAGGTCACAGGATCTAAGGATTATGTAGAACAGAGGAACTGCAGAACAAAGATATTTCAGGAAGAGTCCCCTGGCAGGGTGGGTAGAAGGTACAGGTTCTATGGTCCCTCTTGTAGCAGCTTTCTCAGTCTTTGAAGCCTGCCTTTTGTGCTCACCTCTGTCCTCTCTTGATACAAAGAACTGAGATAGTGGGGCACGCTGCAAGACTTGACTTATTGCTGGTGTCACAGATGTCATTTCTTCATCCAGCCAGGTCTTCTAATAAAAATCATAAGTGTGTTGACCTTAAACAAATAGACAACCAATTATTTCTCCAGCAAAAATGGGTTTTTTGGGGATCAACAGAGAATTGTGATTCAGGATCTGCAACCATGGCAAGCCACCTACAAGTTCTGAGCAACAAGGGGAGGGGAAACTCTTTTATAGAGGGGAAGGGGAAGTTGGGAAGGCTATTGTAAACAAATAGTCCATTGGAGGGATTGAGAGTTTGAATATAGTGGCTTTTCATTGGCTGAGTTGCGACTATATCTATTGGCTGAGCTCTTGGGCAAGAAGAAGTCTTTCTTCTTCCTTTTGGGCTCTGCTATCTTTGTAGGGCATGAGAGCTCCCCCTCTGCCCTCCCAACTCCATTTTAAATGAGGTTTCTGTTTATTAGTTTTCACAAATGTCATACTAGGCCAAATCCTTATTTCCTAACATTTTGTGAGTTTGTGTAATTGTATTCTAAGAATAAACCTCTGAAGGTAAGGATTGGTCCCAAAGCACCATTATGAATCTCTCATCTCTGACTACTTAAATTATTTTATTTCCCCTTTTCAGCTATTTCACTTCTGAGCAATGATGCCCCTTAAAATTTTCCTACTCACTTTTTACACTTTGCTCCATTTATACTTACTACCCTGTTCTCTCTGTGGGGAGGGAGGCAGTGAAAAATAGTTTCTCAAAGTGTGGACCTAGGACCAACTGCATCAGAATCACCTAGGTGTTTGTATAAATGCAGATTCCTGGGCCATAGCCCAGAGCTGTAAAATCAGTCCCAGAGGTGGGAGCCGCAAATCTACATCTTTAATGAGTGCCCAAGGTAATTGTCTGATGACAATTGGTATAGTATTTTAGAATACAGACTTTGAAGTCACTCAGACCTGAATTTGAATCCTGCTCTCTCCACTTATTAGCTCTACCATCTTGGACATCTTGAGCTCTGCTTCTGTTTCCTCATCTGTAAACTGAGAGGCAGAATAATCTATCTGTTTAGAGCACAGACTCTAGAGCTGAACTGCTGGGTTTGAATCTCAGCTCCACCAGTTACTTGCCATGCTACCTGAGGCAAATGACTTAAGTTCCCCGGGCTACGATTTCTTCATTTGTGAATCAGAGATAATAACCTGCCTAGTAGGTTGTTGTGAGATTTAAAACAATTTATGTAAAGGGTTAGAAGGCAGGGTGTGAGTTTTTTTCCCCCACCTCCAGGACATATTTGACATGTCTGGAGACTGTTTGGTTGTCACAACTGGGGAAGCAGGGAGTGGTTCCAACACCTACTGGGTAGAGGCAAGAGATGCTAGTGTGATCCTGCTATGCACAGGACAGCCCTCCACAACAAAGAATTATCTGGTCCAAAATGTCAATAGTGCCAATTTCGAGAAACATGGCTTAGAACAGGCACATAATAAGCACTGTGTACATTTGGGCTACCATTGTTGTTTACTATTGTGAGAATAACAAGCCTTACTCAAGTATTATTGTTAGGAAATATATATTTAAGCACAGTACCTAGCACTCATCAAATTTAGAGGTAGTGTTTGTGGTGATTATTATTAAGAAGCCAATATCTGTAAACACAGTCTTTTTATATAGAGCAGATCCTATTTAAAGAAGTCATGTAAATAATGTAATGTAAATAATGACTTTGTAAATGTAAATAATGACTGTAATGTAAATAATGTAACGTAATGTAAATAATGACTTTGTTTAACATATTTCAAAAGTAGAACACATCTATAATCATTAATACCTCACATTTCAATAATAGCTTTATTCTTTTCAAAGCACTTTTCTTCATCTTCATAATCAAGCATTTATTGTTGCATCTTTACAGTACACCAAGCTTGCCTGGTGGTACCAGTGTGGTGGAAAGAATATGGATGTTCGAGTTGGATAGTATCAAATGCAGATCCTGACTGTACCACCTAAGTACCTGTGTAATCTCAGGCAATTCATTTCACTTCTTTCAGTCTCAGTTTCCCCATCTGTAAAATGAGAATAATTGCATCTACTTCCTGAGGTGTTTTTGTGAATTAAATGGAAAGGTGTGTGGCTTGTGCAATGTCAAGTACGAGTAGGTTCTGAGCAATTTTAGTTCCCATTCTCTCCCTACATCCAGGCCCTCAGTGAGCCCGCAGTGTTTTTGGAGAGTCTAGGGTACATAATCATCTACCTCCTCTGATGCAAAGGCAGCCAGGCAGCTGAGGGAGATTATGAGGAAAGTGGGAAAAGGTGTAGTGACTTGTTTCTCTAGTACTTCTGGGCATGCAGAAGAAGTCCAGATCCCTAGAAAAGCTCTTTCATACCCTACCTGGGTCAGTCCTGTTGGAGAGGCTTGTAGGTATTTTCTTCTAATGTCTTGCTTTTTCAGGAAATATCCATCAATATCTCACCCCTTTCTTTAGAAATGAGCTAAGGCCAAAATGGTGATGCAGACACATTCCTTCTGTTACCACCTACAAACATAGGTTCTTTACCCACGACACAAGAGGGGCCAAATAAAAACTAGAATACCAGGCTTATGGCAAGGAAAGGGTTTTTATTTCAGGTGATATCAGCCAGGAGATGAGAGCAAGCCTTCAAATTTGTCTCGTTTCATATGTCCCCAAAAGAGGGGAGGCAAGGGGTTTTAGAGGTTTGTGAGGAATGTAGCTGTTTGTAGATGGCAGGGGGGAGTCAGGGCCCTTGCTGGTCAAAGCTTTCCCACCAGCCTGCACTTGGCCTTGGGACACTACTTACAGGGAGGAGGAGGAAGAGATGATATGAAATCCAGGTGGTTGTCCTTGGCTGTTTGTCTCCATGGCGGATAGTAGATTCTGGAACCAGGAAGCCAGGGAGTAAACAGAGGAAGAGTGCTTTGGTTTTAACCCCATATATCCTGGGTTTAATGTAGGGGAACTGATATCAGAGCCAGCATTAATTCTGCCCTATTTTATGTTCATTTCTCAATCTTGAAGGATTTGGGGCAATGACCAATTTAGCTACTTCCTGCTGAATAAGGGCATAGGTTGTTTTATCTTGTTGAGCCAGCCTTTTCATAAGGCAGTGATGCAGGTGGGCTTTCAAAGTTAGGTCTGTGTTGCATAAGTAAGTAACCAGTTATTTAATAAGAAACATTTCTAGAGAAACAAAAAGAAAAAACAAGGTCAATGGTTGGAGCAAATCATAAACCAGTTCCTGAGCCCAGGGGGCAGCCAATCAAGATTCCTAAAAGTGAGGGTCAAAGCATCTTTTGCAGTTTAAAATGTCTTGATGGTGTCATCAGGCATTCAGGTAGCTTTCTGAGTGGTTTACACAGCAGCAGGCATGAATCTGTCTTAAGTTTACATCAAGTGCTCCAGCTTCAGTTTTTAAGGCTTCAGGAAAAAGGGCAGGTTCAGTTCTCAGTGATTCCAAATGAAAATCATAGAAAAAAATGGAAACATTAGTTTGGAGATTTGTTATTTGAGATATTTCAGGAGACTGGAAGAATTCAGGATCCAGTCCAGTTTACAGATATAAAACAAAAACCTCAAAGACAATTAATGGAATTAGAATATAATATCCATGAATGTGTATTATAGTTTCTATTGAAACATAATTTTTCTCTCTAAAATCACCCTCATTTTTAGCAAAAATACTAGTTGTAAAATAAGTTTAGTTTTAATAAATTTGGCCCAATTGTTTACATAAGTACAGTAAGAATAGCAGTTGATCATATAGGTTCTTTTGAATCTGCTTTGCTGGAACTTTTTACAAGGAATCTCAGATTGAACTTTAAAGGCCTCTCAAGGCCAGGAAAGCCAGACCAAGAACTTGTCATCAGATTTTGCCTGCAATACCTACAAATTTGGGTGAATTCCTCTCTTTGAGAGGTTTCCCAAAATATTGAGGTTCCTTGCACCTGCCAGGGGGAGTGACATTCTTTACTCAACCTTACCAGGTTACTGGGAACCCATAAGCAAGGTACTAGGCCAATATTTCCAACTGGCTTTACTCCAGAAAGTCAACCTTTATTTTTCAAAAGCTGTCTTGTCATATCTAAGCCTGTAGGTTTTTTTTTAAATATGACATTCCAGTCAAAGCCTTGGTAATATAACTAGTGTTTCCAATTGTGTCCTGTTATAAGACAAACAGATTCTTATTGAACTTATGCAGACAACTATATAGCCATGAAAATAAGAATACTTACTCTTTAAGAATTTCCAAATTCTGGAGGGATCAGGTAGGGAGAAAAAGATAAATGTTTCGATTTTGTTTACAAATGTATGATTTTATCAAATTGCTATAAATCATAGTTAGCACAAGAGAAAAGAGGCAATGATTTTTTTAAATCTGAGGAAACAAAACACAAAACGTTTTTAAAAATCAGTAATATTTTAAACAAGAAGTCATAAAAATTGTAATCATCTTCATCAGTTCATTTAGTCCTGTGTAATAGATTTTTTATCTTAATCTTCTCTTGGTAGTTTTATGAGGTCATCAGTTTCTCCATTAGAGTTCTGTAATTTATCTAGCTCAGTTTATAATCTGAAAGTTTATCATAAATCTGTATTTTAGAGCAGGTGTCAGTCTTTTCCATGAACTTTTCTGAAGGTGAAACATATTTGCAAAAACATCAGAGTAAAACAACTGTCCATAAATAACAAAAGACTTAAAAATGACAATTGACAAAGATACTTGACTATTTCTGTGACATATAACACTTTGAAATAACCAGAATTAAGACTGATAACTAGAACAGATCAGAGTTTTAGTAATGTTATACAGCCTTTAAAACATTTTTATCAATAACATTTACCCATACAATATCATAGGTCCCCATGTTTAATTATCACTTTCACCACGGTGACAGTTAAAGAATTTTAGGTGAACGCAGAGAATTAAATAGCTATAAGAAGAACTTCGGCATCTCTGATTAAGGACCTGATAAAAACAATATAGGATATTTATTTTGATAAAACATAAAATCTTTATTCTTCTGGTAGACTCCTCAAAGAAAAAAAATCTTTCATATTTTTGTTTTTACCAATAGCAGACTAAAAGTTTAGGAAAATTATCTTTTTAAGAAAGAGAAGACCAAGTTTTAATTTTGTACCAGATTACATTAAAATTTATTTACAGAATTAAATTTATTTTAATCTCAGCCAACTTGACCATACATAAAACTCTTAGGGGTTTTACTTTCATAAACCTTTTGTCACTTATTTTTTACATTCAGAATTTGTCCCAGGTTTCCTTTCTTCCCTTTGAGTACTTTAGGACAAATTTATCTTTTTGTAACCCAACAAGCAAAAATACTTTTATTTATATACCTTGTTACTGAAAACATATATTTTATTTTCCTTGTATACAAACATTTTTTCCTTAATTTTTAGTAGCTTTAATTTCATATATTAATTAGAATTTTTAACTCTTAGAAACCTTAAATTCTAAGTAAAAACCGACTAGGCAATTATAAACTTTTTTTTACATTAGCATTCTGAGGCTTGACAAATTTACAAATACCTTTGATAATTTTTAGAAACGTTACTTTATAGTAATAAAACACAGATGTGTTTATTGATAGACCCAAATGCTTTTTAGTTTTTCTGTAATAAGCCAAAAGTAGATAGACATGTTCAGCAATAATAATGTTTCAGTATTCCATCCTATCCAAAAATGACCCAGATATTCAACAGATTTTGTTATTTGACTTAACATAGGAAAACTCTAATGTTTTAGGTTACCAAAAAGATTTTGGAAGCTGTTTTTTAAGTATACAGACCATAAAACACAATTATTATACTCAAAAACTTTTACCCATTTTTATCTATTTAAATTATTTGTTTTAAAAATCATGTTTAGATTACTCTCAAAGACTTTGTGTGACATCAAAGCAATTAACCATCATCTTAAATTGTTTTAAGTACATATATCATAACACATAATTATTGTTAAAAAATTTCTCCAAAAACATTTATCCTTTTACATTTAGTTTACCTGTTCTCAACAATTATGTTTAGATCGTCTACGAAAACCTCATGAGACATTAAACAAAATCAGCTATTATTCTAAGTTATTGTTCTTATTGACAAATTTTGTAACAGAGAGAACATGAGCTTGTTTGACCAGTAAACCCGGGCTGTATGTCTGCCTTATATCCAATGCTGATAACTTTGAGGACATACCTATTTTAAATCAAACCAGCAAACTTAAACAGGCTTTTATTTACCAAAGATCATTTTATATTATGTTAAGTAACTTTGTCTTTTAGAATTTTCTGTATGTTAATCAAAGACTGCATTCCATTGTGAGAGATTTTGAATCCTCTCTTTTAGGGGTGACCTCTAAGGTGGACTCATCTGAAACAGAGGTTCCCCAGAATGGCCATTACAATTTCAAATTATCTCAAAGGTTTACTTATTTTCACTTGCTTAATTTTAGATCAGGAATTTGAGGGGAGTTGAAGTGGCAAATTTCACCGAGAGAAGAGCGAGAAGCAGCAGATTTGGCTTCTGCTGATAGCATGTTTAATTATTTAATTATTTTCTCTTAAAGAGGCAGTAAAATATTTCTGATTTTATTTAGAAGCCTCAAAAAATTAAAATAGGCTTCCTGTTGTTGTAGCTGGCTTTTTCCAATTGCATACATCAGTTTGGGTAAACTGAAATTGCCCCATTTTGGCTATTTTAAAGTGAGATCTCCCCTAGCATGTTTAATCAACATCGCCTAAAGGGTGGATTTATATGCTTTTACAATATCAGGTAGGGGAAACATTCCCCAGAGACATAATGTTTATCTCCACAACATAATTTATGATATAGTCGGGCAAAAGAGATGTAATTATTTTACATATAGCCCATTTAGATATACCAATTTTTACAAACCTTTATCTTAATTTTCTTAACTCTTATACTTCTACTTATAACTTGTATTAGAATTCCATTAACAAGTTTCAGTATTACAATATGGTATAGGAGAAGCATTCCCAGTTAGACATAACATTTATTCCCAAGGAAAACATCCAGGCAAAGTTGACATAACCTCTTCATATAATATTAGCTTAAACACTTTAATCTTTCTAGTTTTACCAACTTAAGCAGCTTAACTGTTGCCCCAAACAATTGTTAGTCAGGTTTCTCACTCTGATTTTTGCCTCCTGACCTTTTTGGTTTTTTCAAACTGGGATGAATAGAACAGGTTTGTCTGATGTCCTTTAATGTTGGGGGGCCAATACGGGGTGACTTTAGCCCATCCAGCCTTAGGCAGTGTTTCATTAAAACCTTTGTTTTAACTTTATGTCTGCTCTATTTACCCCATTTTCCTTTTTAGTAACCAGTTAAAGATTTCCATCCTGTTGGGATGAGTCCTATGACTCTTCCCTTTCTGATTTCTCGTTGTTAACTTAATGTTTTCATTAGCATCTATAAGACCACGAGAAGAAGCTGAGACCCCCAAGTTTAATTAAGGTTTTAAGACTAGTTACTGTATTTTCCTTTTAATTTGGTCTTTGCATAGGTACCAATAAAACAGCTGTTTATGACGAGAGCTCTCTAAAAATTTTCCAGCTTAAGGATTCATTGTCTGGCCATGTTCTCTCCAGAGTTAAAAGAATATTGCAGCCATGCAGTGTTACAAAAGAAAATCATCCCTTTTAGACATTGGCTTATGACTATAATTAGATCATCTACTCAGAATTAGCCCCAAATGGACTCTGCTTGGGGACAGACAGCATGTTTCCCTTTCCAATACACAGAGACAGACACACAGATCAAGACCCAGAAAAGCCAGACACCAGTGAACCAGTCCCCAGATTAAGGGTAGAAAGTCCTACAACTGTTCCCACTCTGAATGTGTGCCCAGATGGCCCCTCCACGAACAGAAAGGACCCCAGATGGCCTCTCTGCAAACAGAAAGGGCCCCAGATAGCCCCTCCATGAATGGAAGGGACCCCAGAGGAGGGGAGGGAAGTTCATGGCCCTCCCTGAGGCAACTTACCCTATTTCAGAGTTCGTCGACTCACCAGAATGGAGAACAAACAAACACAAATCTAGAGCCTGTTTCATTGCCATAAGAAAATGTGCCCAGGGTCAGTGGTGCCAAGCCAGATGGAAAGTACTGTGGACAGTCCCTAGGGCAAATCACCTAGGCAGCTGCTGGCCTGCTTCCTAGGAAATCCCTGTCAGTCTGGGGCCGCAGAGCTACAGGCAAGAGCCTCCTGGCTGGCTCACCAGGTTGTTACCGCCTACAAACATAGGTTCTTTACCCGCGACACAAGAGGGGCCAAATAACAACTGGAACACCAGACTTATGGCAAGGAAAGGGTTTTTATTTCAGGTGATATCAGCCGGGAGATGAGAGTGAGCACTCAAATTTGTCTCATTTCATCTTGTCTCCCCAAAAGAGGGGAGGTAAGGGGTTTTAAAGGTTTGTGAGGAATGTGGCTGTTTGCAGATGTGTGTGTGTGTGTGTGTGTGGCGGGGAGGGGAGGGGATGGAGTCAGTGGCCTTGCTGGTCTGAGCTTTCCCACCAGCCTGTGTTTGGCCTTTCGAGACTGTTTGCAGGGAGGAGGAGATGATATGGAATCCAGGTGGTTATCCTTGGCTGTTTATCTCCATGGCAGATAGTGGATTCTGGAGCTAGGGATCCAGGGAGTAAGCAGGGAAAGAGTGCTTTGGTTTTAACCCCATATATGCAGGGTTTAGTGTAGAGGAACTGATATCAGGGTCAGCATCACTTCCATACCTCTGTTCTTGGGAAGGGCAGTCTTATTTTATTGCTCTTTTCCAAGATTAATTTATCTTTTCTGTTAATTTGCACAGATGCCATTCTGACTTTGTATTTCATAGGATTTTAAAACTGATTTTTCTTAGTATTATGAAGGCAGCAGTGACTTACAGTGGCCTGTGTTTTTATCTACTTTGCTGTCTTGCAGTCTGGTGCCTTGAAGATACATTTAATTTGCTATTCACGTCTGTTAAAAAAAAAAAAAGAAACTGTGGAGTGCCTGAAAATTAGAGTCTATTCAAGACCTTGCGCGTGGCTGCCAGTCTCCCCTTTCTGAGACCTAGCTGCTTCATTCATACCAGTAAGAGCTACCTTTGTTTGACCAGACTATGTTAGACGTATTAGCAAGCACTCATCAGATCTCAGTTAAAAGTTAATCTCAGTTCAGGATAATAAGTTTGAAGTTTTCAGTTAAACACTGCAGAAGGCTTAGTGGAAAATTGAAGACACTAAGATAGTGATCAATGGGCACAATACTTTTCTACCTGAGAATGCCAGTAATTGGAAAATGTAGCAAAATCAAGTTGATGACCTGGAAACTAAGATAGGGTTAAGAAATGTCACATTGGTGGGGGGTCCTAGAGGTAAAGAGACAGAAAGCAATGGAGTTTTCCCTCCTTCCAAAAGATTAAAGGTTTGGGATTTGATAACTTTGAACTCTCTTCCTCACGTGTCACTGCACATCCCATTTCTGCAAAAGTCCGTCATCCCCAGCAACCCCAGAAATAAGCAGCTCTGGAAACCAATAACAAAGTCATGAAATGCTATTTCTGATGTGCTTTGATCTGATTTTTAGGGGTAAAAGGAGGTCTTTAAAATCACACGTTTGTTTTTTGGCTGTCTTGGGCAACTAGAGACAGCTGTAGCTGATCACGAGAGCTGGCAAATGGGAATTTAGAATACCATTTGCCCCAAGAGGCAGATATCTTGTATAGAAGGCTGATTTCATTGACCATCCCTTCTGAAGCTGAATGAAGGTGGTTGAATTTGAAGATAAAGTTGAACTGAAATTCTGGAAATACTTGGATACATAAAGGCCTTTAATTTGTTCTAATGTAGAATTTGATTTGCCTTTTTTAAAAAGTACATTCAAGGGGCTGGCCCCGTGGCCAAGTGGTTAAGTTTGCACACTCCAATGCGGTGGCCCAGGGTTTCCCCCGTTCGGATCCTAGGCGTGGACATGGCACCACTCATCAAGCCATGCTGAGGTGGCATCCCACATGCCACAACTAGAAGGGCCCACAACTAAGAATATACAACTATGTACCAGGCGGCTTTGGGGAGAAAAGGGAAATAAATACAATCTTTTAAAAAAAGAACTTTAAAAAAAAAAAGTACATTCAGGTATTATCAGAATTTTTACAGAAATCTATCTTGAACAAGTTTTCCAGGGTTAAAAAAAAGGATTATTTCATTTGATGGTGTAATGCTTAATCCTACCACCTGGGTAAACCAAGTGAGCTTCCTGTAGAAGATTGCTTCCGCAGCTTTGAATTATGTATGAATATTGCAGACTCATGAGATATAACCTTACCAAGGGATTCGTTTGTATAACAGGCAATCTGTAACAATGTTACTGTTTCCTTTGAACACCTTAAGTTCATTCCCCATGTAAAGAAAATGAGATGTCTTTGTGGAGATCGTGACATGATTTTTTAAGCATCAGGTCAGATATACCAAATCTCAATTAAAAACTGGTCATTAATGAAAAACTGGTTGAAGAATTTGAGGTACAGGCAAACGTGTGTTGTCTTCCATCATGAAAGAAGAACAAATGCTGAGAGTCCAGAAAAAGAGCAGCTTAAGTCAGAGTTTGACCCAACTTGATGATCAAGCACGTAGATGTCAGTGCCACAGTTATTGCAGACATTCTGCATTGCATTATAGAGCTACGGATTGTTTCAACATGAGTTTAAATAGAAGAAATAGAAAAGCCATAACTTCCTCTTTGTGGGCCATTTATCAGTTAACAATTCTGTTTTATAGGAATTGAATATCAAATTGTACTTACCCTGAAAAAAATCTAGTTACCCTCATCATCATTTGCTATTAAGATGTACTGAGATATAGTGTATTAAATAGATTTCCTGTCATTTTATTTTAAAGAATTTTTTACCACCTGTCTCATAGATGAAATGGGGGAAATCTTCATTTTCTTCGTTATCTCCTTCCTGATGTTGTCACCTAGTTTGTACAGAAGATAAAAGTAATAGGGAAATAGAACCTGAGTTCTCTGATTGGAATTTTGTTGTTTTCTCCATTACCTTAAACATTTCCCAATGAAATAGAGGTGGTGAACCATTTTGTTAGGAGATATAGCCTGTATTTGGAAAGTGTCATTTTACTATTTGGGAAGGTTTTCTGATTTTATATCTAAATATGAAACATTTAAAAAAATCAATGGTCAAAAATTACAGTCACTTATAAAATTAATATGCGTAAGATTAATTGTAAGATTTTACGTCCTTTTTTCTTTCTGGACTATTTGTCTATTTCTACATGGTGACTGAGTCAACCTTCTCTGATGCTGTTCTCGATTCTTTTTCATTTTCTAGTCACAGCATGTTCCCACATCTAAGCTTGGACTCTCAAAACCTCTCCCTTTGTCTCTGTATCTCTCTCTCACCATTTTAATCATACAAGGAGCTGTTCTTCCCTCAAGCATCAAGACGTGACATATCATTGATGCATTTTTAAAAATTCTTCCTTTTAGACACCTCTGTCACTGTAAGTGCAGATTAAACATCTTAACATCCATTTGCAAATCTGTGTGATTCTACTTTCAACTCTCTTTGCATAGTCCTTTATAGTTGACAGTTATTTTAATTGGTGATTTAATATACCAGTGTACTTATTTAAAATGTGCTTATGAAAATTAATCTTTATGTAGAATATAGGTTGTGCTGCCCTGGTCCTCACAGAGTTAATAAAACTAGCTTTCACTTTGCTTAGCTCTGTAAAGGTAACTTGGCACATTTCCCAGACCAAACCCCTAAGGTAAAGGTCAAGGTACAGCGGATGGTATTAAGGTGCAGAATTCAAGCCTCTCATATCTTGCCCAACTTGTAGTCCTCCTGAACTCAGTGGGTTCTCTGGTTCATCAGAGCTTCAGAACATGATTACCAGACTGAAGAAGGCCCTGTAGAATATCCTTTAATGGGAAATTGTGTGAGTGAGTACAGTGGGTGAGTTTTAATATTTCTTGCTTCTAAGCATCCTTATGTTGTTTTGAGAAGCCTTTAAGAGGACGGAGCTGTGTTTCATGTATGTGGGAACAGGCCCGGGGAATTTCTCACAGGTTGATAGCAGCAACTCTTTCTGTGGTTTTCACAGTAGCTGAGGCTTGTTGTAAATAGCCCAATCCCTGGGAGAAAAACAGACACCTAAGGATAGAGTCATGGTTTCTCAACCAGCCTTCCCTAATCCTTTTTGACAAATGGAAAGGAGAGCTTTCTTTTAGTACTAACGAGGAGATTGGGGGAAGAAAGAGAAAACGCAAGAGCAAGGCTACAGAGATTAGGAGGCTAAAAACAGCTTTTTAGGAAACCCCTTAAATTGACTCTAGATTAAGAAGAGAATGTCTAGAGATTTAATGTTTTTCCTGCCGAGGGGGATTGATATTTTTAAATCACTTTATATTTCTTGCTTTGAAATCAGAAATGGCTTATATTAACTTTTGCCCAGCAAAGATCGTTTTCCCTCTCCTGAAACGTGTTGATAACTATTCTGTGATCTACAATCCTGACACTAAGTGGTGTCTGAGAGTGTCTCAGAAGTGTCACTTTGCTTTGTCTTTGCTAATGCATGGAAATAGAGCCCCTTGTTACTTTGATTTTATCATGGTCCATATTATGAGAAACAAGCTTTTTCGGAGCCCATCCTTTTGGGTTGATGACTTAGGGCAGCCAGTTATGAAAAGGCAGCACACTTTGCTGTGCGGGGCCTCCTTTACATAAACCATCCTGTTGAGTGCTCCTGGAGTGATTCCTTCCCACCTTTCTTCTATCCCTGAGAGCTGGATCCCATAAAGAAACCTCCAGCGCATTGCTCACTCCCAATATAGAGATACCTCTGGCTCTGCCAGCTTTGAAATAATATTTTTGAAGTTGTATATCCAGCGGACTTCAAAGCTTATTTTTTTGCTCAGGCACATGCATAATTTCCATGATGAAAGGTTAAGAAGGTACTCCTCCTCCTCCAGATTCTACTCCTCAAATCCAGAGGTGATATATGTTCTGATGATACACAAAGTGCTTCTTTTAAAGAAACTTGTGTCACCATGACTCGCTGCCAGTTGAAAATCCAGAAATAACGTGTAATAGTATATGTTTTCTTCTTTTTCTTTGCCCATTAAAAAAAAAAGAGCTGACAATTGTGTGACAGTCTAGGAACACATTCGTGGACTAGAAACCATTAAAGATGCCTGATTTTGAGTTTATTTCATTGACCAACCCAGTGAGATTTTCTCACTGGCCAGTTTTCTCCACTAACATTTAATGACCATTCCATCCCTGCTACTTTATAGTAACAAAATTGACAGTTAAGGCAAGGTAGGGAGTGGAGAAGATTGGAAGAGATAGCTATAAGCAAATGAGCAGGGAACAGTGAAACAAGACTGAGAAAACAATGTGCTATGGATGACCATACTCTGGTATGTGGCCAACAGGATGCTCCAGATTCATTTTAATAGATATGATTAACTAGAATGCAGAACTTTCTTTTCTCTTTGCCTTGCCTGCTGCATTAGATTGACGCTTCTGTCTTCCTGGCAACAAGACCTTCCTGGCCTCAGTTTACCTACTAAAACAATTGCTTAACTTCCTTATTTAGATAGTCTAATCTCAACTTTATTCCTGATCCTTTATTAAATACTTGAGTATGTAGTAAATACTATATACTAAATAAAGTAAATATATATAATATTTAGCAAATTTACTATACAATAGTAAATATCAAATACTTTACTAAATACTTGAATATATTTGTCCTTAACTAGCTAACAGCTTTCTCCACCACCACCATCACCACCTCCTACCTAAAAAAAAATTCCACTCCTTACCTGTTATTCTCAAGCTTCCCTCTGAGCTACCATACCTCATCTACCAAACTGTATTCTCAGTATGTATGAATCAAGATAAATAGAAGTATCAGCCCGCATGAAGGACTGCCTTATATTCAAACAAGTATGTTGGGGCTTATGACCCATTGCTGTGTCTATAGAGCCAGTTATTTACATCTATGGCAAGTATATGCCTTCCATAAATCAAATTTTAGCAAGACCTTTGAATGCCAGTGACAATGGTCTGATTTGTTTCAGTCATGTGACCCATGAAGTGACGGAGGATTTTTCTCCTTGGGATCCAAGAACTGTTGCTGCAAAGCAAGATGGCGGGGGCTGCACTTCAGTCACACCAGCATTGCCCCTACCTGAACTGGAAAAGGAAGAGGAAAAAGAAGACACTTCAGAGCCTCTGGACATGAATCCCTGTAGTGCAACATACAGCAACTTAGGTAAGTGCAAATGTCACATAAGTAATAATATTTAAACTGTGGCTTTTTATGCACTAGCCAAGTACTGTACTTTCCTGGATAGTTTTTATTGCTCCATCGAGCAAAAGTTGGACAATTGGAGTTATAAATTTTAACTCACATCAGAAAAAGTTCTGGTGTTTACTAGGCATGTATTAAACACCTGCTACCACGAGCCTGTGCTAAGGGTCTGACTTCGTCCCTGCCTTGAGGGACTCACCTGGAGGGAAAGAGATGAACTTGTTAATAATTTCAGTTTAATATGATAATTGCAGTGATAGAGATACGGAGTATCTTTTATATTACACAGGAGAGGGTGTCAAAAGATGCCTTCCTGGAGGTAATTCCTGAACTGATTTAGCTGGTTGAAGGAGGGAAGGAAGAGTATTCCACCCAGAGGCAACAACATGAGCAAAGCATGGAGATGCAAAATAGCTTGATGTGTGTGGATACCACAACCATTTGGTGTTGCTTAAATGTGAACTGGAGAGTTAGACAAGATCATGCATTTCAAGCTAAAACCTTAGACTTTTTGCTGTTTGTGATAGTGACCCATCAAAGGGTTTTAAGCAGAAGAATAATGTGATTAGATTTGTGTTTTAGATCATCCACTCTGCGGGCCGCTCTGCAAGGATGGATTAGAGGTGAACTATTTGTTAGCCCAAAATCTGGTATTTGGATACTATTGCAGGACCACATAAATGGGAGAGGCCTTGACAAAGATAGTATGAGGGGGAACAGTGGATAGATTTAGGAGATATATAAGAAGCAAAATTACATAAGGCTTAGTGGTTAATTGGATATGAATAATGTGAAGAATCTATGATATATCTCAAATTTCTGGCTTGGAGTAAGCAGATTCAAGGAAGTAAGATCCCAATTATTGGAGATGTTTAGGCAGAGGCTGAGGGGCCATCTCTCAGAGGTGCAATGATGAGAATCCTATCCTACAAAGCGGATTGAACTAAATTATCTGTAAGGTTCCTACCAATGCAAAGTTTCTTCATTTTTCTAATCATCTTCACTCTTT
Organism: Equus caballus; assembly: GCF_041296265.1. Lineage (NCBI taxonomy): Eukaryota > Metazoa > Chordata > Mammalia > Perissodactyla > Equidae > Equus > Equus caballus. The sequence goes on along the minus strand of NC_091684.1, from coordinate 130,637,177 downwards.
TTCCTTGAGTGCCTAGTGACTTCTGATCTGTCCCACTCCCTTGAGTGTCCCATAGTTTCCTTCCTTCTGAAAAGCAAAGCATGGGGCTGGAAAAGGATTTCTCAGTGCTGTTCTCCTGTGAAATCAGGAGAAAGGTGAGTAGCATGAGCTGGACTACACATGCAAAGCACTAGCAAGATTCTTAAGGACCACTGACCAACTCTTACACCTGTTTGGAAACCAGTGGTTTATAGTATCAAAGCATTCTTCTACCTAGTTTCTCATCTCCTTTCTTCTTTGTCTTTTTTCTTCATCAGGTTATTGTAAGGAAAAATCATTCTAAGGTCAGCTAGCGTACTTGGAAATAAAGGAATCCTTAAGAAGGCCAAAAGGTTGAGGTAATACTGTAGGAGAAATGCTCTGTTATGTCCTTTCAGGAAACTCAATCACAACAACTCACATGCAGTTGAAAATACATTCTGTAAGGCAAAAGACTTCCATTCTAAGTTCTAAAAGCCCTGTATGATTTGTGAGTGGAGGAGACCATATTACAGTTTACCCAAGCAACTATCTCGCATACCATTTTCCAGTTGGAATGGATTTTATAGTCAAGTAAATTACTGAACTTTGCCCATTCTTTTGTGTTTTATGGAGCATGTTATAAAATTTAAAAATTATTGTTTATTTACTATAATATGCCCTCAAACAGCATAATACATCAGGAATTCTCTCTCAGACTTTCTTACTGCACCAAAATTTCTTTCATGATGTCCTCAGTAAAATATATACTAATTTTTACTGATTGTGTGGTATCTGATGGCTTCTCTTCTTTATGAAGATCCATTAATCAATTAAAGTTAAATTATTTTATTTGTCTTCTCAACTATGTAGATTCTTAGCAAAACTAGAGCATTACTTCCATGAACGTTCCAAGTGCCTTACATATATTAACTCATTTCATCCTCACAAAAACCTTAGAAATTATTATCCCCATTTTTCCGATGAGGAAAATGAGGCAGAGTGCCTTGCCCAAAGTCACAGAGCCAGTAAGGATTGAACCAAGGTTGGAACCCAGTCGGTCTAAACCACTAGACTGGAACAATCATAACCACTAAATCCTTGTAAAATACTGAAGGACTGTAGCTGTCTCCCTTTTTTTTTTTTTAAGTCATCTACTTTGAGATACAAAATTTAAGACATTTTTTAAAAGATTATGATTACTTAGAGTACAAAAATACTAGGTTACAGATGCCCAGTCAGAAGATATCTTTCTTTCTACCTATTGCTTTACTTTGAAAAGTATGTGATGCTCATAAAATGTTGCCTAGTTTTCCTTAAGTGCCTAAGTGGCTGTGCTTGACTCCATAAGGCATGATACATGATTAATTGCTTCTTTGGAAAGATTTTACTGTGTGAGCAAAATAACAACTGAGTAATAGATAGAGTTGACTCCATCAGTTCTACAAACTGAGGGGTTTTTATTGTTTTAATTTTTCGCTTTGCTGTTGTTGTTATTTGTCCTAATGGAACCATTATTTTAAGTGGCATTTGGAACTTACCTTTTTTAATACTTTCAGCAAATCATTTGCATGAAATTTTGAACTACCCCTTTGGGTAATTTCTTATGATTTAAAGCCCTGGTAGCTTAAAAAACATTTTATGCATGTGTTTAAAAACTGAGAGGATACAAAACCTCTTAATGTAATAGCTTTAGATGCTTTTAAATATCCCAGAACCATTCCATAAACACCACGTTCTTTCATTCTTTTTATTTTTCAAATGAGGCAGAGGATGGATGGACTGATGGAAGAACTTGAGGGAGGAAAGTTAAGGGTTACTATCATTTTCACTGTGGAATTTGTTTCTGAAAATTACACTGTAAAGTGGGCTTAGGAAGCAGTTTAATATAGTAGGAAAAAAATGTAGGTTTGGGGCATCAGACATATTTTGTTTTATATGACAGCTGTGTCATTGACCACCTACATGATTGTGGCTCAGCCATTTACCATTCCTGAGCTTCAATTTCCTCATCGGAAATGAGGGAATAGTAACATCTGGTTTGTAGGGCTGATGGGGATAAAAGTACTTGGTACATAGAAGTGCTTAATAATTGTGAAGTTCCTTTATTTTTTCCCAAAAATACACTGTTACTTTCTCCTTCAAGTATGTTTGATGTGCTAGTCAGAAAATGTAGAATAAAGTGGAAATAATTTTAAATGTTTATTAGAAATGTTGCGTAAGCAGAACAACAAAATATAAATCCAAAAAGTTGTGAGCTGCCTACACAACTAATGACTGAAGGTGTGAAACGTGATACAGGATATAGGACCCCAAGGTGGCTAATAGGGACCAGAGGAGAGATGACAAATAATAGCAACATAACCGTGACAGACCCAGTCCCTCAGGTCTGCTAATTATAGCAAAACAACAGGACGTGGTTTGGATTTGTTTTGTACTTTCCACATTTCTCAGATAGTTCTGAAAACTAATAAGTTAAAAGGAAAGACAAACTCAACTGGAATAGGCCTTGTTTACCTTACTTCAGAACCTCCCATTAGATCTCTATCCTTGAGAGATGGTCTCATCGCCCCACTGTGGCATAACAAGAGCTATTGTGATCCAGCCGTTCCCACACAAAGCTACCAACTTAGGCAAACTATACATTTTTCTTTTCACCTTAGAGATTACTCTCCAGGGTTAATTCAGGTGCCTTTTTTTCTTGTCCTTAACATAAATAAAGCAAACTTTATTTTGTGTATAACTAGATTCTAGAGCTGCACTATCCAATATGATCAGTAGCTACTAATCACATCTGGCTATTTACATTTAAATTCATTAAAATATGAATAAAAATTTCATCACAGAAAGTTCTATTGGACAGTACTGCCTGAAAGAATCAGTTATTTGGGAGATTTGTATTGTCTTCTGTGGGCACAAAAATCATATTGGCCTTTTGCAACTTGACAGCTTCTTAAGAAGATTGCTCCAGAGAAGCTGTTTTAGATCATGAGCTCCACCTCCTCCATTCATTGACCAATGAATACAGTTTCTGCTCTACTTAAAAAAAGAGGGTTGCCCCTTACACAGTGGTGGTTTTACTCTCGGTGATGGTGACATGAGGTCAGTGAACAAACTCTGATCTATGACACCTTAATCTACCCCAAACTGAATTTAGCAGGGTATCTGCCACCCAAAATAATTTCTCAGAGAAGTGATAGTATGTTTTTTTAATCAGACCGTCAACGTTTTCCCCATGTTTCTTATGTCTATCTCAAAATGTCTAGCAGAAATATCGCTAGTTTTTTATCTGGCACACCTGACTACTTTATCAGCCTGCTAAAGTCAGTAGCTTGTAATGACTGCTCCTCTGTTGGAAATTAGTTGGCGACTTTAGCTCTTCTTCACTAGCTTTGTAACTGAGTACTCTATACATTGCTTTTTATGGAGATCTATCAAGTCTCCATTGACTTAATAGATTTTTGGCTTGCTCCTGTTCTGTGTGCCTACAACTTAGCACATTACCTAAAACATACAGTAGGTGCTAGGAATATGTTTGAATGAATGAGCCAAAAATGACTTTTGCATTTGACTTTATAAGATTACTGGGTTGGAGAAATCAAGCTGTCAGAAAAATTCATGCAGGAAAATTTTAAGTCTCAGTTTATGTGTTCTGTTAATCAGCAGTCTTTTATTTCTAATATGAGGCTTAAGCCAGGGGTTTCCTAATTAAGGACTAATACAAGCCGTACCTCAGTTTCCTTTCTACATGTCCTCACAAGAAATTGTCCCATGTCTCATCTTACTTACCTGAAGCATCTCCTTAAGGCTATACCCTTCAAACACTGAAAGAAAACACCTGAAAGTCTTCTGTCTCCAGAACTTCCTTTTGCAGTGTATTGATCATCAGTGTTAAATTTTAAGGGGTACTTAAAAGAATGTCAATACATTGCTGGCCTTGATGTTGTAATTACAGAATAATGTCATCATAAATGGCAGCTTTTTAAAAACAGTCATTCTGAAGAATACATTACCATTTGTTCATGTACTCAACAAATAATTACTGAGGAACTTCTGTGTACTAGACATTATTCCACACAGTGCAGAGTTAATGATTTGAACCAAAGATTAAAAAGAATTGCACATTCTTCAATTATCTGGATGTTTAAAAAAAATAGATTGACAATTTTGAACTTTTGTTTGAACGTTTGTTATACTTTCTAAAAATGTAATTATTTCTGTTTAAAAAGAAATAATAGGCTGTGTCCCTATCTTTTAAGTTAGCTGCATTCGCATTTAAAAGTAGTTTCCAATATACTGGAATTAGTTGGCAGAGTACAATATTCGAATTACATTGATAACTTACCCCAAATAAATAATCTCTGTTCTTGGAGAGATTTTCACTTATGAGATATTACAAAACTTGAGTCTGTACACCACTGACATTCTTTAAAATAGTATCTGTATCTCTTTATTTGAGGCTAAGCTGGAAATGGTCTTTGGAGGTCAGCTTTGTTTTATCGTTTGGCATGAAGTTGATGTCCCCTCTAGTTTGCCTGTTGGTGCTTATATTTGACCGTGATAGGACCCAGCACAGAAATAATGCTCATGTAGATTAGGACTCTTCCTCCTAAGCTGCTGTTGCCTGCTGCCATGGGATGATAAACAGTGAGTACTAGGTACAGTGAATAAGAGGCCTACTCATTTGACAAGGCTGGTGCTCAGTAGTGATGTGTGGCATCTATATTTATAAACTCCAGTGTATATTTCCCAGTTTGGAGATGATCATCATCTCTTCTTTTGTCCTCTCCCCTCCCATTCTGATCTATATTACTTATCATGAGGCTTGGAAAAACATTAGGGCTGAAGATCGAAATTACAATTTAAATAGAAAGATATATTCCATTTATTTGGGCTTTAACACTTTCATTGAGTAAACATTTGTGGAACACCAACTATCTCCTGGCAACCAGACTAGGTGTTGGAAATAGCAGTACTGTCTTCAAGGACTCTTGGTCCTTCAAAGACACACATGGAGCTGGACCCTTAAGAACCCATGTGAAAGTTGCTGTAATGCAGATATTTAAAGGCTTAATGAACTCCTCTGCCTGGAGGAGTCTAGGAGAGAGTCACTAAGATTTTGAGCAGACCTTGAAAGAGGAGTAGTTGTTTGCCAGATTAACAAGCAAGGGAGAACATTCCAGATAGAGGGAAGAGTATGTACAAAGGCCTGGAGCTTGATAGAGAAGTGAATGTTCAACTAACTACAAGTAATTAACTCAGAGTAGCTTAAGTGCAGAGTGAAAAGAGGCAGAGTCGGGCAGATGAGACAGAGTGGAAAAACAAGGCTAGATCATAAATGGTATGTGTATAGCACAATGAGTATATCTTTTGCCTAGAGGAAATGGAGAGCCACTGAAGAATTTTGAATAGAGGGACGTGATCAGGATTTTTAAAAGATGATTCTGGGACCTACTATTGGAGGCAGGGAGACCACCCAGGAGACCTTGACATTTCTGTCTTGTTGGAATAAAGAGCTAATTGTACTCATTAGCATACTGCTACTGTCCAAATGGGTCATCACTAAGTGCCTTTATTCTCTAGCACCCTAAGATTGTAGTGATTGTCAGGTCTTAAGCAAACATTTGCTGTGGTTTGTCCTTAGTGTGTCTCCTATGATAGTGCCTTTCAGTATATCTCTATAATGGTTTAGTTATTAGTTTGCATTTTTCAGTATGCAATCATCTTTAAAATGTTGATCTTATAAGTTTTAAGAGTCTTATATCAATCATTTTCCTTCTCAAGGAGTTTTAAACACCTTTTTGGCTTCTTTGAAGTAGTGTCATTAAACTATTCCCCTTTAATCCTTCGTCATTTGCTTTGCAGATGTGATATAGGGCCTTATCTCTCAGTCTGAAGAATTTTAAACAGGGGAAAAAGTAAAGAGATAGAGTGTGGAAACTCAAAAAGAGAGAACAGTAAGGTTTGAGTGTGGTTTAGTCAAACATATTTGTCCAAAAGAACTTTTTTAGTCTATAGCAAGGCAAGATTTAAAACATAATTTATTTTTTTCTGTTTAGAGAGCTAGTATGCCACAAAAACGTAGAGTATGTGATATTATATCAGGCCTGCTGAAAGCTGAGTTTTAGTGTCTGGTCCCAGAGCCTTGAGAGGAATGTACAGGATTAAAAGTTTTAAAATAAAAACAGCTGAGATACCAAGCATTTAAAACATTGACCCAGATGATTGGAATTCAGTTAGTAGAACTTGTTTTTCTTGGAGGAAAAAAATAAAAACACAAACACTTTTAGACTTGGGAGAATGGCTTGACCTACTTGCATGGGCCATGGAATGCTCATAGTTTATTTGGAAGGCAAAAGTTTTTGATTCCTATGTGGAAATCTCCTTAGCTCCCAAGAGATCGTATCCTGCTGTTTGGGAATAGAAGCCACTATTAAGTATCTTTGTTTCCTTACTGCCTTGGCTGTTCATTTTCATTTTGGAATCATGACCAACTCTGCTGACTCTCTCCTTCAGTCCAGCAGCCATTTATGGCACACCTGCTGCATGTCTCACACCACACCAGGTTCTGAGGGAATGTGACAAAAAATACACAGACGTTATAAAAGGCTAGAAATGCTATGTTAGAGAAAAAAGTGATAAGAGAACACAGAGGAAGAGGTGGTAGCTCCCAGTTTGAAAATAGGGAGTAGAGAGTGGGGAAGGCTTCAGTGGAGAAGGGCCATTTGAACTGGGCTTAGGACAGAACACCTTTAGTAAGGCAGAGATGTAAAAATAAAAACAGTGCATATCAAAGGAACAGGAAGTAAGTGATTCAAGTGGGAGGGTTGATGAGAAATAGTGGTAGATAAGACTGAGAGACTTGACCAACTTGCTGAGGAGTTTGGACTTTGTTCTATAGGTAGTGGAAAGTGGCATGATCGGCCCTCTTCCACCTCCTCTGATAAGCATTAAAGAGCTACTGATGGTGATAGACCTTATCTCACTTGCCAGTTCTGAGGTAATTTAAAAAAACAAACAAACAGAAAACACTTTTGGAATCTTCATTCCTTCCTTATCCATGATTATTTTTGTTTGTTCTAATTTGGAGAAATGGGTAGAAAATGGCACCCCATAAAGCCTCTTCTTGGGCCCATATTGGAAGGGGTGAGAATAGGTTCATGTTTCTAGTTTCTTCATTTATTTCTTCCTCCCTCCCTCCCCTCCTTCTTCCTTCCTTCTCTCCTTCCTTTCTTCCTTCATTCCACCCCCCTCTCAGCCAGACTCTTTGCTTGGTCCTAGGTTTACAAATGAAACACAATCTCTGCCCTCAATGAGAAAACCAGTAGGAAATTCAGACAGGGATACAAGGCAAATATTCTAGTCATGAGAGAGAAATGTTCACAGGCTATATCTGAGGTCCTAAGGAAGGAGAGGTGGAGTAGAGTAAGAAACTCTCCTCAGACGCAGAATGTTTAAAGATAAGAGGAGAGGGAAACCATTCCTGGAAAAGGGTCAGCCTGAGATACAGAGTATGAAGTAGCCGTGAGTCCTGAAGAAACTGCAAGCAGTTTGGTAGCTCTGACTGAAGATGCAAGGTGGAACACTACAGGACAAACAAGTATAACCAGGGCTAGGTCATGAAAAGCTTGCTTTCTGTGCTTGAGCAAAGAAAATTATGTTCTCAGGGTCAAGTCCAGATTCTCAAGGACAGCAGTTTTTAAGTAGAGGAGTGCCATGATCAGCTTTGGTGTTTAAAAAAATCTCTCTAATGGCTACTGTGGTGAGGGAGGCAAACTGGAGACAGCGATAGCAAGAGACTGTCACAGTAGTCAAGCAAGGATGATAAGGTGCTGGCGCAGTTCACTGCTTCTAACCTTCTCCATCGCACATCATCTCTGAAGGTCTGGGCCAGCAACTGGAAAATGAAGGTTTGTTACAAAGCATATTTCTCTCATCTTCCACATAAACTATGGTTCTGACTTCTCACATTAGCTGAGGCTCAATAGGGCTGGGGCAACTCTGGGAGGGAGGCCTTGTCATCACAGGAAGAGTGCAATAAATGCCAAGGCCCTACATCCTTTGTAATGTTAAGGGCACAGAGGAATGGAACGATGTGACTAAAAACTGAATTTGTGGTGGTTTCTAAGACTGGATTGTTGATTTACTTTATTGAGATATAATTTACATACCATAAAATTCACCCTTTTAGAGGTGAATTCAATGAGTTTTTGTATATTCACAAAATTTTACAGCCGTCACCATTATCTAATTCCAGAACATTTTCGTCATCCCAAACAGAATCCCACTAGCAGTTACTCTCCATTTCCATTCTCCCCTTCCACCAGTCCCTGGCAACCACTAATCTGCTTTCTGTCTCTCTGGATTTACTTGTTTCTGGAAATTTCATGTAAGTGGAATCATGCGATATGTGGTCTTTTGTGACTGGCTTCTCTCACTTAGCATAATGTTTTCAAGGTTCATACAGGTTGTAGCATATATCAGTATTTCATTTCTTTTTAGGACTGGATAATATTCTTTTGTGTGGCTATACCACGTTTTGTTTATCCATTCATCAGTTGATGGACATTTGGGTTGTTTCTACTTTTTGGTTATTATGAATAATATTGCTATGAACATTTGTGTACAACTTTTTGTATGAACATGGTTTCATTTCTCTTAGATATATCCCTAGGATTGGAAATGCTGGGTCATGTGGTACTCTATGTTTTACTTTTTGAGTAACTACTAAACTGTTTTCCAAGGTGATTGCACCATTTTAGATTCTTCCTAGGAGTGTGTGAGCATTTGAATTTCTCCATATCCTCACCAACACTTCTTCATCTTTTTTATTATAGCTAGCTTAGTGAATGTGAAGTGGTGTCTCATGGTTTTGGTTTGCATTTACCTAATGGATAGTGATGTTGAGCATCTTTCCATGTGCTTATTGGCCATTTGTATATCTTTTTTGAAGAAATGTCTATGCACATCCTTTGCCCAGTTTTAATGGGTTATTTATCTTTTTATCCTAAGAGTTATTTATAAATTCTGGATACAAGTCTCTTATTGGATATGTGATTTGCACATATTTTCTCCCAATCTGTGAATTGTCTTTTCACTTTCTTGAAGTTGTCTTTTGAAGTACGAAAGTTTTTAATTTTTAAGAATTTCAGGGGCCAGCCCCGTGGCCAAGTGGTTAAGTTCACGCACTCTGCTTCGGCGGCCCAGGGTTTCACCGGTTTGGATCCTGGGCTCAGACCTAGCACCACTCATCAAGCCACACTGAGGGAGCGTCCCACATATCACAACCAGAATGACCTACAATTAGAATATACAACTATGTACTGGAGGGCTTTGGGGAGAAGAAGAAGAGGGGAAAAAGATGAAGAAGAAGGAAAAAAAAAAGTTGAAAAAAAAGAATTTCAATTTATTCTTTCTTTTTTCGCTTTTGCTCTAAGTGTCATATCTAAGAAACCATTGCCAAACCCAAGATCAAAAAGATTTATTCCTATGTTTTCTTTTAAGAGTTTCATAGTTTTGACTCTTACATTTAGATCTTTGATAAATTTTGAGTTAATTTTTGTGTATAGAATGAAGGAGGGATTCAACTTCATTCTTTTGCATGTGGGTATCCAGTTGTCCTAGCACCATTTGTTGAAAAGACTATTGTTTCCCCATTGAATTGTGTTGGCATCCTTGTTGAAAATCAATTGACCATAATTGTAAAGGTTTATTTCTGGACTTTCAATTCTATTCCATTTGTCTATATTTCTATTCTTATATTAGTATACACAATCTTGATTACTATAGTTTTGAAGTAAGTTTTGAAATTGGGAAATATGAGTTCTCCAACTTTGTTCTTCTTTTTCAAGATTTTTTTGGGGGCTACTCTAGATCCGTTGTATTTCCATATGAATTTTAGGATCATCCTGTCAATTTCTGCAAGAAAACCAACTGGGATTTTGATAAGCATGACATTAAATCCTTAGATCAGTTTGGGGAGTGTTTCTATTTTAACATACTGAGTTTCTGATCTATGACCATTAAGATATCTTTCCATTTATTTAGGTCTTTAATTTTCTTCAGTGTGATTTGGTAGTTTTTAGTGTACAAGTCCTGACACGTCTTTTATTAAATTGATCCCTAAATACTTTATTCTTTTTGATGATATTGTAAATGGAATTGTTTTTCTTTTTTTGGATTGTTCATTGATAGTGTATAGAAATGCATATTCATCTTGTATCCTGCAACCTTGCTGAACTGCTATGTTAGTTCTAATTGGTTTTTTTTGTGGTTTCCTTAGGCTTTCCTACATACAAGATTATGTCATCTATGAATAGAGATAGTTTTACTTCTTTTCCAATCTGGATGTTTTTATTTCTTTTTCTTTTCTAATTTCCCTGGCTAAGTCCTTCAGTACAGTGTAGAATAGAAGTGACAAAAATGGAAGTCCTTGTCTTGTTCCTGATCTCTGGGTAAACATCCAGTCTTTTACCATTAAGTATGATGTTAGCTCTTGGTTTTTTGTAGGTGCCCTTTATCAGGTTGAAAATGTTCCTTCTTTTTCCAGTTTGTTCAGTGTTTTTATCATGAAAAGGTGTTGGCTTTTACCAAATGCTTTTTCTGCATCTATTGAGGTGATCGTGTGAGTTTTCCCCCTTTATTCTGTTCATGGTATATTACAGTGATTGATTTTGCAGATGTTAAACCAACCTTGAATTCCTGGGGTAAATTCAACTTTGTCATGTGTATAATCATTTTTGTATGTTGCTGGATTCAGTTTGCTAGTATTTTGTGAGGATTTTTGTTTCTACATTTATAAGGGATATTAGTCTCTAGTTTTCTCATGATGTCTTTATCTGGTCTTTATATAGTTAATATTGGCCTCATAGATTTCAAGTTGGGAAGTATTCCCTCACCTCTTGTTTTTTGGAAGAGTTTGTGAAGGATTGGTGTTAATACTTCTTTAAACATTTGGTAGAATTCATCAATCAAGCCATATGGTCCTGGACTTTTCTTTATTGGAATTTTTTAAATTACTGAGTCATTTTTTTCCCTTGTCATAGGTAGCTATACAATTTTACCACTTTTTCTCTTTTATCCCTAAATATTTATTTCTTTAGTCATTCGAGAAATATTTATCAAGCATCTATTATATACAGGCTCTGCTCTTGACATAGAGGATACAAGAGTGAATAAAACAAAAGTCCTGGCCCTCTTGGAGCTTATCATTCTCATATTCTTTCTCTCATTCTCATGCTGGCTATATATACATATTTTTTTGTTTATGTTTGTATGTAATGTAGCTCTATTCCTTGTAAAACAATATATATATTGCTTCATGCCATTGGTGGAGAAAGGGGAACCTCAGGTTTGCTGTATACATTGTCATTGTTTGTATAAACTCTTAGGTATTCTTGAAGAGAGTTCTATGCATGTTAAATGGAATATATTGTTATTACAATCATAGTTTATATTTGTCCTTACCCTTGGCATTGCTACAAGGACATGACTTTAATTTTTAAAAACACCATAATTATTCATTATCATCCTCAGGACCATCCATTACCTTCTGTTCTAATCATCAGTAGGAGCATGTATTAGTTTCCTCGGACTGCTGTAACAAAGTACCGCAAACTGGGTGGCTTAAAGCAAGAGAAATTTATTCTCTCACAGTTCTGGAGGCTGGGAATCTGAAATCAAGGTGTAAGCAAGGACATGCTCCCTCTGAGACTCTGAGTAGAATCCTTCTTTACTTCTTCCTAGCATCTATCTGGTGATAGCCATCAATCATTGGCATCCTTGGCTTGCAGCTTTGTTGCTCCAATCTCTGCCTTTGTTATCACATAGTGTTTTCCCTGTGTCTGTTTGCATATGATGTTTTCCTCTTTTTATAAGGACATCAGTCATATTGGATTAGGGCCCACCCTAATGACTTCATCTTAACTTGATTACTTCTATAAAAACTCTATTTCCAAATAAAGTCACATTCACAAGGACCAGAGAGGGATTACGACTTCAACATTTTGGGAGAGAGGACATAATTCAACCCATAACAGAGCATTATGCTTTAACTCTGAAATACTGAGTGGAGGCCCCATTTTAATAACATTACTAATTTTAATAGCTTTTATAAAAGTTTTATGGCATATTTCTCTGTCTTTAAAAAAATAATGCCCCTTCCCCATTATACAGTAAGCATGGAAGGTATCATTGATCACACATGTGTGTTTTATTTCATTCTTAGCATAAATACTACCCTGCCCTGGTGGTCTAGTGGTTAAGATTTGATGCTTTCACCACTGCACCCCAGGTTTGTTTTCCGGTTAGGGAACCACACCACCCATCTGTCAGCTGTCACACTGGGGCAGCTGCATGATGCTGAAAGCTATGCCACCAGTATTTCAGATACCAGCAGGATCACCCATCTTGAACAAGTTTCAGCAGAGCTTCCAGACTAGATAGACTAGGAAGAAGGATCTGGCCACTTACTTCTGAAAAAGTTGACCATGAAACCCCTATGAATAGCAGTGGAGCATTGTTTGAAACACCACCAGAAGGTGAGAGGATGGCGCAAAAAGATTGGGCAGGGTTCTGCTCTGCTGTACACAGGGTTGCTAAGGAGTCACAATTTACTGCACAGCACTAACAGCAAAAGCATAAATGGTAGAAAGGAGGCAGAGATGATTGGCTATCAGGCTTGTAAGAGATATTCAAAAGTCACATCTCTTAAATCATAGGTTATATGCCCCCCAAAATAAAATAGAATCACATAAGAGTTTGTGGATGATCTTTGGAACAGCTGTTGACTGCTCCTATACACTGTTGCCTTTACCACAATCACAGTAATCTTATACATAGAACAGTTTAAGCAGTGCCGGAATCTCTTTAGTGAAATAAAATAACATGGTTTATGAAATTGTATTCATATGTGTTGGATTAAAAGTGGCAAGTGCTGTATACGATGTAACATAACTTTGGAACAAAGTTAAAAGAACAAAATAGTGTCTTCTGATCACTAGTCTAGTGATCCCAGTGCTAGTTTTATTTGTTTTTAATAACACTCCCAAATATTTTCTTTATCCACAAATGCTATTATCCCTACTCTGTCACATGCAATTATTTGAGTCTCTGTCACTCCTTAGTATTCTAGTATAGTAAATACAGCACACTTAGTGGCAGGAGTGGAGAATCTGGATTTTTTTTTTTTTCCTGAGAAAGATTCACCCTGAACTAATGTCTGTTGCCAACCTTCCTCTTTTTGCTTGAGGAAGATTCACCCTGAGCTAACATCTGTGCCAGTCTTCCTCTGTTTTGTCTGTGGGTCACTGCCACAGCATGGCTGCTAATGAATAGTATAGGTCCACACCGAGGAACCAAACCCAGGCCGCCAGAGTGGAGCGTGTTGAACTTAACCACTAGGCCCTGAGGCCAGCCCCTGGATTTTTTTTTTTAAACAAAGCCCATCACCCTGTTCCTCTGGCACAGAAATGCTGAGACATTTTTCACATTTGTTGCTCCCACCAAGACTTGGATTCTTACCTTTAATGTTTAGCTATGTGTTCTTTGATTGTTTTCTTCTACTATTTTGAATGAAGGCATTGACTTCTTACAATCTCATGGCAACCTCACTTATTTCTGCTTAAGTTTCAATTATGTAACAAGAGTGAAACTTTACTTATTCTTTTTTTTCTTTTAAAATAATACAGGGCAATCTAGAGCAGCCATGATACCTCCCAAGCATCCACGGCAGCCTAAGGGAGCTTTGGATGATGCCATTGCCTTTGGTGGGAAAACTGACCAAGAAGTACCTAATGCTTCCCAACCTACACCACCCCCACTGCCAAAGAAAACGATCATAAGAGCCAATACAGAACCACTCTCCAAAGACCTCCAAAAATCCATGGAAACGAGTCTTTGTGTCTTGGCTAATCCCACCTATGATATCGACCCCAACTGGGATGCCAGCAGTGCTGGCTCTTCCATCAGTTATGAACTCAAGGGACTGGACATTGAGTCTTATGACTCCTTGGAGAGACCTTTGCACAAGGAGAGACCTGTCCCTTCAGCAGCAAACAGCATCTCCAGCTTAACTACTCTAAGTATTAAGGATAGATTTTCCAACAGCATGGAGTCCTTGTCCAGCCGACGTGGTCCCTCTTGCAGACAGGGCCGAGGCATCCAGAAGCCACAGAGACAAGCACTTTATCGAGGACTTGAGAATCGGGAAGAAGTCGTGGGTAAAATTCGAAGCCTTCATACAGATGCCTTGAAGAAACTGGCTATTAAATGCGAAGACCTCTTCATGGCTGGGCAGAAAGACGAGCTCCGTTTTGGGGTGGACAGCTGGTCGGACTTCAGGCTAACCAGTGACAAGCCATGTTGTGAGGCAGGTGATGCAGTTTACTACACAGCCTCATATGCAAAAGATCCACTTAATAGCTATGCAGTCAAGGTAAGGAAATATTATAAATCTGACTTTAACCTTATCCAAATCACTGTTATTGGGATGGGTCTGTTCTTTCCTCCATGCCTCCATTTAGCAAAAAGTTGTTGATCATCTACCTTACACCAAATATTGTAATAAGCAGGGGGCTTATTATCTAGAGGAGAAAACAGACATGTAAAGAGACAGACTTATAACACAGTATACTGAGTGCTAAGACAGAGGTAAACAGAATTCTGGGGGAGCTTAGAAGAACCTCACCCAGACTCTAGAGGTCAGAGAAGTCTTCTTAAAGTAGGTAATCCTTGAGCTGTGATTGTTTGCAAAGGCTACCTATATAAATGAGGTCTGTTAATGTGACTTCCACTCCATGTTTCTGTCTTTATTCTCTAGCAAAAAAGAGGCCCTTGTCTACCCCTGCTCTATACTCCTCTGCTTCCTGGAGAAACATTTTTATAGAGGAAGATAACCAATATTTGTTGATGTGCAGGAACTTTATTAGTGTTATATAATTTAATCTTCACATCAACTTTATGAGGTTAAGGTCTTTTTATCCATTTGACAGATGATGAAAGTAAAACTCAGAGAGGTAAGCTAACTTCCTTAGGGTCACACAGCTAGCAATTAGTAGAGCTGAGATTTAAACACAGATCTCTCTGACTCCATAGCCTACACTTTGTCCATTAGATCACATATTAATTTCTTAAATGTATTGCACCCATTCCAGACAACCTACTTTTTCAAGAGGGCTAAAATTATTAACATCAAGAATTCTTGTCCAATTATATTCTCTGTAACAGTAAGCCATAGGTTTCATCAAGGTTACAGATAAAGCATGGACTTTGTTACATTTCCATTTTCATTTGTCTCAAGGTAATTTTTTATTTCTCTTTTGATTTCTTCTTTGATCCATTGGTTGTTCAGTCATATGTTGTTTAATCTCCACATGTTTGTGAACTTTCCAGTTTTCTTCATGTAATTAATTTCTAGTTTCATACTATTGTGGTTGGAAAAGATGCTTGATGTGATTTCAGTCCTCTTAAATTTATAAAGACTTGTTTTGTGGTCTAACAGATGATCTTAGAAAATGTTCCATGTGTACTTGAGAAGAATGTGTATTCTGTTGCTTTTGAATAGAATGTTCGGTAAATATCTGTTAAGCCCATCTGGTCTAATGTGTCGATTAAGGCCAAAGTTTCTTTATTGACTTTTCTGTCTAGATAATCTATCCATTGATGTAAGTGGGAAATTAAAGTCCTCTAACTATTATTTTATTGCTGTCTGTTTCTCCCTTTAGATCTGTTAATATTTGCTTTATATATTTAGGTGCTGTTATGTTGGATACATAAATACTTACAAACATTATATCTTCTTGTTGGATTGACCCCTTTATCATTATGTAACACGCTTCTTTGTCTCTTATTACATTCTTCGTTTTAAAGTCTATTTTGTCTGATATAAGGATAGCTACTCCAGTTTCTTTTGGTTTCCATTTGCATGGAATATCTTTTTCCATCCCTTCACTTTCAGTCTGTGTGTGTCCTCACATCTAAAGGGTGTCTCTTGGGCCAACCCAGTGGTGCAGCAGTTAAGTGCACACATTCCACTTCTCAGCGGCCCAGGGTTCACCAGTTCGTATCCCGGGTGCAGACATGGCACCACTTGGCACACCATGCTGTGGTAGGTGTCCCACATACAAAGTAGAGGAAGATGGGCACGGATGTTAGCTCAGGGCCAGCCTTCCTCAGGAAAAAGAGGAAGACTGGCAGTAGTTAGCTCAGGGCTAATCTTCCTCAAAAAAAAAAAGATAAAGGGTGTCTCTTGTAGGCAGCATATAGATGGATCTTGTTTTTTTATCCATTCAGGCACTCTATCTTTGTTTTGGTTTGTTTTGGGGTTTTTTTGTTTTTTTGGTGAGGAATATTGGCCCTGAGATAACATCTGTTGCCAATCTTCCTCTTTTTGCTTGAGGAAGATTGTCACTGAGCTAACATCTGTGACAGTCTTCCTCTATTTTGTATGGGGATGGTGCCACAGCATGGCTTGATGAGCGGTGTGTAGGTCTGTGCCTGGGATCTGAACTGGCAAACCCCAGGCTGCCAAAGCGGAGTGCACAAACTTAACCATTACACCACCAGGCCGGCCCCCACTCTATGTTTTTGACTGGAGAATTTAGTCCATTTACATTTAAAGTAGTTATTGATAGGTATGTGCTTATTGCCATTTTGTTAGTTGTTTTCTGGCTATTTTTGTAGTTCTCTGTTCCTTTTTTCTTCTCTTGCTCTCTTCCTTTGTGGTTTGATGACTTTCATTAGTGGTATGCTCAGATTCTTTCCTATTTATCTTTTGTGTATTTACTATAGGTTTTTGCCGAAGGTTACCACGAGGCTTATGTATAACAACTTGTATCTATAACAGTCTATTTTAAGTTGATAATAACTTAAGTTTGATCCTATTGTAAAAGTCAACATTATTACCATCCTATGTTTTATGTTTTGATGTCACATTTTACATCTTTTTAACTTGTATATTCCTTAACTAAGTGTTGTAATCATAGTTATTTTTACTAGTTTTGTCTTTTAACCTTCATACTAGCTTTATAAGTGATTGATCTGCTACTTTTACTGTGTATTTACTTTTCCAGTGAGATCCATTCTTTCATATGTGTTCTTGTTACGAATTAGTGGACTTTCTTTTCAGTTTAAAGAAGTCCCTTTAACATTTCTTGTAAGACTGGTTTGGTGATGATGAACTCCTTTAGCTTTTGTCTGGAAAACTCTTTATCTCTCCTTCACGTCTGAATGATAACTATGCCAGGTAGAGTGTTCTTGGAAGTTTTTTTCTTTCAACACTTTGAATATATCATGCTGCTCCCTCTGGCCTGTAAAATTTCTGCTGAAAAATCTGCTGATAGTCTTGTGAGGGTTCCCTTGTATGTAAAAAGATATTTTTCTCTTGCTGATTTAATATTCTATCCTTATTCTAACTTTTTTATTTTATTTTATTTTGAGAAACATTGGCCCTGAGCTAATATCTGCCACCAATCCTCCTCTTTTTGCTGAGGAAGACTGGCCCTCAGCTAATATCCGTGCCCATCCTCCTCCACTTTGTATGTGGGATGCCTGCCACAGTGTGGCTTGCCAAGCGGTGTATAGGTCTGCACCTGGATTTCGAACTGGCGGACCTCAGGCCACCAAAGCCGAATGTGTGAACTTAACCTCTGTGCCCAGGCTGGCCCCCCTTGTCTCTAACTTTTGACATTTTAATTATAATGTGTCTTGGTGTGGGTCTCTTTGGGTTCCTCTTATTTGAAACCATCTGGGCTTCCTGGATCTGAATGTCTGTTTTCTTCTCCAGGTTAGGGAAATTTTCAGCCATTGTTTCTTCAAATAGGATTTCTACCCTTTTCTCTCTCTGTTCTCCTTCTGAAAGCCCTATGATGCAAATATTAATCTGTTTGATGTTGTCCCACAAGATCCTTAAGCTGTCTTCACCTTTTCTCCCTTTTTCTTTATTTTTTGCTACTCTGATTCAGTGAGGTCCACTGCATTGTCTGCCAGTCAACTGATCCTTTCTTCTGCTTCTTCTAGTCTGTTGAGCCCTTCTAGTGTGTTTTCCAGTTCAGTTATTGTATTATTCAGCTCTGTGACTTCTATCTGGTACTTTCTTATATTTTCCATCTTTTTGTTGAAGTTTTCCCTGTGTTCATCCATTCTTCTCCCAGTTCAGTGAGCATCACCATGACCATTACTTTGAACTCTTTATCTGGTAAATTACTTATCTCCATTTCATTAAGCTTTTTTCCTGAGGTTTTATCTTGTTCTTCCATTTTGAACATATTCCTTTGTTTTTTCATTTTGCTTGACTCTCTGTATTGGCTTTTATACACTAGATGAAACTCACCTCTCCCAGTCTTACAGTAGTGGCCTCATGTAAGAGATGAAACTTGTTGGTCAGCCCTGCCTCAGTTCTTGGTTGTCTCTCAAGCTTTTGTGCTTGTCCAAGCAGCCTGCAATGTTTTTAATAGCTCCCAGTAGTTGAGGATGTGCCAAGACCTATCAGTGTCCCAAAGGGGAGGATCTCAGCACCTAGATTCAGGCTGACTGGAAGCCGGACCATCAGGCGTCAGCTTTTAAAAGTATGTAAATATATACAGTCCTATGGGACCACAGCAGAGGCCCTGCTGGCCAGGAAAGCCAAGCAATCTGGAGGTGTCCCCGAGGGCGCCATCACAGAAATCGGGGCTCCAGACAAGTGTATAAGCTCTTTTCAGGGTGGTACCCATGAGCTGGATCAAGACAGAGGGAGAGCACCAAGGTGGTGTCCACTGCCTATGTTCCTTGAGAGAAGCTCCATAGGCCACCATATGTGTCAAACCTGAAGCCTACCCTTCAGGCCAAAGTTCCAGGTCAAGCAAAGAGGCCTCCTTTATGGAAATACTGGGGAGTGAGCCCCAGACCACTCTCTGTGCAGTGCCCTGGGAGTGGTAGTCTGCCAAGAGCCTTGATTGCCACAGTCCCATGGGACCCAGGAATGCAAGCCCCCCTAGCAACCAGAGCCAGGCAATCAAGGGGCTTCCCCTCAGCAGCAGCTGCAAAAATTGAGACACCAGACAGAAAAGCCAGGTCACAGACCCAGGTAAAGCTCCTTTCCGAGAAACACTGGCCCTCTGGAGTGCATCAGAGGGTGAGTGAGAAGATAGCACCCACCCTCTAAGGTCTCTGGAAAAGATTACCATCATCCCCAAGGTGTATGTTTAATTAGAAGCCTGCCCCTTAGGCCACAGTCATGATAATTAGCTAATAGCCCTCCACAGAAAGATCTAGCTGCTGGGTCTGTCACTTCTTACTGTGCCCTGAGGGTGGTAGCTATTTAAGATTTCTTTCTCCACTGGTTCCAGTCTTATAAGACCCATGATAATAAGCCCCACTGGCCACCAGAGCCAGGTGATATAGAGGTGTACCCTGGCAGCAGTCACAAAAATCAGGGTGCCAGACAGGGGTGTGAGCTCCTTTCTGGGTGACACTGATTATTATAGTCCCATGGGACCTGGAACATAAGCTCCCCTGGCCTCCAGAGCCAGACGATCAAGAGGCATCCCCTCGGCGACAGCTTCTTGTAAAATTGACTTCCGGAGGTACTGGTGCTCTGAAGCACAGCAAAGGCAGAACACAAGAATGGCACCCACCAGTCTCTGTCCTGGAGAGTGTTCCAGCAGCTCCTAGAATAGTGTGTTAAATTAGATGCCTGTCCCTCAAGCTGCCTCTTTAATATAAGCAGGTGAGCCTTCGCTTTAAGTCTGGGCACATTGGCTGCCTCTGAACTGGGCCCTGCGGCAGGTAAGTTCCAGCACATGGGCCTTTTAACAGCGCTTTCTTAGATCGCTATGGTTTCATGGGCCTTGGACCGTGAACCCCATTGGTTTTCAAAACTGGATGTTTTGCAGGCTCATCTCTCAAGTGAATGTCTTAAAAGTTGGGATGCCTGATGTGAGTGGGATTTGAACCCTTGGCTCCTCAGGAAGAAGCTCTGGGTTTGGGGTTCCCTCCCCTACCAGTTATGGGATACTGCACCTAGGGGTGGGGTTTGTGGTGAGTTTATGTCCCAGCCTCTCCTACTAACTTCAGTGTGGTTTTCTCCTTGTTTGCCAGATGTGTAGTCATCCTCTGCCAGCCTTTAGGGGTTTTTGTTTTGTTTTGTTTTGTTTTGTTTTGTTTTGTTTTGTTTTGTTTTTGAGAAAGATTAGCCCTGAGCTAACTGCTGCCAGTCCTCCTCTTTTTGTTGAGGAAGACTGGCCCTGAGCTAACATTTGTGCCCATCTTCCTCTGCTTTATATGTGGGATGCCCACCACAGCATGGCTTTTGCCAAGCGGTGCTGTGTCCGCACCCAGCGAACCCCAGGCCACCAAAGTGGAACGTGCAAACTTAACTGCTGCCACAGGGCGAGCCCCTAGGGTTTTTTAAAGAGGAAAGTGTTCCATATGTAGCTGTAGACTCAGTGTGTCTGTGGGAGTTGAGTTCAGAATTTTCCTACAGCACCCTCTTGAACCAGAACCCAATAAAGCATGGACTTTGAAGTCCAAAAGATCTGGGTCCAAATCTTGTCTCTGTGACTTAGTAGCTTTGTCGTAAATTGCTACTCTGAGTGAGTCTCAATTTCCCCAGCTTTAAAAAGGGATAGTAATGGTACCCATCTTATGGGGCTATTTGGCTAAAAGAGAACAAAATGTCCCTGATAAGTATTCACTTCTTTTGCTATTCTTTAGCATTTTCCCTAGGTTACTTTAGGAGAGTAACAATCTTTGAGCCTCAATTTCCTGTTCTTTCAGGTTTTTACAGTGATAATCCACCTACTTTGTGGGACTGAGGTTAGGATCAAGTGAGATAATGCATGGGAAAGGATTTTTAAAAACACAAAGCTCAGGGGCCAGCCCCGTGGCCGAGTGGTTAAGTTCCTATGCTCTGCTGCCACAACCCAGGGTTTCACTGGTTCAGATCCTGGGCACGGACATGGCACCACTCATCAGGCCACGCTGAGGCAGCATCCCACATGCCACAACTAGAAGGACCCACAACTGAAATATACAACTATGTACTGGAGGGATTTGGGGAGAAAAAGCAGGAAAAAAAAAAAAAGAAGATTGGCAACAGTTGTTAGCTCAGGTGCCAATCAAAAAGAAAAAAAATACCGCCACAAAGCTCTGTGTAAATTTGAAGTAATGTTCTCCATTCCCATAGTCCCTTTTTACTGATTCTGTTTACTGGTTCAAAACGAATTAGCAGATCTAAATGACTTTTAGGTGTTAATTTGACTTAGAAAGATCAGATAGTATCTTGGTAAATTAATGGACAAGGTAAATGATTGCCTTACCTGTCTATGGAGACAGAATACGTATTTGGACCAGACCTTCAGCTCCTGCTCTCTGCAGTTGCAACACCTGCACCACTTAACTGTCTGGTGGCACTGTGGAGTGACCCTGTGCCCCAGGCCACACTTTTTAAATTAAACTGAGAAGTAAACCGGAGAGGGGGGATCTGGATTTGAGTTAATACATTATTGTTGAGTCTAAAAAGGCATTTTGAGATTCTGTGTAGCAATAAAAAGCTGTTCTATCAATTGGGGTAGGGGCCTCACCTATCTTAGGCCTTTATTGCTACAAAGTCTCCAAAGCAGGATGAGTATCTCTTTCAGAAAGGAGCATTGAGCATCTCTGTTCTTTCAAAGCACTTGAGAAGAAGGGCTTGACTAACTTTATGTATTGTTACTATGCAATCTTGTCTCTCCCAAATCAATAGTCTTGATATTGATTTCTTTGCTTGTAATGATGCAAAAGCAATCTCCAAGGAACAGATGGCAAGTGATTTTATACTGGGAGTTGTTGGCAGGTTTGGGAAAAGATGTTTTACACTAAATGGCAAATATAAATGTCTCTTTGAAGACCCTCTGGGCCTTTCTAGAAGTACCCCATTGATTGTACAACCTTAGGAAAGAAACTACTAGGACAATGTGAGCCCTACCTTTGCAGAGATAAGCAAAAGAGACCAGCAGTTGGCTCACACAAACAACTTTTTACTGTTTGTCTTCTTAAAATATCCTTTCCTATACTAATGGAATTTAAATTAGGCTAACAGGTGGTGACAGTCTCTTGAAAAGACTAAAAGATCTTTAAAATGTTGCAAAGGGAAGTCAGTGCTAGAATTTAGCAATTTGAAAGTCAAAGGATACTACCCCTTAACTACCAAATCCACTTCAGTGATAGAGTGCTAAGAGCTTTACTTTGGGTGTTGTCTTAGTTTGTTCAGGCTTCCTAACAAAATACCACAGACTGGATGGCCTAAACCACGGAAATTTATTTTCTCCCGGTTTTGGAAAGGAGGACTCTTTTCTAGTCTTGTAGACAGCCACCTTCTTGCTGTCCTCACGTGGGGTGTTAGGGGATGGGAGAGAAAGTATGTCCACATTAGGGGTTAGGGTGTCAACATACGAATTTTGGGAGGACACAATTTAGTTCATAGCTTTATTCTGTTTTTCATTCAATGTGAATAGTTTTATTTTATTGGTCTTAAACTAAAAGATATCACAACACAGAATAAAGAAAAGTAGATTTGGAGTCAACTGACATGGGTCGAAATCTGAATCTATCACTGTGTATCCCCAAGGAAGTCATGTAATCTCTCTTGGTTTTCACCTGAATGGATACCAACTGCCCTGCCTACTTCACGAAATTGTTATAATGTATATATGTCTGTATAGTAAAACTGCTTTTGTAAACTATAAAAGTACATATAAAATTTTTTAAAATATAATACTGTTATGAATAATGGAAAATTACTGCTCACCATTCTTTAGATCACTCACTAGTATTATTATTTAATATTAGGCACTAGCCTGAGCATATTTAGATAGGTTCTGCACGTAGATATTTTCTTTCCCATTACTTCAAAGATGTAAACATCTTTCCTTAAAATTATGAGAGAAAGCTACTAAATGCTAACATCCTCAAGAATTTTAGCACTGCAAAAGATTGAAAACAAACTAATTGCCTGATAATAAGGAAACAATTTAATAAATTATGGTACATCAGCCCAATGGAATGTTTGCAGCCATTAAAAATGGTAATTTTGAAGACTATATAAAATCATGGAAAACATTTTTTGTAAAATGTCACCTGAAAATAGCGAAATACCAAATAGTGTGATCCTAAGTTTTTAAAAATTAACTCCCAGGGGCTGGCCCCGTGGCTGAGTGGTTAAGTTCAGTGTGCTCCACTTCGGCAGCCTCGGTGCAGACCTATACCACTCAACAGTAGCCATGCTGTGGCAGTGACCCACAAACAAGATAGAGGAAGATTGTCACAGATGTTAACTCAGGGTGAATCTTCCTCAAGCAAAAAGAGGAAGACTGGCAACAGATATTAGCTCAGGTCTATTCTTCATCAGCAAACAAAAAAAAGAAAAATTGACTTATAAAATGGTAATATGCAAATAATTCCTATGTTAGAGTAGTGATATAGATGATTTTGATTTTGTTTTGAAAAAGGATATCATAATGTCTTTGGTGGAAAAGCTAAGGAATTGGAGGTTTTGGATCATTTGACACTGAACTTCTTGAAGGCTGGTATCCTGAGTTATTCATCTCCATATTCCCATCCTCTAGCACAAATTATAACTAGCTCCTGTTTAATGCTATTGGCTTTTCACCCAGTAGTTCCTCTGTCTGGGCTGCTCTTCTAGGCAGAGCATTGTCATCTGCAGGTGACCAATTTCAGAATCACCTGAGGGGTCCTCATTAAAAATTTAGTTTCCTCAGCATCATCCCATACCTACAGAATCAGAATCTCTGGAAGTAAGGCCTGGAAACTACATTGTTAGCATGCACCCCTAGGTGCTTTTGAATTTTTAAGCACTATTGACATAGTGGTTAAGAATTTGGGCTTTTAAGTCAGACGGACCTGGGTTTAACTTTGTGCTTTAGCAACTTATTAGCTGTGTTACCTTGGCCCAGATACTTAGCTTTTCTAAGCCTGTGTCTTTATCTGTAAAATGGAGAAAATATTTTATTCTTCTTAAAGCCATTGTGAAAAATCACAGAAGTTGATATGTACATAGTGATGTATATAGTGCCCAGAGTACCGTTTGGTATTCAGTAAATGGTAGCTATTTATTCTTCTACTCTCTTCTCATGTACCTAGAAATCTCCTATGTTTTCTTAAAGAATCCAGCTCTTTGCATTTCCTTCTCTAATCTTCTGAGAACATGTTGATGGCTCCTCTTTGTGTCCCCACTCAATACCTAGTGGATTTCTCTGTCACTGCGCTTTCATGCTACTCTTGTGCAGTTATACACTACCACCATTACACAACTAAGGTGATGTGCCTCCCTTCCCTCTGTTGTACTTGAGCTTCCCCATGGGAGGGACCATGGCTTATCAATCCTTATACCACTATATTATTATTCTAATATCCTTAGCATTAGATAGCATTATATACTATCTAATACAGTATTGTGTACATAGTGAGTATTCAATAAATATTTCTTGACCTTTCAACAAACATTTACTGTGTAAAATATTGTGATATCTGTGTGGGTCTGCAGAAATACATATAAATAAGACAAAGGCATTGTTCTCAAGGAGTTTATATTCCAGTGGGAAAGACAAAGGCATAAATAACTCTTAAGACAGATTATAATGAAGATTCAGAGTGGTATGCAGAGATGTAAAGATGAATGGAAATTAATGAATGAAAGAGGTCGTTAACACTTATCTCAGGACCAGTAAAAAAGGGCCTCTTGTGCCTAGTTCACACTATTCTTTATGGTAAATACAGTGCATGGAGAGAATAGTAGAAAATTAGGGTATGGAGAGATTTGGGACCAAAATTAGAGGCTTTGAATGATGAGCTTAAGAGGTTAGACTTTATTTTGTGTTTTATGGGAAGCCTCTAGGGATTTTTAAACAGAGGGATAACATAAGATTAATGACTTTGGAAGAAAACTGTGGTGGAAGAGTCTAGAAGGACAGGAAGCAGGGAAAGCACTCAATATGCTATAGCAATAGTCTAGATAAATAATAATGAGACCCTGAAATAGGACAGCAGAAAAGAAGGGGCAGGTGATTAAAAAAAAAAAAAAAAAAACTGAGGCAGGCAGTAGACCATGTCGGTGAGTGGCTGGATGTAGGATAAGAGCAGTGTTGCTAAAATTTCAAGAAGGAACAACCCCAGGAGGATAGTGATGCCATTAACTAGAATATGAATCAGAAAGATGAGCTCTCTGTGGAGAATGCCCTTGGGACAGCCAAGTCGAGAGAAACCCTGTTGCCAGATAAAAATGTGGATTAGGTACCCAGAAGAGAGGTCAAGCCCAGAAATATGGTTACTCAGTCCTCTCATAGGCTTGACTTAGTTCAAACTGTGGGAATTTACAAGAATATAGCAGCAGGTCTGCCAATTGGGGAAAGGCCGACATATCTAAGTGACCCAAAGCAGGAGCGTTTGGAAAAGAAGTAGCAAAGAGCAAGGACCTACAGATCAGAGAGTCCGAGGCTGCAGAGTCCAAGGTTGCAGAAGGCTTGAGCAGAAGGAGGAAAAGACAGGTAAATCTCAAGAAAATACAGTGGCGGTAATAGTAAGAGCAGATATCAGATGCAGCGAGTTAGAGGGAGTATAGAATGTGGAGTCTGTGGAAGCAGTGAGCACAGTCTACTTTCTAAGTGTTTGGTGAAGGAAAGGCCAAATTGGTGCCCAGACAATATTTAACCTTCAATTTCTGTTTCTATCTCACTCGTGTCTCCTTTTATCCCCTCATCACCATTTGATGAGCTACCACCTAGCAGATCGGACCATCTGTCTCTGCAGGCTGCATATTGGCTGGCCTCTAGCCCTTAACTTCTCTGCTCTCTAAATAAAACTTAACATACAGTTAAGCATGAACTTAAAACTTCCCTGCTCTAAATAACATCTACCTTGCTTTTTCCCCCTTTCAAGGAATCTCAATAGCCACTTAGCAAACACATAATCCTCAAAGTAGACTCAAGTCAACTTTAGAAGGGCAGGCATTCATCATTCTACACAGGAGGAAACTGAGGCCAGAGAAGAACAATTACTTTTGCACAGGGTCACCAGCTTCATGGCAGGCTGCCTCCTGACTCCTATGTGGAACCTGTCCTATTACACCATACCTGAGTCAATCACCTGGCCCTGCTGTACCTCAGTGTTATCCCTGAATGGACAAATGACAGAGACAGCCTTTTGCCTAGAAGCAGAGTGGACAGTTGTTAAAATTATGGCCCAGTCTCAGGGGAATGCTCTTTTTTTCACTGCTCTTATGAGATCATTTTATAACAAATGCTGCTATGTGAGACCATGTAAGAAACTTGGATGAAATTACTTTGAGGAAGATGATGAAAATTTCACATAAGCAAAAAGCATAAATTTTTGACTTATTTTTCCAACAGTTCCAAATTTAGGGTAGTAGATATCTTCTCTTTTTACGGTAGTCCAGGTCTTTGTTCTCAAGGATGGAACACACAATGCTCAGTGAAGATGTACACGTCCCTGTTACAGCAGGCTGCTTCCTTTCTTCCAGCTATGCCAAGAATCTTGTTAAAAGCTTGTAATAAAGTAGAGATTAACTGTGGAGACCAGCATCTTTTATTGCATTTTGACTCCAGAGTCTCTGTTTATCTCATTTGGGTGGTTGCTGAGAAAGCAAGACACTAAATGAAAAAGCATTAACAGGAATAACTGTGATTGGTAGGAATTTACAACTAGTTTAAACTATAGACACAGGCAATTAATTATTGGCTTAGTGACAAGGAGAAAAACTACAAAGGGGAAACCACTCCCACTTTTGTAATTCAACAGAAATATGTCCAACATTGAAACTTCACAGAAAGCCATTGATCAGCAGCCAGCTATACCTACTCATAGCCATCCTAGGTCAGTGTCCGCTTCATTTCAGGGCTGAATGCATTAATAAGTTCCTGAGAATCTCAGCCGGGAATTGGTTTAGAAAGGAGAGATTTTAGCTACTCATGTAAACCTAGAATCAAAATGAATTGTCTAGTGGGAAAAGGGAGCCGTGGCTTTCACTTATAAGGTGAGTGAACATAGTCAGGAGTTGTAAGTTGGATTCAAATTAATCGAATTCCTAATCTGGACCCTGAGCTGGTTATTGAACTTTTCTGTGCCTCAGTTTCTCTAGTGTGAACATCCTGGACATCATTCTGTCAGGCTAAGTTACTGGCTTAGGAACACAAGTGATTTTCTTCTGATCCATATGCTGAGCGGGAACGTGAAAAGATTTAATGAGTACAAGTCACAAATAAAATAGTAAAATCTTATACAATTGCCTTCTTGAATTTCTCTTCTAGACTCCAAAATGGCTTTTTTGGGCATGTGAACATTTTTGCAGCAATTCAAGCTATAAATTTCCTGGCCTACCTGGCAGATCTCATAGCAGATTCCTAGAGCATGGAGTTCTGAGTACTTGGGGCCCAGACAACATTTGTATATTAAATACTTAATCCATTTCGAATATATTTGTAACAGCACTGAGTGTGTGTGTATCTTAGCTCTGTAGCACCAAGTGAAGCAATACTCCTCCTAGGCAGATCATGGAATTGAGGTCAGTCAGCGATCAGCCTATATTCTTAGAGCAAGGTTGTACCAAATACTGGATATCAATTTAGAATTTGCAGGTTTTCATTCTATACTCTCTCCCATTTGCAGTTTTTTGTATAATGTGACAAAATTAACACAGGTGGTATAGTGGGTGTGATGTTCAGTGTTTCTCATTTTTGTCCTTCTACAATTTATTCCCAAAAATATCCGTCTCACTTAAGGTTAACTGAGACACTGTAAAATATATAGCGGAAATGGAAATGAGATTCCCTGCTAATAAAGTGGAACTAGGCTGAAGGCATACTAAGCCGACTGGGCCCATAATGGAAAAATAAGAGCTAATATAGAGTATTTTTGAAGAGTCCTTTATTTTGTAATTATTGCTTTCTTTGGAGAAAACGAAAGAAAATTGAATGAAATGATGAAGAGCAATGCTGTTTTGTGTAGTTTTGTGCAGTGAAAAACTACTGCAGGGCAGCCTGGACTCCGGAGTCAGCCCTCTTTGTTCAGATTTTACTTACTTGTGTAGCCAGGTCTTGAGTGTTTATTACTTAGATTTGTCTGCCATTGTCCCCTCCCCATCACCTTGCCAACTTTCGTCTGTTTCATAAAAGCTGTTGATTATTCTAGCTGCTCTGAGTAAATAAACCCTGTGGCTACACCGGATCAGATGTTGCCCTTCTTGATATTCTGTACAGGCATATCGAGCATATGCTACGTGCGTTGCTCTGTGCGGGACCCTAAAGATACAAATATCTACTCTTAAGATAGATTTAAAAATATGGTAACTATAATAACAGAGACATGTACAAGATATAGAAGAAACACAGAAAGAAGGCTTGGGGTATTTATCGCTTTCTCTTTGACCAGTGACATGTGGGAAGGCCTTGAAAGAATAAATAGGAATCCCTCAGGCAGCTGAAGGGTGAGGAAGGGCTGCAGTCAGAGAGAACGCCTGGAGGGCAGGAGCGGGGCTGGCTGGACGCAGTTCAATGTGGCGAACGTGGAAGAGAGTGAGAAAAAAGGCTGGAAAAGGAGTCCAGGCTAGGACTCTGAAAATAATGGGGAGCCACTAGGAAATTTATATAGGCATGTGATATCCAATTGTTTTGAAAGGTGTCTCTGGTGGCCATGTGAGAAGTGGGTTTGAGAAGTTGCATGAGAGGCAGGGGGACAAGTTGGAAATCTTTTGTACTAGTCCAGGCAAGATGAAGAAAAGAGGATAATTTGAAAGTTATTTGGGACCAAAATCAATAGAAGTTGGTAATTCATTAGATGTAGGGAATGAAGATGGAGGAGAAATCCAGAGTGAACTTGATTTTTCATCCAGATGGTGGGACAGATAATGAAGTCATTTACCAAGAGAGAGAATACTGTAAGAACAGGGTTTGGCGGGAAGAAGAGTTCAGGTTTGGTTATGTTGAGTTTAAGGCATCTATGGGATGGGGCAAGCATGAGGAGAAATCATGTAGGCCATTGTATAGATGAGTCTAAAGCTCAGAGACAAATCTGGGTTACAAATGTAGATGTGGAAGTCAGCAGTATGTCAAGATGGTTGAAGCCATGAGGTTGCTGAAAGGAGTGTGTCAATGAGAAAAAGGACAGAGAGCAGGACCCCCCTCCCCCCCCCCCCAACAACCACCCAAACATCAGCATTTCAGGGAGCCTTTGGGAGGAAAAGTCAAGAAGAATGGATAATATGACTCCATTCAGCAACTGATTTATTCCATAGCCACATCATCCTGTTTTGCCAAAATGTCTAACTTTTCCCCCCACTTCCCTACTTTGTTCCCTTAAACTGAATATCTGCTCCATTTCCCAACACTGAAAGGGTGGCAAGATGTATATCCTCTTTGTAGGTCCCAGGCACTGTAGGCGTTCTGAAAGGGTAAGTAGTATTAGAAACATAATGCTGTCTTCTCCTTCCCAGCTGCTTTTAATGGAGCGTTACAGTCAAAGCCCCCACAGCCTGCTTTTTAAGTTAGCTGTCTAGGGTAAGATGATTATTACAAACAGAAATGCTTTTAATGGCAAATTTGCCTCAAAGGTATGCAGAGCAGTTGCCAGGAGCAACACAGAAAATGAGCCCCTGTACTGATATGAATGTTTAGAATTAAACTTTTCAGGTTGTATGTGAGGAACAGTTGTCAAACTCTGTTTCCCTACTAAGATCAGGATTGTATAAGTATTGTGTGTTTTGACCTGGGTCTGAGAAGGTCTTAAGAGAGGGTAATTTGGCTCTGATTCTGGAAGCCTTTTTTTTTTTTGCCGTTTTCCAACAAATGATTTATCAGTGGTTAAGGGGCTCCCCACCCCACTGTATTTGGGACTCTGGCTGGATTGCTTTAGGATGCTCTGTCCTACAGATGAGAAGTGCTGAGGATCCATCAGATACTTTTTGAATGCTTAATTGATATGAATCAATATTTCTCCTTCCGCTTCTCTGTCCTCACTCATCTTTAACTCAGACAAGGACTCATCTTCCCCTCAAGCCTCTGTTTTTGTGACAGTGCCTTATCTACATTGGCGGGTGTGTAACTCCAAGCTGGCTGGCTCTCCATTCTGATGTTCTTCTGGCTTCCTCTGGAGGAGCAGCTCAGGAAGGTGTGCCCTGTGAGTGGGCAAGCAGGCAAGGTCACTGTGCCCAGGATGGGCATCTTCTCCAGCTTGTGCTCTTCACACGAAGCTTTCCCTGTGCATGAATTTGGCATTCCACCTTCAGAGAACCAAAAACTTGTCCAGAAAAAGGACCTCTGGCATATTTTATAGGAGTCAACCTTTACCAGCCTGGTTTTGTTCTCTTGCTGCACAGTTTACTTGTAAATGACTCCTGGTATTAATATTGCAGCTCCCTCTAGTGTCACTGTGGTTCAGGCTCTCATAGCATTTTTCTTCCCATTCAAAATATGTAAACAGTACAGAATCTGCCAAAATTGGCCACATTTTAAATAGGTTTTCCCATACATAGTCAAAAAAAATAATATGTGAGATGATTTTCTCTTATAGAAAGAAGGAATCTTACATGAAAATATGGGGCCATTCCAGCTCCAGTTTTGTTCCTATTTCAAAATTTGGGGGCACCTAGGAGTCCTGTGGAATTCATTCTTGGGGAGTGGAATCTTTCTTGAGACTCCTCTAGTTCAAGGCAGCTACCCTTTATAAAGGAGGAATGTGAATTCCTTTCAAGAAAGATAAATGAAAATAGGAGACCAAGAAGAGTTAACTTTGATCCCTAGTAGAGAAAATACTGGGTAAGGGAAGAAGGAAAAAACAACAAGCAGCAGGAAGAACCCTGTGCACTTGTTCTAGAAAGAGTGCCTTGTTTTTTGAAATAACTTTTGGACTATAAATTTATCATCTGAAGTCAGGTCATTTTAAGTTTTTTTTAAAACTAGGGGAGTCAAGTTATTAATATTTGAAAAATGGCTACTATGTGGTGCATAGAATAATATAATGCTCCTTCCTAAATTAATATCATTGCAGGCTCCATAATAAAGATTTATGAGATACTCATCATATGAGAAATCCTATCATGGAAATCTCCGTAGGTCTGTGTTTTGGTTGTAACTGTTTTCATGGTTATGAACCAATTAAAAGCCCTAGTATTTTGTTTTCCTCTTTCACACTCCAGTCTTCTCCCTTTTTCCTTTTCCCTTAAAACTAGAATGACTCATTATTCTTCAGCCTGCCTACATGTTGTAAGATGAAGAGATAAGGAGGTGCCACCTACTCAGATTAGCTATCTAGGCAGGCCATTTTCCTTCAGAACATCCAAAATAACTAAACAATTTATCATTTCTTCTTTGTAAATCATTTGAACCTTTATCTCAGGTTGATCTGTGAAGCTAAACATAAATTCTTGTTGTAGTATCCATGTTCTTATCTATTCACAAAGCTCTGAGGAATCTTGTAAAAGTGTGTGTGTGTTTGTGTGTGCGTGCATGCATATACAATTAGAATATCTTCTCTGCTTCTAATGCTAAGCCATAAGATGGCAAGTTTTTTTTCATTGCTACTTGACATAGTGAAAACTACAGAATGGCCAAACAGTTCTCTTTCTCTTAGCCTTAGGTTGGCCTGTCTTGGATGAGAACATGCTGCTGGTCTTGGCTTGTCTGTCAGGGCTGACTCTGGCATGGAGGTGTTCAACTTCAGCCGTCCCTCCTTAGCTGCCCTCTACCAAACCCATCATCAGAGAGCCTCCCTGCTGGGTCAGGTGGCTCTCAGGACTCAGAGGAAAGATGCGTTTTTCTTTCTTTCTCTCTCTCTTTGTTTGAAAAATTATGAGGATTCTTTAATATTTCATCACTTTTAACATTTGGAAGTTGTTAATTGTTTTAGTCATTATCCATGTTACATTTGTACCACTTTGGGATTTACAAATATGCTCTACATACTTGATCTCATTTAATTCTCACAACTGCCTTATAAAGTAGTTTCAATATTCTTTATATTATCTCCCTTTGTAAGGGAGATTGAGACCCAGAGAAATTAAGTGAAAGGCCCCAGGTTACACGGCTAGTGGCAGGGCTAAATCCCAGGCCTCCGGAGTCCTTGGTGAGTGTCCTTTCTGTCACATGACAGCTAGTTTACCTACACAGTCTCATTCAGCCAAACTCAGTGGTATTTAAGTGACTTTTCAAAGACTGAGGAGTTGGGACCTTTGAACTTTCATTCCAGCAGGCAATGTGATATAGAGCAAATGATTAAAATCGGAAATGGGGTTAATAGTGCCGTGTCCTGGATCCAACTCCTATACAAACTGAATGATGACTAGTGTAGGATTTTTAAATACCTGGGGACACATAAATATGAAATATTGCCAACAGTACAGTATAGAAAGAATTCATATTGTGATTGATGAGCATATAGGATTATATATTATACTGCATGTGCTGAGACATTGATAGCTTTCCAAAGATAATACTTTGTGAAAGATATATTTGAACTTGAACTGAGCTGGAGGATATATCTGTTTCAAGACCAGAAGTTTGCTTAAAGAAGAAATGCTTAGTGTGCCGTCAAACTGCTTAGGTAGGTGGTAGAAGATTTGAACTCATTTTCAGATCTCTCTCTCTATGGGGAGAGAGAGAGAAATGTATATATATTTCTATGGCATTGATCACTGGTATCAAGTCTCTAACTGTAATAAATATGTATAAATGCGGTAAATGAGTGAAGGATGCTCTTCTCCCCCAGTACTCCTTTGCCTTTGGTTCTTTTTTATGATTATTGTCTATTTGAATGGAAATCGGAGTTTATTGCTTCTCAAAACTGGGGACCCATCAGCACCCTCCTAAGAAAATGTGCATTTTGCTTAAGTAAAAATAACTAGAAAATCCTTTTTAAAATGTGCTTCTTTTCTGTATTACTGCAATAAATGGGCAGTGTAAACACTAGACACTGCCTGTTGTTGGGAGGCTTTGATATCTGTGAAATATGGCAGCTGCTCCTATTGAGGAGGAAGAGTAGAAAATGTGTTCCTCGGTTAACACAGTCACGGGAGAGCTGCCCTCACGGGGCTGTTATGATCTGTGAGCTAGTGTTAGAGACTGTCTTCCATTGGCGGCTTGTCCGCATCGCATCATGAGGATAATCCATTTCGGGGTGATTTTGTTTACTTTTCGCTTTTCTAATCCTTTAAGCCTAGAAATACAATGATTGTTTTAGTATATAGAATTCTTGGCTAATATTTTTGATCAAAAGAACTCTTCCTTGATCCATAACCACCTAATAAAGTTCTCTTTGAAAGGCCTTATTGCCTGAATATTGGGCCTTAAGTGAGGCCTGTTAAGAGAAAGCATAGAAGTCAGAGTCCTGCCCTTGAAATGTTGATTTTGCTCTGACTAGACAAGTTTTTTCTTTCAAATCTTTCTCTCTATCCTGCCAGTGACGTTGAGTGCCTGAGTTGTGATCATCACAATGACCTTCGTTGAAAAGTTAGGAAACCCTGCAGTTCACTTGGCCAATTGTGTGTCACTCTCCTGACAAGTAATAAAATAAGATATCCTGGCCTACTTTATGAGCCATTTATTGATCCGCTGTGTAAGTCTGGGCTGTAAACCTATACAGAAAGTCGGTGAAAAATTGTTTTTTGTTGTTCTATCTTCTAGATGAGGTGCAGGGGATAGTGGAAAGAGCAAGCTTTGGTGTTAGACAGACTTAAGTTTGCAAACTGGTAGCCCTGGACTTTTTTTTGTTGTTTTTTTGTTGTTGTTTTTTAATTCTTAGATCCTCAGCCTACTTTAAAGGGTTAGTATGAAGACTAGAGATAATATGCATAAAGTGTTAAGCATGTAGACAGCCATGAAAAATGGTTATTGCCATTGTTACTGTCACTTAGCACAGGGTTACCAAGACCCTTTCTGAAGACTTCGCTATAACACTGTTCCTAACCAGTCACCTTCCAGTTAATCCTCCTTTACACATCATAAGCCTCATTATAAAAGTGGGCGTTTTAAATTGTGTTATTTGCTTTCTTCTTTCAGATCTGTAAGAGCAAAGCTAAAGAATCTCAGCAGTATTATCACAGCTTGGCTGTCCGGCAGAGTCTGGCTGTCCATTTTAACATCCAGCAGGACTGTGGTCATTTCCTTGCTGAAGTCCCTAACCGTCTGCTTCCCTGGGAGGATCCTGATGCCCCTGAAGAGGAAGAGGGTGAAATGAAAGAACCTAAAGAAGAGGTGAAAGGAGAAACTGATGGGAAAAACCCAGAGTCCTGCTCTGAAACAGAGTCATCCCAGAAAGAAAGCCAGGGAGTCATTAGCAGGAAGCAGAGAAGCCACGTTGTAGTCATCACTAGAGAGGTTCCCTATCTCACGGTGGCTGATTTTGTGCAAGAATCTCTGGCCCAGCATGGGAAAAGCCCTGATTTGTATGAGAGGCAAGTGTGTCTGCTGCTCTTACAGCTGTGCTCTGGCCTTGAACATCTCAAACCCTACCATGTCACTCACTGCGATCTACGTCTGGAGAACCTGCTGCTTGTCCACTACCAGCCTGGGGGAACCGCCCATGGCCTTGGGCCTGCAGAGTTCAACCCCACCTCATCTTGTCCCACCAGGCTTATAGTAAGCAACTTCTCTCAGGCCAAGCAGAAGAGCCATCTGGTGGACCCTGAGATCCTCCGGGACCAGTCCCGCCTTGCTCCAGAGATCATAACAGCCACCCAGTATAAAAAGTGTGATGAGTTCCAGACAGGCATCCTCATCTATGAGATGCTACACCTGCCCAACCCCTTCGATGAGAACCCAGAGCTGAAGGAAAAGGAATACACTCGAGCAGACCTGCCTCGCATCCCACTCCGCTCTCCCTATTCCCGGGGCCTGCAGCAGCTGGCCAGCTGCCTCCTGAATCCCAACCCTTCTGAGCGGATCCTCATTTCAGATGCCAAAGGCATCCTCCAGTGTCTCCTCTGGGGTCCCCGGGAAGATCTCTTCCAGACCTTCACCACCTCCCCCAGCCCAATGCAGAGGAATGCCCTGCTCCAAAACTGGCTAGACATCAAGCGAACACTGCTGATGATCAAGTTTGCTGAGAAGTCCTTGGACAGGGAGGGTGGGGTCAGCCTTGAGGACTGGCTTTGTGCTCAGTATTTGGCTTTTGCCACTCCAGACTCCCTCAGTTATATTGTGAAAATCCTGCAACACCGTTAATGTGTCCTGGCTGCTGCTTTTACTTCATTTTCACCTTCTTCAAGTCACCCATGCACTTCCCCTTCCTACTACTCACACAGAATGCAAGGAAAGAAGAGAGACAAACCTTCCATCTCTGTCCATGAACAGATGAGTCCACTCAGAAGGGTTATCCACAGCTCTACATCAAGTGAGAACTGAGTCTGTCTTAACTTTATAGAAATTCAACTGCACAAATAAGTAGTTGCCTTCCTTTGGAATACCTTCCACCCTAATTGTCCCACAAATGCAGGTAAAAAATGGAAATGCACATCCTTGAAGGGATGAACTCAGTGAGCTGTGTGCACTTCCTCCATAATTTTGAATGTCACCTGTCTTTTTAACACCAACTATTTATTCTCACTAGCAATAGACAGATTTAACCAGTTTTACCATCATCCAGTAAGCTCTCATGACAGACTTTCTTCCTTTAAAGTATCAGTAACTGACTTTCTTACCTGGCAGAACTGCCATCCTTAGCATCAGCTCAGTTTTGATTCCAGGGACTATAGCCTTTCTTCCAGTAGATAGTTGAAGGACAAGGAAAGATCCTATCCCTTGGGTCATGGACCTATTTTCACTTCTGTTATCAATAAGTGGGTACACTGCATGGATGACAGCCCTAACAGTCTCGTTTTTGCTGCCACTGCCTGATTCTCCTTTGCCTCTGCTCTTTCCCCACTTGCCAATGAAGTTTGGGTTTATCATCCACTTGTGGCCCATTACATAGCTGACCCAAGATGGTGTCACCAGTGCCTCACCAAGATGGAGTGCAGTTCAGATCTTATAAATAGCCAGCAGGACACAAGGAGATGATTTTACTGCATGTGCAATTCTCTAGGGGCCATCAGGGGAACAGCTTAAAGTACCGTTCTTTGATTACTGTCAGAGCTGTCAGTGTTGGCCAGCTTCCTTCTATAAGTAGCCAGTATTAACTAGTCTACCAAATGCTGTAGATAACAGTCCCGAATGAAATGGCTGTCAGTTAAGCTCTAAGATCTCCTTAGAGGGCACATTGCTGCTGGCTACTGGGATGGCCAGAAGGCAGGGGAGAGGGAGAAGGCCACTGATGATGACGTCCTCCGTAGAATGCTGACCTTTTATGGAGAGACTGCCTCCCAGTTGCACTGTCACATTGCTCCTTATGACTCTGAAATGGCTCTGGAGGACAGCTCACAGGGAATTTTGACCGCTGAGGTGGCTGGTTGAGAGCTGTTCACTGTTCATGAGGTCTGTGCTCTTCTCCTATGGATATATGTGCAATTTTTATGTATTTTTTTTGGCTATATATTACAGTGTTTATGTTGCAACTTCACCTGAAGCAAGATATGCAGAAATCCTCCCCTTCTTCCCTTGGCACATATTTGCGCTAAAAGATGAGTGTTTTTTCCACCCTGGCCGTGGGGCTTGGGGGTGGCTTGTGTTATTCAAAACTGTGAGTATCTGTTTACTTCAACCTTGAAATCCCAAGAGTCACTCAGACAGTGTGAGTGTGTGTGCACGTGTGTGCCCGTGTGTGTGCATACACATGCTGGAAGTAGGGGCCAGGCCTCTGGGGGAGCAACCTGTGGCAGGATTGATAGACATGTTCTCTGCACCTAGTCAGTGAGGGAGCCCTCATCTACCAGTGCGCTTTCTTAAAGAAGACTGATTGTGCAGTATTACTTAGATAGCACACTAGTGGCCTTTAGGAAATTTGTAAACTTTTAAGAGCCTTTCATATGATTCGCCTATATCAAAGAGGATCAAGAAAGGAGAAGAATGTATTTTATTGTTCACTTGTTTCTTTCCTTTTTTTTTTAGAGAGAATGGGACATGTGAGGCTCCATATGGAGGATGTCCCTGTCCTCCTGGCCAGCAGCAAGGACTCCCAAGGAAGAGAGTTGATTGGCCCACAAAGAGTCTTGCTTCTCTAGCCAGAGTGCAGGGCTCTGGCCCAGGAATGGCCACAGGGTGGACGTGCTGCTGCAGGCCAGCAGTCCACTCTCTTAGTGTCCTGTGGCATGGCTCCGCCTTGTCTAGCAGATTGGTGTTTGGTTCACCTTAGTATAGCCCACGTGCACATAACTCCTTGCGTAATTATACACTGAAGAAGCAACACACAGACCACTGACCATGTTAGCCAGCACATTCCCTTAGCAGCCCTCTCTGCCCATGGTTTGCATATTGAGACACTTTTTCAATGTCACTCTTGTGGTGCCTTGCCCTTGTAAATTTGAATGTTGACTATTTAATAAGGTTTTATATTTAATGAAGAATGTTCCCTCATCCCTCTATTTGTTCTCGAGGTATCCTTTTTCTTTTCCTTTTTTTTTTCTTTCTGTTTAACTTGGATCCAGCCTTCTTCATTTTAACTCTATAGTGTTATAAGCATGGATACCCTCCACTACCATTATCTTATAGCACTGGTAAACCAAGCACCTCTTCATATCTGATGTGTTCAGTACTGTTTTCATATTCAGATTTGTTAATGGCAAAAGATGAATGCCAACTAGTCAGAGAAGGGCCTCAGGCTTCCCAGAGACAGATGGCTAGATTAATTTTTCTCTGAGTGGTGGCCGAGGAATGTGAGGTAGGGAGGGAAGAGAGTGTTATAGGTTAGAGCAGAATGACAAAATAACTATTTCTAGGCAAGAAGTACTACATCAGGTGCTCCTCAGAGTATTTTTCAAAATAATGAAATTCAGTCAATCTACTATTACCACAAATGTGTTTTTACATTTCCATTTTAATTGTAGTCGGAACTTTGAATTCATTCATCAACTGAAAAGAAATCCTACCCTCAGACACAGACATGTATACATACATACATGTGAGTTTTGGCTTATGACTAGTACAGCACTTTAAGATTTCCCAGTTACATCAAGTCTTGTCTTCAATATTGATTGGAAATTTTTTTCCTTTCCATTGAGGTCTGTACCATAGAGTCTTCCGTTTATATTGAGAGTTTGAACAATTCAGCCGCTATTGGAACTTTTCCTTAAGCCACATGAGCAAGAACAATGTCTCTGACATATTTGAGTGCTAGAGAAAGAAGATATGGCTGGAGGAGCCAAGACCAAGACTGAATGTATAGCTGAGTGCCTTGTTAGAGCTATAACCTCATCTTGGAGGGAAGAGAATCTGACGTTCTGCAAAGAGGACTAGGACACGAGAGATTCCCCCGTGCTAGCCTGAGGAGAGCCCCTGTGATATATGTACACTAATGTGATGCCTAGAAGCTAATTCACAAAGAATTGTAACCTGTGGAATCAACAACAAAGGAATCTTGAATGAGGTTCACCAACCTCTAGGCTACGTTAGAAGTGGAAGCCAGGAGCATGGCAGTGGGTTTCTGGTTTTGCCCTCTGAAGGTGAACAGGGTGAGATATAGACGGGGACACAAGCACCCACACTACTGATGTTGAGGGGCTAAAAGTGAAACATATTTGCTAGGATTTTAAGAGTCTGAGTAGCTTTTCATTGTCAGATTAAGTGGGGTCCAGTTTTGCTTCCAATCTCAGAATGAGTTTGTGAACATAGAAAACTCTAAGCCAAGAGACCTAAACTTCTAGAAATATTAATGCTATTTCTGGGAATAAAACCACCTAAAATTGTATTTAAAGGTTTCTAGCATTGTGAAATTTCCATGAAAGATTTCTGGGGCCTACCAAATAGTAAGGCATAGAAGGATTGCACTCAGGTTCCCAAATTTGAATTAAGAATACTTTGGCTGGGAAGAAACCTGACTTGGTTTTGCTGGTAACCTGCAACTAGGATTTTTCCCTAGATTGTACCAATAGTGATCTGAAAAAATACAAGCTAGTCCCAGAAATTGGGGTGGACTTAGGATACTGCACTATGTTCCAAATTATTCTAGATGTATAAATAAAGTATGAACATAGTTGCAGAGGAGGGAGAGAGGAACTTGACCCCCTAGGCCAACTTACATTTTTTTTATTCCCCTCACTATTTGATAAGAATTGAAAATTCTGGTCCAGCCTAATGAGTGAACAGGATGGCCACCCAAGTAACTGGGTTATTAGTTTTACCTCATTGAAGCTCAAACTCTCAAAGGCCCTAAGTGCTGTGCCGAGACAAATCCAAGTGCCACTCTTGCTGAAGTGTGCACTGATGTCAAGCTGTCCATGCTACAGCAGCACTGAGAGTCGGGGTTCCACGGACCAAAAGTGATGCCATAAGGAAGCCAGAAGAGCTGCAATGCAAGATCCTAGATAGAGATAATACCAAAGAAATCAGGCCTTTTTGTATTGATGCTTCTAAGGTGATGAGGTTGAGTTATGATAGATGCCATGGGAGGAGAATTCACATACATTCCATGTCAAGGTATTTGGCTGATAAAATAATGCATCTTCAAAAAACACCTGTTAAAAAAAAAGCCTATTTTGTGTATTAGGGGGAAAAAAGAAGAAGATAATTATGAAAGCCTGGGCAGATTGTGAAGTTCCCCAATATTTAAGGAGAAGAAACTATTCTCTCTCCCCTTGACGTGACTGTGGCTATTGCCTAAACTTCAGCTTGGGGACATCATATCCATGTGATACTGACAGCTGAGGATTTTTTTTAAGAGTTGTGGTAGTTTCAATAGGTTTGTTTAAAGAACTCTTGGGAAATTTCTTAACAAAAATTGTAATAGTTTTTATAAACTTTCTTACAGAGGTGTTTACCTCCCATCATCACCACCATTTAATATTTATAAGTGCCCAGAATATACAAGGTGCTATAGCTGTTAAACACCTCCTCTCTGCAGCTGTTTGAGATTAGAGTAGGTTTTTGCACCAGCCATTGCTAGAAGTTTTCCCCACCTAGGTGGGCTGTGGGGGCCTGCATTCCAGACATCCCATTACATGTTTCCCACTCCAGAGAGCCTCTGTGTTTATTTCAGCTTCTCACCTTTACCCATCCCACTCACCTCCATGTTTTTTTTAAATCAAGAAAGTTTCAGGGAATCAAAAGAGGTTGGAAGTTTTTTAACCTAGCAGAAGTACAGAGTCATATATTTTGCTATGAATGTTATTGTATTGTGGAAAATCCATTTTGCCCATATAGTGTGTGGAAAGTATGTGTGTGCACTCACGATAACTTGAATGTTGAACCAGCCCTATGGCTTCAGGGTAGCATTTTTGAAAGATAAACCACACTGCTTCAGGAAACTTGCTCCAAATACCGCTTGGTTATCCCTTCCCTTACCAGTTTTAAAGTGTTATGTGTGAACACACTGGGTTGGGATTTTCTGTTAATGATATGCAGGGCATTTTGGCATAAGATCAGGGCAGAAGCAAGATGTCATCATTCTCAGTGATTTGCATCATGGCAATCCTCATTCCAATCTCTCTTTACTTCCCCATGACTCTGCCCACACTCTATATTTGAAAATCTTGTTTCTCTTGCTCTTTCCTGGAGCTTCACCACTCTACTTAGATATTTTAGAGTTGTATAAATCTACCCATGAAAGGTCCCCTCTGTCACCAGGTGGCACCACCCTTTGGTTTGCTGTGGTACTTTGCTGTGTTCTCTGTGGCATCATGTTACTGTGTAAATAAATTCATTTTAATATACCCCAAAAACCAGACAAGCATTCGTCCTTTGGTGACTCTTCCTTACTGACGTGCTGGACATGGTTTTATCTTGCCCCCCGGATGTGTGCTTTCTTGGATCCTCATTCACTGCTGACCTGAATCGTATTTTCTGTTCATTCCTTCCCTCATCTGAGAAAACTAGACTGTGATGAGGAAGTGAAGGACTTAGGCTTTCCCCAGACTGCAGAAGGCTGCAGGTTTGCTGTGTGAGATCACCCCCTAATGGCCAGTCACCATCCAGACTTCTGGGTGTGTACTATGAGAGATTTGGTTAGCTGGCTCTGACCGACCCCCTCAGTGGAGATCTCAGAGCTGTGCAGACAATAGGAGCAGAGGCAGGGCTTCTGAATTCACATTTCTTTTGCCTATTTCTTAAGGTACACGGTCACACACAGTGTCCTCACAAAGGCAGACAAGCTAATATGCCAGTCACTTCAGTAGCAGAAAGAGGAGACCACCTGGCTTAGGCAGGAAGAGTCAGCAGTCAGCAGTGGTCGCGACAGCTGCCACATTATTAAACGTAGAATGGATGAAAGTGCAAACAAGTAGATCTAAACTTAGACCAGATTTTAGACCTTTAAACCCCTTGCAGTGGACACTGTCTCCAGCCCAGTGTTTCTGTTCCTCTCTGCTAGCAAACACTCTGGAATTTACACACATGGTGAAGCATATGAATTAATGCAGACATGAATCAAAGCATCCAGAAAAGTACTTGCCATGCTCAAATTTTGTGTTGCTGAGGAGGCAGAACCCATATTGGTCTGGGCCTCAGAGCTCTCTCTGTGTTGCCTGGGTCTAGGAGGAAGGGTCAGCAACAAAACCCGAGAGACAGTACCCAGGACACAGGCTCTGCCTGCGGCAGTTCTCAACCTGCTTGCCGGAGAGGAGCCAAGGAAACTGCTCTTCCTACTTGTGAGTATAGCGCATTGGCTTATGGGGGAGAGGAACGAAAGAAGGAAGCAGGCAGTCGGGGCTGAGAGGTCATGGGGCCACAGAGATGGAGTGCGCTAGGACTAGGTTGCTATCTAATGCTCTGCTGGCAGGAGTGGCCAACCTGGAGCTCTGTAAAGGGTCTGGGCATGGATGGTAGGACCAGTTCAGGGTTGCCCTAGCCAGACTCCAGGTGAGGTGGAGCAAGGCCAGAGAAACCCAGAGTTTCTATTCTTCCAATGGGGTCACTTTTTCCTTTGGTTAACTGGAGAGCCTGGAGAGAAATCATCCTATTTCCCCTCCATCACTTTGCTCAGAATGGGATCCATTCCTGGGAATTCCATTAGTGGGTCCTCGGCAAGACCACCACTCTCTCTGATTCTGGGTCATCCAGAGGCAGTGGACCACTGACATTTGGTTAGGGCCTTTGGTTTCCACATGCCTGCAAACTGGCTTCTTTCAACCCAGACCACAGAGAATGTGGGTCTTTCCTACCTGGGATAACTGGTACTAGGAGCTCTCTCAGTACCCGGGTCTGTGAGTGTATACCCTCCGCTCCAGGAGCTTTTTGCCTGCTCTCCAAGGCCCAGCAAATTATGCTTCCTTTTAAGTGAGCCTGTGCCCTGTGAGGGAAAGGACTTCATTAGTGCCTTAGGAGCCAAGAACTGCAGTTGGCAGATCACAAGTTGTTGTTAAGAGTGGCTCAAGGCACTTACAGCTAAAACTTAAAAATTGGATTTCACACCGGGTGAGGGGAGGAAGGGAGTCAGTTGCCAAGATCCAATTCTCTCACATTTGAAAATCTCTAAGTGGAAACAGGCTGCCTGGACACAACCCCTGACCTCCTGGAGATCCACACATGCTCTGGAAAGTGTGTGGAAGCACCCAGA
Source organism: Equus caballus (assembly GCF_041296265.1). Taxonomy (NCBI): domain Eukaryota; kingdom Metazoa; phylum Chordata; class Mammalia; order Perissodactyla; family Equidae; genus Equus; species Equus caballus. Next base: position 130,594,562 of record NC_091684.1, on the reverse strand, counting down.
AGGCAGAGCGGTGCTGGTCATCTGTCTCAGCTTGAGAATAACAGCAGGGCTGGGATGGGTGTTGGACTCCTGGGGAATCTGCACGGGGGCGGGAGAGGATGGGACGCAGGAGTAGAAGGGCTTTCTATCTTTGTCAAGGGAGTGGAGCTCTCAACTCTGTGGGTCTGTCACCTCCACCACCCATCATTCAGCATCCCACACTTGAGCTGGAGTCCTAGAACCATTGGAAGTTGAAGACAGAGTGAAAACCTCCAAGCCTGTGGCTCGTCTTCCACTCTCTCAGCCCAAGCACCTTTCCTCCCTGTGCCACACTCCACCAGAGACCCAAGGGCACATCTGAAACCACCCCAGCCCTGCTGCCACAGCCTTCCCAGCCTCTGGCCCCCAGGGTCTGTAAATGCCACCAGATGCTAGAGACAGAACCTCACCTCAAGCATGAGGCTCTGCAGGCCTCCCTTCCTCAGCACTGGGTCTCTGAACTACTCAGCTTCTATCGACTCTGCTTTCTCCTCAGCCTCCTGCTTCAGAAGGTCAGGGCAGCTGGCCTTTCCCAAGCACCTCTGTGGACCCGGCCCAGCACTGTTCCCGAGAGCTCCCAGACTACAACCAAGTGAGAGCGTTAACTGACAACGCCCAGCCTCACTTCATCCACACTATGGTCCCACCAGATGCCTCCATTCTGCCTATTTTTCACTCAACTAATCAGAGCCAGGATTTGAACCCAGATCTGTGTGACTTCTTGTCTGGTGCTCTTCCACCCCATTCCTGCCACGTGTGTGGCCAGGACACTGGGAGACCTGTAGGAGCTCAGCAGAGAGTTTCCTGAGTTTAGTTGTGGAGCCTTGCAGGAGGGCAGGCCATGTCTGCATGGGTTCTTTCATTCATTAAGTGCCATGTGCTGGCACCCCAGTGGTGGACAAAGCTAGCGTGAGCTCTCCCCAACTCTGGTAGGCAGAGAGGACAGAGTGGGTGCCAGCTGGAAGGGGAGCAAGGGGCAAAGGCGCCTACCCACTGTTGTGTGCCTGGGGAGCAGTTTGGAGGAATGAGGCCAGGGTCTGGAATGAATTTTCTTCCCTGGAAACCAGAGGCCCATCTGCTGGGCCAAATAAATGTTTATCCTACTGACAAAGACAAAGACCTCCAGAAGCCCACTCTGGGCCCCAGAGATGCCGTATAGCCCAAGACATGCTGGAGCCTTGACACAGGGCCAAACTGCCCACCACTGTCCCTCTCGCAATACCCTGGGCTAGCCACAACTTCTCCCTGCCTCCAGGAAGCCAAAACCTGGTTTGAAGGGCTCTTAAGCAAAATTCTTAACCTCTGTGAACTCCACTCGTGTAGAATGGGGCCTCATCTGCCATCCCCTCCTAGACAGCTGGCTGGGAGGAGAGGTCAAGAAGGTAACATTTGTGCAAATGTTCCAGCCTGAGTTGTTAAAAAGCAGAGCACATCTGAGGCATTCAGAAGGAAACTGGGGAAGGGAGAAAAGTGTTTTGTGGGTTCAAACAAAACTGGCCATAGCCTAAGAAGAGTGGCCTCTGTAGGAAAGGTTGTTGCCTTGAAGGGATGGTGTTTAAAGGGCAAGGCCCTGCTGGCCCCACCTCCAGCATCTGCACCCCTGAGTTTGCCCACTTTCTTGACCTCCAACCCACTTCAGGCGAATTCATCCTGCCTTGCAGAGGGAGCGAGGGTCCCAGCTTGAGGACCTGGAAGGTGGTCCTCTCCTCAGAATGCCAGTGTCCCGGCAAGGCAGGCTCATCAGTGGTTTGTCTGAAAAAGACGTCAAGGAACCTGCTAGAAGGCAAAGTCCCCAGGCCCCGGGGAGGGGCGATGTTGAATGCATTGGAGAACTGAGGCAATGCCTTCCAGGGTGAAGGAATCCGTCTTCTCTAGAAGCCAGCCCAGGGGATGCTTCTCATGAAGCAGCTTAGTTTTATCTTCACAACAATCCTGTGAGGTAGCCTCTAGAGTTACTTCCATTTTACCGATGAGAAGACAAACCCCAAATCCCTAGTGCGGGAACTAGGGTTCATCCTCAGGCAGTCTGGCTCCTCCTCCCTCACCCTCCTGCTGCCACCCCAGAATCATCAGTGGCTTCCTGGTGCCCAGAAAAGACAACCCGATTGCAGAGCCCAAGTTCCACCACCTGATCATGCTGGCTGCTGCCCAGACCCCCACACCAGCCTCCACCCTGCCAGGCTGGCCTCCTTGCTGCCCCATCAGACACACTTTGAGATTGTCCGTGCCCAAATTGTTCCCATCCTTTTCCTCCCCGTTCTTCAGGAGCCCATTCAGCCAAGAAGCTTTTGGGGTACTCCGGCTGGAAATATTCTCTCACCCATCTGAAATCATCCACTTGCTCCTCAGATTTGGCTCTTAGCCTGGTGTGTTTGTGTGTCTTCTTTACTGTGGGTGCCTGGGGGAGGCCTTACCTTCAGCTGCTCTGCCTTATTTCCTCATCTGTCTCCTCGGGGTCTGACTCAGATTAAGAGAGGGGATGAAGGACAGAACTCCTGGCTGCTCCTGTGCACAGACCCTGGGCTGGGCTTCCTCACATTTAATCCTCCTACAGCCCTATAACCCCTATTCTGCAGATTAGGAAATCGGAACTCAGAGTAGGTAAGGAATTTGCCCAAGGCTGCACAGCTGCTAGGTGGTACGGCTGAAATTCAAAGCTAGCCTGGCTGACTCAGAAGCCAGATCTCTTCCCACCACCTCATAAGCCTTTGTCTGTTGGCCTCTTTTTGTGCCAGTGGATAGGTCTGGGTTCACTCCAACCATGACAGCCTGGGGCAGCCAAGGAAGGCTTAGATCCCCAGCTCCTTGTGGGCTGGCTGGCCAGGAACAGGGCATCGACTGAGGAGAGGGAGGCTCTGGCCGCCTTCAGGAGCGTCCTGCTCAAGAGGCCCCAGAGCCAACTTGCCTCCCTCCACCCCACCTCTGCAGGTGACGAGGGGTTAAATTGGTCCAGCTAGTAAACCCCAGCCACACCCAGCCAGCAAACCCCAGCCACACCCAGCCAGCAGATGCCTCCTAGGGGGCCTCTCAGGTCTGCTTCTGGAACTAAAAAGGCAACTGAGTGACCACCAGCCACTGTAGAGTTAACTCGCTACTTTGGCAACTTTCTTTTCCTCCCTTCCTTTCTTGTTTTCTTTTTTGGTTAATAATCTGTCTTCCGTTCACCCACCCACTCTATTCCCAACAGGTCGTGATAGTCAGGATTGTAAAGCACTCAACCCCATGCTCCATGCTCGTGCAAACATACCCAACACACACACACACACCCCTGTACAATATGTACCACACTCTGCAAAGTGCTTTTCTCACTTAGCTCACCTAAGGGCCGACCTCAGTAGACCTCATGGTCATAGCATTTTTTTTTCCCAAAGTGACACTATTGTGCTTTTATTTGATTTTCAGCGCAGTTAACTGAGATTTTTTTTTTAAGTTTGGCCCTGAGCTGACTTCTGTTGCCAGTCTTCCTCTTTTTTTTTCCCCCCCAAAGCCCCAGCACATGGTTGTATATCCTAGTTGTAAGTCCTTCTAGTTCTTCTATGTCGGACGCACCACAGCATGGCTTGATGTGTAGGTCCGTGCACAGGATCTGAACTGGCGAACCCTGGGCCACCAAGCGGAGCATGTAAACTTAACCACTGCACCATGGAGCAGGCTCTCCATAGCATTTCTTAAAAGTCAGCTTCTCTCCCTAAAAATAATCATATTGTATAACACAGATGTGTAAATTTATTATTCTTATTATTTCTACTTCTCTGGGCATCCAGTCACATACTTGTAGGAATGGCTAACCATAGAGTATGAGAAACTACAAAACTCTCTCCAGAACTACAGAAGGCAATGCAGAGATGGAGAGATGAGCCATCAGGGTGGGTAGAAAGACCATGTTGTCTTCTCAAATATTTTAATGAAATTCGAATTAAAAATCTCAATGGGGCTTTTTTCCTTTTTTTTTTTTTTTTGTCCTTTACAAATGGTTCTCAGAGTCACTTGGAAGAATAAATAGGTGAAAGAAACCCAGAAATTATTGAAATTGAGAGGCTTGCATATGAAAAAGCTATGATCAATAAAACAGAGTGATAAAGGTACAAGAAAGAATAGATCAGGGGGCCGGCCCAATGGTGCAGCAGTTAAGTTCACACATTCTGCTTTTCGGTGGCCCGGGGTTTGCCAGTTCGGATCCCGGTTGCAGACATGGCTCTGCTGGGCAAAAGCCATGCTGTGGTAGGCATCTCATGTATAAAGTAGAGGAAGATGGGCACAGATGTTAGCTCAGGGCCAGTCTTTCTCAGCAAAAAGAGGAGTATTGGCAGTAGTTAGCTCAGGGCTAATCTTCCTCAAAAAAAAAAAAAAGAAAGAAAGAATAGATCAATGTAACAGAATAAGTAACCTAAACACAAAATATCTATCAAATTGTAATACATGATAAGTAAGACATCACTATATGTGAAAGAAAGCCTTATCCAATAAAATGTGCATGTACAATTGGTTAGCTATTTGGAAAATTAATCTGCACGCTGCAAGCCAAAATAAATCCAAACAGATCAAGCAAAGAGCTACATGCCACAAAGGACAGAAAAAAGAAAAGAAACCCTAAGAACTAGAAAGAATGCTAAGTCAATGTCTGTTTTATCTCTCAATGAAGGACTTTCTAAGTTAAAAAGCAATAGAAGGCATCTGAAAGAAAGATCAATAGGTTTGACCACATAAAGATGAGAAAACCTTTGTCCACTGAAAACATTAGAAACAAAATTGAGAAGTAAGTAAGCAGCCAGGAAAACTATTTCAACAAATATAACGGACCTTGGGTTAAAATCCTTAGTAATAAAGAGCTTATAAAAATCGTTAAGAACACAAAATGCCAATTGATAGATGAGAAAGACAAGTCACAGAAGAATCCAAAAGTTTAACCTTTCTAGAAATAAGAGAAATGAAAAACTAAGACAGCATATCTAAAAACCATTTTAATAGCTTTTTCTAATTATAAAAGTGATGTAAGTTTATGGTAGAAAATCTAGAAAATAAAATTGACCCACTAGGTCACCATCCAGAAGTGACCATCACTAACTTTTGCTGTATATGCTGCAAGTGTTGTTTCCTCTGCCTTTTTCTTTTTTAATTAGGGTCATATTGTTGGCATCCCATTTTCTGCCTATCAAATTACAAAGGTCTTTTTAAAGCTTATATACAATGCTGGTAACAGTGCATATGGTTCAGACAATGTAGATGCAATTGAATAGGAAAGGGGCTTAATCCATCCTGTCCTTTTTCTGAGACCACAGCTGAACTGGGGTGCCAGGCAAATTGTGACCCCAGTAGGCGAGTGGGTGTAGGGATTTCAGATTTGCAAGGCCGGAGCACCAGAGTCAGCACGGAGCTTTTCAAGAGGACAGACTCTGGGGCCCCACGCAAGTCCAGGGAATTAGAGGCCCCCTCTCTCCCCAGTGTCCACCTCTAGCTGACCGTGGTTAGCCTTGGTTTCTCTGAGCCTTGGTTTCAATGTAGATTCCTACCTCACAGGGTCATCGTGAGAATTAAAGGACATAGGTCAGCAAATGTGTTTAGCCCACTGCCTGTTAGCTCAAAAGGACAAACTCTGAGTGAGAACGTGCTTTCTCTTTTTATAACTAAGGACCATCAAGGGATTCTTGCTGAACAAAGGCACTGCAAATTCAAATATCTGCCTTCCAAAAGTCAGAAAACTGCTTGCAGCTTTTAAATGCCCTTCTCCGCCTTTCCAAATACCTCCTGGCTACATTTCAGAGAACCCTGGAGTAACAGTCCTCTCTGTAAACACCTCCTACTTGCCCAAGGTGACAGCACATCAGAGACAGAACTGGGCCGAGGCCCCTGAATCCAAGCCTGCCCTTCAATTCCCTACCCAATCTTGACCCTTTGCTGGGGAGTGCCAGGCACAGTGCTGAGCTGCCGAGAGGGAAGGCGGCTGCCATAGGCAGTGGGGGTGGGGGTGAGGATGGAGGTGGCTGTGGGCAGCCCCTCTGGTTCTGGGCCTGCTGCTCATTAGGGGTCACTGTGTCCAGAGGCACTTCCTCTCTCCCTTGACAAGGGGCTCAGATCCTCGCCCCCACTGTCCTCGTCCTTCCTCAGAGCTGCTGCCCACATCAGGGCTGTCATGTCAGCTCCCCTCCTGACACTGTGCCTTGGCATAATAAATGCTCCAGTCGAATGTACTTTATTTTGGGGAAAGTCACTAAACTACTTTTGTGGCAACATTTTAATTGAATTAGATTGTTTTCTGATGGTAAGAAATGTTAACTGAGTGGGCCTAGTGTCCTTGGATCCAGCTAGCTTCTCATGGTTTAATTGGGAGGAGAGTGAGGACTAACTTCTTTTCACCATGAGTCTGTGGATTAAATTTATCTTTTGTGCCAATAAAGTGATCAGGTGAGTGCAGGGAGCACATTATTTCTTATGTCTGAGATTTAATAACCTGCTTCACTCACAGGGCCAAGAGGCAGCCCCTGTTCGGCGTCACTGGGGCGTGACCCAGTTCTCTCGTCTTGGCTTAATGAGGTTTTCTCCATTTCTCTTGGGAAAAGAAAGAAGTTTTAAGTTCTGAAGAATACTAATCACCTGGTTTCAGGGGGAAGAAGTTGCTGATTCGCATGGGCATGGCTGACCAGAGAGGCAGGTGGTCTGCCAGGCAGCTGAGACCCCCAAGCTTTTTGTTCATACCTGGAGCAGGCAGGCCCCGGGCAGTTGCAGAAACTTGGAACAGTTGAGAGACCCTGGCAGCTTCCTCATTTTAGCGATATGGAAACTGCAGCCCAGAGAGGGAAGGGGCATATCCAAGGCCACACAGTGTGGCCCTGGTACAGTAACATCTACAGCCCAAGGAGTCTTTGACTAGTAACAGATTCAGTTTTGGTTCTGACATGACCGAGACCCTGGGGTAGGTGTAAGGGTGGAGATAGATCCAAGGTCCTCAATGAGCTTGCACAATAGTGACAGTGATGGTTGTGTAAACTGGGTGACAACAGCAGGGCCCATACAACATAGAAGGCAATGTGAGGGACCAGGCATGTTGCCTTGGACTTGTGGGGAGGAAGGGCTGTCTGGGAAGCGATGAAGAGGAGGTGTGTTGGCACTGGGTTTTGAAGGATAAATAGGAGTTTGCCAGGTGGACAAAGTGTGGAGAAGGGCATTCTAGGCAGAAGCAATAGCATATGCAAAGCCAAGTTTGTTCTGGCAAATATGAGATCCACAGGAGGCTCTCAGAGGCAGGACCTGTTCAGATTTGCACTATAGGAAAGATCCCTCTGGCTGCTGCAGTGGAGGAGGGTCCAGAGGGGGAATCTAGAGGCAGGGAGAGCCAGGTGAGAGAGACTGGGACCCCCCCCCCCCCCCAGCTCAGCTCATTGCCATGAAGATGGAAGAGTAGAGTCAGATCCTAGAAATATTCCTGAGGTAGAGTCAAATTCCTGGCTTAAGTAGCCACCTAGGAGGTCAGGTCTCTTGAGAAGGTCCCAGGAGGGAGCAGGTGAGGAGGAAGGGACGGGTGACGCCCTCCCGTTGGACAAGCTCCTTGGCAACTGAATGGTTTATTCTTACTCTGAATGGTGCTGGGGGGCGATGAGACTTACAATAGCAGCACAGCCCATGTTGAACAGCTTCCTGCAGCTGGACACCATTACATGTGCTTTGCCTACATTAAGCAGGCATTTATCTTCAGGACAACCTTGTGAGGTGGGTCCTGTTTTTTTTTTAAAGATTGGCACCTGAGCTAACATCTGTTGCCAATCTTTTTTTTATTTCTTTTTTTTTTCCTTCTTCTCCCCAAAGCCCCCCAGTACATAGTTATACTCTAGTTGTAGGTCCTTCTGGCTGTGCTATGTGGGATGCTGCTTCAGCATGGCCTGATGAGCCATGCCATGTCCACGCCCAGGATCCGAACTGGCGAAACCATGGGCTGCCTAAGTGGAGCAGGCGAACTTAACCACTCAGCCATGGGGCCGGCCCGAGGTGGGTCCTGTTCTTACTCCTTTCACCAGTGAGGAAACCTGGGCATAGAGATGGTCGGTGACTTGCCCAAGGTCACTGAGCTTAGGAGGTGGGAGAGTGGCAGCTCTCCCAGGCTGAGTCAGGGCCCCTCTGACCTACCCCAAATAAATATGTGCTCCACAATCAGATGGAGCTTAATTGACTCTTTACCCAAAATTATCCATTGTAACAGGCAACAAGAGTCTAGGTTTTCCTTTGAGAAATCAGAAGAACTTCCTAGCACCAAACAGTATTCCCAAGGAGCACCAGGGCCCCAGACCTCAGCATCTCCTTCTATCGGTGCCCAGGCCCCTCCTGTCTGATGGGAGGAGGTAAGAAGTCTAGACTGGGCTTTCTTCTTGAATGCCCCACAGTATAGCAAGAAGGGCCCGGGCTCAAACACACTTACTCCCCATGTGACCCTGGCAAGTCCCTCTCCTCTCCGAGCCTCACCAACTGACCAACTGTGTCTCCGTCAGACCCTCCCAGGGCTGCCATGGGCTTGCTGGGGTCCTGGAACATCAACAATAATTGATGGCTATTGTGATTATGGCTGTCCCAGCCTTGCTCCTGGCTCTCTCCAGGCTGAGGTGGCCTGAGGACACAGGACCACCCTGGGAAAAGTATCCTCACAGTGGCAGCCGCTAACCCCAGAAACTGGGCCCCAGGCCTGCCACCCAGAAATCAAGCTCACTGTTAGTGGAGCCTCTTTCTTAAGTGGGCCTGACCCCTCAGAAACCCTTGAGTAGTTTCTTTGTTGGGAGGCCCAGCAGCATCCACTTCCCCATCCACATGCCTGTCAGGATTCTGTTCACCCTTTCAGGCCTGAGTCCACCCACCTTCTCTCCAACCCCTGAGGGCATCTCCCTGCCTGCTCTCTGCCCCCTCTGCCCCATCTGCCACTGGGTACTATCTGATGCTGGCAAACTCCCAGGGCAGGCCTATGCCTCCAACTCGCACTCAAGGCCTGCCAGAGCTTTTCCTGCAGTAGCTCCAGCTGAGGGGTGTGGATGGATAGAGATGGGATGGAATTTGCCAGGATAAAATTCTACCCGCCCTCCTCACACACACATACACGCACACCCCCGCACACACACGCACACACATGCACAATCAGGCCCACCTTCCCATTTTGTGGCCATGATAGCCTTATCTTTGGCTCTACCTCATCTGGTTCTGGGGCCTCTCCCCACTCTGCCCTGCTCCTCACCGAGCTGTCTCAGATGCTTATCTGGCCCCTGGTAAGCATTCCCACCCCACCCTTCTCACTGGGACATACCCTGACATTGGAACAGGGGCTGGCACCAGGCAAGGTGCCACTACATACCACAGTAGCCCTGTCCCTGAGAAAATAAGAGGAACGTGGCTTGGGAGCTGGTCATCTACCAGCTCCAGGAAACTCCCACAAAATCCAGGAAGAAAGCAAACCTAGGTCATTCCTGATGAGGCCAGGAAAGTGAACCTTGAAAAGCAAGATTAAGAAGCTTTTTCCTCTCTCTCCTCACTTGCTAGAGAGCAAAGCCTCAGGGTCAACTGGTTACCAACTGATGGGTTTCCTGTCACTGCAGGGTTCCCCTCCTCTGCCTTCTCCTGCAGGATAGACCAGCTGTTGGTGCCAGAGTAATGGCCACAATTAAAAGCAAAATGCCCTTACTGTGGGCTGCTGTCCTCCCACACCTGTGAGTCTGGAGGCTGAGCTCCACACTCCGAGAATGGAAGAATGGTAATGAAATCAGACAGGCCTCTTAACCGCTGATGGTATCAGGGCCCAGGGGAGATGCAGACTTATTCCTAATCTCCCACAGAGCATCTGTCAGCCCGACCACATAGCAATATCATTCTCACGTGCAGCAAGGACCTTTCATGGGGTGAACTGTCAACTGCCTGCCTGGCTACCCACTCACCCTCCTCCCCCTGGGCCCCTCCTCTAGCCTCTTCCCCTTGCCTGGACTTAGGCTGCATATATTCACAAACACACACTCACACACACACACTCATACATACACACACCCTGCTTCATTCGTAATTGCCTGCTCTGCCCCATTTGCATAGATGGAAGAAAGAGAAAAATAGGAACATCCCTCTAGCAGTGTTGGAAAACAGCGAAGTGTACCATTGAAAGAGTAATCATTCTGAGGGATTTCTAGAAGCTGAGAAGCAGATGAGAACAAGCAAAAGGAGAGCATTGGTGCTACACAGCCTGTGACCCACTCAGACAACTCTGGGGACTGGTTTCCCCACCAGAGCCCAGGGAGCCCCTCAACTCTGGGCAGCAGGGGTGGGCAAAGGGGCCGTAGGAGGAGGCCTCTGGAGCTACATCCAGCCCGGCCTTTGTCCCAAAGCTTCACTGGATTAGGACTGCATGCGGACTCGGTGAGGAGTCTGGGAGGCCTGTACAGGACAGAGGGGATAGGACCCCACAGCCACCACAGACGGAAAGCAGGAGAGGGTCTTGGCCCAGCAGTGGCAGATCCTGCCTTGCCAGAAACTTCCTTTTTACTGTTATTGAGTATTACAGCCTAGTCCCCTCATGAACACCCTGAGCTCCCATTAGTAGAAACTGTAGGAGTGGGTGGGCAGGGAGCAGGTGGCACGGCCTGGACTCTGCTGGGTTGGTGCACAGAGACCCACCCCTCCCAGGCTCCAGCCTCTCAGTGAGGACAGTACTCCATGAGACCTGGGACACAAGGTACAAGGAATCCTGTGCTTCCTGCCCCCACATGGCCATTTGCTCCTAGTTCATGCACCTGGAAGGGAACACTTCCTGCCCTCCAACAGGGCTCAAATTCGGTCAGGAAGTGCCGTGTGCTACATCCCCTTCTTCACATTCATAATACATCTTAGCTTATTAAAGGTTCTGAGAAGACTTGCAATAACTTTTATTGTATAATTTTCATTCAGTGCAGTTACAGATCTTAAGCGTGCAGTTCAATGCATTTTGACAAAAGATCACACCCATATAACCCACAGTCATGTCAAGACTTAGAACTTTCTCATTGCCCCAGAAAGCTCCCTCACACCCCTTTCCCATCATTCCCACTCCTACCCCAGAGGCAACCACATTATGACTTCATAACAGTAAGTCAGTTTTGCCCATTCTGAAGCTTCGTATAGATGGATTCTCATCCAATATGTGCTCTTTTGTGTCTGGCTTCTTTTACTCAGCACAATATCTGCAAAATTCATCCATGTTGTTGCCTGTGTTAGTAGTTCCTTACTTTTAATTGCTAGGAGCTTTCCACTGTAAGAATATATTTATTACAGTTTGTTTATCTATTTTCCTGCTGGTAAATATTTAGGGTTTTCCAGTTTTTGCTTGAAAAAAGCTGCCATGAACACATCTGTACTAGACTTTCTGTGAACAAAGTTTCACGTTTTCCTAGGTAGGCTTACCTAGGAATGGAACCTGCAGGTGTATGCGCACTGCCAAACTATTTCCCAAAGTACCAGTTTACAGCCCCCCAGAAAAGTATGAGAGTTTCTGTTGCTCCATAGCCTCACCATTATTTGGTGTTGTTTCTACAGTAATTTTTAAAATTTTTTGTTTAATTCATCATTTCCCATGCTTATTAAACCACTGAATTTTTTCCCTTATAATCCTTTTTAACAAAACTAGTGTGCTGTAGAATTCATTTTGAGGAGTGAGGATCTAGACCTTCATTTATAAATAGGATAAATCAAACATTAGCTACAACAAGAAATCACCAGAATATGAGGAGAAAGAGAAGCTCCAAAGAGGGAGCCAAGGTGAGAAGTCAGAAGGAGGCCTCCAGTGAGAAGGAAGGAATTCAGTAAATAACTTTGTAAAAATTCTGAGACGCATTTTAAGAGATTCAGAGGATGTCACAGAGATAGAACTGGAGCGGCCACTGGGAAAGAGAAAGAGAATCCAGAAACTACAAGCATGACTGCCAAAAGCAAGGCCACTTTGGAAGCATCCAGAAGGAGGATGCTGGAAATGCAAAAAGGGACGTGGAGAGAGAACAAAGAGTTCAAGAAAGTCAGAGGAAAACATCCCTAGGGTAAGGGAAGACTCGAATTCACAGGCTGAAAACAGCACACTACATCTCAGGGAAAACTTTTTAAAGAACAATCACGACCAGCAGCGTTTGGTCCTGGCATATCAACAGACTAAATAAAGGGACCAAACTAAGACCTCAGAAATGGACAGAAATAATATGAGAATTTAGTTTCAGTTAAAGGTGGTATTTTAAATCAGAAGGGGAAAACTATCATTCAATAAAGGGTTTTGGTACAACTGACCATGTATCTTAAAAAAAAGATGACTTTCCATGGTACTTCTTATTCTAAAATTAATTCCAGATGGATTTTAATTGTAAAAATGAAATTATAAAAATAATAGAAGAAAACGTATTTTAGATAAGGTGCTGTAATAGGTAAATTCCAAAAATATCATTGGCTTTGCACAATAGTTTATTTTTTGTTCATGTAGAGTCCAATTGAAGGGGATGGAGTGAGGCAAGGACTTTGCTGCCCACAGTCTCCCAGAGACCCCGCATGAAAAAGCTCTGTCGTTTTCAACAGGTGACCTCCAAGGTTGCCCTGAGCACTGATATCCATCTGTGGATCAAAAAATGAGAGAAAGGATCATGCATGAGAAAGCACACGTATCCAAAACAAGAAAGAGAAGTGGGAATAAGCTTTGAAACTGAGGGAATTTAAAAATTATAAGGAGTTCCTCTGCATAACTCTCTGTAAGTAAATTTGAAAAATCTAGTTGAAACTGTGATTTTCTAGGAATACATTATTTATCAAAACTGAACCCAGAGGAGATAGAAAGTCTAAATAGACAAATCTTAATAAAAGAAATAAAGTAAAGAGCCAATTCCTAAAAAAGACTTTGGAGGGAAATTCTACAAAACTGAAAGAAAAAACATTCTCAATGCTCATTAAATTATTGCAGGGAATAGAAAAAATAAGGACATGAAGAGACAAAGTGGGATTATCCAGCAGATGACTATGAAACCTCAGGTTGCCTCGTAACAAGCTGAATGTTCACCAAGGGCTACTTTATCTCAGCAGCCAAAGTTCACTTTTTCCCCAGGCCACCAGGGACTAGCAGTTAGTGTTCCTAGACATCTGAAAAGCTGGCGTCTAAACTTAGAATGGACCTCTGGCTCCTCAGTTATAATATTACTTTCTTAAGCCAGTTTGATCTGGGTATCTATCTCTTACGACAGACTTGTCTGATTCAATGGATAAATTATATTCTATTTAATTTTAATGTAAATAGGAAATTTTATGTTCAAATACAGTTGCTAATAATTTAAAGGTAAGCACTAACAATATGGGTATGGGATATGGAACTTAAAAACCACAAGAGGAAAAACAAGGAACAAACAACACTTTGTCAACCTAAAAAATTCAGAAAAAGGGAAAAAATATTGAGAAAGAATGATAAACAGAAAACATGAAAGTAAATGGCGAGAAGACCAAACATTTCATTATTACAGTATAACTGTGACTTAGTTAAATTCCTTTATTAAAGATAAAGACCCTAATATTGGGCATGCACACACATATTCTTGTATACATTCCCACACACAAATCCGGTTACACACCACTTACAAAATACTCACTTAAAACAACATGACAAAGATTAACATTAAAGGTCTGGCAAAGATATCCCAAGCAAATACTCACACAAAGAAAGCGGTGTAGGATACACTTATACAGACAAAGTAGAATCCAAGACAAGACGCACCAAACAAGACAAAGAACATAATCTTCTTCAAACAAAAGATGCAGTGTGCCTAGAAGATGTGAAATAAAGAGAGACTTTAAGCAAACCGTAGTTATAGAGGGAGGGTTTATCGTAGCCTAGAATCAAACTGAGCAGAGGAAAAAGAAGACTGGAGTATTAAATTTAACGTGCTTCATATGTAGCCCAAAAGAGAACTGTTTTCTTTTCAAATTCTCAAGGAACAGTCACAAAAATTGACCACATACCAGGCCACAAAGATCTCAGTAACCAAAAAGTGAAATCATATGGACCATATTCCCTGATCACAATGTAATAAATCTAGGAATAAACAATAAAAGATAATGCCTTCACGTCAAGTCTTTCCGTTTGGAAAATTTCAAACATTAAATAGCGAAAGTTAAATTGAAAAATAAAAATTGGAATTACAAACTGTCTGAAATTATTAACAATGAGAATATTTCATATCAAAACCTAGATAACGTGCCTGAAGATTTCCTCATAGCAGCAGTCAGAGTCTTAAACGCTTTTTGTATAAATTCAATAACTCGTTCATTCCACAAAGATTGCCTGAGTGTGTGTTACAGGCCAGCACTGCTGTAGGTCCCGGGATAAAGCAGTGACCCAAAGAGAGAAAGCTTCTCTTTGTGGAGCTTACATTCAAGTGGATAATTGTAAGAATTATTGGAAAATAAAACAAAGTTCTGAATATTCAATTCAAGAAGCTGGAAACGCACAATAAAATATTCTCAAAAAGTAAGAGAGAAGAATAAAGTATAAAAATTAATGATGTAGAAATAAAATTAAAATAGAATTGATAAAATTAAGACCTGATCAGACTCTGCCAAGTCTAAGAATAAAGAGAGAAATTTCTCTCTTTATTAGAAATGGCAAAGGGGATGATATGGCTGCAGATACAGAGGAGATCGTACAAATTATAAGCAAATAATTTGTATAACATGATGTAAAAAAATTTGAAAACTTAGACAAAATAGAAGGCTATTATGGAAAAATGAATAACTTACTAGAAATATGTAAATTACCGAAATTGATTCAATAAGTGGTGAAAGCCTGCATAGTCAAATAACTGCAGAAGGAATTGAAAAGATTCTTCAGGATCTACCAAAACACATAAATACCTAGAAGATTTCCAAGTAAAATTTGACAAACTTTCAATCTTATTTAAACTATGTAGAAACTATTAAACTAGTTAAAGATAAAGATGGAGTGAGACTCTTTTGCAAAGCTAGCATACCAAAATCTGACACACAAAATAAACACTGGAATTATAGTTACAAGAATAGATGCAGGAAGACTGGGGCAAAAACTGCCTGGAGGGAGGAGTTGTTACAGAGGGGGCACTGTGTGAGTTCACTTGGGCACATGAGTGATCTGTCATCTACCCAAACACAACCATGGGGACATCTCTTAATCTGTGTTCCTGCCCTTCCCTCACTCCCCACTGCAATCCAAATCCATGGGTTCATGGGGTGCTCCCTACAGTTAGTTGACAGAGGAGGAAGAGAATTGAGCAGGGTTTACACACAGCTGGTCTACTGGGGGTGGACTGCTGCATTGCTACTGTCCCCCTCAGGGGTGGCTCCAAAAGCTGGTAGGGAGGAGAAATCTTCTCAAGTGAAGAATTTAGAACATTACATCTTGTTGACCAGTTTTCCCAAAGTCAAGATGGCCTGAGATATAGATCTACATTGGTTCATGGGCAGTAGCTAATGATCTAGCTGACAATCAAGGGCTTGGAAAGAACAAGGTTGGAAACTAGTGATAAGGTGGTCTGGTGAAAAGAATGTGGATGAATCTCTCTGAACTGACCCAGAGGCAGAGACTGCTTGTGCCACATGTGGATACTCTCCAAAATGTCCCCACTGTGGAGAAAGTTCTCAGTAACCAGGTGGACAAGATGATCTACTCAGTGGATGAATGGATTTATTATCAGCTTCTTTCCTCAGCTACCCCGGAGCCCACTCAGAAATAAAGTGGTTTTGAAGACAGGAACAGAGATCACCTATCCAAGTAAGGACTTAGCCTCTCCAAAGCTGAAGCAGCCACTGCCACTTACGTGTGTCTGATTTCCAGCAGCAGAGAGCAGTTCTGCAAATCTGATAGCATCGTACAGTGAAAAGAACCAGTCAGCTAGTTGGTTATACTAGACTCCTTCCATCATGGAGGGGCAGTGATTTGTCCTCTTTGGAATAAATATTTACATTGGAGTTGAATATGCATTTTCTCTCCATCATGCTTCCATCAGGACCACCATCAGTGGACTTAATAAGTGCCATCAGAACAACCCATACAATACTGTTTCTGCCCAAGGAACTCACTTTACAGTCAGGAAGTAAAGCAATGGGCCAATGGTCATGGGATTCACTGGTCTTCTCATACACCAGGAGAGCTGGTCTGATAGAAGAGAAGAATGGACTGTTGAAGGATCAGTTACAGCACCTGGGTAGACAACATCCTGTGAGTTTGGGACACTGTCCTCCAGGAGGTGGTATATGAATTCAACTAGCAACCAATTTATAGCGATCAATTTACAGCAATCTGGGCACCAAAGCATGGATGTGGGAATAGTGCTTGTCACTGTTAAGCCAAATAACCCCCTTTCAAAGGAGATTTTCCTTCTTGTTCCCACAACTCTACATCTGCTGGTTTAGAGGTTTTGATATCCAAGGGAGGAAAGCTTCAATCTGGGAACACATAATGGTTCCACTGAATAGAAAGTTACTACTGCCAACCAGCCATTACGGGCTCTCTATGCCACTGGATGAATGGGCCCAAAGGGAGGTTCATGGTGTTGCCTAGAATGATTGATTTAGATCTGCGCTGTCCAATACTGTATCCACTAGCCAACTTCAGTTATTATATTCAAATTAAAATTAAATGAAATTAGAAATTCAGTTCCTCGGTCACAGTAGTCACATTTCAAGTGGTCAGTATCCACATATGCCTGTCGGCTACCATATTAGGCAGAGCAAATGTGGACCATTTCCATCATTGAGGAAAGTTCTGTTGGACAATACTGATTTAGACTATCAAAGGGTAATGGAGAGGTCATTACAATGGGGGCATGAAGAAACGAGGTTGACTCTCTGGGAACCCTCTACCCGCTAGTACTGATATGTGTAGTGGTCAATATGGAAGGAAGACTACAACAAACATATTTAGGCAAGACCACCAGGGATCAGACCCCTCAGTAATAATGTCTAGGCCACTCCACCAGGTAAAGAACCCCTGTCAGCTGAGGTGTTTGCTGAAGGCAAAGTCAATGTGGAATAAATGGTGGAGGAGGGAGGTGATACATGCTAGCCAAGGCATACAGCCCGTATTCACTACCCATTTCTTCTTCCTTGCTCTGCCATGTATATATTTTAATGAATTTCTCTTGTATTTCCCTTTAATCCACTAGTGTATATATACTGTTTGCAGAATACTGAAACAGGATTGGGACAGAATTAGAGAAGGAATAGACCTTGCCCAGAAATCCTGGAATGGGAGTTGTTTAGAGTAACTGATAAAAAAAAGAGTGATGATATTTTCAGTTTGTTACACTGGAACTTTTGTGGGGGGCACTAAGAGCATGGAAAAAAGTCCGCACTCTCATAGGACTTTGTCAGTTACTTTGACACTCAGAGTTTGATTCTCCCAATAGCCGTCCAATGTTAGTTTAAGGAGACTTGGCTTCTGTTGCTGGCAAACAAAACCCTGACTGGTATGGAAATATAAATATTGGCAAGGAAGAGACCACATGGCTATTTGCAGATGACATATTTGTCTCCCTAAAAATTCCTAGAGAATCAATAGGCAAAAAAATAAATAAATAAGTAAAAACATTAAAGAATATACTGTGGTGACAAGATACAAAATTGCTTTCCTATTTATCAGCTTTGTTCTGCAAGGAAATTTAATTTTTTTTAACTTTTTATTGAGATTATGATAGTTTACAACCTTGTGAAATTTCAGTTGTACAGCAAATTTAATTTTTAAAATCCCATTTTCAACGTAAAATAAAAGCAGACCCAGAAGGGCCTTGAACACCAGATGATTTTGTCTTGAAGGTGTCGAGGAGCCAGAGAAGGTGTGAGAGCAGCAAAGCTGAGCACAGAGTGTGTGGGAGGGTGGGAGCTCCTGGGGCCAGGCTCATTCCTCCTGGGAAGTGCCTGCTGTTGCCCAATGTGCCTGGGGCTGGGGCTGGGTGTGGCTCAGATCAGGAGCAGTGCCAGCTGCAGTGAGCTCCGGTGGGGCGTGCAAGGTCTCACCGTGGGAGGCCGAGGTGGCTGGAGAGAGCAGGAGGGACCAGAGCTCCAGAGGGCTCTCTTGTAGGATGTGAGTCCGTGCAGCAGCACATCCAGGTTTTGTGGGGCCTTAAGCTTGTGCAATTGGAGGCCTTCCAAAATAAATAAGTAAATAAAATTATACAGACAAAATCAGGTACAAACATGAATAATTACTTCGAATGAGAAAAGAAATCAAAACAACCTACAAATAAGAAAAGCTGACATACTACGAATATCGCAAAATTCCCCCGAAGAGCATGATATTTTTAAGTGCCTAACACACTTTTGTAATACCTTTTTTCCTTGACTTTTGGCTACATATCTTTTGGTCGCCTCTTCATATAACTATAGTATAAAGTATAGTATCTGAAACTTCCTATAAAGAGAGTAGAAAGATAAATTAGTGGTTCCCTTGGTGTGTTAGCCGTTTTGTTTATTATTAATAGTTTAGGAAAATTTCTTTCACCTTCATAACCTGTTGGTAAAGTTGTAAATTTTTAGGATTGTTGTCAAATCGGGGGAAACTTCTTTTATAAATGAGCTGTAAGATTTCAGAGTAAGGACCAATTTTAAATACTCTGAATTGAGGGCTCGTTAACCACAGCAATTCAGATACATTCTTAAATTGCTGCTATATTGCTTTGACCTACATAATTGTGTCATAAAATTACTCTTATGTTCCGTCCACTATACTCATTCATGAGTATGTGTAAGAGTTTTGTCACTGGAACACTAGTTTCTCTGTGCCGTCTTGCCATGTTGGTTGCAATTTCATGTGCCATTTTATCTAGAACTGCCAGACCTGTGATTCCCACATACTGGCATGCATAAAACATGCAACTTCACACAGAGAAGTACCCACTGTTTGTAGGACTGCTATAGTACTCAAGCCCTACAAACACTGGAATTCTGGTAAATTTTGTTTTGCATGAATCCCATTAAAGAGAAACAAAATGTGTGGTGCATTTATAATTGTATATGTGGCATTACTGAGTATATTGTTTGACAGGAATTTCCATTTTGACTGGGCATCCATGAGAAATGAGTCCTATCTTCTGATAGTGGAAGAATTTTCCACAGACTAGCTTCAGGCTCTGTGCACTTCCAACCTTGTTTCTCCTCCACACCCTGCCAGTGCTGGATGCTGACACATTCATATTTCAATACGGACTCTGGCCTGCACCTTCATGTCGTAATGGATGGGTCGGCATGATGGGTATTGGTGGGTAGAAGTATTATTGCCAGAACAGCTAGCAATAACTTAACTGTTTCAACATAAGTGACTATAAACTACATAAATATATCTCTCTAAGTCAAATAAATGTATCTTCGACTCAACTTCCCCTTAACTAGATCCCAAAGATGCCCGGGGCCATCCAACACCATCCTACATGAGTGGAAAGATGACAGAGAAGATCGAGTGGAAGAGTCTTAATTGAAACATCTTATTTCTGTAAGTTTTACAGACGTTATGACCATGTAAATACGTGCCAGGACCTTCCCAGGACTCTGAAGCCTAGTGAGGCCTGTGAGGTGAGCCTAGTTAACATCCCAGTCGAAGCTCCTTTGGCTTGGCCTCTCAGAGCAGGAGCCGGGGAAGCAGGGAACAGTCCCAGCAATCCTTCTTCTCACTGAAAAGCCCAACACAGTGCACATGACACCCTCTTATCTATCCTCACTACCAGTCAGCCAGGCACTATTGTTCCCAGGCCACAGACAAAAAGCTGAGGCCCAGAGAGGAAGGACCCATGGCCAGGGTCACACAATTGGCGAGTGACAGAGCCCAGCTCTTGTGTCCCAGTCCAGCGCTCAGTTGCTCCAGCAGGGCTGACTGTCTCATTTGCCCCACAGTCATCCTGACAAAGGAACAAGGAAGGGGTTATGCCCCCCCCATTTTATAGAGACAAGAGCCTTTATAATCGTCCCTCATACCTACATCCAGAGGACAGTGACAAGGCACTTTACATATACAAGTTTATTTAACTCTCACAGCATCTGCAGGGTGTTATCCCCATTTTCTGGTAGAGGCTCACCAAGGTCACAAGGCTGGATTAAAGCCCAACAGCAAGACGAAAGAGGCACGAAACCAGGTCTCCCCACTGCTAGTGCAGTGCTCTTTTTGCTGTGCTTTGCTTTTTTCCTCTTTAGAGAGAGAAGGGACCTCAGAGTGTCATCTAGTCCAATCCCCTTGTCCCACAAATGACTGAAGCCCAGAGAGGGGAAGGAACTTGCCCAGGTCACACAGGAAGTGGGGACAGACTCATGCCCCAAGTCTCAAGTTTGTCTCTCTGCCTTTCTCCTCTAGGCACCCAAGAGCCTTCATCCGCTCCCTCATGTCTAGGGGATTCCATTGCAGGCTGGATCTTTGCCCTCACCTCTGAGTGACCCATCCAGCAACAGCCTGTACCAAGCAAGCCTATCATTGTCTTCCTACCCAAACTCCTCTTCATTGAACCTGTCTTCAACCACAGCCCTAACTTAAGAGGGAGAATAGTCTTAGGCAGCCATGCTTCTGCTGAGTAACGCCTCCCCCCGGCCACAGCTGATTGGATGACACCTGATGGGGGGGCCAATCCAGTCTGAGCAAGGCTAGATTGAGCCAGGTGCTCCACAAGAGTGGGTGTATAGTATATACCACACTATATACATTGTTATGTATCTTGCTCTTTTCACTTAACAGTCCTAGAAATCATTCCATATCATAAAGTGATTTTTTTTTTTTTCACAACCAAAGTCCATAGTTTAGTTTGGGGTTCACTCTTTGTGCAGTACATTCTGTGGGTTTTGACAAATATATAATGGCATGTGTCCACCATTGTAGTTTCATATAGAGTAGTTTCACTGCCCCCAAAATCCTCTGTCCTCCATATATGCATCCCTCCCTTGCCACAAATCCCTGGCAGCCTCTGATCATTTTACTGTCTCCAGAATTTTACTTTTTCCAGGATGTCATATGGTTGGAATCACACAGCATGTAGCCTTTTCACATTGGCTTCTTTGACTTAGTAATATGGATTTAAGTTTCCTCCATGTCTTTCTGTGACTTGATAGCTCACTGAATAGTATTCTATTATCTGGATGTACCACAGTTTGTTTCTCCATTTACCTATTAAAAGGACATCTTGGTTGCTTCCAAGCTTTGTTAATTATGAATATGGCTGCTATAAACATTCATGTGCAGGTTTTTGTGTGGATATAAGTTTTCAACTTATTTGGGTAAATACCAAGGAGTGCAAAGATTTATGGTAAGAGTACATTTAGTATTGTAAGAAATTGCCAAACTGTCCAGGTGACACATTTTTAATTCCAATTAAATCGTGATGCTCTGGGCTCCCTGCAATAGAGATACGCTAGGCTGAAGAACTAGATTTTGTTGGGAGACTTCAGCATTTCCAAGATTCCAAAAGCCTCCTTTTCCTATCAACAGTAAAGTTTAGACATGAAGCCGAGTCTACTGTGAGCCACATGCTTTGGGAGGGAGCAGGGGCTCTCTCGGGGCTGGGAGGTAGAAGAGAGAGCAAGAGACGAAAATGAGCCTGGGCACAGACAAGGGCAAAAATCAAGTGCAAAGGGACTACTTACTCCTCTTTGGATTTGAAACCCTGGAGAAAAAGAACAGCCTAGTTATACAAACCCCACACAGGTGAGGGGGACCCCAAAATAGGAGACTGCCTCTTGGGGAACTGTTGGGCCTAAAGACTCCAGGTCAATTCACTGAAGCCAGCTGACCCCACCAAGGGGTGAGTGGGCCCCAGAGGCCAGGTCACTTCATGTAAAACAGAAGAGCAGGGATAAAAGCCTCATTGTTATCTTACCACAAGGCCTGCTGCTCTCTGTCCTGCCTCAGCTTCCCCCTGCTCTTCCCTGTGAAACTCAGAAATGGGTTTCTCAACTAGTTCAGATCATTCTGCCTATTTTTCTCTTGCTCAGTGATTGCTCCGCCCACTGCGTTGGTGGCAGTAAAAACATGAAAGCTGCCTGTCGTGCACTTGCCTCTCCTGCCCGCTCAGCTCAGTGCTCTGGGACTGCCTTCACTCCCTGGAGGTCTTCCCTCCCTCGCCCATGGCCTCAGTCAGGCCAGCACCAAGGGCTCTGGGCCCAGAAGAGGCCACTTCCCTTTCCCTCTGCCCTGCATCCATGGCATCTGGTGGTGTTTACCCTCCGCCTCTCTCTCTTTAACTCAACCCTCAGGCTTGCCCGGCCCCTGGGCAGTGCCCTCCCACTCTTATCCCACCCCCTGCCCAGTGCCCAATGGAGTCATGCCCACCCTGCCATTGAGACTCCCCAGGGCCTGCCTCTTGGAATCACACTTCCTGTCTACTCTTCTCCCTCTGCCACACTTCTTTATTCTATTCGTCTGCAAACTGCTTTTGTAACTCTATTCCTGCTCTAGTACTCACCTCCGCTGAGATACCTTTTCTTGACCTCCAGCCTGGTCCAGCATCCCATCCACAGTTTACTACTGCTCACCTCCTCAGGAACTCCAAAGTGCTTGTCTATCTGTCTTTCTTTTCTCTCCCTCCTCTTCCTTGATATATTGTCCAGGTTACGGGGCCACTAATTAGGGCCCAGCATATCTTTTCCACAGAGGAATTTTTGCTTCTGGCTTTGGTAGGGCTGTCCACTGACATGGCGTCAAATGCGTCTATATAGCTGAAGGGAGTAGTTATTTTATGTGAGTGCACGTGCACTGTCTTCAAGATTAGCAAGAGATGAGCCCCTTCTCCATTCGTTCCTTCAATCAGTAAACACTCCCTGCAGCTTCCATCTGGGGGCCTTGGGCTGGGCACAGGAACACACAGAAGAATAGGACAGCATTGCTGCCCTCTAGGGTCCCCCAGGGTGCTGTGGAAGACAAGTCATGAGCAAGGATAATGTGTGTCCACAGGTTGTATTTGTGGTAAAACTTTATCCCCTTCAGCAATTGTTAAGCATTTTTTGAGCACCTATCAAGTGCAAGGCATTGTGCTGGTACTACACTTATGTTGACTCAGTTCATTCTCACAACTACTTTGCAAGTTACATATTGTTAACCTCACTTTACAGATGAGAAAACTGAGGGCCAGAGAGGTTGAGTAACTTGCACAAGGTAATGTAGTAGGTGCAGAGATGGGATCTGATTCCAGGATAGTTTGACCCCAAGGCCAAGCTCTTTTCACTGGTTGGAGCAGCCCCCTCTCAGCTCTGATAGTAAAAGGAGCAGTTTTGACACAAGTTCCTTACCCTGTCTCTCCTCTACCCTCAGTGCAGCAGGCTGGGAGTGTGGACAGAACTAGGCCCAGAGGATGGGAGAGAGCAACTGGCCTGCACAGGGTGAGAGGTGGGAAGCAATGCCTGTCTGTTTGTCTCACACATATACAAGGGCACAGCTAGCAGGGGACAGGAGGTCTTATGGGAGTAAATGGGGCTGGGCTTGCCTTTTCACTGGACCAGTATCTTCATATGTCTGGAGACCTTAATACGCCAGAATCACATCCGCTAGGAGCTCCTAGTCCACAAGGAGCCACACTGTTTAATCAACAAACCATTATTGAGGTCCTCTCATGAGTAGGGAGTGGGATAAAGAGATGCACAAAGAATAGTCCTTTCTCTAAAGGATTATTAGCAGAGTCCATCATAGCGGAGTCCATAGCAGAGATACGTAGCAGAATCTCATAGCGGAATCTGTCACAAGCCAATGTGGCAAGTGGTTTGATGGAGGAATGTGGGAGGAAAGGGGGTGGGGGAGGGGAGCTTGTGGGAGCCCAGGGCAGAGGATTTAACCCTGCTCGAGGGGGTAGATCAGGAGGACTTCCTGGAGGTAACGCCTGAGCTGAATCTGGACGCATGAGCAGTCCTTCAAAGGAAAGGAGAATGAGAGAGGGCATTCCAGGTCAAGAGTGTAAGAGAGGGCAGGGCAGTTTTGAAGAACTGAAAGTAGTTTAGTAGGGCCAGATCCTCAGCCAGGGGCTTAGTTACGAAGTGTCATTTAGCTAAGGTGGGAGTTTGGTCTCTGTTTAGCAGACAATGACAATTACTAAAATCCTTTAAGTGAGGGTAAGGCATGGTCAGAGTTACATTTTAGAAAGGTCATTCCCGGAGATACTTTTTTCTCTCTGTCTGGAGGGCAGCCCTTATTAGAGCCTTTTGCACTTCTCACAAGAAAAACACAAAAATGCAAAACAGTTCTGAAAATCAAAACTGACAGACAATCAATTACTAGAATCTGACAGGCAAAACAATTGTTTGCCTGTGCTTCAACCAGGAAACAAAACAGTCCACTCATGTAAATAAAGATAGAAATACACTTAATTCTTCTGCCATCCAGAATATCTATACAACTAGAAATATCTAAAACCTAGAAAATTGTGCAGCTGCCCCTTTGGGCTGCTTTTTGAGGTAGCCAGCACAGTGTTCTAAAATTTCTGTCCTTCTTGCATCCACCTTTCTGCAACAAAATGAGGTCGTAACGCCAAAATAACAAAAGGAAAGAAAGTAGGGGAACCTAGGGTTGGCATGTAGTATCCTGAAAGGTGAAGAATCTCAAGGTAAAGCACTGGGGAGGAGCATAGGTTGGAGGAGAGACCTGATAATGATGCACGATGTAGGGCGCAGTTTTTCACAAACTCCGTTGATCCAGAATGGCAGAGACTAGGCAATGGGGACAGAAGAGGACGCTACCTCTCTATGGAGCAAGAAGCTAGAAAAAGAACAGAAACTTAAGCCCACATAAGGAAAAAATAATAAAGATAAGACCAAAAAATGATTGAAGTGGGAAAACAATACAGAAAAACAACTTATTAATTAAATTTAGCAAAGTTGCTGGATACACTTTCTATATACAAAAATCAATGGTATTTCTACTAAGCAGCTACAAACAATTAGAAAGTGAAATTCAAAAAATGAGACCACTTACAATAACATCAGAAAAACAACAAATATCTAGGAACAAATATAATGAAAGGCGTACAAGACTAAATACTACATTACTGAGAGAAATTAAATAAGACGTAAATAAAGGGAAGGAGGGATATACCATGTTCATGGATTGGAAGACTCAAGAATATTCATAGCAGCACTACTCTAAATAGCCTAAAGACTGGAAACAACTCAAATGTTCTTCAATGATAGAATGCATAAAGTCATCGTGATATAATCATACAACTGAATATATTTAGCAATGAGAATGAATAAACTACTGCTATGTGCAACAGTATAGATGAATTCCATAAACATAATGTGGAGTGAAAGAAGCCAAACACAGAAGATACATACTGGATGATTTTGTTTATGAAAAGTACAAAATAGACAAAACCCATCTATGGTGTTAGAAGTTGGGAAAGTGGTTACTCTTAGTCAGGGGTAAGGACGGAGGGGGCTGTGAGAGAAGATTTCTGGTGCTGGTCAGCCTCTAGTTCTTGACGTGAGTGTGTTCACTTTGTAACAATCTAGTGGTGCACTTATGGTTTGTACACTTCTCTGATGTATGTTTTAATTCAGTAAAAAATTTAATAAAAGAATAATGTAGGAAGTGGAAAATTGTGGTATAAAGGATTTCTAAGGCTCTCAAACTCTGCTGTCCGGTTGAATTCTGTGCCATGTGTGGATCCTGTGGTGCAGTGGCAGAGCTGAGCACTTTATATCCATTCATGTACTTAATCCTGTCCGATTAAACAGTGCTCAATGAAATGGGTATTATTCTCATCACCCACTCCACCCCATTTTGAAGACAGTTGCAAAACTGTGAAAGAAAATATTAGCAAATATCATTCCTCATTTTATAAATGATAAAACAGGCCCAGAGAGTTTAAAGTAACTTCTCCCAGCAGCCCGCTGGCATAGTGGTTAATTTCGTGTGCTCCAATTTGGCAGCCCAGGGTTCACCAGTTTGGATCCTGGGCGTAGACCTACACACCACTCATCAAACCCTGCTGAGGGGGGCCGGCTGGTCGTGCAGCGGTTAAGTGTGCATGTTCCGCTTCTCGGGGGCTGCGGTTCGCTGGTTTGGATCTCAGGTGCAGACATGGCACCACTTGGCAAAAGCCATGCTGTGGTAGGCATCCCACATATAAAGCAGAGGAAGATGGGCACAGATGTTAGCTCAGGGCCAGTCTTCCTCAGCAAAAAGAGGAGGATTGGCAGTAGTTAGCTCAGGGCTAATCTTCCTCAAAAAAAAAAAAAAAAAAAAGAATACAAAAAAAAAACATGCTGAGGGGAGGTGGAGCAAAATGGCGGGGTGAGCTGACCCGGGACTCTCTCCCCTCCAAAGTACAACAAAGGACTGAAAAAAACCCTGAATTTCAGCTAATGAACCTAATGCCAGGACTCAGAGACCTACAGTATCAAAAGACAGAGGAAGGAGCCCCTGCTGCCCGCCTCGGAGGAGCTGGAATGGGGTAGGAGAGAACATCGCTCCCTCCCCAAGAAACCGGGATCGCCCCGTGGTGTGGGAAGGAGCGGGGGAGGGGCTGCACGACCAGGGGATCAACTAGGACTCCTGCCTCCGGTACAGTGGAAACCCGCTGACAGGGAAAGCTTCCGTGTGCGGGGACCCCATAAACGCAGGGCCCCAGGAGACCAGAGAACAGAAGTGAGCAAATCCACATCGGTGCGCGAGAGAAACCGCCCCTGCACCCACCCCAGCAAAGCGCACTGGGCGCTGCCTCTTGCCCCAAGGCGGAGAGCTCAGAAGGCGTGGCACTCAACCCCCATCTAGTGGCGACAGGCTGTAACTGCAACTGAATTCTACCACCATGCGAAAAAACCGCTCCTCTACCATCCAGCAATTTATAAAAGACCCAGACCAGAAGAAAAACAATAGAAACATAGAATTAAGTCCTGAGGACTTGGAATTAGGTAAACTAAATGAAAATGAGTTCAGAGCAGCTATAATCAAAAAACTCAATGAGGTAGAGAGAAAGATAGAGGAACAAGCCGAGTTCTGGAGTTACTTCACAAAAGAGATTGAAATTATAAAGAAGAATCAAACAGAATTACTAGAGATGAAAAACTCAATGGACCAGATGAAACAGAATATGGATTCCCTGAATGCCCGGGTAGACTCCATAGAAGAGCAAATTAGCATAATTGAAGATAGACAGGCTGAAGGCTCCAGACAGAGGAAGAAAGAGAACTAAGGATTAAAAGGAATGAGGAAAGTATTAGAGAGATAGCAGATTCAATGAGGAGAAAGAATTTAAGGATCATAGGAATTCCCGGGAACGTGGAAAAGGAAAATGGAGCAGAAAGTGTGCTTAATGAAATTATAGAAGAGAACTTCCCAAATCTAGGGATTGAGGGAGAAATGTGTGTAGAGGAAGCTTTCAGATCTCCTAGATTTGTCAATGTAAAAAGACCTACTGCAAGGCATATAGTAGTACAAATGGCAAAAATGAATGACAAAGAAAGAATACTGAAGGCTGCAAGACAAAAGAGAATTACCTACAAAGGAGCTCCTATCAGACTTTCAGTGGATTTCTCTGCAGAAACCTTACAAGCTAGGAGAGAATGGAGTGACATATTCAAAGCTTTAAAAGATAAAACTCTTCAGCCAAGAATACTCTATCCAGCAAGAATATCCTTCAGATATGAGGGAGAAATTAAATCTTTTCCAGACAAACAAAAGTTAAGGGAATTTGTAACCAAAAGTCCTCCACTACAAGAAATCCTCAAGAAGGCTCTCATACCTGAAAAAAGAAAAGAGGGAGAAAGGGGTCACAAACCACAGAGTAGGGAGACAGACAAATAGAACCAGAATAGGATAGCAAATATTCAACTATAGCATTAGGATAAAGGTAAGGAAACTACCAAAGCAAAGACGATCTTATCACTCTAACCACAAACTCATAACACAAGTTGGAACAAGAAGTGAAAATAATAATTTAGGAGGGGAAGAGCAAAGGGACTAAATTAGTCTAGGCCAAGTAAGTAAGAGACCACCAGAGAATAGACTATATTATACACGAGATTCTAAATACAAACTTCAGGGTAGACACTAAACTAAAAACAGAACAGAGACACAAAACATAAATAAGCAAAAATCTAAGAAACCCAGCATAAAGAAATTGCAGTATCAAATGGGTAGGATAAAGCACACAGGAAGAGAAAAGCAGGAAAGCCAGATAATGAGCAACAGATTGACAGCTTTAAGGCCACATGCGTCAATAATCACTCTCAGTGTAAACAGATTGAACTCTCCAATAAAAAGACACAGAGTGGCAAAATGGATTAAAGAACAAGATCCAACAATTTGTTGCCTCCAGGAAACACACCTCAGACCCAAGGACAAACACGGGCTCAGAGTGAAGGGGTGGAGGACAATACTTCAAGCTAATAGCAAGGAAAAAAAAGCAGGTGTTGCAATTCTTATATCAGACAAAGTGGATTTCAAAATAAGATAGGTAAAGAGAGACACACAGGGACAATATATAATGATCAAAGGGACAGTTCATCAAGAAGAAATAATGCTTATAAATATCTATGCACCCAACACAGGAGCACCAAGGTTCATAAAGCAGCTATTAACAGACCTAAAGGAAGATGTTAAAAACAACACAATAATAGTAGGGGACCTCAACACCCCACTCACATCAATGGACAGATCATCCAGACAGAAAATCAACAAGGAAATAGTGGAGCTAAACGAAAAACTAAAACAATTGGACTTAATAGACATATATAGATCACTTCACCCTAAAACAG
Source organism: Equus caballus (assembly GCF_041296265.1). NCBI lineage: Eukaryota > Metazoa > Chordata > Mammalia > Perissodactyla > Equidae > Equus > Equus caballus. The sequence goes on along the minus strand of NC_091684.1, from coordinate 130,565,852 downwards.
CTGAATACACATTCTTCTCAAGCGCACATGGAACATTCTCAAGGATAGACCATATGTTGGGAAACAAGGCAAGCCTCTACAAATTTAAAAAATTGAAATAATGACAAGCATCTTCTCCGATCATAATGCTATAAGGCTAGAAATTAATTACAAGAAAAAAGCTGAGAAAGGCACAAAGATGTGGAGACTAAACAATACACTACTGAACAAGCAATGGATCATTGAAGAAATTAAAGAAGAAATCAAAAAATACCTGGAAACTAATGAAAATGATAACATGCCATACCAACTCATAAGGGATACAGCAAAAGCTGTATTAAGAGGAAAATTCATCGCAATACAGGCACATCTTAACAAACAACAAAAATCCCAAATAAGCAATCTTAATCTACACCTAACTGAACTAGAGAAAGAAGAACAAATAAAGCCCAAAGTCAGCAGAAGGAGAGAAATAATAAAAATCAGAGCAGAAATAAATACTATTGAAATGAAAAAGGTGGTAGAAAGGATCAATGAAACAAAGAGGTGTTTCTTTGAGAAGATAAATAAAATTGACAAACCTCTAGCCAGACTCACAAAGAAAAAAAGGAAGAAAGCTCAAATAAACTAAATCAGAAATGAAAGAGGAGAAATAACAACAGACTCTGCAGAAATACAACGGATTATAAGAGAATACTATGAAAAACTCTATGCTAACAGAATGGATAACCTAGAGGAAATGGATAAATTCTTGGACTCCTACAATCTCCCAAAGCTACTCAAGAAGAAGCAGACAATTTGAACAGACCAATCACAAGGAAAGAGATTGAAACAGCAATCAAAAACATCCCAAAGAATAAAACCCCAGGACCAGATGGCTTCCCTGGGGAATTCTACCAAACTTTCAGAGAGGATTTAATACCTATCCTTTTCAAGCTATTCCAAAAAATCAGGGAGGATGGAACACTTCCTAACACATTCTATGACGCCAACATCACGCTGATACCAAAGTCTGACAAGGACACCGCAAAAAAAGAGAACTACAGGCCAATATCACTCATGAAAATAGATGCAAAAATTCTCAACAAAATGTTGGCAACCAGAGTTCAGCAATTCATCAAAAGGATCATACATCAAGATCAAGTGGGATTCATACCAGGGACACAGGGATGGTTCAACATCCGCAAATCAATCAACGTGATACACCACATCAACAAACTGAGGAATAAAAACCACATGATCATCTCAATAGATGCAGAGAAAGCATTTGACAAGATCCAACAGCCATTTAGGATAAAAACTCTGAATAAAATGGGCATAGAAGGGAACTACCTCAACATAATAAAGGCCATATATGACAAACCCACAGCCAACATCATACTCAATGGGCAAAAACTGAGTGCCATCCCCCTGAAAACAGGAACGAGACAAGGATGCCCTCTATCACCACTCTTATTTAACATAGTACTGGAGGTCCTGGCCAGAGCAATCAGGCAAGAAAAAGAAATAAAAGGAATCCAAATAGGGAGGGAAGAAGTGAAACTCTCGCTGTTTGCAGACGACATGATCTTATATATAGAAAACTCCAAAGAATCCATTGGAAAACTCTTAGACGTAATCAACAACTACAGCAAAGTTGCAGGATGTAAAATCAATTTGCATAAATCAGTAACATTTCTATATTCTAATAATGAACTAACAGAAAAAGAACTCAAGAACACAATACCATTCACAATCGCAACAAAAAGAATAAAGTACCTCGGGGTAAATTTAACTAAGGAAGTGAAGGACCTATATAATGAAAATTACAAGGCCTTTCTGAGAGAATTGGATGACGACATAAGGAGATGGAAAGAGATTCCATGTACATGGATTGGAAGATTAAACATAGTTAAAATGTCCGTTCTACCTAAAGCAATCTACAGATTCAATGCTATCCCAATCAGAATCCCAATGACATTCTTTACAGAATTAGAACAAAGAATCCTAAAATTTATATGGGGCAACAAGAGACCCCGAATTACTAAAGCAATCCTGAGAAAAAAGAACAAAACAGGAGGCATCACAATCCCTGACTTCAAAACTTACTACAAAGCTACAGTAATCAAAACAGCATGGTACTGGTACAAAAACAGGTGCACAGATCAATGGAACAGAATTGAAATCCAAGAAATAAAACCACACATCTATGGACAGCTAATCTTCAACAAAGGAGCTGAGAGCATACAATGGAGAAAAGAAAGTCTTTTCAACAAATGGTGCTGGGAAAACTGGAAAGCCATATGTAAAAGAATGAAAATTGACCATTCTTTTTCACCATTCACCAAAATAAACTCAAAATGGATCAAAGACCTAAAATTGAGACCTGAAACCATAAGGCTTCTAGAAGAAAACGTAGGCAGTACAGTCTTTGACATCAGTATTAAAAGGACCTTTTCGGACACCATGTCTTCTCAGAGAAGGGAAACAATAGAAAGAATAAACAAATGGGACTTCATCAGACTAAAGATCTTCTTCAAGGCAAATGAAAGCAGGATTGAAACAAAAAACCAACCCACTAACTGGGAAAAAATATTTGCAAGTCATATATCTGACAAAGGCTTAATATCCATAATATATAAAGAACTCTCACAACTCAACAACAAAAAACCAAACAACCTGATCAAAAAATGGGCTGAAGACATGAACAGACATTTCTCCAAAGAAGATATACAGATGGCCAATAGGCACATGAAACGATGCTCATCATCGCTGATCATCAGGAAAATGCAAATCAAAACTACACTAAGATATCACCTTACACCCATTAGAATGACAAAAATATCTAAAACTAATAGTAACAAATGTTGGAGAGGTTGTGGAGAGAATGGAACCCTCATACACTGCTGGTGGTAATGCAAACTGGTGCAGCCACTATGGAAAACAGTATGGAGATTCCTCAAAAAATTAAAAATAGAACTACCGTATGACCCAGGCATTCCACTACTGGGTATCTATCCAAAGAGCTTGAAGTCAGCAATTCCAAAAGTCCTATGTACCCCAATGTTCATTGCAGCATTATTTACAATAGCCAAGACATGGAAGCAACCTAAGTGCCCATCAACAGATGATTGGATAAAGAAGATGTGGTATATATATATACTGGAATACTACTCAGCTGCAAAACAGAACAAAATCATTCCATTTGCAACAACATGGATGGACCTTGAGGGAATTATGTTAAGTGAAATAAGCCAGATAGAGAAGGACAATCTCTGTATGACTCCATTCATATGAGGAATTTAAAAATGTGGACAAAGAGAACAGATTAGTGGCTACCAGGGGAGAGGTGGGGTGGGGGGTGGGCACAAAGGGTGAAGTGGTGCACCTACAACACGACTGACAAACATTAATGTACAACTGAAATTTCATAAGATTGTAACCTATCATTAACTCAATTAAAAAAAAAAACATGCTGAGGCAGCGTCCCACATAGAAGAACTAGAATGACCTACAACTAGGATATACAACTATGTACTGGAGCTTTGGGGAGAAAAAAGAAGAAAATTGGCAACAGATGTTAGCTCAGGGCCAATCTTCCTCACTAAAAAAAAAAAAGCCCGTCTTAAAAAAATAAAGTAAAAAATAAATTAACTTCTCCAAGGTCACAAAACAACTGAGGGGAAAGAACCAGGAGTCAAACCTCAGCAGTTTGGACCCAGGACTCATGTTCTTTGACATCCACTGAATCAGCTTGTAAGCTGTTTCTCATCTGTTCTACTCTTTTCTCTGTTCCTGGAAAAGTGTTTCTCAAGCTACATAATTCTCTCCACAATTAATGCGGTGTCTTTGTCATGTTTGATGACACTAAAAACAATAATGCTTCCCATTGTGTTTCAGTACTTTCCAATGATAGACAAACTTTTTAAGAGCTTGATACACTGTCCGAGGAAAATATCTGAACAAAAAGTCTTCTGTATTTCTGTCAGTAGAAGCACAGTTGTGAAGGGCAGCATACTATGCATTTTCTCTGCCAAGAAACTGGCATAATCATTTTCTGCATCTTTAAAGCCCTGACTCCATTAAGGCTTTTTAACTGGTACTGAGTGATACACCACGTGGAAGGATTATCCATATCCCTCCCCTCGGGCCTCTTCATATCATCTTTTATCAAGTAACTGTTAAAGTTCCTCAGTTTCCATAAACATTTGGAATAATCAGTGTATTCTCGGCTTTGTAAAAATGCAGAGACTATTTTTTAGGAAATACACTAAATTATTAACAGTAGTTATCTCCAGGTTGTAGCTTAAAAAAAATTTTTTTTTTGGTATTCTCAAATTTTCTACAGTGAATATATGGCACCTTTCAAATCATACAACTTAAAAATCAGCTTAGAGTATGTAATCAAATAATTGCAATTATGTCAAAACATGTATATAGTAAAAGACTGGAAGAAATTGTTAATAGTTTTTTTTTTTCCGGATGTACAGCAATGAGTTTTTTTTCTTCCTCTACTTTTTGTGAATTTTCTATTTTTCTGTAATGATCATCATGTCAGTCAAGATTCTTGATTATAAATAACGGAAATTGATTTCAGCCAACTTGAGCAGAAAAGGATTTATTGTAAGAACATTAGGTAGCTCCCAGCATCTTTAGGAATGCCGGAAGCTGAGGAAGGCTTAGCAGGAGAGAGCTCAGCCAGGGTCAAATCAAGGTCAATGGTTTGGTTAGCCGGCTGCTGCTGACGCTACCACCCAGGCACTCACAGCCATCACTGCCAGACTCCCAACGCCACACTGCCACTACAAACATTCTCTTGAACCATCCCTGTGTCTTTGTGTCACTCTCTCAAGGTTCAGATTTCTGGGTAGGATCATCTGACTCGCCAGCATCAGTCACGTGCCCACACGCTAGCCGACTGAAGGCAGGGAGAAGGACTGTCTGGCTCTTGGCTGGGCTTCCTCCAGGAGTCATACAATGGAGAACCTTCCAAATAGGTAGGATGTTCAAAGGTAGGATAGCTCAAAAAAAGACAAATGTCCACTACAAGCAGATATTATTATGATTATCATTACAATGTCCCAAATTAGGCTGCAGAGCTGGTCTAATAAAGACACTAATTACCATAAGCAGGCATTGCTTTTACAATGGAAAGAAAGATAAACCTTCTTTTTTTTTAAAGATTGGCACCTGAGCTAACATGTGTTGCCAATCTTCTTCTTCTTTTTTTTCCTTCCTTCTTCTTCTTCTCCCCAAAGCCCCCCAGTACATAGCTGTATATTCTGGTTGTGAGTGCCTCTGGTTGTGCTGTGTGGGACGCAGCGTCAGCATGGCCTGATGAGTGGTGCCATGTCTGCGCTCAGGATCCGAACTGGCAAAACCCTGGGACGCGAAGTGGAGCATGTGAACTTAACCACTCGGCCATGGGGCCGGTCCCTAATCCTTTTCTTTTTTGGCAAAAGATAGACATTTTGTGTCACACAATGTGGATCAAAGTACATTTTACTTCACACAATGCAGATTAAAAAATAGGGTTTATTGGGGAAAGTTGTCAGCCAAGGATCAGTAAGAGAAGGCAGGAGTGCTCCATCCTCCCTCACCCCCAGACAATTGTGCAGCACAACACACAGCGGATCTGTGTTTCTGGGGAGGGACCTCAACCCCTCATTTGCTCTTTTTCTTATAGGTCCTGTTTTGCCAGTGGGGGTAAAATCAGACTGCTTGAGCACTAGGCAGCAGGAATTTAGAGTACCAGGAATTACGGGAGAAGGCCAATTTTCCAGAAAGGGGTCTCCCAGTGGGTGGAAAGGATCAGTGAGGGCGAGTGTGGGTCATGACACCCAGGTCTTGGCCTGGGCATGATGATGGATGGCTGTTCACTGAGTGAAGGAACACAGGCAGGGGAGTGGCAGGTGCAGGGGAACCGACAAATTCAGTTTGGGACACGCTGAGTCTGGAGCACATGTGAGTCACCCCCAGACAAGGTCAGGGCCCCCGTTATACACGCTCACAGCAGCCTGCATCTCTCATTTGTACTGTTTATCCCAGTTGCAGTTAGATCAATAATTGCATAATTAGTGTTGAAACTGTGCTGGGTTGTGAGCTCCCTGAGACCATGGCCCAGGTCTAACCACTTCACTGCTACAGCCCCCACACCTGGCATAGGGTCAGGCACAGAGTAGGCAACCAATAAATACACGTTGAATGAATTAATGAATCTACCTGGAGCTAAGCAGCAGGCGGTTGGATGTAGGGATAGGAAATTGAGAGAAAGGCCTGCGGTAAAGCTCTAGATTTAGGGGAGTTCCACACTTAGTAACTGAATCCAAGGCACTGAGTAAACTGGGTTACCCACCAGGCCCAGGAGGTTGAGAAAATCAAAGAGCCTAAGCCAGACTCTGAGAAACACCATCATCCAAGGGGAGCAAGGAAGAGGAGAGGTCAGAGAGGCAGGCAGAGAACTAAGAAAGAGTGGTGTTCTGAAAGCTGAGGGGAGGAGAGAGTTTTAAGCATGGAGAAGTCCGTGGAGTAAAATGCTGCTGAGAGGTCTTGTAAGATGAGAAACACCAATGCTTACAACGCACTTGTGTGCCAGGCACTGTTCTGACAGCTCTGAGTGCATTAACTCACTTAATTCTCCTCACATCCATGTGAGGTAGGTGTTATCATCTTGCCTTCACTAAGATGAGGATGCTGAGGCACAGAGAGGTCACCAAGCCAGTGAGTGGGAGGGCTCTATTTTGAACCCAGGCTATCTGGTCTGTGAGTCTGTGCTCTTCACCGTTATACATGCTGCCTCAGAGAAGGAGTGATAGATGGGTCACTGGTAACATTGGCAGGAGCAATTTCAGTGGCGCTGTGGCGTGAAGCCACATGGCAGTGACTGAAACCAACTTGCTTTACCTATACTCTGGTGTCTCTTTGCAAACGAAATTAGATAATGCTTTACTAAAGCCCGTCCTATAGATGACATCCCTGACATTTGGGGACCAGCAAGGAGATAGACACTTGGTAATGGGTACTTAAATTGTTTTTCAGAAATCAGGAATGGAGGGTCAATTCCTTGTCCAATTCAGGCTGGTTAAGACCACTGACTCATCTACGGGGCCCGCACAAATGACCGATAGGTGATCCTTTGACATCATGGGGCCAAAAACTCCACCCTCAGATCATGCTAATGCCTCCATTTTGTGAACATGCATCCTACGAAGAAGCACGAAGCTTGACTATGCTCACACAGATATTAATTCCTTGCCTCCCATGATGTATCCCCACACTTCAGACCACCCTCCCCCTTTATCCCATAAATATCCCTAATCTCCATTTTTGGGGAAGTGGATTTGAGATTTGTTCTCCTGTCTCCTTGCTTGGCTGCCTTGTGAATAAACGCTTTCTCTGCTGCAAACTTGTCATCTCAGTGATTGGCATATCACGTGGCAGGCAAAACTAACCTAGTTCAGTAACATGAATAAAAAAGTGAATTGGAAGCAAGAGAGTCAAGATCGGAAGTCCAGCCCTTCACTACAAAGAGTACTCCAGTTGCAACAACATCACCTGGAGCCTGTTAGACATGCAGAACCAGACCCTAGCCCAAGACTCTGCACTTTGACAAGCTCCTCAGGTGACTGGTTGTGCCTGAGTCTGAGAAGCGCTGGACTAGACGATCTTTCAGGAGCTTGGAGAGGAGAGAGAGAGAAAGAAAAATGCATTGTTAAGTGAGAGATTTTTCATTTTAGGATGGAGAGACTTGAGCATGTTTATAAACTTAGAGCAGTGGTTTGCAACCCCAGCAGCAAATTTGAAGCACCTGGGGTGCTGTGAAAAAATGACTGATTCCCTGAGGCCCATCTGCAGAAAAATCTGTGGCCCAGATTATTCTAATATGGGCTTGGGGCAGGTAGAGACCCACCCAAGGGTAAGGCACAAGTAAGGAGGGACAGGATAGAGGTGCAGGCTCCAGGGAATGACAAATGGATGAAGGCCTCCTCAGCGAGATGGGAAAGGATGGGACGAGGATGAATAAATACAAAGGAGATGTTTGGGGGAAGGAGGAAAGCAGTAACAGTAAAGCAGAGAGAGAGAAATTTGTAGAGGGTGGGGACCAGCAAGGAGATAGACACTTGAAGGGACCTGAGAGCCATCATTGATGGGTTAATTGATTTCTTAAATTTTAACTAGGATATGCACGGTGTGGCAAGAGCGGTACTTTAAAAACTTAAGTCAGATGGTGTTACTGGCTTGCTCAAAGCCTTGCAGTATCTTCTCATTGCACATGGCTTACTAGGCCATTGGTGATCTGGCCTTGCTAACTTCATTCTCTGCTCTCCACTGACCTCCTGCACACCAGGCTCTTCAGTGGTCCTTTTCCTACTGATCGTGTTCCTGCCTTGGGCCTTTGTACTTGCTATTCCTACCAATAGGCTGTTCTTCCTTCAAATATTCACATGATGGGGCCGGCCTGGTGGCGCAGTGGTTAAGTGCCCATGTTCCGCCTTGGCGGCCTGGGGTTCACCGGTTGGAATCCCAGGTGTGAACAAGGCACTGCTTGGCAAAGCCATGCTGTGGTAGGTGTCCCACATATACAGTAGAGGAAGATGGGCACGGGTGTTAGCTCAGGGCCAGTCTTCCTTAGCAAAAAAGAGGAGGATTGGCAGATGTTAGCTCAGGGCTAGTCTTCCTCAAAAATAAAAAATAAATAAAATAAAAATAAAAACAAATATTCACATGTCTGGTCCCTCACTTCAGTTCGGTCTCCTCCAATGTCCACTCCTCAGAGAGGACTTCCCTCATCACTCTCTATTCCCTTCCTCTGAACTGTTTTATACCACTACCCAATATCATGTCATAAACCTACTTGTGTGTTTAAGATTTGCCTCCTCTACCAGAATGTAAGCTCCACGGGAGCAAGGATTTGTCTTGCTCACTGTGGAATACCCACCATGTAGAACAGTGAGGTACTGAGGTGGCGCTTGTGAAAAGTTTGATGTGTGAATAAATGGCTGCGGCAGCTTGTTGCAAATGAATAGGATGCTGAGATGAAAAGGTACTGCTGAAAGCGATTATTGCTGAAGGTGATCAGCCAGGGAGATTGTGGGAGAATGAGATGATTAAGGACAAGCAAATGGGCATATTTAAGGGCCCACCTGAAGAGGGAGCGCAGGATTGTAATGGTAGGAAAGACAGTAAAATTTCATGTGTGGCTGAGAGTGCGGTTTCTGCATAGGCCACCGAGCTTCTGTGTAGCCCTGGGAAAGTTTGTTAATCATTCTAACCCTGGGTTACCTCCTCAGTAAAGTGAGGCTTATAACCACAGTACCTTCTGCCTAAGGTTGTGATGGGGGTTAAATAAGCTAATAGCGTAAACAGCCCAGTTCCAGGTTAGCTCTCACTAAGTGTTCATTACTATAATCAATCCGAGATTGGGGGAGAGTGTGAAATGTTGCAGTGTAAGAAGATGCTTCTGTAATCGTTCTAAGTCTTGGTCCAAAATGTCCTACCCCCGAAAACTCTTGAGCCATTACTTTGCCCCCAAGCCACGCATCCACACACGTATGTCTCCGCCTTGCCAACCCCATCACCAGCTTTTTCTCATTTCTGATGACTCTTCCGAGAGCTAGCCTAGCGACTGGCACAATAAGTTCTCCATAAATATGTGCTGACATTCACTGCACTTCTCCCAAACAGCGCTTGGGTGGTACCTTGTCAGGAAAATCTCGATGTGGAACAGGAGAGACTGGCGTCTCCGACCTCCATAGGGGGAAATGGGCTAGGTAGAAAGACAGCGTTCTGCAGACTCTGAATCATCTATAAGGCTGGCGTAGTAAACGTAGTCAGTAGGAGGAGAGTGGCTTTGCTCCTCCGCAACTTCCCTAATAAGCCATCTGTATCCAAGGGCGGCCAGAGGCCAAGAAAAGGTGTTGAGCCGCCGGCTCCTTTAAGAGGCGTGGCCTCGCTGTAGCTGCCGCAGGAGTGATTGGCTGAAGCTGCCTCTCGGGGGTGGGACTTGGTTGCCAGGGAGAGGCGCGGGGGCCCCGGGGGCACTGCGGCGGCTGCGCGGAGGAGCGAGGTGCTTGCTGGGGCCGGGGCTGAGCGACGGCGCCGCGGGCTGCGGGCAGCGCCGCGCAGGCCGAGCAGTTCCCAGTTGGGAAGCGCTGTCGCCATTGCCGCCTCGCTCGGTGAGCGCCTCCGACTCGCCGAGCAGGGCCCCAGCGGGCCGCCGGCACCATGGGCCAGTGCGGCATCACCTCCTCCAAGACCGTGCTGGTGTTTCTCAACCTCATCTTCTGGGTGAGCGGGGCCCGCGGCGCGGCTCGGGGAGGCCTCGGCTCAGGCGCCCGCGGGGCCCGGGTAGGGGGCGACGGGGCCCTGCGGCCGAGGCGGAGGCGGAGGAAGCGTTTGGCCGCGGAGGCCGCTCCGCGAGGTCCATCCCGGGCGGGGACGCAGGTCCCGGGCGCCGCGGGCGGTGAGGGGAAGCCCTCGGGGGCTTCCGGCGACCTCGGCGCCCGGGCCCGCCGCCCGGCCGGTGCTTCCGTGCCAGGGGCTCCGCGCCGAGAGGCTGGGCCGAGCCCCCGGCCCTCCCTCTGGGGCACCCTGCTGGACGGAGAGCTTTCCTTGCACGTTCTTTCAGGGCGTCAGGCTGGAAATAGGATACTCCCCGAAGAGTCAGGCTCCGCTCTCTTTGTCAGGGCCCGGAGCCTCCGCAGCTCCAGGGGCCGTCCCGAGCCGCGGGAGCAAACGGTGCAGATCTGCGGGACGCCGCCGACTCGCGCGCGAGGGACTCTGACTTAGAGCTCTTTGTGTATGGAGAGCTGGTTGGCTGGTCACCAGCCCTGGAAACTGGAAGGTTTCGGCTTGGGAAGCCAAACAGTCCTTTGACCAAGAAAACCAGTCTGTTTGCTTTGGTCGTCGGGGTGGGTAGCCTGAGGTCAGAAACCTTGGTTAGATATGATTCGGATGTCACAAGATTTTGAAAGAGCTGAGTTCACTTTTAATGAAAGCTGGCTTATGAATTTTTTTTGGACACGCCCCCAAAGAAAAGGGTGTGTATAACCACTTCGTCTTAGCTCAGGTCCTTGTCTCACTAGGGACTTTTGTCCTAATCTGTGCTGTTCTTATCACTTTCTCCACCCTCTAGTCCGTGTGGTCCTTGCATCCGGATGCATCTTATTAAGCATGTCTTCCATCACATCACTTTGTTTTATTTAAAAAACAAAACTCCCAAAAGCCTCGGCAGTAAGATAAGGTTCAGCCTCCTTCTCCTGGTATTGCAACTAAGTCCTCAATCGCCTTTCCTTCCTCGTCGCTGGCTGTGTTTTTCAGCATTTGCTGCCCTGGCCAGACTTTTCTCCCCACAGTCCCCAGGACACTCCTTGAACGTCTCCACTTCCTATACTTATGTATATTGAATGGGGATTCAACTTCTTCCCACACACATACCTAATTTGAAAAGAATCCTTTCCTTTTTACCACCTCCTCTCCCCCCAACAAAGCGTGAAGCTTTTCATTTCCTGACTGCTGTAGCCTAAAAGGATAATTATATATGATAAAGCACTTACTACACACAGGTATTGCCATAGAGTCTTTTAGGGTATTTATGGTGTGATGGAAAGAGTCCTGACTGATAGTACCTGTTCAAAATCACCCATGTGACGTTGGGGTTTCCATGATTTCTTTTTTTCCAATTAGAGCAGTGTTTCTCTTACTTTAGTTTGAGTTACAAGCCATTTTAAAAGGTAGAAGAATTTTCAGGGATCCCCAAAGGAAAAACACTCAATTAGATAATCAGATATTTAGGCGGAGACTTAGCTTGGTACCCTTTACAGTCCCTTGTGATTTTCATGGGCATAAGTGTTTGATTTGGGAAACTAATCTATGTACTATCAGGTGAATTCTAGGCAGTTCAAGCTCAGGGACTGAAATTGTTAAAGAACTGAAATATTGGAAATACAGGAGCCATTTTCTTTAAGTACTTACATTTTCATTTATTCTAAGATATCAGTTAATTCTAAGTGATTGCTCGTGAATCTTTAGAAATTATGTAAGTATATGTACTATTGGTACTTAGTGAAGAAGGTTACGTTGAACTTCAGTTGTGCGTTTCATATATGGCCGAGAGTAGTCATACTGTATAGTAAAAACGCCCTCTATCTAGTTTAGTAGAATAGTAAAACTTTTGTGAACTGTGATGAGGAAGTTAAGCAGACGTGCAGGGGAGAAAAATTGTGGCATAGAGCAGAATTAGTGCAGCACAACTGACGAAGAAACAGTGTTCCATGTGTCTCTCACCAAATGATTAGTTTAGGGACAAACTTGGAATCTGATGATGCTGGTAGTGATAACTACCATTCGAGTGGTTATTACACCCACGCACTGTGCTGAGCACTTTACGTGGAGTATCATCACAGTAACCTCATCTGGCAGGGAGTGTTAATGCTGCTTTTCTGATGAGGACCTTAACATTTACTAAGTTAAAGTAGCACTCCCAGGGTATGGCAGAGCCTGCGTTCAAACCCTGATTGTCCGAGACTCTAGAGCCTGTGTGGTATTAGAGCAAAGTGTGATTTCAAAAGATTTGGAAAGGGGAAGGGACTCATTAGGTTACATTACAGTCACTTTCTCTAAAACTTACAGATGCAATCTGTAAGGTTAGAACTTGTACCAGCATTTAAACTTCATTATTTAACTTGTGAGTTTAAAAAATTAGGTCATTATAAGGAAATACATAAAATAGATGTTAACTGGGGCCGAGTGGTTAAGTTTGTGCGCTCCGCTGCAGGCGGCCCAGTATTTCGTTGGTTCGAATCCTGGGCGCGGACATGTCACTGCTCATCAAACCACGCTGAGGCAGCGTCCCACATGCCACAACTAGAAGGACCCACAACGAAGAATATACAACTATGTACCAGGGGGCTTTGGGGAGAAAAAGGAAAAAATAAAATCTTTAAAAAAAAAAATAGATGTTAACTGGTTCTCCCTGAGCATTTGTAATGCATTCTTCAGTTCTAAGAAGTGTATTCTTATATAGTGACCCTTCCCTTGTTTTAATGCCTTAAGGTATAAGTAGAAGAAACAAACATTCCCTACGTAGAGCATATCAAAGGTTTATCTAGATTCTCTCTGGCAACTTCAGCAAAGATTTTTTAACTCTGTTGCACTGGCTCTTCTCTGTGGGATGGTAATGGCTGATTGTTGATAAGTGTTAAAGTTTAATTGCTTTGGCAAGATCTTTAAACTACACCTTTTAATATCTTAATATCCAGGTTCACTTGGCAGTTTGTTCAATGAGCTGTGATGTGGAAATAGATATGTACTTGAAATACTTAGGCTTTGCACTAAATGATCCGACAGCCAAAATTGTTAACATTGACTTGGTCTAGATTATTTTGGACAGTGCAATCTAAGAAAGTTACTGTGGAAAGGCACAGACTAAAAGGGGAAACAATTGTTTCTAAAATTCTGAAGGTTGTCTTAATGGAAATTGAGAGTTCCTTACCAAATTTTAGAATATTAGGTCTTGTAGCTTGAAAGATAATTTTGGACAAGTGAAAGGATGTACAAGTTGGATCTCTGTTTTTTATGGAGTAGCATAGCTTTCAATGTAAGTGTTATAGTGCTAGACTCATTATAATTTCTGGGAGATGGTTAGGAGTGTTTGAGGTGCATGAGTAAATTTTGAAGGCTATTGGAACAGTCATTAGCCTCTTCCATAAACTGCGCTTTTGTACCAAGGTCAGATAGGATTCTTAATTCAGTGGGTCATTTGATCTGATTCAGGAGGCCTCTTCTAAAACAAGTTTAAATCAGTACTTTTATTTTCAGGTTTTTGTTCTCTGGTAAGTTAATTGAGTACTTGATCAAGTCCCATGTTATACAGATTACCTTTACTTTTCCTACCCTATGAGAAAAACCAGTGGGCTAGTATTTATTTTGCTCATGTGTGTTTTAGGCATTATAGGAACTGCAAGAGAAAGCTTTGTCCGTGCTTGCAGAATTTGTAGTCTGGCACGTCTACTTAGGCTGTTGTTTTTCATCAGGACGCGAGGCCATAGTAACACTAAAACGTCTGTGGAGGAAGAACCACAGAAGGTCAAACGCCTTGTAAAGCCTTTAAAACGACTTCAGAATGTGGCAGCTTCACTGATCATCGTTCTCTCATGAAACACCTATACAAATATTGTATTTGAAAGCCATGTACAACCGTTAAAATTTATCTTGTCTTTAAAAAAAAATACTTTTCACATCACACTTTCCTCTACGAATACGTATAATTCAGGGAAATTGCTTTGTTAAAGAAATATAACACAAATATTTAAGCACCTACTTTGTGCTTATATTATTGATAAAGTGGTGAAAAAGTGAAGCTCTCTGTTCTTACAGAACTAACTTTGTGGTGGAGCATGACAGACGACTGTAAATAAGCAAGAAAAATATCAGATAGTGATGTGTTATGTAAGGAATTAAAACAGGGTGATGTGATAGAGTGGTTGGGTGGCTGCTTTAGGTTGGCGAAGAAGGCTTCTCCAAGGAGGTAAAATTTAATCTGGAAGATAAGAAGGGGCAGATTTTGGGGTGATTTGGAGCAGATGGAGGCATTTAAGACAAGGAACACCTTATAGGCCCTGAGGCAAGAATGTACTTGGTATGTTCAAATTACCAAAAGAAGGTTTAACTATACCTTCATGCTTTTATTTAAAAAATAAAAATTTAAGGGGCGGGCCTGGTGGCGCAGTGGTTAAGTGTGCAGGTTCTTCTTCACTGGCCCAGGGTTCGCCGGTTCTGATGCCGGGAGTGGACATGGCACTGCTTGGCAAGCCATGCTGTGGTAGGTGTCTCATATATAAAGTAAAGGCAGATGGGCCAGTCTTCCTCAGCAAAAAGGGGAGGATTTGCAGCAGTTAGCTCAGGGCTAATCTTCCAAATAAATAAATAAATAAATAATTTATAGTGAAATATTTCAAGGAAAACCTCCTGTCACAAATCTCCATATACATATTTTGTATTTTCCAGCGCATACTACACATTTGAATTGGGAATAGGATACTTTTAAACGGAAACCTTCATCTAACATCCTGGAATTTGTTTCTCTACTTCCTGTGTTTCTATCATCATGAATGACTACTCTGACAAAGAATATGCCATTGGAACACACCTTCAGCTAACAGATTTTTTTTTCATGGTTGCTTTTCAGTTCACTGGAAGAAACAGTGAACAAACCCACAAACAGTGACAAAGCTAACTTTGTCAGTAAGCAAGTTATGGTACATAAGAGGAGACCTATTTCTTCTCTTTGACAGTTAAGAAAATGAACATTTCCAGTCTTACTGTATTCTCAGTCATTTGTCCACTGACCAAGTGCCTTGTGGCTCTGAGTAATCATTAACTGAAAGAACTCATAGCATTGGGAACTTGAAATCAGCCAGGTGACCATATTTGTGAAAGCTCTCATTAGCTGAAATTTAAGGCATAGGTTATTACCTTATTAGGATATTTATCATGCTTTGAAATATTTTAATGGATTTTATTCTATAAGGTTCAATTCAGGTTAGGATTTTTTTTTTCTTTGTTGAGGAAGATTCACCCTAAGCTAGCATCCCTGCCAATCTTCCTCTATTTTTTTTTCTAGTATGTGGGCCGTCAGGTTAGGATCTTAGCAGAAAATTTATTCCGTAAAATTTATACTTGCACCACCCAAGTGTACCCTAATAATTATTCATTCAGCTTGTTGAATATCTATGCTTTACTTGCTTCTGAGAAATGCAAAAAGACATAGTCCCTGCTGTCTAACAGCTCATGGGGAGAGGGGTCAGAAAGACAGGCAAAATCATCTGATACTTGATTGAATTTAATTTTTAATTGCACCTTCCCCCCCAAAAGTCATACTCATGGACAGTCTCAAGTCTTCCTTTAAAAATATTATCATCTCCTCTTCTCGTTCCACTCTTCCTTGATAGTTTTGTAGTCAGTATATGAGAAAAATACTTTCATTTTATGTATTTGTTTTTGATTTACTAAAAAGAGTCCATAGTAAAAGCTATATTTTACATTGTCGCTGCTACTAATTAAACACATAACCCAAGCAGGGACAAACTCTCATATTATAAAGCTTAAGCACCTCAGGCTCCTGCAGTGGTAATTGGTTCTTTTTACAGTTAGAGTAGGGTGTGGAGAGAGAGGATCTCACAGCAAAATGTGTGTTTCAACTCTGTACTTCTCAGATGACTCCTGGAGCGCTACAATCTGAAAACAGCTGATTTCTATACTGTTAGAGTAATTTGGCTGTTGCAATTGGTTGATCTCCAGTTTTATTGTGACCTGAATTTTTGGGTCTTTCAACAGTAGGTATAAATTGTATTAAATAGAACAACTTTGTTAAGCTGGATAAACGGTGACTTTAAAAACTGAATACAGAAAAAATGAAAACAGGACAGAATTGTGGAACATGACCTTTGGCATCTTATCAGAGTAGTATCGGTTTAAAAGAGTTAAAATATTTCTTCTTTAAGAATAATGGCAATAATAATGACAGTGATGATAATGTTGGGAGATGGGGCTTATTGTCAAAACTTTACACCGCTCAAGTAGGACTTTATCTTTTTTTTCTACTTGCCTCCTTGACAGGTGAGACAGGTGATATTTATGGGAAAAAAAAGATAATGTGTACTGAAGGAATCAAAATTCTGTTAGATAATCAGAAAACATCTAAAGATGAGTCAAAGTCAACAGACCTGAGAAAAGTGATACTTGGGGGAGATTGGCAGGGATGCCTAAAATATTTGGGATTGAAGAGATGCCTGTTTTATGTTGGTGGTAAGAACAGATCTAGACATTCATTTGTGAGAGAACAGCAAATTCTCAATTTCAGTTATAGTTTTAAATATTTACTTCTCTGATTATGCAAGTGATATGTTTGCTTTTTTAAGGAGACACTAAAAAGTGTTTCAAAAAAACAAACTAACATCATCATAATTCTGCCACCCAGAGTCAACCTATAGTAACATTTTGGTGTGTTTTTAAAATGGTTGTGTGTGATACATGTTTTTTTTCCCCTAACACACTACAAACATGCTATTAAATTACACTTTAACAAAATGTTAAAGGGCTGTAATGTAAGTATATTTCTGGATGCCAGCGCTTTTGCTTTTGCTCCTATAATTTTGTTATAATAATTTGATGACCATGCCTTCTATACAAATCTTTGTTTCCATCTGACTTCTTTTCTTAAGGATAGATTCCTAGAAGTGGACTTAGTAGGTGCAGACATAAATGCCGAGGCTGATATATGTTGCCAGATTGCTTTCCAAATACTATTCTGTATTAATCTGTCCTCCAGCATGAGGGCCCTTCTGTCTGTACCCTTACACATCTTGGAATACTGCTTGCCTTTCTTATTAACCAATTTGTTAGGCAGAAAATGATATAATTGTTTTAATAGCTTCAGAAATTCTTGGTAAGAGTAGCTTTGATTTCTGAAAGAGGATTTGAAATCTTTGGAGTACTCTTTTTTTTCTTTTGCAGGCTTTTTTGGTGGGGAAGATTGGCCCTGAGCTAACATCTGTTGCCAATCTTCCTCTTTTTTTTTCCCCTCCCCAAAGCTGCAGTATAAAGCTGTATATCCTAGGTGCAAGTCCTTCCAGTTCTTCTGTGTGGCATGTCGCCACAGCATGGCTTGACGAGCAGTGCATAGGCCCGGTGCATGGGTCCATGCCCAGGATCTGAACTGGCGAACGCCAGACCCCCGAAGCTGAGTGTGTGAACTTAACCATTGCGCTACCAGGCCAGCCCCTAGTCTTTTTTTTTTTTTCTTTGAAAGTAAATGAAATATGTAGGCATTGGACTTGGTGAAGGAGTAGTTATGTTTAATGATATGAAGTATTTTAGCAGAGTAAGTCAGAGTTGAAACAGCATATTTGGAGTAGAGAATGTTATGGTAAGTAGAGTGCTAAACGATGTAAGGTGATTTTAAGACACTTGTAATGGCCTGAGGGTGGAGTTTTGGGAATCTTTCAGAAATGCACTGTACAGAGTTACCAATGGGTTCCTAGCAGGAGAGAAGTAAAGTATGTAATAAAATCAATATGACTGTACAGGAAACTGAATTAAATGTTGAAAGATATGTACATAAGATAGATTTCTGCTGGTATTTTCCCATTTCTGCTTTGTTTTTGCAATCTGCTTTCTTACAAAGTCTAGAGTACACAGTGCCTTTTGCCCAGTCTTTTCTTGACTATTTTTTCTCCCAACATTCTGATCACTTCTACTATATCATTTGATCCTTTGAGACAAAAATCACTCCAAAGGAGCACTTCACACAGGCAAGAAGAACTGACAGACCCTGTGCTTTCAGCTGTATGACGTCAGATGGTCCCCTCATCTTTATACTACCCTGATTCTTGCTAGTTTTACACATGAATCCATGACTACAATAGTTCTTTGCTTTATCTTCACCCAAATGCTCTGTGTTTGGGATGCTTCCACCTTCACAATTCTGAGTTTCCATACAGATACACCTTTCACAACAGAGCTGTTTTATCTCCCAGCTTGTGACCTGTCTGTTGGTTTTTCTATTGCCACATTCCAGTGATAGGTTTCACTGCGGTTGAGGTGCCCCCTTTCATTTCACATTCCTTCTTCCCTGGGAAATTAAAGAATGTAATAATAGTTTTGTGGATTTTAGCATTTCATCACCTGTTTGTTTCACAGAGGATTCAAAAAGTACCAAAACAAAACAGAAACACAAGATTAACTATAGAAAAAGCAATCTTATGTAAGGATGAAATTTCTTACTTTAAAAGAGACTTCACATTTGTGTGTACATGGTGGAGGGTAAAAGGATAAAATGAAGTATCATACCTCTGGAGCTCATACTTCTAAACTTTTATAGCAGGACAGCTTTAGTTTTAGAGGAACAGCTTGGTGTTGTGCAAAAGCACTGACTTTCCTAAAGCTTTGACTTAATTTAGAGAATGATTTTATTAAAAGATGAAGAATGATTTTGAAAAAATTATTCTTTCTATAGTTTCAGCTCTCAGCCTTTCCCTTAAATTTCCCTTCACTTCTTTATAAAAAGGGTGAATATTTTTAGTATACCGTCCTGGCACAAATCCCCCTTTGTAGGCTCAGATTTTCTCAGCGTGACTAAAGCAGTTCAGCTGTTTCCAAGTTCCACATTTCATCTCCTCTTCTATTGCACCCCCCCCCCCCCGCCTTGCCCTGCAGCTGCTTTGTTGGCAAAGCCCAGATCCTTTGATAGATCCCAATCCCATCATGACTCTTTAAAAAAAGGATTTAACCCAGCTCACCTTTTTAGCCTTTCTAATAGCCACAACTCCTATATTAAAAATCTGTGTGACTACAAAGTCCCCACACAGACTAGTTAGGAATTACTTATACCCTCCCTTCCATTTGCCATAAAGACTCTACCTATGTTTTTCATACTGATGGACTGATGGTTGGATGTCATTAAAGCGGTCACTTATTGCTGTTTTTAGATCTTCAGTTGTTACTAAGACACCTACTCTGTATTTTCAAAGCAACTGATATCATTTCATAAGTTGTTTATTATACAACTTAAGATATAAGTATTTAGTGCTAAATACAGATGTCATTAAAAGAAAATTTTGAAGTTTTCTTCAATTTGGAAACAGCCTCTATTTATGAGTATTTTGATTAATGTAGTCTCATATCAGCAATCAGTGCAGTTTCTGCTTTGGTGTGTGCAACTAATAAATTGCTTCCCACTATATGTTGTTAAAATAGAGCTCTGTTATGTTCTCAGTTCTGTATGAATTGAGTGTTGACTGGTTTGCAGCCTGGGAAAAGAAACTCCTTTCAAGTCTAAGAGCAAAGAATAGGCAGCTTTACAAATGGCATCTCCTCCTAGCCTTCCATTGCACTCATTACATGTCTGGTTATATCTACTGTTGGTTTCTTTTTCTGCCTTCTCACGGTCTCCATTTCAGATGAGTGCTTCGCTCTGGGTGGAGGGTGGCAGCCTTGGAACCATTTTCCTTGGCCCATTCCCAGGCAGCACCGAGTGTGAGTCTCCTCAGATTCTCTCTAGGTTGATAGCTTGTCATTTTATATTTAGAATGCAAGTAGTTTTTCAGTGTCCTGTGCTTCAGATTAATTATTGAGTACATATATCTTCCAGTTTCATCTTGTTTTCATTCAAATTTATGTAGGCTAAAATTTCATTTATTAGAAGCCCCAAAATGGAATTCATTTTCATTCAAGCCTTTTAAGAAAGGTTGCCTTTTAGAGTAAGAAAAGCTGAGAATCCAAAGAATGAGATGACGAGTGAAGACAAACTGGACAAAATTTGATTGATTCATATTTAGGATTTCTTCTGATTCAGTTTGAGGGCTTAAGGTGTTACTTTAGCAAAATATATGTGTGTACATGTATATGTGTGTATTTATATATCACACACATGTAGTCAAGAAAAAGTAGTATTTGGTAAGTGTTAAGTATTCCACATACTTCTGTAATTAATGCACCCAAACTGTTAAGCTATTTCTCTTCTTTTCCCTCTCCTCTACCTGCCTTCATCCCATGTGATAATATGTCCGCAAAGTACGTCTGTCAGTAGACTCTGAGGACCTTTGAACAGGCATGGTGGCTATGAGTGTGGCATTTATAAACTAATGTATTCCAGATGTGATGAATTTGGTAAACTGGATTACGTTGCCAAATCGTGTTTGAATAGTGAAGAGAAACAAAGCAAATATAAACCAAAGCTTGTGTTAGAGATGGGAGGGGATTTTTAAGGGAAGGAGTGAGACTGAGTGTGCTCAATAAATTTTGACTGATACCTGCTGTGTGCCAAGCACTGTTCTAGGTGCTGGGTGGTAACACAGGGCTGAAAGATAGATGGGCAAAGTTTGTGTCCTAAAGGCATGCTGAGATGTGTAGTTATAATTGCAGCAGTTGTAATAGATGCTCCGGTAGAGCTGTGTAAGGGGTGATACATGAGAGGACAAAGGGCACCTAATCCAGCCTGAAATGATCAAGAATGTCTTCCAAAAGCAAGAGGTGATGTTTAAACTGCATCTTAATGGGTGACAAGGAGTTCCCATGCAGATGAAGAGAGGGCATTCCAAAAAGAGCAGCAGAAGTAAAGTACAAGAATGTGTGTACATTTGGATATAACAGCTTTCTGTTGTTCAGGGTGTATGAGGGGTAACGGATGGAGTCCAAGGCTTAAAAGCAAGGAGAAACAGCTTAGTTCATCAGGGGCCTTGTTTGCCTCATCCTGATTTTAAGCAAGCTAATGTCTTAATCTCATTTGTATTTTTAACAAAAATAACTGATCACATAAAGAACGTATTATTAAGGAACAGGGAGGGTTGGAAAATAAGGCTTTGGGTGAACAATGATAAGCCCCAAATTAAGACAGAAGCACTGTAGTAGGGTTGAAGAGAAATTAAGGTATTCAAGTAATGTTTTGGAAGTAAACTTGAAGGAGTTTGGTAATTGATGGGATGTAGACGAGGGCAAAGAATATAATAGAGTAGCTCTCAGGCATCTGACTAGAAAAATTAAATGCCTAGTGCCTTTGGCCATTCTAGGAATACGAGGGAAGATTAGATAGGGTGGACAGGAAGGCAGACAGGGTTTGAGGTAGGTTGAGGGTGAGGTGTCTGTGGGACTTCCAGATAGTGATGTGTAGTTCTGAGACGATGGCCTAGGTAGTGAGCTAGTGACTGGTGATGCCCTGGCTAATATAGCCCAAGGGGAGCCTACAGAATAAGAAAATAATGGGGCTGAAGATAGAACCCTGGAGATCACTGACATTTCAGTCTGGTAAAGAAGAGTCCATGAAGAGAGTGAGCAGTGAGAGAAATTGGAAGAAAACCAGCAGTGGGGCCCCTTGGAAGCCAGAGGAGGAGAATTTTAAAAGAATGTTTTTTAAAAGTGCCTCCATTATTCTGTTTGTCTTCTCTTTTTAAAAAGTCCGCATTATTATTTTTTTAATCAAGTTACTTTTGCAACTTTACGTAAATGAAATCTTTCTTCCAGATCTGGCCATGATTCTAATGGCCTAGTGTAAGAAAATATACTTATGATGCCCAAGTTTCCTGGGTCCCCTAGACATAAAAGATAAACTGAGTTTTCATGTTGATAGGAGTTAATGGTATTTCCAGTATCATGGTGGAGGTAGTTGTCTAGTTTGAAGATTAATGGTTTATGTGTTACATTTTAAAGGATGATGAAATAATTTTTTTCCCGTGAAAGTCTCAAAGTGCTCTACAAATGATAACTCATTAAGCCAAATGCTTTAACACTTAGCCTCCCACTGCATTTGATCCTTCACAGATAAGCAAGTGGCTTTGGGCTGTCAGCATCAAGCTGGTAGACGACGATAGCAAAATGGACAATGATAGAGGAGGATGTATGTAAAACTTTGCAGTTGGAGGGTGGTGTCTGGAGCACCAGCGGAATTAAGGCATATCTGTTCCATGACTTGTGCATTCGCTTTCCCTTTAGATGCCCTAAACCTTCTTATTCAAAGTGTAGTCCAAGAACCAGCAGCATCGGCATCACCTGGGAATTTGTTGGAAATGCAGAATCTCAGGCCTCAAACCCCAGACTTACTGAATAAGAATCTGCAGTTTAATAAGATCCTCAGGTGATTCCTTCCTGTTCATGTTAAAGTTTGAGAAGCATCATTCTAAAGAATAAATAGATGTCAGGATTTGCCAAGTTCTTTAGTAACTGGACCTGCTGGCTTTACCGTTTCACAGTCTCAACTAGGACAGTAAGTTTTTGGGAAATGGATATCATGGTTACTATTTATTATTATATTTTCTTTCTCCAAGTGGGTGGATAGAGGTTAAAAATACAGGTTCTGAAGTCAGATTGCCTGAGTTCAAATCCTGGCTCTGCCACTTGTACCTAATTTCCCTGTTTGTTGAGGGCAACTACGATTAGCAAAGGCTTACCCCTACCACCCCCCAGTCTGCCTTGGACATGTGGTTTGGGCGCGCGCGCTCGCGTGTGTGTGTGTGTGTGTGTGTGTATTTTCATTCTTATCATCAGTGTTACTTTTGAATTCACGGTTTCTGAGCTGAAAAGTAGGTGGAGTTTGGAAAACTTTTCAACTTTAGTCAAATGTTCTCACCCACTGAGTAATAGGAGACTTTTCAGCTTCACTGAAAAAAAAGTCTACAAATAAATTGAAAAGTGATGGGAAATCTCACTAAATTGTAACCTATTAAGAACATTTTACTAGCTGGGCTTCGAGACTTTTACCAGTGCTCTGAGCTTGTTTTCTACAGGGGGCAGCTGGCATTTTATGCTACGTGGGAGCCTATGTCTTCATCACTTATGATGACTATGACCACTTCTTTGAAGATGTGTATACTCTCATCCCTGCTGTTGTGATCATAGCTGTAGGAGCCCTGCTTTTCATTATTGGGCTAATTGGCTGCTGTGCCACAATCCGGGAAAGCCGCTGCGGACTCGCCACAGTAAGTTAGCGCTTCACTGACCACATGTGTCATCATAATACGCGGGAATATTTCGTTTGTGTTATTTGATTGAATTGAGCATGAAACTCCATAGAACAAAATTAGCACTTGTCTTAAACTTCTAGCAGTTATCTCAGATAGTTTTTTTTAATCAAGAGAGTATTTAGAGCTATTTTTTTCATTTGTATTTAATTTTGGACAATGTTTCCTTACAGTTTGTCATCATCCTACTCTTGGTTTTTGTCACAGAAGTTGTGGTAGTGGTTTTGGGATACATTTACAGAGCAAAGGTATGTTGTCTACTGTAATTCATGTGTTTTAAAAGGTGGTTTTAAGTTTTTCAAAGGAAATAGAACAAATTCATTTTATCAGAGTAAACATTTTCTTTTGCCTTACTTAAGTTTAGCCACCGCTTTAAAAATCTAAAGTTATTAGAAATTACAGAGAACTGATTGGTGGTTGCCAGAGGGGATGGGTGAGGATTGGGTGAAATGGGTGAAGGGGGCCAGAAGGTGCAAACGTGCAGTTATAAAATAAATAAGTCCTGGGGATGTAACGCACAGAATGGCAACTGTAGTTAATAATACTGTAACACATATTTGAAAGTTTCTAAGGGAGTAGATCTTAAAAGTTCTCATCACACACAAAAATTTGTAACTGTATGGTGACAGAAGTTAACTGCATTTACTGTGGTGATCACTTTGCAATTATACAAATAGCGAATCATTATGTTGTACATCTGAAACTAATATAATGTTATGTGTCAATTATGCCTCAATAAAAAAAAAAGAGAGAAATGCATTTAGTAAACACAAATCCAGGTTCCTGGCTTAATAAATAGTACATACTAGAGAACTGAGCTTTTGTTTTATGTTTAAGAATATGGCAACATTTCGACCTCTTCTTTCTGAATTGTTCTTACCACTGAAGGTGCTATGTAGACATCAAAGATTGTGTTTAATGTGGATTCTGATTTCAGGAAATCTGAAAGCGTAATCGATTTTTTATTTTGGTTGTTATGTATTTTTTTCCTACAATAAGTGTATTATGTGCTCTGTCAGTTGGGGTCTTCAGAGAAGCAGATGCAAAAATGGAATTCAATACATGGCTTCTATCAGAGGAAAGCCCGTGAGAGAAAATGGGGAACGAGCCAGGACTGGCTGAGAGCTGTCAGGCCATGATGCAAGTGTAATCCCAAGTACTTGTTGGTGTAATTATGTAGCCAATTAAATATTGACTAAATCTTTGAACAAATGAATTCATGAAAAAAGAAAACAAAATTGAATAATCTGAAGCGACTTGGTTAAAAACAAATAGAACTAAAACATATTTTTGATCAAATCAGATATAAGTAAGTTCACTGTAGAAGTTGAGGGGAAATTTATTAATACTTAGTAGAATTCTATACTTTTATTATGTTGCAGTGTTTCTGCAGTTTAAAGAAACTAAAATTGGAAATCATTGTCAGTGCATTAAGGATGTGATTTGTGCAAAACAAATGATAAAGAGCTCGAATCAATGGATCCTATGCAAAGAAAGGACTTACATCTTAAGAATGGTGTAAATATACATTTCTTTTATTTTTTTTTTACTGGGAATGATTTACCCTGACCTAACATCTGTTACCAGTCTTCCTCTTTTTTTCCCTCCCAAAGCCCCAGTGCATAGTTGTATATTCTAGTTGTAGGTCCTTCTAGTTCTTCATGTGAGCCACTGCCACAGCATGGCTCCTGACAGATGAGTGGTGTGGTTCCGTGACCAGGAACCAAACCCAGGCTGTCGAAGCAGAGCACGCCGAACTCTAACCACTAGCCATCAGGGCTGCCTCATGAATATACATTTCTATGCTTTAAACTAAATGAAAATGTTTGCTGTTTTAAAAGTCTGTGATTTAATGGACTTTCTCAGTTAACCAACTACTCCTGACCATGAGAGGCTTCTACATTTGTTAAATGCAATAGTGAAAAAAAAGATGTTCCTGGGATGGAGGGAGTACATGAAACTCAATTTAGGGTCGCAGTTAGGTCCTTTCATTCCATAAATATTTGTTAGGAACGGTTTTAGAACCTTGTCAAGAGCCAGCCCTGATGGCCTAGCAGTTAAAGTTCTGTGAGCTCCACTTTGGCGGCCTGGTTTGGTTCCTGGTTGTGGAACCACACCACTCATCTATCCATAGCCATGCTGTGGCAGCGGCTCACATAGAAGAACCAGAAGAACTTACGACTATACACAACTATGTACTGGGGCTTTGAGGGGGGAGAAGGAAAGGAAAAATAAGGAGAAAGATTGGCAACAGATGTTAGCTTAGGGCAAATCTTCCCCTGCAAAGAGTATATAGATAAAAATTTTTTTAGAAAGAACCTTGTCAAAATCATTGATGGCCTACTTTGGTTTCATATCTGTATTTGACAAAGCTATGTATGTGTATGTATATAAATATAAATGTATATATTAATTAGTTATATGGTATAAATGTCTGGACCCCAAAAGATTTTTCTACTGTTCCATATGTTCTCTACCTAAGACATGCTAGGGAATATTCCACTATCACCTACGTTACATTTCAGCTCTCTGCTGAAGGAAGGATTCATTTTAAAATGGGATTCATCCAGGCCCACCTCCAACCCCAGGCTTTTTCGTGTGGTTAATTTGTTTGTGTAGAGGTGCCAGCAAACCCTTAACTAAACTTTATAGGTATACCCTAGTGACTTCCACATGGGGGAGGTGTTTTAGCCCTTTATAAAAATCCCTTCCAGAGGCTTTTGTAAGATCTGATCATAATTCTCTTTCCTCATTTGAGGCAAGATAATAGAAACTTAAGATCAGTAAGCAAGCATAATTTCTGGACAAGATAGATTTCTCACAGGAACTTGGCTGTCTGTTTTTTCCTTATTGCACCGGTACAATGTATCTTCTAAAGATCTGGCCCCTCCCACTCTGAATTCCTTGAAAGCAAGGCAGCCATTTTTGAATGTTCAGCAATAGGAAGGTGCCTGGCATAATAAATGTTGTAAATTGGTAGATCGATTGAATGAAAAAGAAAGAAATTACATATCAAGACTTCTAGTCTCATTTAATATAGGGTTAGTTCTACTACTGTTCTAGTTTGTAGGTGTTTTTGTTATTAGTGCTGTTGAGTAGATTCCAACTCCTGGTGACCCTGTGTACAGCAGAGTGGAACCCTGCTGGTCTTTTTGTGCCATCCTCTCACCTTCCTTGCTGTTTCAGACAATGCTTCGGTGCTATGCATGGCCAATTTTTTTGGAAATGAGTTGCCAGGTTCCTCTTCCTAGTCTGTCTGAGTCTGGAAGCTCTGCTGAAACCTGTCCACCGTGGGTGACCCTGCTGGTATTAGAAATACTGGTGGTATAGCTTTCAGCATCACAGCAACACACAGCCACCAAAATATGACAGCCGACAGATGGGTGTTGTGGTTCTCTGGGAAATGAATGTGGGCTGTGGTGGTGAGAGCACCAAATCTTAAGCACTAGACCACCAGGGCAATTAGCAGGTATTTAATTTTCTTTAAATTAATTCAGAATGAGCTGAAAATGAATAGTCGGTCAGCTGAGAAGTTTGTTCAAGTTTCCTTAGCCCACAGATTCTGTATATGGGAGAGTGAAATCGAAGTTTTCTAATTTCTGTTTTAGAAGAACTAAATTGAGGATTTCATTTTCCATTACCTTTTTTTAAAAGGTGTTAGTCCTGGACATAGAAAAAGATGATTGTGAGTTGTGATCCTACTTTCTCCCTCCGTCCTGAGGAACCAGATCCTGCCAACTTGAGCACCAAGACAGCTGTTGCCAACCACTCTCTTCTTGCCCCTCTTTCCTCTTCCTTGGTCATTTCCTCTTCTTTTCTTTCACCTTTTATTTTGCCAGCTTTTGCTTTCTACCTACACTACCATTCCAGGCTAGATAGGCTTCTTTAAATTAATTAATTTGGGTATAACTGTACAGCCATGATAAAGGCATAATAGAATTATTGTCATTGTAACTTACAGTTTTAAGTCAAATGTATGATATGCCAATTTAATATTCAAACCATGGATACGTGGTACCAGGCAACTATGCCAGAAAAAGAATGCAGTGGATTTTACCCGGACTTGTGATCTGTTTATCGGTTTTATAGTCTCATCACATCACTGATATATAGTTACTAAAGAAGTCTAATCATCTTAGAAGGGTAAGGAGAATCTGATACAAGCATACTTTATTAAATGATACTTTCTTGCCACTTTAGTAATTGGCAGCAATATATTATGAAGAGTTTATTTCCTGTCTCCTCATTCACATACGTTGAACCTGCAGTTTTTTCATAAACTGACACTTCTAAGGACTGATTTTTTACCTACTGATTACTTTTGTATATTTGGCCTAGTCTAAACATTGAATAAATAAAATGGAAATTATGTTATTTGTCCCAAAAGTATCTTTGTGAGAATGTTTCAGGTTTTATTTTTACCTCCTTTAGGAAAGGAAAATGAATAGGTCGAATCCACTGAAAACTTATTTGAAAAGGAAGCCGTTCCGTTTATAATTTAGGACATTCTGTCAAGGCTCAACTGCTTTCTCTCTTGAATAGATTGTTAGCCTGCCATCTTGCAAACAGTCTTCTCTTTGAATGCTTTTAAATCTATGTGATATGATATATCTGACTTTTTACCTGAATGTTTATGGAGACAGGAAGGGAGAAAACTTTTTTTCTTACAAGAAATTCACAGAGGTATCTGGCAACTTTGCATACATGCCATTTAAATATTTTAGCTAGAGCCTTGACTAATGTTAGTTTTGCCACTATTTTTAAAGGACTGAATACTTTGTTTTGACTCAGGTGGAAAATGAGGTTGATCGCAGCATTCAAAAAGTGTATAAGACCTACAATGGAACCAACCCTGATGCTGCTAGCCGGGCTATTGATTATGTACAGAGACAGGTGAGCTCTCCTGAGGTGAATTCGCTTTTGAGGGCCAATCACAGCTGGGCCAACGTTGAATTCACTCTGCTGTTACTGTGTAGATTAGCCATGTGCCTTCACAGCCATGGTCAGCTTCATGATGTGTCCATTGTTTTTGCCTTTGGTAACCTTTGAAGTTACCAAAACTTCTCCCTTGAAAAGCTTTTTCCACCAGCACCTAGTCAAAGCCAGATAAAAAACATCTGACTTCCACCCCACCCCCCCCAAAAAAAATTAGCCAGAGAGGTGATAATGGGAGAGAGATATGTGTCACAGGAAAATTGGGAGTCCAGAGATGAGAGGTCTTCATATACCTTTAGAAAGCAAAGCCAGAAAAACTGTAAAAAAAAAAAAAAAAAAACAACAACAACAACACTTGTGAACAATTTGAAACATACATTAAGGTAGAATAAGAAAAAATTATTGTGAGCAATTTGCAGTGTACATTAAGGTAGAGAGAATAGTATAGTTGATCTTTGTACCCATAAACGCAGCTCAAAAATTGTCAACCTTTTGTCAATCTAATTTCTTCTATTACCCCCACGTATCTTTTGCTAGATTTTCTTAAAGCAAATCCCAGGCATTTCAGACAAAATATATTAAACACTTTGTCACTGGAAATGATACTTAATTTAGAACCAGATATTTAACACATAAGATAGTAAGATTTTTCTTAGCTTGTGGGCCAGTCAACTCTGTGGGCAGTGTGCTTTTGATATGGTGATTCTAGAGCCACTAGTCATATGTGGCTATTTAAATTAAAATTAAAAATTCAATCCCTTAGTTCATACTAGCCACATTTTAGGTGTTCAATAGCCTCATGTGGCTAGTGGCCCACCATGTTGGACATGCAGATGTAGAACATTTGTGTCATACCAGAAAGTTCTATTGGACATCACTGGTGTAGAGTAGCTTAAAGCTCTGCAGTGTGTGGAACTCTAAAGTTCAACACAGGTGTATGTGTTTTGTGAGGAGTAATATCTTATTCTCTTTTCTGCTAGCTGCACTGTTGTGGAATTCACAACTATTCAGATTGGGAAAATACAGACTGGTTCAAAGAAACCAAAAACCAGAGTGTCCCTCTTAGCTGCTGCAGAGAGACCGCCGGCAGCTGTAATGGCAGTCTGGCCCACCCCTCTGACCTCTATGCTGAGGTAAGTTTGGTTTCTTGGCCAAGACTTGAATCTAGCCTGGTAACCTCTGTGTGCATTATCTCTACCTGGAAATTCTTTTCGACGCTTTTTGTTTATCCTTAATGCTGTTTTATTTTACTGTAAATTATTTTTAAATGCATTGTTATCTTTTTCTCTTTTAGTTTCTGTCGTTTCCATTTCTGCCAATGAGCAGGAATATGTGACCTTGCAACTTCCACTTAAAAAGAAAATTCTGATGAGGATGACTTGTGTGTTTTTCAGGGGTGTGAGGCTTTAGTTGTGAAGAAGCTACAGGAAATCATGATGCATGTTATCTGGGCAGCGCTGGCATTTGCAGCTATTCAGGTAAACACAGCTAGCCAAGAAGTTGTTATCAGAGAGTGCTGATTCTCTGATGTCAAACAGAAATGGTTTTAATCACTAAGTACAGTTAATCTTTGTGTATATAGATAATTTGGAAATGATTGCGGTACCAGCCACCAGTTTCCAGCATCTTCCATTTCCTGCCTCTAGACCTAGACCCAGAATGGTCCCAAAAAACCAGAGATCTGAATGGGGGGACCATGTGTGAGGGGACTCTATGCCTTATTTTCTTGACTTGATTAGTGAGTGACCTGTTCAAAATACAAACTGCTCTCATAGTGTATTCTTAAGAGATATTTTAATAGAACTTCACAGAATTTTTAAAAATTGTACTGCTTTATTTCAGTTTGGAAATGGAAAGCTGTCTTTTGTGTGTGTGTGTGTGAGGAAGATTTGCACTGAGCTAACATCTGTTGCCAGTCTTCCTCTTTTTCTGCTTGAGCAAGATTAGCCCTGAGCTAACATTGGTGCCAGTCTTCCTCTATTTTGTATGTGGGACAA
The DNA here is from genome assembly GCF_041296265.1 of Equus caballus. Classification (NCBI taxonomy): domain Eukaryota; kingdom Metazoa; phylum Chordata; class Mammalia; order Perissodactyla; family Equidae; genus Equus; species Equus caballus. The sequence goes on along the minus strand of NC_091684.1, from coordinate 130,535,452 downwards.
CGCCACAGCATGGCTGCCGACAAGTGGTATGGGTCCGTGCCCCAGACCCAAACCTGCAAACCTGGGCCGCTGAACCAGAGTGCACTGGACTTAACCACTATGCTCTGGGGCTGGCCCCAGAAAGCTTTATTGCAGTCTTTTTTTTTTTTTTTTTTTTGTATTATTTCTCCTTCTGCTTCTTATTTTTGTGTCCTCAAGGGTTTTATATGTTCATATATATAAATGAAGAATTGGTAGTACAACACTAGTCTCTTGTACTAATAGGAGCAATTTCATTGCTTTACAGAAAACACCTTCAAGTAAAAACTGAGGTTCTAACCTCTTCTGTATTTGTGGACTTAGTTTTTTCAAACCGTTAGCCATTGAGGAGTTCATGATACCACTTGGCACATCTGGAAGTATACAATGCCGTTGTTGGTAGCTGAGGGGACTTGTTTTCCCAATTCCTGCCAGTGAAAACAGTCATTTCCCCCCTAATAGTATCACGTACAAAATAGGTGGTAATTGTTTAATTGCCTCTCACTTTATCTACTCCCAACCCCTCACGCCCACATTATCCCTCACCCCTACCTGAAAACAAATAAGAAAGATAGCTATTTTTGCTCAGTACAGCTACTATTTCTGGTTTATCAGGGTTATACAGTATATCTTAGGAATTCTGTTAGAAGAATGCGTTAGAGGAGTCTTAAACTGAGAATAGGGAACTATTTGAAAATCCTCTCCATCAGATCTAGTTCTCAGAGTGTTCGTTTAGTTCTTGAAATACGCTTCAGGCCAGAGAATCTATTTTAAGAAAGTGTAGGTATCTTTTAATTGTTAGACAAAACCGGTGTAATTGCTAGTTTACCTGTAAGTTGCTTGGATTGTCTGCTCTCTGTATAATTGAACAGAAGGTAGTGTATTTAATGGAAGAAATTTTCTTATAAGCTTAATTTATCAATAAAAGGCTCTAGTTCCGGTGTTGACCATTTGTGGGCCAAATCTCTCCCACCACCTCTTTTTGTGTGAGCCACACTCATTTGTTTGTGTATTGTCTATGACTGTTTTTGTGTTACAGTGGCAGAGTTGAATGGTTTCCGCAGAGACCTGTTTTGTCTCTTGTTCACAAAGCCTAAAATATTTACTTTTAAGGAAACATTTGCTGACCCTTGCTCTAGTCTAGTTAAATGATCTAGGTTTGAGTAGTATTGAAATGATCAAGAAAGAAAAACTGAAAAATGCTAGTTAATTATTATAACAGGATTTTTGAATATAAGAGAATAAGATTTTAAAATTTTTACTACACCTCTTATTTTGTTGGCTTATTAAAATCAGCAAGATATTTCACTTCTTTGTATGTAGTCAGCCTCTTAAATTAACAAATGATCAATTATGAATTTTATATTTAAAAGGTCTGGTCACAATAATAGACAAAAATCTAGGTTTTGGTTTGGCAAGCTCTTAAGTATCGCTATGGATAAGGCTTGCTGCTCAAACAATATGGGAAAAATGGGAATTGTCAGTCTTTGGAGTCTTATGAAGTTGACATGTCCTCAGGATGAGGTGATCAAGAGCAAACTTTCATAGAGAATTGTTTCCCAAGGCCGTGTTGCCTTTTTCTGGTGTATATGCCAAGTGTGAAGGAAATTGAGACTGCTGTTTCCTTCCTCCTTCTTCTTGACTACCAGTTATTCATTAAAATGAATTAAAATACATAAGTGAATAACCCTTCAGCTTGGGCCCCCAGATAGTTAAAATCAAGTGGCTTGATTCTGACACACTTTAAAAAAAACGTTCCAAGTAATTCTTCCTTAAAAGCTTAAACCAAAGCTTGAGAAGCTAATTCTTGCTTAGAATGGCTAAGATTTTTATTTTTTAATTTTGGAGCAATTAATCATAATTAACTTTTTGAAAGTTTTTTAAATTGAAAATACTCATTTGATAAAATTTTTTTCAAATCGTATAAATTTAGTAAAAGGTAATCCTCCATCTCAGTCTTGACCCCAGATCTTGAGTTCTCCCTGCAGAGAAAACCACTGTTACCAGTTTTCTGTATGTCCTTCCAGAAGTAGTTTGTGGATAGACAGCATATAATACTTTTTATGCAAATAGAAGCTTATAGGATGCAATTTTGTACCTTGCTTTTTTTAAAAATTGAAATAATTGTATATTCACATGCAGTTTTAAAAAGTAATACAGCCAGAGCCCTTGTATGCTTTGCCCAGTTTCCCTCAGTGGTAACTACAGTATATAATAACCAGGTTATTGGCATTGATACAATCCACCAGTTTTATTCAGATTTCTCATTTCTATGTGTGCATATTTAGTGCTATACAATTTTATGACCTGGTAGGTTCCTGTATCCACCACCACAATCAAGATACTGAACAGTTCCAACACCACAAGAATCCCCCCGGGTACCTTTTTATAACTAACTGCACCTCCCTCCCTCCTGTGCCTCCTCCCCACATACACTGGCAACCACTAATCTGTTCTCCATTTCTAACATTCTGTCATTTCAAAATATTATATAAATGGAATTATGCCATGTGTAACCTTTGGTATCTTGCTTCTTAAAAACAAATTAGTAGTATTCCATTTTGGGGGCATACTTTATAACTTACGTAATCTATATTAATGGGCATTTGTGTAAGTCTTGCTATTACAGAAATGCAAGTAGTATATCCTCCATATGCATTTGCGAAGTCTATAGCAAAAATTTGTGGGCATGAAATTGAGGAGTCAGAGTATATGAGTGACTTTTTGATAGATATTTCAAAATTTTTCTCAGAAAAGAGTGTTTCCTGTGTGCAGTTCCAATAACCTTGTATGACAACATTTCCCTATAACACCACCTCCATAGTATATCATAGAACATTTTAATCCTTGGCAGTCCGTTTTTTAAATCACCACTTGCCTCTGTATTTAGTAATAATTTTTTGCTGTTGCTCAGTGTTATATTTGGGGTAAGTGCATATTAGTTCTCATGACTTATGTATTGCAGGGGAAAATTTCATTGCAAGGAATAACATCAGAGGTAAAATATTTGTGTAATATCTCCAAGTCTATTGTTGGAAAATTTCAATTATAAATGAAATTTCAGTATAGCAAAGCTTTGGAAATGGGCCTGTGTAATACTTAGTGATGAGGTTTGGACTACAATAAGTTACTGTGCAGAGCTTAATGTTCTTAAACAGACTCGTTCCCAAGTGTGAGTAGGGTTTTATCAAGCTTATTTAATTGTTTTTAAATGAATACAAGTTGACTTAATTGAAATAAAAGTCAGGAAAGAAATGATACTTATTTCAGACCCCATTTTAAGAATACTGACTCCTTCTGTAGAAGTTAACCAACTTGAAAGGAATGTTAGGGAAGTGGGATGGGAAGAGAGACTTTTTCCCCCAGCAAATCAGTAATTTCTGAGCTTAGTATTTTTATTGCTCAATTTAACATTGCCTGGGAATGTAATTGTGTCTGATTTTGTAGCTGTTCTAAGAATGTTTTGATGTACAGTGGATGGAAATGTATTTCTTTAGGAATTAGGTACTAAACATGTCTAGAATTGGCTTAAGACATTTTGTAAACTTTCAACAATATCCACTTTTAAATTGTCTTTGAAGTGCTTTGCGCTAGTAAGCACTCAGCAAATGCTGATAGGATAAAACTGGTGGAGTCAAGCAGCAAGTATCTATCCTGAATGGGTGGAATACACTAACTGAGGGCAGAAATTTATACCATGGAGAATTCGGATTGTGGACATTCTTAATCTCCATATATGTGTCTTGTTAGTAATCTTCCACTTCAAACTTTGAGAGTCTGTTTATGGATCGGGTACATTTTGTTGAAATTAGATTGACCCCATATGTACAGAGGGCCCTGCCTTTTAAAATCAAGTAACTGAGACCTTTCACTGTCAATGAAAAGTTAGAACAGCAAATTTTTTTTTTAATTTTCTCATCTTTTTTTTTTATCATTTTTTATTTTTTTTCCTTTTTCTCCCCAAAGCCACCTGGTACATAGTTGTATGTTCTTAGTTGTGGGTCCTTCTAGTTGTGGCATGTGGGATGCCACCTCAGCGTGGCTCGACGAGCAGTGCCATGTCTGCTCCCAGGATTCAAACCAACGAAACACTGGGCCACCGCAGTGGAGCGCGCAAACTTAACCACTCGGCCACGGGGCTGGCCCCAAGAACAGCAAATTAACTTATTCTTATTTAGCTCTTTGGTTACTGTTTATATTTTGTAAGAAGCTAGGTCAAAAATTCTAGAATTTTTTTTTTATTATCTTTTTAAATTTTTTATTTTTTTAAGAGATTGGCGCCTCAGCTAACATCTGTTGCCAATCTTCTTCTTCTTCTTCTTCTCTTTTTTCCTTCTTCTCCCCAAAGCCCCCCAGTACATAGTTGTATATTCTAGTTATGAGTGCCTCTGGTTGTGCTATGTGGGATGCTGCCTCAGCATGGCTTGATGAGCAGTGCTATGTCTGCACCCAGGATCTAAACCTGTGAAACCCTGGCCCAGCAAAACCCTGGGCCTCTGAAACAGAGCATGCGAACTTAACCACTCGGCCACAAGGCTGACCTCTAAAATTGTTTTCTCTTTGATCCAGCTTAATCCTCTTGCTTAACCAAAATAATATGGCATGACTTTATTACTATTCTAGTTTGCTACCACAGAAGGATTAGGGCTTATTAAAATAAAATGATGATGAAAGAGTGACCTCTAAAAAGTAATACCACAGAGCCAAGCCTGGATTTCAAAAATAGTAAATAATTGTGAAAGAAACAAAAACCTTGACACTACCTTTTTTGGCATCAGGATTAGTTTTCCGCCATAGGGCTTTTGGACTACTCATGTACTGAATTTTGTGGATTGTTATAAAGCCCATCTCCCCCAAATCCAGATGCCTCAAAAGACCACCATTAAATTTCCTCAAGACATATGATCTTGATCATTCTACTCCCTAGACCTTTGCTGTCCAGTATGGTACCCACTAGCCACATATATCTAAGTTTAAATTAATTTAAATAAAGTTTTAAAAAATGCAACTCCTTAGTTGCACTAGCTACATTTCAAGTGCCCAATAGCCGCATGTGGCTAGAGGCTACCATATTTGACAGCTCAGATATAGAATGTTTCCATCATTGCAGAAAGTTCTTTTGTAGAGCTCTGCTCTAGATTGACAGCGGGGGTGGCAGTACGAGAGTTTTGATTCTCTGCTGGCTTCATAAATTGTTCTTAAGTGTGAGGCAGGGAAACTAAAACTTGGCATTTAGACAGTTCTTCAAAAAGGAAAAAGATAATATATTCATTAGAGATTGCTTCTGTTACTGTTGTTACTGCTTTTTTAAAGTTTTTTATTTTTCCTTTTTCTCCCCAAAGCCCCCCGGTACATAGTTGTATATTCTTAGTTGTGGGTCCTTCCATTTGTGGCATGTGGGATGCGGCCTCAGCGTGGCCTGATGAGTGGTGCCATGTCCGTGCCCAGGATCCGAACTGATGAAACACTGGGCCGCCACAGCGGAGCACGCGAACTTAAGCACTCTCCCATGGGGCCGGCCCTGTTGTTACTGCTTTTTTGATGATTTGAGGTCATTGAACTTTGAAACAGCTCCATTGCCAACAAAGAAACATACACTAGCTATAAGAGGGTTTTCAGCCTTTTTTTCTCCACTGTTGTTTTCTTCCCACAGCTGCTGGGCATGCTGTGTGCATGCATTGTATTGTGCAGAAGGAGTAGAGATCCTGCTTATGAACTGCTCATCACCGGCGGAACCTACGCGTAGTAGAAAACTCAAGCCTGAGCTTTTCAGTCTTGTTCTGATTTGGAAGGTGAATCGAGCAGGTCTACTGCTGTTGGCCTCCTGAGTTCATTTAGTTAAAGCACATGTACACAGGTGTTGCACAGAGCAGCTTGGCTCTTCATGTGCCCACCTACTTACCTACCCACCCATGACTTTCTTTTCCCCATTCTAGCTGACTCTCCATGTCCCTAAGTTTTTAAGTACAGCGGTAAATATTCTAATTTCAGAACCATTTGTGAGTTGCATAGTGTGGTAGAATTAAAGGAGGCTATGGGCCTGCTTCTGTTACCTCCAGGCAATTATGGGACTGCTGCCGAAGTATCACCATGTCCTTTCAGTCTTCACAATGGAGAACTCTTGGCCAAAGGTTTTTGGGGGAAGAGAGAGCAAGCCAGCTGTCTGGTCAAAGTTGACAGCAGATGATGCCACTCATCAGTGTCCTTTTAAAAAATATATGCTGTAGTCCAATAAGATAGCAACTGTACAAAATGGCTAAAATAGATTTTAGAATCATACAGTGTGTATCTTGGTTCATCTTCAAAATCAGACTGATCTTTGAAACTAGCGATTTTTAATTAAAGCTGGCTTTGTAGGAGGAGTATAATGTATGCACTATTGTTTTTAAATGGTTAGTGTGAGTGTATGCGTGTTTTTGTATGACTCAGCCCATTCATCATAGGTCTGAAATTTGTTAGAAATAATGTACCCCTGTAGACTAGCAAAATAGTAGTATATAAATGTGATCTCAGTTGTAAATAGAAAAATCTAATTCAATAAACTGTATTACCCCTCAACATGTAGTTTTTAATTATTTGGGGATGCTTCACTTCCAGAGCAGCAGTGTAATGTTTTAAGTATTGGTGCTGTCTGCAGCTCATCATGATTTACATGTGTTTTAATTATATCTGTTGCCAAATTCTGAAGGCTTCAGTATTCAAAAAACCACAGAGACTTTTTAGGCTAGTGTATCCTACAAATATGGAACATCTAACTATGTGCATGACACTGAGGATACAGTGATGATGCTGTTCTTGCCTTCAAGGAATGTGGAGTCCTAGTATCAGAGCCATACAGAGAAGCAGATAATTTCTGTACAGTGCAGTGATTGTAGTAACAAAAGAAATGGAAGCCCAAAGGAGGTGCCCTGAGAGGCAGGGGCAGCTTCCTGGAGGAGAGGCCCAAGCCCAGAGGCTGGATAGGCTTTGTGGGAAAGGGTACACAGGGATGTGAAATGGGGTGGAGAGTGCAGGTTGCTGCTTGTGCATGGAGCTTAAAATACAACTCTGGGAAAAGAAGTTGAAGTGGCCAAGCCCGACTTCTCTAGGGTCTTACACAACATCCTGTGGAGGTCAGACTACTTGAAAGTAGAGGCAGCTATGTGTGTACATGGTAGTAATGCAAGGGGACCTGTTGTAGACATCCGCTGTGGCTGCGGTGGGGAGAATGGATTGGAGGGGGTGTGACTAGTCTTCAGTGAGTTGGATGTGGTAGTTCTCGCTCAGGAGAGAGCTGAAAAGCTTGGACTAGAGCGCTATTGGTGACAGTTTTGAGGGGGTAGACTCAGGAGTTTTGGGGGGAGGGGAGTGGTGGAATTTGATCACTGATTGGATGTGGGGCCAGAGAGAAAGAAGAGGAAAGAAGGAGTCTAGGATGAGTCCCAGGTTTCTGGCTCAGTCAACTGGGGAAACAGAATTAGTCACAGAGATAGGGAGCAAGTAAGGACCACATCTAGGGGTATGAGTTCACATTCAGTTTTGGAGCTGTCAATTTTGAGATGCCTGAATATCATGCAAGTCTGTCCTGCCTGAAAATGGAGAGGATATGAGAAGAGACAGGAGTAAAAGCTAACTCCTGTTCACAAAGTGGAAGTTAACCAAAACATTCATGATTTCAGAGAACTACAGGAGATTTGATATGTTCTGCTGACCTATCCTGCCTCTTGTCCCTTCCTGTTGTGTGGTAGGAAAGAATATTTTGCTTGTCTTCATGACCTTTCACTACCACCTTCTCCCCAAGCCCTGTCTCACCCTTTCCCTTCTAGTTTTCCATATGTACCATTCTCTGGCTGCCCTGTCGCAGATTGGAGCTGAGGTGAGCAGTATCTGGACTCTGATGTTTGTTGCCCTCAGCGATTTCTGCATGAAAGAACTGAGCCTCTAGAGTAGGAAATTGCTCTGGGAAATGTGTCACTTGCTAGTCCACTCCTTGAACTTTCCCAAGAAGCTAATTTCACACACTCCTCCTCCACTCATTCCTCTGCTTGGCTAGCAAAAGAACATCTCTGAAAGCTGGACCCATCTCAACCATGTTAGCAGTGAAGCCAAAGAAAGAGGGGATGGTAGTTAGCTCTCAGGCCATTTAACCCATTCAAGTTCCCTCCAGCTTCCAGGTGTGCTTAATTAATTCCTGGCATAGTCCTTTTTCCTTTGCCTGGGAGCCACTGGATGGGGAATCTGTCCATGTTGGCTGGGTGGTACAAATTCAACTTCTGCTTGCTTAAAGCTTCCAGAGTCTCTGCCATACCACATGGAGCTGACACTAGGAGTTTGCATTCCCCTGAGACCCTGTTCCCCGGGCCATGTTTTACAGAGGGCAAAAGGTGCATATTTTTGTGTCTGAATTTACTGAATGAGCTCTGCTGCTGTGCCCGCTTCCGGCCCTTTTCTGCACACTGGAATCATCTGGAGAACTTGGAGAACTACAGATGCCTGGGTCCGAGAGCTTCTGAAGTGGCCTAGGTGCTTCCAGAGTGCAGTGCAGGCTGCGAACCGCTGCTATATCCTATTGCCTTCTTTAAAAACGTTCATTTTATTTGGAAATAATTTCAGACTTAGAGAAAAGTTGCAAGAAGTTGTATATAGAAGGCCCAAGTATCTTTTACCTAGATTCACCTAGTCGGATTTTGCCCCCTTTGATTTGTCATTTGTGTTCGTACATGTTCCATCTCTCTCTGCACATACGTCTTGGCCCTTTAGCCCCAGTACTTCCCTGGGTATTTCCCAGAATGAAGATGGTCGCTGACAACCGCAGTCAGTTATCAAATTCAGTACGTTGAATTTGGTGAATACAGTATTCCAACCTGCTGTTCCTATTCCAGTTGATCTTATGATGTCCTTTACACCAGTTTTGCCCCTCCAGTTCTAGATCCAGGCTGGGATCAGGTGTTACAGTTAGGGCTTGTCATGTCTCTTCGGTCTCCTTTAAGCTGGAGCATTTCCATAGTTTTGTCACCTATCACATAGACATTTTGGAAGAATACAGTCCCTTTTAAATAATGCTGCCCATTTTGGGTTTATCTGATGTTTCTTCTTGATTAGATTAGGTTTTGCATTCCGCGTGCCTGGAATACTACCTGTGTCTTCTCTCCTCTTATGGCAAGCATCACATCTGGAGGCACACAGTGTCATCTACCCCTCACTGATGATGTTAATTTTTTTTATTGAGGTCATAATAGTTCACAACATTGTGAAATTTCAGTTGTACATTATCGCTTGTCCATCACCACAGAAGTGCTCCCCTTCACCCCCTGTGCCCAGCCCCCACCCCCATCCCCCAGTAACCACTGCACTCTTCTCTTTCTGTATTTATGTTCCACGTATGAGTGAAATCATATGGTGTTTGTCTTTCTCTGTCTGGCTTATTTCGCTTAACATAATATCCTTCAGCTTCATCCATGTTGTGGCGAATGGGGCGATTTTGTCTTTTTTTGTGATTGACTGGTATTCCATTGTATGTATATATATATATATATATACACACACACCACATCTTCTTTATCCAATCATCGGTCGATAGGCACTTAGTTTGCTTCCATGTCTTGGCTATTGTGAATAATGCTGCAGTGAATGTAGGGGTGCATAAGTCTTTTTCTAATTTTGTGAGGAATCTCCATTCTGTTTTCCATAGTGACTGTACCAGTTTGCATTCCTACCAGCAGTGTACGAGGGTTTCCTTTTCTCCATAACCTCTCCAGCATTTGTTATTTTTTTGTCTTAGTGCTTATAGCCATTTTAATGGGTGTAAGGTGATAACCTAGTGTAGTTTTGATTTGCATTTCCCTGATGATTAGTGATGTTGACCATATTTTCGTGTTTGTTGGTCATCTGTATATCTTCTTTGGAGAAATGTCTATTCATATATTCTCTGCCCATTTTTTGATCAGGTTGTTTTTTTTTTTGTTATTCAGTTGCGTGAGTTCTTTATATATTATAGAGATTACCACCTTGTTGGATATATGATTTGCAAATATTTTCTCCCAGTTGTTGGGTTGTCTTTTGGTTTTGATCCTGGTTTCCTTTGCCTTGCAGAAGCTCTTTAGTCTCCTAAATCCCACTTGTTTATTTTTTCTTTTGTTTCCCTGTCTGAGAAGACATGGTTTTCGAAAAGATCTTTTTAAGTTTGGTGTCAAAGAGTGTACTACCTCTGTTTTCTTCCACAGGTTTTGTGGTTTCAGGTGTTACCTTCAAATCTTTAATCCATTTTGAGTTTATTTATGTGAATGGCATAAGAGAATGGTCTACTTTCATTCTTTTACCTGTGACTGTCAGTTTTCCCAACACCATTTAGTGAAGAGAGTATCTTTTCTCCACTGTATGTTCTTTTTCTTTTTTTAAGGTTTTATTTTCCCTTTTTCTCCCCAAAACCCCCTGGTACATAGTTGTGTATTTTTAGTGTGGGTCCTTCTAGTTGTGGCACGTGGGATGCTGCCTCAGCATGGCTTGATGAGCGGTCCCATGTCCACGTCCAGGATTTGAACTGACGAAACCCTGGGCCACTGAAGTGGAGTGCGCGAACTTAACCACTCGGCCACGGGGCCGGCCCCCTCTCCACTGTATGTTCTTAGCACCTTTGTTGAAGATTAGCTGTCCATAGATGTGTGGTTTTATTTCTGGGCTTTCAGTTCTGTTCCATTGATCTGTGTTCCTGTTTTTGTACCAGTACCATGCTGTTTTGATTACTGTGGCTTTGTAGTACATTTTGAAGTCAGGGATTGTGATGCCTCCAGCTTTCGTCTTTTGTCTCAGGATTGCTTTAGCTATTTGGGGTCTTTTATCGCCCCATATGAATTTTAGGATTCTTTGTTCTATTTCCGTGAAGAATGTCATTGAGATTCTGATTGGGATTGCATTGAATCTGTAGATAGCTTTAGGTAGTATGGACATTTTAACTACGTTTATTCTTCTGATCCATGTGCATGGAATATCTTTCCATTTATTTATGTTATCATTGATTTCTTTCAATAATGTCTTATAGTTTTCATTGTGTGGTCTTTCACCTCCTTGGTTAAATTTATTCCTAGATATTTTATTCTTTTTTTGTGATTGTAAATCGGGTTGTAATCTTGAGTTCTCTTTCTGTTAGTTCGTTATTAGAGTGTGGAAATGCAACTGATTTTTGTAAGTTGATTTTGTACCCTGCAACTTTTTGTAGTTGTTGATTATTTCTAATAGTTTCCCAATGGGTTCTTTAGGGTTTTGTATATATAAAATCATGTAGTCTGCAAACAGCGAGAGTTTCACTTCTTCACTCCCTATTTGGATTCCTTTTATTCCTTTCTCTTGCCTAATTCTTCTGGCCAAAACCTCCAGTACTATGTTGAATAAGAGTGGTGATAGTGGGCACCCTTGTCCTGTTCCTATTCTCAGAGGGATCGCTCTCAGTTTTTGCCCATTGAGTATGATGTTGGCTGTGGGTTTGTCATATATGGCCTTTATTATGTTGAGGTAATTTCCTTCTATCACCATTTTCTTAAGAGTTTTTATCATAAATGGCTGTTGAGTCATGTCAAATGCCCTCTCTGCATCCATTGAGATGATCATGTGGTTTTTATTCCTCATTTTGATAGTGTGGTGTATCACATTGATTGCTTTGCGGATGTTGAACCATCCCTGCATCCCTGGTATAATCCCACTTGATCATGACGTATGATCTTCTTGATGTATTGCTGTATTCAGGTTGCCAATGTTTTGTTGAGGATTTTTGCATCTATGTTCATCAGCGATATTGGCCTGTAGTTTTTCTTTCTTGTGTTGTCCTTTTCAGGCTTTGGTAACAGAGTGATGTTGGCCTCATGGAATGTGTTAGGAAGCATTCCATCTTCCCTAATTTTTTGGAATAGCTTGGGAAGGATAGGTATTAAATCCTCTCTGAAAGTTTGGTAGAATTCTCCAGGGAAGCCATCTAGTCCTGGGCTTTTACTCTTTGGGATTTTTCTTGTTTGTTAAGATGAGCCTGTATTGTGATGAATTTCCCTCTTAGTACCGCTTTTGCTGCATCCCTTGTGAGTTGGTATGATACCTTTTCATTTTCATTTGTCTCCAGATATTTTTTGATTTCTCCTTTAATTTCTTCAGTGATCCATTGGTTGTTCAATAGCATGTTGTTTAGTCTCCACGTCTTTGTCCCTTTCTCAGCTTTTTTATTGTAATTATTTTCTGGCTTCATAGCATTGGGATCAGAAAAGATGCTTGTTATTCCAATCTTCTTAAATTTATTGAGGCTTGCCTTGTTTCCCAGCATATGGTCTGTCCTTGAGAATGTTGCATGCGCACTTGAGAAGAATGTGTGTTCTGCTGTTTTTGGATGGAGTGTTCTATATGTGTCTGTTAAGTCTAACTGGTCTAGCTTTTCATTTAATTCCACTGTTTCCTTGTTGATTTTCTGTCTAGATGATCTACCCATTGATGTGAGTGGGGTGTTTAGGTCCCCTACTATGATTGTGTTCTTATTAATATCTCCTTTTAGGTTAGTTAATAGTTCCTTTATGTACTTTGGTGCTCCTGTGTTGGGTACATAGATGTTTATAAGTGTTATGTCTTCTTGGTGGAGTGTCCCTTTGATCATTATATACTGCCCCTCTTTGTCTCTCTTTACCTGTCTTATCTTGAAGTCTACTTTGTCTGATAGAAGTATTGCGACACCTGCTTTCGTTTGCCATTCGCTTGGAGTATCGTCTTCCATTCCTTCACTCAGAGCCTGTGTTTGTCGTTGGAGCTGAGATATGTTTCCTGGTGGCAGCATATTGTTGGGTCTTGTTCTTTAATCCATCTCACCACTCTGTGTCTTTTTTTTTCTTGAGGAAGATTAGCCCTGAGCTAACATCTGCCAATCTTCCTCTTTTTTTTTTGTCTTGCTGAGGATGATTGGCCCTGAGCTAACATCTGTCCCCATCTTCCTCTACTTATATGTGGGACGCCTGCCACAGCATGGCCTGATGAGTGGTGCATAAGTCCTCCCCCAGGATCCGAACTGGCAAACCCCAGGCCGCTAAAGCGGAACATGCAAACTCAACCACTGTGCCACTGGGCTGACCACTCTGTCTCTTTTTATTGGAGAATTCAGTCGATTTACATTTAGGGTGATTATTGATACATGAGAGCTTAACACTGCTATTTTATCACTCGTTTTCCGGTTCTCTTGCATTTCCTTTGTTTCTTGCCCTATGTGTTTTTGTTTACCAGTTGGGTTATGTAGTTTTTTGTGTTGTGTTTCTTTGTTTTTTCCTTATTTATTATTTATGTCTCTGTTCTGCTTTTGTGTTTAGTGGTTACCACGAGGTTTCTATACAAAATCTCACAGATAAGATACTCCATTTTCTGATAGCCTCTTATTTCCTTGGACTAAACCAATTCAGTCCCCTACCTCTTCTCCTCTTATGTTGTTTTTGTGTCATGTCTTATTCCATCTTGTCTTGTAAGTTAGTGGTAAAAATGACAAGATTATCTTTGTTTTTGGTGTTTTCCTTCCCTTTATCTTTCATGTTATACTTGAGTATTTGCTAACCTGTTCTGATGTATAGCTACAATTTTCTGGTTTTGTCTACCTACTTATCTCCTTGTTCTGTACTTTGTAACCTGTTTCTCCCTTTTTGTTTTCAGGTATGAGGGCCTTCTTGAGGATTTCTTGTTGTGAGGAGGGGGGGCGGTCTTGTTAGCTTTTGTTTGTCTTGGAAAGTTTTTATTTCTCCTTCATATCTGAAGGATATTTTTACTGGATAGAGTATTCTTGGCTGAAAGTTTTTGCCCTTCAAAGATTTGAGTATATCATTCCAGTCTGTCCTAGGTTGTAAGGTTTCTGCTGAGAAATCTGAAAGCCTGATAGGATTTCCTTTGTAGGTTATTTTCTTCTGCCTTGCTGCCCTTAGTATTTTTTCTTTATCACTGACTTTTGCCAGTTTCACTACTATATGCCTTGCAGTAGGTCTTTTTACATTGATGTAGTTAGGGGATCTGGTGGCCTCTTTCACGTGAATTTCCATCTTCTTGCCCAGGTTTGGGAAATTCTCTGCTGTTATTTCTTTGAACAAGCTTTCTGCTGCATTCTCTGTCTCTTCTCTGTCCTGAATACCTATAATCCTTATGTTGTGTTTCCTAATTTAGTCAGAAATTCTCAGAGACTTTTTTCATTTCTTTTTAGTCTTAGTTCTAGCTCCTCCTCCATCTGAAGCATTTCTATATTTCTGTCCTCAGTGTTGGTGATTTGTTCCTCCATGATATCAGCTCTATTGTTCAGGGAATCCATATTCTGCTTTATCTCATCAATTGTGTTTTTCATCTCCAATATTTCTTTTTTTTTTTTTTAAAGATTTTATTTTTTCCTTTTTCTCCCCAAAGCCCCCCAGTACATAGTTGTATATTTCTCGTTGTGGGTTCTTCTAGTTGTGGTATGTGGGACGCTGCCTCAGCGTGGTCTGACGAGCAGTGCCATGTCCGCGTCCAGGATTCGAACCAACGAAACACTGGGACGCCTGCAGCGGAGCGCGCGAACTTAACCACTCGGCCACGGGGCCAGCCCCTCATCTCCAGTATTTCTGACTGATTCTTCTTTATAGTTTCAATCTCTGTGAAGTAGCTCCTGAACTTGCTGAATTGTCTATCTGCATTATGTTTTAACTCGTTGAGTTTTTTAATGATAGCTGTTATGAATTCTGTCACTTAGGTTATAGATTTCTGTGTCTTCAGGATTGGTTTCTGGGTACTTGTCATTTTCCTTCTGGTCTGGAGATTTAATAAATTTTTTTGTACTGCTAGATGGCGTGGATTTGTGCTTCTGTATTGTAGTATTTGATCACCGCTTCCACCTATCGCCACTGGCTGAAGGTCAAGAACTGCGTATTCTGAGCCCACTGCGGGACAGCTGTCAGGTCCTGGGCTGGGGCGCCAGGCTGTGGGGAGGGGCACTTTCTTTCTCCTGTGCGATCTCAGGGGCTTCTTGCTCTGCCCTCGCTGTCTGCTCTCCTGGGGTGTTGGCTTGATGAAGACACCTCCATGATAACTAGTCACCTCTGTCAGGGCTTTCCCCTGGGCTGTGAGGGACCTTGGAGAGATCTATGGTGTTCCCGTGAAGGGTTGCTGCTCCCTCCCCTCTTTCCTCTTGGAGGCTTTGTGCAATCTCTGGGTCACTGTCCTTTGGGGAGGAAGAGAAGCCTTCTTTTAGCTCATTCCACTTCCTTGGTAGGGGCAGGCTCCAGCATCTCCACCTTGTGATGTATGGCTGCGTGGGTCTCTCAGACATCTTTTGTCTTGTGTGGATGTCGTCTGTTGGAATATCAATGTCCTTTTCGTTGTATCTTAGATGGAAGAGCTTACAGGGAAAGCTCACTCCACCATGATGCTGATGTCACTCCAGTGATGATGTTAATTTTGATCACCTGGTGTATCATTCAGGGTCTAGTGAGGGGAAAATGTAAACAGGAAAATTTTAATATAAATAATTGTTAACAGTGTAAACAATCAGTTAAACTACTACAAGGTAAAAAAGTTTCAAAAAAGCTCTAAAGCAGCCTGGTAGAAAACAGCTACCACCCTGAGGATCAAGTGAAGAGAGGACAAGGAAGGACCTTAGAAACTCAGGACAGGGCCCTGGGAGGCTTCGAGTCAGACCTCTGATGAGAACATGCTGCCTGCCCTGTGCTGCAGAATAAACTCATGGAGGTGCCTGTCACTGAGCATGAGAGCAGGGGCCCACCGCTGTGGAGCATGCTGCTGGGACTCATGCCAGCCTGAAGTGGAAATGGGCTCCTCCAACCTTGCCATCCCCTTCTGATACCTCTGTTGGCCAGCTGGCAAAAGAGAGATGTCGTTTGCAGAGTCCCAGCTTCACTATGGCTAGGAAGGGAAAGGAAGGGTGAGTTTGGAGCTAAGAAGCCACAGGTTAATACCAGGCACACCTGTTCATGGTGTTTTCCACTTTTTCCTTGGTGTACTTACTGTTTTTTCCCTTCTAACTCGAGTCTCTGGAGACATTATGTAAGGGCATATAAATATCCTGCTGCTCACCAAACTTCTCCCTGTGTTTAGCAAATACTGTTGATTCTGACCTGATTCAGTCTTTCCTAGGATGATTGTTGTTTCAGATTCCATCTTTACTGTAATGGTTGTAAAACACTCTTTTTATAATCCAACATTCCTTCCTCGTTTACCAGTCTGTCCTCCTCCCTTCTCCCCCAATTATTTATTTTTATATTTCTGTTTATATTCATTATGGACTGGTGAAGTCCCATTTGTTCCAGTGGTCTATAATTCATTATTGTCCTTTTGTTTTTTATTTTGTTTTGTTTTGGGTTCTCAAATAGTTCTAGAATTGGCCAGTGGAAGCCCCTTCGAGTTTCCTCCTGTGTCTCAACATGTTTTATGAACTCTTCCTGACATATGACACACATGCTGTAATTTCTGACAGAAGATATTCCAGGCTTATCTTGTGCCCCAGCCCTGGAATCAGTTTCTCTGAGAAGCCCTAGTCCCTGGCACTAGCTGTGCTCATTGCTACTGGGGTGTCATTGCTTCTCATCCTATCAGAGCGTGTCTTACTACCTTTTTAAAATTGTTTCTAATTTTTTTTAAACAAAAGTAATAGTGCTTTAAAAAAAATGTAAGCCATACAGACATCTATAAAGAAAAAGTGCCCTCAGGTAAGCAAGTTTAGCAGTAGTGTGTATCCTTCCAGACTGTTTTCTGTACATATACGAAAACTGACTTGGTGGTGGCTTTTAGTTTTGCTTTTTCCTGTCATATGAATTCTATTCTACAGGGTCCTCTTTCTCTTCACAATGTACCAACATACTGTGGTGCTCTTTCTGTACCAGACGGTAGGATTTGTCATGCCTTCTTGTTAACTGCAAGGATATATTAATACCATGATTAACCAGTATACAGTGGGTGGACACTCAGATTTACTCCACCCTGGCTGCAGTGAACACTTCTGTACATGTACTGTCAGGCATTTCAATTTTTTTTTTTTTTTAATTTTTAGAAGCTTTTTTTATTGAGGCGAAGTTCACATAGCATCAGATTAACCGTTGTGAAGTGGACGATTCGGTGGTACTTACACATTCACAGTGTTGTCCAGCCACCTCCTCTGTCTGGTTGTGAAGCATTTCCATCACCCTGTATCATGCATTGTTCTGTGGACTCAAGGATAGATTCTTTGTAGTGGATTTACTCTGGACCAAAAGTCACCTTTAAAACTTTTCGTGGATACATCCAGTTGCTCTCCAGAAAGGTTATACCAATTTATATTCCTCCTAGCATTGTATGAAAATGTGCATTTCCCTACAGCCATGTGGACACTTTTGGTTTTCATCAGCCGTTATCTTTTCTTCCAGTCTGACAGATAAAAATATATATTTCTTTGACCATTAGCTAGGCCTAGGATGTTTTTAAAGGTATTTCAATGATTTGTATCTCCTGAATTTCCAGTTTCTGTCATCTGCCCAGCTTGTTATGTTTTATTTTTGTTTTTGTTTTTATTTTACTTACAGATCTTAACAGTTAAGTTTATTTAGGAAACTTTTCTATGAAACTTAACATCTCTTGCTATTGTGAACGGGATAGTTGTCCTGATACATTCTCTAATTGGCTATTGGTATATAGGAACACCTACTCTTTGGGTGTGTTGCATCCTTGCAGTTCTGGAAAATAATTTGCATGTTCTGTATGGCTTTTTATTGCAGTGTCTCTGCGGTCTCCTGAGGCCACAGTGGCCTCACAGAAATACGCTGTGTTTACCTACACAGTACCTTTTTTGAACAGTGCTGAGTACATTGCTAGTCATGGGGAAATTGACTCGTATGTAGGTCTTGCTCTCCTGAGTTTCTTCACTGAAAGTGAAATAGATGTGGAAACGATAACAATAGGATAGGAAAGAGACTTGTTAATCTTTGCATCCCCAGCACCAGGCACGTGGTGGGCACTAAATCTCTGAAATAAGTCATTGTTGGTGCCATAAGAATATGGTTTCCAAACTTTTCTTTTTAGCTGAAGAACCCATTAGCCAGAAATGTTCTCAGCCCTGGCTACATATTAGAATCACCAGGAGAATATTTGAAATATTTATGCTTAAACATAAATATTAAGCTCAGCTGGCACCAGAGAATCAATTCCTAAGAATCACTTTGTCTAAGGTGGGACCAAAGTATCAGCATTTTTAAGATTTTATTTTTCCTTTTTCTCCCCAAAGCCCCCTGGTACATAGTTGTATATTTTTAGTTGTGGGTCCTTCGACTTGTGGCATGTAGGATGCCACCTCAGCATGGCTCGATGAGTGGTGCCGTGTCCGCGCCCAGAATCCGAACCGGCAAAACCCTGGGCCACCAAAGCAAAGCGTGTGAACTTAACCACTCGGCCACGGGGCCGGCCCCAGCATCAGCATTTTAAAAAACCTTGTTAGGGGATTCCATTGAGCAGCCAGGGTTGAGAACCACTGCTAGTTCAATATGCAGTGAAGAAGGGGGAGAAGGGAGCCCCTTTTCTCTTGCCTCTGGCCCCTGACTGGGATTTGCTGAGCACAGTTTGAAAGCCACATTCCTTTTGTCCTGAGAGTCCTCAGAGGATGCTGGGTGGTGTGCCCACCCTAGTGGCAACCTTGTTCTGGGCTTATGCTGCTGCTTAACATGCCAGGATGGGAAATAGGCAGACCTGGTTCAACCAAACAGAGCTGAAAAGATACCCCCGTGCTGAGGTTGCTGAGCCTAGGAATAGCTGTGGGAGGATGGTTGGAATTAGGTGTTGGACCCCAGTGGTGCATGCGTTCAGTTCAGCGAGACAGTGCATTGCTTCTCCTCTACCTCCTTGTCACCACCGGGAAGGACTTACTGGTGGTAATCACAGCTCTCCAGATGGCATAGTGAGTGATGATGATTGTGGCAAGCCCAAAGCTGCTGTCACTTACAGCCAAGATTTGGAAGTGGTGGGCCTTTTTGTTAAAAATGGTCATCTCTTGCTTTTAATCAGCACCTATAGTTCGTTTGCACTTTACAGGGATAGCTACTTACACAGGGGCTCATCTTACTGATGATGAAACCGAGGCCCAGAGATGACTTGCCTAAGATCAGACAAGGAGGGTTGAGCCTGGATTCAGACCCTGATGTTCTGACTTCAGAGGCCATGCTTTCCCCCTGCTCCATCCTGTCCCTGAGGGGCCCTCTGTCAGGAAGAGGGCTGCAGTTATTTGTACACCCAATTACACAGACGCCAACTCCCTCTTTATCTGGCATCATCTCCTCTGCTGTCCATTCAGCTGAGGTTGTGACCTGGTGCACAGAGAATGGAGAAAGCTGCAGAGGCAATGGATCTGACTTAGATTCATTTGTTGGGGTTTTTTCCTGGTATAAATTGTGACCCAAGAGTTGCTTTCACTTCTGTTCTCTGGCTGCCTGAATGACTGGAGCATGGGCTCTGTTATCTAACTCTCGTTACCCTTCACCCTCTGGGGCCCATCGGCAATTCTGCAGCTGTCAGACATGATGATAAATGTCTAGGCCAAAGGTTTTTAAAAAATCTTTGCAATTGAAAGGAATGCTCAATCAAGATGACAAGGGATAAATAAAGCATTGATACCTGACTTTCTCCTCTTTCATCTTGGCTGCCCATACATGACCTGACTCCGGTGGTCAGTCTGCTTGGCTGTCCTGCCTCTTCCTGCCCTTGCTCAGGCTTTGTCCTTTCTGCTACCCCTCTTACTCCAACTGTGGGGGACCTGCCCATCTTCAAGGCTCAGCTCAGAAATTGCTCCTCATCTCCTTCTTTTTTACTCTTCCCACTCTGTCTCGCATCGCCTCAATTACCAAGTCCTATTGCTGTATCTCCCTCATTCTTCCAGAATTGCTCTCTAGCCCAGGTGCCACTTCTGAGACAAGCCACCAGCATCTCTGTGAGCCAGCCTGCGCCTGCTCTCCCACTCTTGCCCTGCTTACTGTCTGCCTTGTATCAGAGAGGTTATAGCATCTGTGTACCTCTCCTGGCATGCGTTAACTCTTTGAAGGCAGCCCTTTATCTTAGCACACACATACCCATTATCAAATACAGTGCCTGTCACACACAAGTCATCAAAATCCCTTGATTGCATTCCTTCTGAGGCTGCCTGACAGGTATCGTACCTGGCTGTCCCGGGCAACATTTCTGGCCCAGCCAAACATTTTCATAGCCTGGTCTTTATTCACTGACTTCTCCCTCTCTCTCCTTCAGGGGAGTATGAGACCAAGCACCAGATTACATTTTTCTCACCAAATATCCCTATTTCTAAACCTCAACTGTGTCAGGGACAGGTGTGGGGCGTTTGGTCAGTTCTCTTGTAGGATGTGCTTTACAAAGGAAAATGACATTCAGGAAGGATTTAAGCCTCAGTCTGGCTTTTTTCACAGGCCCAAAGCCTTTTCCCACCCCGTCTGCCAGACACTTGCTGGCAGAAGCAATGGTGGGTGACATCAGCACAGGGCTAGCCAGAGCCCTGCTTCCAGGGTCCTACCTACACCAGGGGGCTGCCTTTTCATCTCTGCCTGGCCCCAGCATGAATAATACCTAGGCAGTAAGCAACACTTTCACTGCTTGGTAGACTTGCGAGGTGCCCACTCACCTGAGACTGGAGTGAGAGGCTGCAATTCAAAGGTGCTTTCCCTCCCCCAAAGAAGAAACCCATCTCCCTCCTTTACCAGGTGTCACATTTGCTTAATCACACCCATGTTTTTGCTCAAATGATGAAGATGAGGGCATAAAGATGGACATCTGCAATACACACAGGCCCCCCTTACGAGCCCCCTCCTAGTCCTCTTCCTGGGGCAGAGCTTGGTCAAAAGCCTCATTTTTGCCGCTGTGGCATCTGACGTTTGCCTGGGCATGGGGTCTGTATGGTTGTCAAGTCGATGGCTGGCCAGGCAGAGCCAGTGCCTGCGGGAAGCCACAGGTCTACAGCAGGCTTCTGTGGGTGTCATGAGGTCTCTGTCACCAGAGCTGTTGAAGCCGACTGGGGTGCCCAGTCCCCGGGAGTGGTGGGGAGGGCATCATGCAGGAAGTCAGATTAGGTTCTCCCAAAGTCTCTTGGGAGACTAGTTCTAAAGCCTGGGGAATTCCCAGTGATGCCACTTACTCCTTTTTCTGTCTCATGCATGAACCCTCTCCCTGTCCATTGTGAGGCTACCAGAGGCAGGCCCCCCTTTCTTCTCCTGGAACAGCTTCCCCGTTTCCTTGGCTCATCTCAGGTCATCTGTCCCCAGAAGCCTCATGACTGCTCTGCACATCAGGACATTTCCTGCACTGTCGTTAACCTTTTGGGCTGTTTGGTCCCCTTCACCAGGTCAAGAGCTCCTTGAGTAAAGCAAGGGACTGAGGCTTACTCATCTTGCTCTCGTAGCGGGCGGGTCACAAAGGTTTATGCATGAGCAAGTGAAGTAATTAACAGTCCCAGAGAAAGATGGTTTTACAGGGGACAGTAACACCCTTCAACAGTTTCTCTCAAGCTGTGCCCAGTGGAGGAGAACCACGTGTCCCCCACTCCACCCACTACAGTCTGGCCCTGAGTCCAGGTGGGCTGCTGGCCTATTGTGCTGGTAGAGTGCCGGGGCTCCCACAGGTGAGTGTTGGGGAGGCCCAGTTCCCACTGGCTCTCCCTGCACAGCCTTTGGTGTGGATGGAGCCTACCGTGTCTGGAGCAGGGCTTTGGCAGCTCTTGGCCAGCAGTAGGAGTTATGTTTCTGGGGCCTGGATCCAAAATGAGAAAGGCCTCAGAACATCAAGAACAGAAGAGGAGCTTGGCCACCTTGGTGCCCAGGGTCAGCCTGCATGGGCTCTGGAACCCCTGCCTGGCGGGGTGCGCCGTGTGTGAGAGGGAGGGACACAGGCAGCAGTGGCTTCCCTGGGCCCGAGCTGAGTCCGGGTGACAGCGAGAATCACTTGCCTCCACAAGCCTCTGAGCCTGTCTCCCCAGACTCCGTACCACAGCCTCTCCACCTCCAGCGGACCCATCGCCTACTTCCTGCCCCAGACTGAGTTTGGGGCATCCCCAGAATGTTCTAGGCGTTCCCACCTCCTCCCTGTGCTCACACACTTGCCCTGCCCTGATGCTCTTCACTGTTTCCTTGTGTCCTGTCTGCTGCTTCCCCCAGGAAGCCTTGTCCCCCATCCCAGCTCTCCTGAGCCCCTCCTCCTCACCCCCCCATCCTCCCAGACCCTTGTTGCCCTCTCCCATTTGCCTGCCTGTGAGTGTGTCTCCTTGGCAGTCTGTCAGTTCCCAGGGACCAGGGCAAGGCTCCTCACCAGCCCCACAAACCTTGGGACAGACCCAGCCGGGGCCTCAGTGACAACACTAGAAGTAGGTGAGCTCTGCTCTCCAGACTTCTCACTCCTTTTCCTCCTCTGAATTGAGCACTGGACATGGGGACAGGAAAAAGAAAAAAGGACCCTCACACCGAGGAGAAAAATGCACTCCTTTATTCTCTGTGGGAGTGACTGCCGGGGAATGGCCAGCACCTGTCCTGGAGGAGTAGGTCGGTCTCGGGGCCCCAGCAGGGCCAGGGCAGTGATGGGGGGCACTGTTGGCCCCATGAGCAGGGAAGGTCCAGGTTGGGGCTGCTGCCCCTTCCTCAGAGCTTCTCCAGGTAGGAACCGGGGACAAAGCCACGCTGCCCATTCCGTTCCACTGTCCACCAGCCATCCTCCCCTTCCAGGATGACCTCCAGGATGTCCCCTGCAGAGATGTCCAGCTCGTCGGAATTCTGGGCAACAGAATGAGAGCACATCAGGCTGAGGGGCCTGCTGGGAGGGCTCTGACAGGGCATTACCCCACCCCAGGCAGTAAATGTGAGCTTGTCTCCCAGGTGGGCCCTCAGCTGAGATATGCCCAGCCTCCTCGGGCTTCAGAACAAGGCCACTCTGGGCCGGGCCAGCCCTTAGAGACATAGAGGATGTGGGGTGCCCTGTGGGACTCAGCCTTCTGTTCTCCCCAGTTTGTCATTGTAGGCCTCCCACAACTTGGGACTTTTTCCCTGTTTCACCTCCCTGCTGCTCCCTTCTCCCTCCCTGCTCCAGACACACAGCGACCTTAGCAAGTCAGTGGTCAGGTGTGCTCACCATGCCCGAAGCCCAAGGGTGCGCGCTCACTCCAGGCTCACTGCGCACAGCCTGCCCCTCTCCTGGGAGCTCCCCTGTACTTCCCCAGCCCTGTTACCACCATCATACAAGCACACCATCATTCTGCCCTGTCTTTCCTGCCAGGGACCAGCTCTGGGAGTCAGTGCAGCTCAGGGCACAGCCTGCCTAGCCCCAAGGGGATGTTTGGGCTCAGTCCAGGTGGATCTGGGGTCTGGCTCTGCATCCCTCACTTCAAAGCAGGGAGCAGACTGGACTCTGGGGATCTTAGCACAGCTGCCCTGTGGCTCCTTGACCAACCCTCTCTCCGTGGACCTCAGAAAATCAACCCCAGCACAGCTGTGGGACCCATTCTGGCTATGCCTTGTTCTTGGCACCCATGGCCATGGAGAACAAGGCCCAAACCTGAGGGTCCTGCAGGTAGCTCCAGGTGCTGTCAGCCTGCCTGCACCTGGGCACATGCACACACACACACACACATACACACGCCTGTGTCTGCCTAGAGACCACGTGGGTGCAGGTGAACAGACTGGGCAGACACAGGCCCTGGTACCCATTCATCAACATTTGCTATGCAGATATGCACTGAGCCCCTCCCAAATGCTGGGACACATTCTAAGGACACATACCCTAGCACACTCACAGTGCACTTGCCTACGTGTGAACACACACTTGGGCATATCTGTGCCCTCCTGCGAGGGAGAGGAGGGCGAGGGCCTCACCTGGGCCGTGTAGTCATAGAGTGCCCTGTAGTCTTGGGTTGGCAGGGTAGGAGGTCCTGGCGCCTCCTGTACCGCGATGGTGGCATAGACACCCTCATTCCGATTAGGGGTCGGGGTCAGGGTCTCTGTGGAGGCCGAGAGCAAGGTGAGGCCTGGAGCCTGCCCCTTTCAAAGGACAGTGGTCCCTGGAGGCCCCCCTGGCATGGAGCTCCCCCAGACTTGGCTCAGCCTCTTCCCATTCCCTGCCCCAAGCTGTTGGAGGGCCCATTTGTGCCATATAGGTGTCCTCTCCTTACCCCCACATTACCCCCAGTTACCTGCAGACGCTGACACTGATGCAGTCTTGGGACTTCCATGCAGCAGCCCGGAGAACCTGGGGACAGGGAGGAAAGCAAGTAGGTCCTGGAGGGAGGGGGGTGAGGCAGGGAGCCCTCACAGCTCCAGGGCTGGGCTGCCTCTAGCCTCCAGGTGAGGATGTGATTTAGGGGGTGCCCCTCAGGCGTGAGGGCTCCCCAGAGAGTAGGCCCAGTGGGCTTTCCTTCCCCAGCAGTGCCTCTCAGTCCCTTGCACTTTGGACCTCTTCTCAGCACCTGTTTCCTGCAGGGCCTGGCACCCACCAGGCTCCTGCTCCAGCCTCCTCCTAACAGCCTTCCCCACCGGGCAGGAGAATGAGCTGTCCTTAGAGCTTGGCCCCCTTAGACCCTTACCTGCCAGGGCCCAGCCAGCTCTCCTCCCCACGGTCCCACAGGGACCCGGCCAGTCTCGCCACTCCAGGACCATGCAAAGTGGGGTCCCCCATGTACATGTGAGTTGCAGGAGGCAGTGCTGGGCTAATCCACCCCGTCCCCTACGCCTGGCTCAGGCCTGGACTTAGCCAGAGTCATGAAGATTCGTTGAATAGAGAAAAGAATGGAATAAGCAAGAGGCAGCCACTGAGGGACTAGTGGAGAGCAGATGGGGTCACCCCATGAAGCAGCCAGTGCTAAGGGCTAAATAAGTAGAGGCTGCTGTGACAAGCCTGCCTCAGGAAAGTCTTCCTGCTGGGCTCAAGCTGTCTTGAAAGACTCAGCTTTAACAGGCAGAGACTGGGGTGCAAGGCATTGCTGGTGAATGGGAGGGGGGGTGCAAAGGTGCAGGTGGAATAGTTTGGGGAGTGGAGTGGACCAGCTTGGGGTGTGTGGGAGACAAGACTGGAATGGGTACTGAGCCAGACCCAAGGGGCCGTGACAAGGGGCTGGGCTGTGACTTGGGCCTGTGAGAGGCTGCCCTGCAGTGCCAGGTGAGACACGAGGGGCCTCTCCCACGGGCAAGACAGTCTAGGCCTCTTCGCCATGCCAAACACACACACTCACAGAGTTTGTGGAGCTGAGGGCCCAGGAGGACACACAAGCCCAGGATGGGAGCACATGGACATGTAAGTGTGGACCTGGACACATGAAGAAGCCTAACCCTAACACAGGCCATGCAGACATAGCACCTATGACATGCTCCTGCCCCATGGACAGCAGAGGGCAGGGTCAAAGCCCCAGGGCTGTGGCTGGCAGGAGCAGAGCTTCCTGAGGCCGCTGTGCGCCCTGCCCCACTGCCCTGTTTCCCCAGATTTGTCTACACTTGCAATTCCAATTCCTCCCTCCACTCACTTCCCAGCCACTGCCCCCTGCCCCTCCCCAACCCTGCCTGGCTTCTGGCTGCCCCGACACAGTGTCCCCTGCCCATCCCCTCCAGCAGCCAGGCCTCCTCCACCCAATGGGATCTCTCTCTCTCCTTTACTTTTTTCCTCGTGGGGCACCCCTTTCCTTTCTTGACACTGCTCTTCCGGCTAGTTGTTGAAATGACCACCTGTGCTGAGATCCAGGTCCTCCCCAGATTTTGTTAAGACTGAGAGTGTGAATGCCTTCCTCTGGGGTCATCGCTTGCTCAAGGTTCTCAGAGGGGCATCCTGTGCTCTCTGCTCTGAGGGCTGGTGGTTCTCACGAGCCTGTCTCCCAGGAGACATGCTGCAGGGTGGCTCCAGGGGCTCCTGAGGCCTTGGAAATGAGCTGTCCTCGGAGAGCTGGGAGCTCTGTCAACCCCACCCTCAGCCACCTTCCAAAGGCAGGCCCTTCCCTGCACTAGGTCAGATGGAGAGAGGAGGTCACAGAGACCTCACGATGTGAGCGGGCCACAGGTACCATATGAAACCCACGGATGCTCCTAGATGCCCACAGATGGGGCACCTGACCCCCTCAGGGACCTGGCTGCTGGAGGGCTCCCTGAGCAGGCTACGGTGTTCCCACTGGGCTGTCACCATTGTCACCCAAGGCCTGAACCAGGAGGGTCCTTAGGTTCTGAGTTTGACCCCAACACTCAGGGGTTCTGGACCTAGAGAAGGTGCATGACTTGTGCAGGTGACACACTGAGACATGCCACTACGGCCCTGGCACTGCCGCAGCCAGACCAGTGAAGGGGCCCTGGAAAGGCCTGGAGAATTCTCCAAGAGTACTGGCTGCAGGGCCTGCTCCTATGCCCTGATCCCATGCCAGTGGGAGAGTGTCGCTACTGCAACCTGAAGGTCCAGGGCACTAACCCAGACTAGCAGCAGGGCCCAAGGGACAAGCCAGCCTGGGGCCTCCCCGGAGCTCTGAACACAGTGAAAGTGGGTGTGCTTATTTGTTTAATGCCTGGGTGCCCTTGCGCTGAGCGTGTCATGAGGCTAGATTGAGCCTGTCTTGTCCCAGAAGAGTACCCAGCACCTAAACACGGTACCAGGCACACAGTAGGTACTCAGTAAATGTGTGTGCAAGAGTCAGTTGCAGGAGGAGAGGCTGGCCCAGCTTCCTGGCACTCCCCACCTGGCCCCAGCCTCTGCATCCATCGGGTGCCTCACCTCTTTATCATACCGCAAGATGGCTGGACGCCAGGGCTGCTGGATGCCGGGGCCACCTCCCGGTCGTAGTAGTTCTGGTAGGGCACCGGAGCTGCAGGCAGCAGGCCCATGAGGCCAGGGTTGGTGAGGGCAGAGCGGGGAGGACCTGTGCCACCTGACACCCCAACCTGCCCCCATCCAGAGACTCAGACTGGGGCCCACCCTAGTACTTGGGGAGGGGGCCTCTCTTGCTTCCATGACAGACCCCACTGTGGGTACCACCAAGACCAAATAGTCCAGACTCATGATTTGGTGGCACCAAAGAGGCTGGGGGTGGGGCTCTGAGGAGGCTCCCCACTTGTACTCCCCATCATCTCCCCCTTCTGAGTGTATAGCATTCTTAATCTCTGCTCATCGTTGGCCTCGGAGGAGGCCGCAGACCAGGGACCCAGCCAAGGGACTGCACTGTCGACCCTTTCCCCGGGGTCTGACCAATGGTCCTCTGCCCAGAAGCGAGCTGTGAGCCCCCACAGCCCTGTCCTGGCGGTTGAGGCTCAGAGAACCCAGGGCCAGGCCTTCCAGGGACAGGCAGGCCTGGACCCAGAGGCTGAGTTGCCTGCGGGCTGGGCCTCACCCGGGGGCTCCGTGCCCGTGCTTTTGGCCTGGATGAAGCTGTCAATGTCGGTGTCCACACTGCAGCCTTCCAGTGTCACTCGCACCTCCTCGTAGAGCTGGGGACAGGATAGAGCAGAGGTTGAGGGGCCGAGCCTCCATGCCCCCTCGCCAAAGCCCTGCCCCTCTGTGGGTCTGAACTCCAGCTAGGGTCCCCCACTCCACCGGCCTCCTCCCAGCCTCATGTGCACAGCTCAGCGCCTGTATTCAGGGGCCTTGAGATGTAGCTGCCCCAGGCCTGCCTGAGGGGTCCGAGCCCTGGCTGACAGCCTCTCTTGTTTCCTGAACACCTACTGGACACAAGGTCCATGCAAGGGACTTACCACACTCCTGTTCTCTGAGGTAGACACTATTTCCTAATTTTATAGATGAGGAAACTCAGAGAAGGAAAGGGACTTGCCCAAGGTCACAGAGCGAGGACTTGATGCAGCGAGGCTTTGGCTCCAGTAGGAGAGGATCCAGAGCCCACATTCCTTCCTCTGCCACAAGGAGGCCACCAGGTGGGCTTGAGTCATTTGGGGGAAAAGAAACCCCAAAACCCCACAGCCCATGGGCAGAAGGGGTCAGGCAGTGGGCATTGCGGAGTCAGGGCTGCCTCAAGAAAGCGTTCATGGCTCTAGGGCTGCATTAACAGAGGTCGGGGCCCCTGGCGGGGAGGTGGCAGCCCCTGTCTGCTGGGGAGGACCCACAGCCCACCCGGCACGTAGAGTTCAGTAAGGGGAACCAGGACACCCCCAAGATATCTGCTGGGCAGAGCAGGAACTGCACCTCAGCCCCTGGGAGCGCCAGACCTGGAGCGGGGCAGCCCAGGGTCCTCCAGCCTCTCGGCAAACCTCTGAGGGGCTGTGTCCACCTACCTTCCCAACCCCAGCAGAGGGAGCAGGTGCTCCGTGCTCTGAGAGCAGAGGCAAGGACCTCAGAGCAGGATGCTCCAAGAGGGCAAAGCCAGGGTCACCACAAACGCACAGGCTTCCAGCCAGAGGGGCCATGGCTCAGAGGGGTGAGCTCCCTGTCCTTGGGGCCCTGGGACCAAGGCCAAGTGCTGAGGTCGGAGACCCCTGGAGCCAGGGCTTGGACCACAGAGGACCAGGTGTTTGCTGATGGACTCAGACCTGGCGTGCTGCTGCCTGGAGGCCACCCTCTCCTCACACACTCCCTCCCCCCACCCTCAGTCCCACCTCGTCATCCTTGACGCACTGCATGGAGAGCTGGTTGCAGTGTACCCACAGGGCGTTGCGGAGGATGGTCAGCCGGTCAAACTCCTGCAGCTGGAAGGCCTGGGGGTGGTGGGAGGGAGGTGAGAAATGAGGAGGGCCAGCCCAGGTGGGCCTCACTCACAGTTCAGCTATGGCTGACCAGCCAAACCCCTCTGCAGACAGCCAAGTCTAAGGGAGAGACCCTTCCTGGGGGTCCCCGCCCCCACCTCTGGCCCACCCCTGAGGTTCTGGGAAGGGAGGTTGAGCTGCCTGTGGGGTTCCTGCCCCCACTCTCCCTCCAGGCTCCACTACACACTGGAGAAGGCCCTGGGGGTGACAGAAGAGGAGCGCTGGACCTGGAGTCCTGACGCCTGTCTCCCAGGCCATCCATCAGTAGGGCCCGGCAAAGCCATGGGCTTTGTCAGAGTCTCAGTTTTGGCTTCAGCAAAATGGGTAAAGGATGCCTGTCTGCACAAAGGGACCCAGGGCACCAAGCCGGGAGGGAACAGCCAGGGCAAGGCCCCAGCACAGGGCCTGGGGAGTGAGCAGACGCATGAAGGGAGGAAGGGGTGCTGCCTTTCCCCACCACTGCCTCGCTGCCCCCAGGGAGCAGCTGCAGCAGGGACGGTGACCTTTCCCACTTTGCGGCTGGGGACCCAGAGGCCCAGCTGGGGCTCACGCACCTCGCAGGTGGTCCGGTGCTCTTGCTCCCACTCGCCTCGCACCTTCTCCAGCTGCTCGACGCTCTGCCTGTACACCCGTTCTGGAAGGCCAGTGGCATAGACAGCTTCCCACAGCCCCACCCCTGGGCTCCTGTGGTGCCCCTGCCCAGGGTGCCCTCCTCCTCCCTAGAGATACCTACCCTGGCTGCTGGTGCCTCATCTAAACACTAGTCAGGGCCACCCACTCTGGGACTGCTCTTTTTGAGGGAACTCTCAGCTCCCCACCATGCTCTGAGCTGGCCGGGGCTGGAGGAGAGCCTCGTACACCGGGGGCCAGAGTCCAGGCATCTTGCCATCCCCAGGTCCCCCCATCTCACTTTCTAGAGGGGAAACTGAGGCTCAGGGCGGCACTGAAGGATGGGTGGAGAGAGCGTCGGGAGCTGTTGGGCTGGCAACCCAGCAGGCTTGGGCCATGACCTCCATCCCCAGATCTCTGGGGCTCATCTGTCCCCCAGCCAAGGGGGCAGCTGGGTCCTGGGAAAGGCAGAGTCGAAGAGAGAGCCTTCCCAGGGGAAGGGAGCGAGGGTGAGTGCTCTGTCCTAGGAGGTGTGCCAGCAGGGACAAGGGGTATTGGGGGGTTCTGGCATCAGGCAAAGGATAGAGGAGACAGAGGCCCAGGGACAGCAGTGTATGTGCATGTGTGTGTCAATGTATGTATGAATGATACATATGTATATATGAGTGGGTCTGTCTCCCATGATTGTGGCTGTGAAAGTCCTGGGCTCTAGAGCCAGATGGCCTGGATTTGAATGCAGTCACCACCACTTATTGGCTGTGTGACCTTCGGCAAATTACTTAACCTCTCTGTGCCTCAGTTTCCTCATCTCTTAAAAAAGGTGATAATAATAGCAGGCATCTCATAGGATTGTTCTGCAGATTAGTTAAGACATGAAAAGCTCCAAGAACAGTCTTGGCAAATGAGAGAAAATGAATGTTTTTACTTAACTTGCATAAGTATGGAAGTGAGAGTGATGAGCATGTGACTCCGTGTCATCGTGTGTGAGTATGTGTGCCCCCAGGAAGTGTGTGGTGGTGGAAGGACTTTCCAGGCCCCACCTGCAGTCTGAGGAAGCGGGCTGGCGCCGTACCTGCCTCTGTGGCTGAGTCCTTGCACTGCTTGGCTTTGTTCTGGCTCTGAGGAGACAGAGGGAAGGAGCACTGAGCGCTGGCACGACCGGCCCCGTCCTCGGGCTCCTAGCCTCCCTGGGCAGTTCGGAGGGGACTCTGTCACAGTCTCCCTAGCCACCCAGGGCCTCACTCAGGAGCCAGCTGTGGGCGCATTCCATCATTCCCTCCAGCCTCACCCCACAGAGGACCACAGGCTGGTTCCAGTGAAAAAAGAATAAAAACAGAAACTCACAGCCCATGCAGATAACCTGAAAGATAGATGTTGAGACAGAGGGACAGATGGAGACCAGGGCCAGGCCCTAACGCCCCACATGGCCCCTGCTGGACCCACTGGCTGGGACTTGGGCTCTCGTCCCTGACTTGCTGCCCCCAACCCACCCTCAGGCCCCGACCCTCTCTAGGCCTCAGGTTCCTCGTCTGTGCAGTGGGCAAAATGTGTTCTTGGGCCTGGTGGCTCTGAGACCTCTGGCCCAGAGGCCAGAGCAGGCAAGACCTGGGTTTGGATCCTTTCTCTGAGACCTGACTCTGAGACCTTGGACAAGTCACTCACCATCTCTGGGCCTCAGTTTCCTCTCTGTGATATGGGCCTACTGGTCCCTTCTCCCAGGGTTGTGTGAGGGTTAGTGTCTGCTCTCATTGCCCTGTGAGCTCTGGGCCTGGGCCGCAGGACCCTGCTCTGAGGAATGGGTCCTTGGGTGCAGTCTGGAGACGGCAAAGGGGATAGGCTGACCCTGTCTGTCTTTGCCCTGAGATTCTAGGAAACCCACTTCACAGACAGGGAGACTGAGCTTCAGAGAGGGGTGACCAGCCAGCATGTCCCAGATGCAGATCTTGCCTTGGGGTGCCTGAAGCACCCCTTCCCTGTCTCCCCGCCCTGCCCCAGCCCTGGGTGACAGCACATGGCCTCAGTGGCCCTACACACCTTCTCCACCTGCTTCTGCTGGCCATTGGCACTAATGCGCTCGAAGGCCTGCTCGGCGTCATCCGCGTCCCGGCACTTCTGCTCGTATGTCTTCTTGGACTGGGAGTGTGGAGACATGTGACTTAGGTGCCCCAGAGGGAGGCTCCCTGAGCCCAGCCTCCCTTCTCCCTGTTAGGGGGCTGTGGGTGGAGTGGGGACCTCCCCACCTGGGATAGGGATCTGGGGTCCAGCATGGAGATGGAGAATGGAGTCTGGTTCCCAGGCCCCTTCCCACTGGGGACAGTACAGCCCTGCCATGGCCTTGGCCTCTTCAGAGGTGTGGTCACATCAAACCAGTAGCAGTTCGCTGAAAATGCTATGTACCCTCATGATGCCAGCCTTTGCACGTGCTGTCCCCTCTTGTGGAACCCTCTGTCTCCTTCTCCCTCAGTGTCCTAGGGGACACAGCTCAGAGGTCCCTTCTTCGTCCACCCCTGGAGTCCTCAACGGACAGTGTGACCATCATATGGACCACTGTCTGGGACTGACCACCTGCCCATCAGTCAGGAGCCCCCAAACAGCAGGGTCTGGGCCAATCCGTGTGGGGCCTTGGCATCCAGTGCAGCCCCGAGCACCCACCAGGCTGCCGTGGGTGTTGCTGGGTGGAGGTCTGAGGCAAGCCCTGTCCCAGGGGCCCAGCCCAGGGCTGCTGGGGCCCACATGCTGAGCCCTGCCACCCCCCCAGGCCCAAGACCTTGCACTCACTTCCATGGCCTTCTTGTAGAGTGACAGCTTGCTCTTCTGGACACGGTCCATGACAGCCTCGTACTGCAGGGGACACGAGGCTCTGAGCTGGGGGCCGTGGCCTCAGGATGCTCCCCTAGGCCAAGAGGACGGGGAGTCCCTGGGATGAGGCACAGCATGCCCTCCTGGCTCTGAAGGGGGCAGTGACAAGACGCCCCCCTCTCCCACAGCCTACTTTTTCACAGTCACCACTAGGAGCAGAAAGCTAGAGAAGCCTGGGGCATGGATCTGCCCATCATGTCCTCTCTGGGCAGACCCAGCCAGGACTTGGTCTCTAGCCAAGGAATACCCAACCCAGATGCATGTGTGCTCATGCACACACACACACACAATTCCATGACACACACAGAGAAGTACACACTAACAGGCCCCCACACTCCCACTGCTCACATTTGCACATACAGGCCTTCATGTGCACACTAACAGAGCACCCACAGACACTACTCACGAGTGCACACAAGCACACTCTCCCTTGTCCCCCTTGCACAGCTACAGGCCTGTTTGCACAGGTGAACACACACACACCAAACTTAGTCATGGCCACATGCAGGCACACGGGGCCACTGCACCCACCGTGCCTCCCAAGCCCCTTGTTCAGATAGAGAGGATGAGACTCCGCCTGGACAGAGATTGGGCACAAGTTATGAGGAGAATGAAAAGGAAGCGTCCCTCGTGTTGTCAATGGAGCCGTTGTGTGCTGGGGCTCTCACTGGGCCCCTCCCAGCAAGCTGCCTCGTCACACACAAACACACTGAGACACAGGCTCATGCTCAGATGTCTGCACACATGTGCCATGTTCTGCGCACACACATGTACTCCCCATACGCACGTGTGCACATACATGCCCAGGCAGACTTTCCGCACACTACATCTCAGCTCTCTGCTTGTGGGGGCTCTGGCTACTCTGGGGAAGGCATCACTCCATCCAGAGCAGCTTTTGCAGACATCACAGCCCGTCTGGCCACAGGAGAGCTCAAAATAGCCAGCCCAGGGCCTTGCTGCCACAGCAGGTGCTCTGCACTCTGCACGCAAGGCCCAGCTAAGAGCGGTACCTGCTCTAGCACCTCAAGGCTGGGCCGGCTTCTGGGGCTGGCTTTGGGGACCTACTGTCTGTTCGGGAACCCAAATTTAGATCCTGAAAGTCTGAGCCCAGCTAGCCAATGGGCAGCAGGAACGGCAGCCACGCTGAATTTCTGTGGTCAGAGCCTCTAGTCAGAGCTGCTGCCCTGTCTTTGAAGACTGAGGGGGGCCTGATTCTGGGCTGCGTCCCCAGAGCTTGGGAGGTGGACATAAGTGTCCCATCCTGCAAGAGGGAAACTGAAGTGCAGAGAGGGGAAGCAGCTTGGCCAGGACACCTACGTCCAGTCTGGTCCAACCATGAGCTGGCGCTGTCTTCCCCTTCACAGTTCAGTTTCCATTTTCAAGTCTTTGGACAGTTTACAACGATCCTTCCTCTCCAAGCAAGAAGTGTTTCTGTGTGCTGGCCTCTCCCACCCTATCTCCCTGTCTCCCACCCTCTGCCCATACCCTTCCCCTCCTCCTTCAAATCGCCCTCACCTCCAAGCCAGGGGCACAGCCCCTCACCCTCCTTCAGCTCCGTCAGGAGGGTCCATCCTCCACCCCCTCCACAGCGACCATGACCACCTCCCCCCGAGGGCCCACCCCTAGCACCCGCCTCACCTTCTTCCTCTGCTCCTTCTGCCTCTCACGGAACTCCTCGAGGCTCCGCAGCTCCTCTCGCAGGGCCAGGGCCAGCTGGATATGGGAGCTGCCCACGTTCTCCATTTCTGGGGGCAGAGTAAGGATGCCAGTCCCCAATATCAGACGTGATGGGCCTCGGCCACCCACACACACCCCTGCCTGGACAAGCCCAGCTCCCACCCCACACCTCGTCTTCTGTCATCCACCAATCCTCCACCAGCCTCGCAGCCCTGTGTACAGCCTGAGCTCCTGGCGAGAATCCATCCACCCCATCTACGGGAATATGGGTGCTCCCAGAAGGTCCTCTCACCCTGCAGCCTGGGGTGGGGGACAGTTGGACTTACGTTGCTTCAGGGAGTCAAAAGAGGCCCTGAGGGAGCTGCAAAACAGAAAGGCCAGGGTCAACAGGAGGAGCACAGTGGAGCCTGAAGTCCCAGCTGACTTTTATTTTGCTGAGAGGGCCCTAGGTCACTCACACATACTGACCTAGACCCAAGGGACCCTCTAGCCAGACAATTGGGACCGTCCACTGACAGCCCTAGTTGGGATTTCCAGAAGGCAAAGCTCTCTCTTTGGAAATTACAAAGCAATTAAACCTCCCCACTTGGCAGAATCTGCTGGCTTCTGTGTCTTCAGGGCCCTCCCTCCCTGAAGCCTCTCGCCCCAGTCCTCTCCCCAATTCAGAATGAGCCGAAAGATGGCAGGGTTCAGACTCAGCCAGAGGACATTTTGGAGGAAGCTGGATGGGGGCTGAGAGAGTGGGCAAGCAGGAGAGGAGAGATGTGGGGACCTTAGGACAGAACAAACAGTATGTAGAGGTGAGGACAGCAAGAGGCCAAAGGCCTCCCTGGCTCCTGGCTGGGTGGCTGGGTGGGCAGTGGTGACACCTCTGAGACGGGGGCCCAGGAGGGAAGATGAGGAGTCTACTTTAGGGTGCATGAGCTTGGGATGCCTGAGAGAACCCAGCAGGAATCAGGAGGCAGCAGGGTGGTCAGTCCGGAGCAGAGAGGCAGGCACTGTCCACTCCAGGGCAGGCGCCAGTAGAGGGGGAAGGAAAGAGGCTGGCCCAGGGCATGGGAGGTGGAGTGTGACACCCGAGGGTAGAGTTGCCAGATGGAGCAAATGAAAACACAAGACACCCAGTTAAGTTCGAATTTCAGGTAAACAACAAATACTTTTGAGTATAAGTACGCCCCATGTAATATTTGGAACACACATTTAAAAAGTATTTGTTATTTATCTGAAAGTCGCGTTCAGCTGGGCATTCTGTATTTTACCTGGCTGCTTTGCCAAGAAGGCTCACCCCCAGAGCCATGGGCGGAGTTGAGGTCTGAGCAAAGGCCTTGGAGCCCCACCAAGACCCAGTCCTGTCTGCTGATCAGCAATGGGGCACCAGGAAGCAGAGTGCTCCTTGGGTCAGAAACAGGACCAATGGGCGAGAGAGCCTCTCCCTAGGCCCATCAGCTCCCCAACCTGGCAGAGAAGGGAGGTGACTCGGAATCCCAGCAGAACCTGGGCAAGGGCTTCCTGCTCTGAACTCCCACATGCATTGGAAGCAGACCCTTGAGCCAGACAGCCTGGGTTTAATCCAGGCTCTGCCACTCACTCTGTGTGACCTAGGGCAAGTTACCTAACTGCTTTGTGTCTCAGTTTCCCCTTCTATAAAATGGGGATAATAGTACAAACGGGATAGTTGTCAGGATTGAATGGATTTACGTGTGTAAACCACCTCTATCAGGACTTGGTTGCTGTGCAGCCCTCCCCTGAGCCCACCTCTGCACATCCCAACCAATCCCGGGGGGTCCCCTGGGCTCCTGAGCCTGACCTGAGCACTACCTCCAAAGTGCCCCACCTAGGAGCTTACCACCTGCGTGCCTCCTGTTATTGGAAACTCGCACTGGATTTGCCTTCAGGTGGGGTCCTCCTGAGGCAGCCTCATAGGTAGGCCCCCTACCCCTCTCCCTGCAGCCTGTGTGGCCAGGAGGAGCAGATCTGTGTTCCCAAGCAACCGTGAGTGTGTGAGGGGTGCCAGGGCCTGTGCCCCAGCATGGGCCCAGGGGTGCCACGACACCAGGCGCGCAGAGACGGTGGGTGAAGGCTGCAGACTGGCCCCGAGGCGAGACTGGTCCACACTCGGGTAAGGTTCTCTGCCTGCGTTTGCAGCCCCCCCTCAACCAAGGAAATAAAATACGCTGCGGCTCCCTCCTCACCGGGGCGCCTGAGGAGCCGCAGTAATCGAGGCAGACAGGGAAACAGGCCGGAGCGTGGCCAGGCTTGCTGGGGTCACACAGAGGTGCTGGAGCAGCGCGAGGTCCAGTTGCTGGCCACATCCTGCTGCTGCCCTTCGCCCAGCCGGCTCTCCGCTCCCCTCCGCGCCCCTCGCCGCCTCTCTGCCGAGCAGTGCGCCTGCCCCCTGGTGGCCACATCGTCGCATGACGCCCAGCAGCAACAGCCCGGGACTCCTGCCCTCCCGCCTGCGTCTCCCGAAACCTTGCCAGGCAGGCTTCGAAGGGGCCTCCTTCCTCCCATTGGACAGTTAGGGAGACTGAGGCCAAGCAGGAGCAACAACCTGGCAGGACCCGCCTGGATCCAGGCCTAGAGGAGAACTGTGGGGGTCTAGTCAAGGCCAGACCCCTTGCCCTAAACTAAGTGGATCTCAAAATGTGGTCCCTAC
Organism: Equus caballus; assembly: GCF_041296265.1. Lineage (NCBI taxonomy): Eukaryota > Metazoa > Chordata > Mammalia > Perissodactyla > Equidae > Equus > Equus caballus. Next base: position 130,498,948 of record NC_091684.1, on the reverse strand, counting down.
ACCAGCAGCATCAGGACCACCTGGGAGCTTGTTAGAGAGGCAGATTCTCAGGCCCCACCCCAGTCCTTGTGAAGCCGGAGCTCGGAGGGAGGGCCGGCACACTGTTTTAACAAGCCTCCACGTGCTGCTGATGTACGTTCATCAAACGTTAGCCCAGCTGGCCTAAGTGATCTAAGCCTCGCAGTTCTGCTAGGGAGCATGCATCATCGTCCCCGTTCCACGGTTGAGAAAACAAGGTTCAGAGAAGTGAAGAAGCTGACTCATGGCCACACAGCTGGTGAGAGGCGGAACCAGGTGAGGCCTGGTCAAGGCCTGCCTTCTGCTTCTTACCAGAGGGCAGAGAGGGGTGACTGCCGGGGGACCCACCTGCCCTGGGTGGGGGTCAGGATTCTTCTCTGACAGAATTAACCCCTTGCCAGTGGCTACACCTCCAATCCCTCTCCTTCCCCACACACTCATCTCCTGCCTCAGTCTCCCCAGTCGTGGTTAGAGCATCTCTGGGCTCAGCACAGCCTCCCCCACAGCCCTCACCTACGGCCCCCGTGGGCCCCCAGCTCCTTCATGACCACATCCTGCCCAGACCCCTCCCAGCCCTTGGGCCTGCACCCCCGCTGCCTGCTCCTCACCTCCTTCTGGACCTCACATCTCACAGACACCTCAGAGTGTCCAAAACTGGACTTGGTGCCCCACAAACCTGCTCCCCCTGCAGGGCTCCCCTCTCATCAAAAGCAGCACCCTCTACCTGGTTATGCCACCTGGAAACCCAGGAGCTGTCCTTGGCTCCATCCTCTCCCTCCACCTGCACTACCTTCTTTTTTACCTCCTAAATCTCCTGTCTGTCCTCCTCTCACTGCCATCACCTAGCCCCTGCCCCAACACCTCTATCCCCCTAGCTGCACTTCCCACCTATTAGCCCTGTTTTCTGCCCGCCAGTCATCTGGCCACCCACCAGTTCCTTCTATATGCCATATTTCTTCTTGCCTCAGGGTCTTTGCACATGCTAATTCCCCATGCGCAGCATCTTTGCCTGGCTTCCTCTTCTGTCCCTTCTGAGCACTTACCCCTGCTGTTACCTTGGGCTGATGCATTCAGCGTCTGTCACCTCACTGAACTGTGAGCCACATGAACAGGGTCAGTGCCTGGTTCTCCTCCCCAATTTCCCCAGGATCATAGCCCAGAACGACAAACTCAACACTGGATACATACCAAGGCCTTTCTCAACTCCAAACCCACCTGTGCCCCACTCTCCTTGGCCCATGGCCTCAGGTCCTTCCTCCCAGGCCTGGAATGGCTATGAGGAGTCACAGCCTTTGGGAGCAGCTGGTCCTTCTCCCCACCCCCACTGGATGCTGGGAGCCCCTGCCTGAGCCCACTGCACTGCCAGGTGGACATTCAGCTTCTGTTCCCACCTGGGGACAGCCCTGATGGCGACAAAGTCTGTGCTTACCTTAGGCTCCCATTTGCCCCCACGAGCTTGCTGGGCCTTGGGGGCTGCATGGATGGGGGTGCTTGCTCTGTGTGGGACAGCTGGACAGGGTTGTGAGCTCTGACTGCTCCAGGTCCCTTGCCCACTCACCTCTGGGCTGAAGACCCTCCTGTCCCAGCCCCACCTGTTCCCTGTGCTGGCACCTTCAGGCCGTCACAGTTCTGCTCACATGACAGGGCCTGGGACACCACCTCTTTCTTGGCCTTAGACTTTCAAGGAAGCAGCCACAGCTATGGGTGAGGGGACCTCAACTTTTCCCAGGACCAGAGACAGCCCACTGGGGGTCAGCAAAGACTCTTCCCAGGTAAATGCTTTAAGCTCATCTTATGGAGGATTTGGGGACCATTTAAAGTCTTTCTCTGCCCGTAAGACCCAGAAAAGATGGTTTCTCCTAGCTTTTCTGTCACTCCTGTGTTCCTCCACACTTGCCACTCGGAAACTGTCCCCAAGATCTCCCTGAGCTCTCCTTTATTGTGTCTCCATCACACGTCAAGGATAAGGCCCCCATGCAGACCTCTACACCCTGTTATCAGTCACCAGTGACCTCATGTGTAACTCATCTTATTGCCTATCTTGACTTGGCTCTTAGGATGCTCAACCTGAAATTCTGTGCTCAAACACGGTCTAAATTTCCAATGTAAACTTTCCTTCTGTACTCTCCCCACCAGGCACCACCTCATGTCCCTGCTTTGGCATCCCCACCCCCGCCCACGCTCTGGCCAGCAGCCTCCTGCCTCCTAGCTGACAGGAGCCGACTCCTCTCGCCTCCCTGTGCTGGAAGCTGGGCCTGAAGTGAGCTGTTATCAGAGGGCGCCTGATGGGAGGAGGGCTCGCCTCTCTCCCTTCAACATCCTTAGCGATGTCTTCATTCTCTGAGGTCAAAGAAAGATGACGAAAAAAAATCTCTTCTGACAGGAAAACCACAGCATTTTAGGCTGACAAGTGGGGGTGAGGCAGGGATGTGAGGACGTGAGGACTCAAACCTACACCGCTTGGGGGTCTGTCCTTGCTTGTGGTAACCACAGAGGGGCTTCCAGGAAGCTGGCCCCAGCCCTGCCCGCCTTGATGCCCCTTCATTTCTGAAGCCATGCCCCGTGCAGCTTCCAGGAGCGTGCAGCACCCTAGCTCCCCAGCTGGGGTGGGATGAGCAAGAGCAGGAGGAGGAAGTGACAGCTTTCAGGGGGGTGGTATTTCAGGCAGACCTCGAAGGATGGTTTGGACCGGGCAGGGGAGGAAAGGGGACAACAGCCCGAGCCAAGGCCCGGAGGTTGGAAGGGAGAGTCCGACAAGCTTTCTGCAGGCCTGGAGGTGTGGTTGAGGTGTGCCCACCTAAAGCTATCTGTAAGATGCATTGAAAGGGTCAGTGCCTGGTTCTCCTCCCCAATTTCCCCAGGATCATAGCCCAGAACGACAAACTCAACACTGGATACATACCAAGGCCTTTCTCAACTCCAAACCCACCTGTGCCCCACTCTCCTTGGCCCATGGCCTCAGGTCCTTCCTCCCAGGCCTGGAATGTGGGGACCCCTCATATTTGGGGACCAGCTCTTATTCGTGCGTTTTCCATCGCCACCGCCCAGGGGATGTTTATGAGTTCATGTGTGAAGGAGGTGGATGCTAAAAGCCATCTGAAGATGGGAGGAACGTCTTTTCAGCATATATGGCTGAGCCTCCAGGCCTGAGGGAGGCTTCTGGCCGGTCTGAGATCAGGGGTGATGCACAAATGCTGCGTCTTCAGGCAGCGGAGGGAGGGGAAGCCGGCCTGCTCTGCCCCTTCGGCTCTCGCTGGGCTATTTCTGGGGTCATTTAACTCCCTGGCTTTTGTCCTCCTCATTCACCCCTGCCCAGCCTGCACACCCTCCAGCCCTCTGCCCACCCTCCAAGGGGCTGAGAGTGAACATCCCACGGGACCTAGGGGGCTTGGCTATGGGAAGGCTGGGGGCTTCCCCCTACCAGGGGATGGGCCCTGGAGGTTAAGCTGCCAGCCCCCACACTGAAGAGCCAGGCCACTTTTTCCAGAGATGCCAACCCCAAACACCCCCCCCCCCCCCAAGTCTCCACCACACAGAAGCAACCGGGCTGTCATTCACTCTTCCCACAAAGAGCCCTCCAGACGGGTGCGGGGACAGCGTGATTTGGTCTAAGCCAAGACCATGACAGTCAGGCTAGGCTGGAGTGTCTGGAAGGGCTTCCTGGAGGAGGTGGGACATGAGAGGGCCCTGAAGGGAGGTTCTGATGCAAAATGCTGGGGAGGAGAATGAAGTCACCCTGAGTGTGCTAGACTCTGGCTTTAGGACAGTGAGGCCCTTTATTTTATTTCAAAATTTTTGAATCCCCCTGACAGCCTTGGGCATGGCACACAGTACGTGCTCCATGTGCTTGTTGACTAAATGGATGGATGACGGATGCTTGCCCACAGTTAAACAAAGGAATGACTGAAGGGTCTCACTAACTCTAGTCATGCCCCATGGGTTAGCAGCAACACTTATTAAGCAACTACTGTGTGTAGTCAGCTGAGCTGGGAGCTGCCTCGGGCACGGCCCTAAGGGAGGCAGCAGGTGAGCTGGGATGGTTCAACCACCGCCTGTCACTCACTTGCTCTCAATGTGCCCTCCAGCCTTTGTCCATGCCTGTCCTCTGGCAGGAATATGCCCCTCCTTCCTCTCCACTTCTCCCAGGAGGCTCCCTCCCCAGTCCACCCTGCTCTGCCCTGTTCCTCTGGCCGCCCCCGCCTGATGGGGAGCTCAGGGCAATGGTGGTTCGCACGCACCACTCCCAGCCTATTCTGCAACCTGTGTGCCTTGGCTGCAGGGCCCCTGTGGGTTTGTTTCTGCTCCTCCTGCTGCTGGTTAGGCTGAGCCCTGGGGCCTGGCACACCCAGCCCAGGCTCCAGCTCCTCCCAGTAGACTGCAGGTGGACCCTGACTCTGACCCCTGCCCCTGGCCTGGCGCCCCACCATTGGTGCTCCCACATTGGATGAGGGCTGCCCCTCCAGGGCCTCCCAGCCTCTAGCTCTCTGGGCCAGGGAGGGACTGGGCCCCAAAGAAAATTGTTTAGGCTGCCCAGTAAAGCTTCTCAGCCCCAAACTAAGCAGGGTGACCCCAATTTATCTGACTTTTGGAGGGGCCTGTGTGGTGGTAAAGACCCCACTGTTTACTGAGCATGCCTGCAGCTTGGTGTTCTCAGCTTGACATTGTGACTGCCCAGAGCAACTCTTGGGGGTGACTGTCCCTTTCACAGCCAAGAACCCAGGACCTAGAGCGGGGGAGTGACCATTCCAGGGTCACACAGTAAGTAGGGCAAGGCAGACCCTGCTCCACTTGACTTCTGTAACAACACAGGGAGTCAGGGCCGCCAGAGCCTTGCCCTGGCCACTTCATGGTTCTAAAAACAGGGCAGATATAGCTACCTCCCCACCCTTCCCCTGCCCACCTGGCTCCACTCCTATTTTATCCTCCTGATTAGTAGCTTCTCCTTCCCGTTTGAAGTTCCCTGTGACTCACAGCCCCCTGAGTGTGCCTCACACAGTCTGCCTCAGCCTGGGCTCCCAATAGCCTTCCATTCATTCTCCACTGTGTCCTGAGTATCCTCTACACCCAGCCTCCAACCAGCCTCGGCCCTGCCCCTGGGAGCCCCTCAGGATATGTTCCTGTTTATCTGCACAACAGCCCCCTGGAGTGGGCAAATGGGAACTAAATTCAGAGAGATAAAGCCACTTCCCCACGGTCACACAGCTCACAAAGGCTGAGCGGGGGCTAGAGCTCAAGCATTCTTTCTCCTTGGGTTGCATTCACACTTTGCAGTCTAACTCACAGGCCCTCGGGCGTTGAGCATTAATGTCCCCTGGCTCACGCTACTTTCAAACCTTCTCTAGCCCTTCCCATGTTTCCTCTGGCTCCAGGTTGGAAGTAGGAACCAGCTGGGTCCTCGGCATCTCTAGAAGACCTAGAGAGTGTCGTGTATTCAGGGCACACAAATGGGGGACCAGGTTCTAGGCAATGGAGCCGACAGGCTTCGGGGCCACTTTCCTTGGGCAGAGCCAGGCACTCACAGGCTCTGTGGCACTCACAGACCTCCAGGTGAGCAGGGGCAAGGGTCAGAGGTTGCTGTGGCAGCCACAGGCTGGGGTCAGGTCTTGAGGCTCCCGGGCAGGAGGAGAAGTGCTCATCAGAGCCCTTTCAGAACCTGAAGTCCAGCGCCCCGTCTGATGCTCAGCCTGGTTGGGGCCTCACCTTGGGGGAGAGTCCATGCCTTCCTGAGGCAGCCCCTCCACTCCACTGTTAGAAATCAGCACTCTCTCCCCATCTGCTTCCCCCACAGTCAGCACAGAGACCCGGGCCTCAGGGCTGGAGAGGCCCAGCTGCTCCATAGCAGCAACTGCCCTTAGTGCCTCTCCTCAGAGCCAAGCCTGAGCTGAGCCCCTGGACTCGCTTAATCCTTCAAGGAAGGGTGTATTATTATCCCGTCTCACTGATGAGGAAATGGAGGCACAGAGAGTGTCAATGACCAACCCAAGGTCACACAGCTGGTGGATGAGGAGCTGGCACTGGAACCCCATGTGTGTCCCCTCCCAACCCCTGTCTCTGGTCACAGGCCGAGCCAACACTGCAGGGGGACCTCACCCAGAATGCCTGATACCCAAGGAAGCTGTCCTCCAGGCACCCCTGCCCAGGAGCCATCCAGACGTCCCTGGCCATCCCCCATCCACCTCGCTCCAGGAAGCCCTAGACCCTGTCTAAGGGCCCAGAAGGCGCCTGGCAAAGGGGGAGGGAGCCGGGGCCGGGATCTCTTACTTGATCTCCGTCTGGCCGCCAGCCTTCCGGGCGATCTGTACCAGCTCCTTCCCGTACCGCTCCTCCGCTTGGGCCCTGCAAGAACAAGTCTGGCACTGAGTCTCCCCAACTCCTGCTGGCGGCAGTTCCCTCAAACCTCTGCACCAGGACCCACCCAGTCAGCCTCTGGGGGCAGGCATGGCCCTCCAGGCTCCTCCTTGAGAAAGTTAAGCCCCCAGCCCTTCCTCTAAATTAATCTTCGCCAAATGCAGGCACATGTGAAGGGACATCAAATTATTTGCCCACTTAGGGGAGGCCCAGGTCTGGGGAAAAACAGAGGAGCCGCATTCCTGCTAGTTTAGAGCAGGGGCGCCCGGCAGCAGCGTGTCTGGGACGGGGCCTCGGCCCCCCCAGCGATGCTCACCTCTGCCGTAGCAGCTCCTCCACGTCTTTGCACATCTTCCTGCCATCCAGCAGCCGCTGCAGCAGCACCTCGTAGCCTGTGTGGGCCGTGAAGTCCCTGCACTGTGACACAGGAGGAGGATGTGTAAGGGCCACCCCCAGCAGTGCAGGTTGTGGGGGTCACTGAGCACAGCCTGACGAGGACCCCCTGACCACCTCCCCATCTGCCTCCATCTCCCCTCTTTAAGGCAAGTCCTTGGGATTCAGGACCTGACTTCACACAGGCACACGGTAGGTCTTCTCGAATCTGTGGAGGTGCACGCATGAGCCCCGCCTGGCAACGGAGTCCAGGACACATCGACTCCAACACAAGACTGCCATGGAAGGGCCACCACCAAGGTCCCATGATGACAGCCTTACAGGGTTCCCAGCACTGCTTGCTCCTGTCACCTTCTCAGTAACCCTATTACCTCAGCTAAGTGAGAAAACGGAGGTACAGATGGGTGAAGTGCGCCCGGAGTGAGACAGCTTGAAAGCCATCTGGTCTGAGTCCCTGATCTTCATCCCTGTGCTATATGACCTCTGCAATGACAATAGCCATTGTTGTTTCTTTATCAACAACTGTGTGCCCTCACCACACCAGGCCCTCAGTGTGAGCTCAGGTAATCCTCCCACATCCACTCGATGAGGGGAGCACTGAGGGTGAATTTGGTCAGGACCGGGGCATACCCTAACACTCGTGTAGTACGCATGTAGGACACCTAGCACACCTAGGACACCCAGGGTCGCCCTCTTAAGCAGGGTGGGGGGGAGAGGGGCATCTTGAAGAATCCAGGACACAGCTGATTCTCCGCTGCCCGGCACTTGCTCAGCCTGTCCTGGTGTTCCTGACAAATCCGATTTTCCTCTCTCACCTCGGGAGCAGATTCTGAGCTGCTGGGGCAGGAAGTTGGGGAGGGAGGTAGTATTTGAGACTGTGAGGGGACAGAGAGTCTCGCAGGACATCCCCAGGCCTACGGAGTGGGCCGGGGCCAGGGTGCTGCTCCCAGATCTCCAGGTGGTGCTGCACACAGGCCAACTGCAGGGAGAGAGATGGATCCTGGGCGAGGTGGTAAAACGGCCTGCTGAGAGGGGAGGCTTCTGTGTCTGACCTGAGCCTGGCTCCCATATCCATTCTTGAGGCAGGACCCCTAGGCCCCAGGGTGCTCAGCCAGGCAACTGCAAATCGGGCAGGCCCTGAGATTGGGCACCTAGTCTGTCTTTTCCATTCCCACAGATCCTCCTCCAGAAGCATCCCCAGAAATTCCTGAGGGCCAGGCTCAGCTGTCTAGAGGGTAGCAAACCAGACGTCTGGGCCCTGGCTGGCCACCCAGGGCCCCAGCAGGAGGAGGGTGTCCCCTCAACCCCACAGGCCTGTCCTGTGGCAGGCAGCAGTCCCGGCGTGCAGGCTGGTGTTACTGAGCCAGGCTTCCATTTCTGCAGCTTTCCTGGGCAGCCACTTGCCCACCAGCCAGCCAGCAGACAACAGCTTCCCGCCCCTCAGCCTCTGCCCTCCCTCTGGACCCCCAGGGCAGAAGCCTGTGGCAGCTGGGAGGGAAAATTAATCTGAAGCCTCAGCATCCTGCCCTCTCCCCATGAGGGGGTCACTCTGAGCTGGACACCAGCATTCAGGCCCAAATTCCACGGACCACCAGAACTGGGAGACATCTCGTCCAGTACCCTTAAGTCCTCAGGGAAACTGAGGCCAAGAAAAGAGAAGGACCTGCCTGAGGTGACACAGGCAGAGGTAGGGCGGGAATCGGGACTTGCAGGGGACCTGTTATTAGTCCATGATGCCTCTGGGAGAGATGGCGAGAGCTGACCAGGGAAACACCTGCTGGAGACCAGCCCCATGGCAGGACCCTCCACTCTTCCCTGCCAGCCCCATGCCTAGCCCTGACTCTCTAGGGGAACCCCTCTGTCCTTATCAAGACCCCCAGAGTGGAAACAAAAGCAAAACCAAACCTACATTGGCCATTCTGGAGGAGGCAGAAGGCAGCAAGGTCCCTGCCGCTGCAGGCTCAAGAATCTGGTTCAGCCCCCTACTCAGAGCCACAGTGGTGCTGGCAGGGCTGCGGCTAGTGAGCCACCATCACAAGTGTCACAAGCAACTCGACTGTTCCGACTGTTCCGAGGAAGTGCCTGACTCCCTGGGGGCGGCTCGCAATGCCTCCTCAGTGCTGCACCCCTCCCCCAGCCTGCATGCTCCTCCTTCACCCCCACCCTAGCCACCTCCTCAAGGAGATGGGTTCTGACTCATTGCTCAGAGCGGGGCAGAGTCAGGTTCAGTATGCTGTTGAGGAAATGAATGAACCAACCATTCAATCAGTTAATCAGTTGGTCCTGCAGTTTCTCAGCACAAGGCCCAGCGCAAGAATCACACCCTCCAGGGGGCCCACCTGGCCTTCCTTTTCCACACTGACCCAGCTCCACCCTGTAAGTACCTGGGCCCCCTGCCAGTCCCCCGTGGTTAAGGGCTGACATTTTCACAATATGGAAGCTACCAGAAGGCAGGGCCTTTTACCTCCTTCAGTCCACTGGCAGCCTCTGTCACCTGAAACCTTCCAGTGGCCTTACCCTTTGTGAAATTGCCATTTATGGAGTCCACCTGCCACACATTGCAGCAAGAACCTCACAGCCATTATCCTATTGAAAGCACCACACCCAGAGAGGTAAGGATGGTGCCGAGGAGGCCCAAAGACGGGAAGTGACTACCTGAGGTCACTCAAGTGGTAAAGGTAAAAATCTGGGATACAAACCCAGGTCAACCTGTCTTCAAACCCACATCCCTGCCTCAGTTAGTCAATAGACAGCCCAGCAACTATTTTCATTTTCAAACATCAAAAAGTGATTAAAAAAAAAACTTCTCAAAATGATTGCTCAAATCCTCTTCCTCTCAATCAAAGCTATATTTCGGGCTATCATTCAGTTACCATGGACTCACAGAGCCTGGGCCATGCCCAGGCTGGGCCAGAGGAGCGCTGCCCTAGAGAAGGGCTGCACTGGCTCTGACAGCCAGCAACCAGCCAGAAGCCCCGCCCCACTGCGTGGCATCTGGGGCAATCCACCCTGGGGTAAGTGCTACTTGGCGAGCAGTTGCAGTCTCATCCTGTGGGAGGCCCGCTTGCATTGCCATCCATGCTGTGCAGCCACTCTGGGCCTCCCTTTCCCCATGGAGGGGCCAGATGGGGGCAGTAGGGTGTCTCCCAAGGCTCCAGGAGGAGGTGCTCAGGACAGCTCTGGGCAGGAAAAAGCATATTCCTGCCTCAGCCTCAAGGTAGTGTGAAGGCCTGGGGGCTCTGCTCTGCCCAGGGACAGCCCACCTGCTTCCTTCTCTAGGTAGGTCTGGGTGTAAGCCATTGTCCAGACCTGTGAGCTGGCCTTGGCCCTGCCATGCCCCCACTGGGTGGGTAGAGAAGCAGCCTCCGTACCCACCACCGCTTCCTCCTTTTCCTGCCCGTATCACTCTCGGTGGCTACAGGGGCTAGGCCACAGAGACCAGGGCCCCGAGCAAGCCACTTCCTTTCTTGGGACCTGGTTTCCTCATCAAGAAAGTAGCAGCAGAGGCCAACCTCTCTCCTGGCCCTGACAGCCCGCCCCTCTAGGTCACAGACCCATCAGGGCAGACTGTGGCTGCCAAGTCAAGGAACGTGCCCAGGCCTGGTCTGAGAAACTGGATAGAGTTCAGCAGACTGGATATGGGTTCACACCCCACCTTGTGACCTTGGTCATTCTCACCTTCCCTGTAAAAATGGGCCTAATAGTGCCTGCCACCTAGGGTTGATCTGAGAAGCCAATCGAATAACGTGTTCAGGTGAGAAGATGAGCACAAGATCAGAGGGTGCGTTGAGTGGAGTACTAAGCTAAGGACTACTACCCCCATTTTGCAGATTAGAAAAATGGGGCTCAGAAAGGTCATCTAACCTGCTCCGGAGCCTGCAGGGACATTGGGGATTTGAACTCAGCTCTCCCAGGCCAAGATCTTGGCTCCTAACCTCCTCTTCCCTCTCCTCTCTGCAAAGCCCCAGCTCAGTGGCTGTTCAGCAAGTGGTGGCTCCCCATGCCCTACCTGCCACTGCCCCCGCCAGACGGAATCTCCCCCAGCTGTGGCCAGGCTGGAAGAAAGGAGTTATCTCCCCACCATAGCCCACACACACAGCCTCCCCGACCAGAGGGCCCATTTAAAAGGCTGCCAAACCTTTTCCAAACACTCCCTGCATGGACTTCCAGAATAGAAAGTACATCAGAGGACAGCTAAACCTCTAACCTGAGAGAGAGAGGCCTGGGTTTTGGTTCCAATTTCCATCTGCCAGGAATAAGCTGGGTAGTCCTGGTAAAATCTCTTGCCCTCTCTGAACCTTCCTGACTGTGAAATAGGTATAGGGAAAGGAAGTGACCCTCAGTTGCCTTTCCAGCAGGGAGGCTGATGTATGTCCGCTGGTTTTTGGAAGCCATGGTAACTGGTGGCTGTATCTTACCTAGGGAAGTCTGAAGTCAGAACGTGGGTCGGAGCTGCCTGGGAGGCCGAGGGAAGCGTGAGGCCTTGGGTGGGAGGGGTGGCATGTCCAGGAATTGGCCCTGATACTTTTCCTGGGAACCGAGTGGTGGCCATGGAAGGTAACTGGGAATAGCTGCCTTGTGACTCTGCCCATGAGAACTGCCTCACAGGGAGGGAGGAGCCCCCAAAAGAAGCTGTGTGGAGTGGACTGGTGGGCGCAGCTGGGAGGGTCAGAAGCAGACAGCTGCAGGGAATGGAGCGCTGGGATCCTCCAGGGAGGCGGAATCACCAGAGAACCCACTGAGGTGCCCAGGAGAGAAGGAGCTGACCCGCGGGCATCTGCCCCCTGCTGCACCGGCACCAGCTACAACAGCGCCTGGAAGATAGGCCTTTCACCCCTTTGGAGTTACTGACCCTGCACCCCACCCAGTCTGCAGAGGCTCCAGAAGCAGCTGGCAGTGGGTGCGGGTAGAACCTAGCAACTGAAGAGGATTCCAGTACAAAGCTAGGAGATGGGGAGAAGCTTTCGGTAAAATTCTGATGTCAGGTTGAACTGGAGCGAATTACTCCTGAAAAGGACTAGAGAAGCTCTAATACCTGCCCAGGGGCGGCGAAAAGAGAGCCATAGCAGCTGTGAAGGTAGGAGAAAGGAAAGTTGTTTCCTGCTTGCACCCTGCCAAGTTCAAAAATCTTTTTTAAAAGTTCAAAAATCTTTCTAACATCTGACATGCTCTTGGGTCAGTAGGCTCTTCTTTTTTTAAAATAAGCACCTTTTATTGGTGGGAGGGGAGACAGAACAAGGTGACTAGGCTCGATCCCTCTCATCTTAGAAGCTGAGGACGGAGATTTTGAATGACCCTTGCCAGGCAGCCCTGCGCCCGGGCAGCTCTGCCCTCTCCCGCAAGTCTAACGGCAGGGATGGCTGCAGCCGGGTCGCCTGCCCTTAGTAGTTTACTAGTTTACTAGCAACTAGTTTATTGTTGCTTGTCTTCTGTGGACTGAGAAAACAAACCATTAGGATTGTTAGGAAACCTGAGGTAGTGAGCTCCGAACTCTGGAGACGGCAGCTCTGTGAGGCAGAAAGTGGGTCTGTGTGGTTCCCTGCTGGGTCCCAGAGCCCAGCGTGAGCACAGCAATGCTCAGCAAACACACTGAATGAAGAGCTGAATAAGGACCTCAGGGAGGCCCTGGAGAGGACTCAGCTTTGTGACTGCTGGCTCCTGAGGTGCTCCATGGAGGGAACCAGACGGTTTGCTTGCCGATTCAATGACTCATTACTCAACACCTCTAAATAAACCAGACAGACTCATCTCCTCTACTTCTTACAATAGTAAAATATTATATATTATCCCTACTGTACAGATAAGGAAACTGAGGCTCAGAGACACTGTCTCTCCACTGCCCCTCAGCTATTACCCCACAGTGTGACTCATCTCCACCATTATTGGCTGTCAAATTGAGGAAGGCAAAGGGCCAAACACCCAGGTATGGCTTGGATGAGTGAGTGGATGGATGGATAGGAGGGAAGGAGGGAGAGAGGGAGGAAGGAAGGAAGGAAGGAAGGAAGAAAAGATGGGTGACCGGAAACTTCAGTAAGCAACCGGTTGCTCACCCAGAGTATCCTAGGAGGAGGGGCAGGTAAAGAGAGGGGACAAAGCCACAGCCCTTGAGGAATGCCGTCACCTGCAGGCTTTTGTGGGGGCATCAGGAACAGAGGGATCAATGGCGGTTGGTGTCCCAAGAGACCCAGCCAGGACTCACAGGGGTAGAGACCAACTCCGGGTCAATACAAGGAAGGGTTTTCCAAGAGCCCAAGTGGCCTCAGACACAGGATGCAGGGCAAGCTGCTCTGGTGGGTGGAGAGCACCCATCGCTAGCGGTCTGTTGGCGGCTTAGGGATTCTGCAGAGGACTCAAGCCTCAGACAACGTATTGTACTAGGTGTTTTGGGTCTAGGTGTTCCCTGACCCACGGATGGAGGGGTCCACGCATAAGCAGATAAATGTGGATTTATTTGCCACTTTTCTAAAATGGCCCAGGATAGGTGTCGTGGGGAGACAGCCAAGAAGGCAAAGACAGACTTTTATTTTTAAAGAACAAAAGCATGTTGAACGTAGTTAGACGAGCTGCTCTGGGTTCAGCTGGGCTGACGGGAACTTGAGATTAGAAATGTATTTCCAGAGGGCCCAGCTCTCTACTGGCCTTAGTCTGATGGCCTGGCCTCCCCAGGGCCTTACAGGGCCCCTCCCCATAGCAGCCAAGCAGCCCATCTGGCTGGGCCCCTGAAATGTCCAGCTGCTCGGCTTGGGTCCCCGCTGGGCCCCAACATGCTGGGGAGCCGCAGGCCTATGGCTGACGGTTACCCCGCAGCCTTCCGGGGGCCCCGCCAGAGCTCTGTGAACTTTCAGGGGCTCCCAGGAATCCCACATAACCCAGTGAGAGTAGGGGGGCAACAGGAGCACCACAAGAGGACCTACTGTGTGCGCCTGGGGCCTCTTATCTCAGTAATACTGACCAGATGCAGGATGTGAGTGTTTGAGGAAAGTGAGGATCCAAGAGGTTACGTAACTTGTCCAGGCCCAAACAGCAATTGTGGGCACACCTGGCTTTCAACCAAGGTCCCTCACGCTAGAAAGCTTTGTTCTTTGAAATAGGCTTCCTCCATTATCAGAAATGAAAGTTCTCCCTCCCACACTCCCCTCTCCCCGTCTTGTGAGTACTACCTACTTCTCCTCTGCTCTCCTGAGTCTTAAAGGCCCAACTCAAGGCCCCACTTCTTCCTCCTGCTTTAGGAAACCGTTAACATATAGAAACCAAAAACATGTAGCACAAGGGGTGGGCGGGGAGCAAACACACGTCTGGGCAGAGGCCTGGAGGTGGGAAGGAGGCCCTCAGGTTTAGGAGGCTGGCAATCTGATGCTCGGCGCTGGAAGTGGCTGCAAGCAGTGAGAAATCTGAGGGAGCTGGAGCCAATGTCTGAAGAGGGAGCCTGAGGCCAGCTGGAGGAGAGCCCTGAGTCAGGCAGAGCAAAGAGTGGGGCTTCCCAGGAGTTAACGGAACCAGGGCCGGGTTCTGAGTTCAGGGGAACAGATGCAGACAGGTAGAGCACATGTCTCTCCATGCCTTCTCACCTCCAGTCCTCAGAGAACCCTGTAATGTCAGGACCGTGCTATTATTGCCTCATGTTACAGATGAGCAACTGAGGCTCAGCCAGGTGGGTGACTTGACCAGGTCACGCAGCTCCTTTGTACGGCCTCTGCCAAGCTGATTTGGCAGTGGGAGCTCACTAGGATTTAGCAATGTTGGGGGTGGTGGGGCAGGAGGCAGATGCCAGTGGCCCAGGGTGAGGGCAGGTGGAGAAGGGAGGTGGTGGGACCCAGGGGATGATTGATGGAGGGAAGGAGGGAAATGAGCCACCCCTGACCCTGAGCCCTGGAAGAGACTCTGACCCCTTCAGGCACTGTCCATCCCTGGCCTATGGCTGGCCACATAGAGCTCTTGCTGCATAGGCTCCAGCTTGTGAGCGACCAGCCAGAGACTGGGGGCTGGCACCAATGGTCCAGGTGCCATCCCTGCACATCTCCTTGCCCAGGTATCACTCCTCCCTCGCCACCTACACCTGCCAGGGGATGCCTCACAGGAACACCACCCCAGGAGGAAGTCCAGGCAGGGGGTTGTGGGAGGAGCTCAGGCACATTGGGTTCTCGTCCTGGCCAGTTCCGTGCACACAGAGTGTGACCTTAGACAAGTCACTTAACCTCCTGAGCACAGATTCCCTCCTCTGTAAAATGAGTGTGAACATATTGCCCACCTCCTAGGGGCTCTGAGGACTATATGAAATAATATATGTAGGCGCCCAACAAAGGGTACCCTGACACTTAATGAGCACCTGGAAAATAGTGGCCATGGTGATTAGTACATAGTAAGTAAAAGTAAACCAAGAAAGGAAATTAAAAAGGACAGCTGGGTTTGAATCCTAGCTGTGCCGCTTATCTGGACTGGTTGCTCCCAATCTCTCAGCCTCAATTTTTCACCTGTAAAGTGGGAGGAACACTTAGACCCCGCACCCTCAGGAGGCTGACGTGGGTGCCTTGCTTTGTGGCTGTGAGTTGCTGCATGTGTGTGCTGAGGTGTGTCTCCCCTAGGTTTGAGACTTTCTCAAGAGATGGCCCCTGCAGCTGCAAGGGAGCCCCACTCCCATCCCCACACCTTTCCCCAAAGGCAGGGACAGACCCCTGCAGCCTCTGGGGAAGGCCCCTCAACCTCATCTGCTGGCCTCAGCAGGTTCCGGGCCTCAGAGCTGACCCTGGGCTCTGGCTGCAATGCCCTCCAAGCCTGGGGGCTAGGTGGGCTCCTGCACCTGCAGGGGGCCTGCACGTGGGGCTCCTTGCCCTTGCTAGGCCATTAACATGCATGTTGCCACATCTCAATCTTCTGACCATGAAAATTGATTTAATACAGACAAGGCGCCAGAGGCTCAGAGAGTCGAGGGACTCACCAGGGCCAGCTGTGAATGTGGCCGAACGGAAGCAGGGCAGTGGGTTCTAAAGGCAGCATGAAAGAGAAAGATGGCACCCTCCAAGTAAGGTTCTGTATTGGAGACTGGGAAATTGTTCCACCCTGCCCAGCACAGCCCGTGTGCACCTGGCCTAGAGCATGCTGTGGGAATATACATCTCTAAAGAGAGCAAGAGGCCACCCCCTGGCCCTGGGATGTGGGGCCTACCTGAGGGAACTCTGTGCTGCTCTCTGGAACCATTCGCTGTTTCACTTTCCTCTCAGCCTCTCACTTGCATCCACGTTGGTAAGACTTAAATCAAGACTCTTGGACCCTGTATGCAAACTCCCTCCCTTGTTGAATCTGCAGTCCCTCTAGGGTTGGGAGTTATCTAAGGATGAGGGTGAAATTCCAGCAGCCTCATGGCAGCTCCTGCCCTGACCCAAGGCCTAGTCTCAGCTGCTAGTCTTCCCGTGGCCCTGGCATTAGCCACACACTTGTTCCTTTGATTCCTGAGTCAATTTCCATCCTCTTCTGTGTCAGAGTGAGACTTATTGCAGACACTAACACAGCACCTACTGCCGTGCTGCCCTGCACTGAGCACAGCCCACGCCCCACACTCTGCTTAGTGTTCATGACAACTCCAGGAAGCTGATCCAGAATTCTGTGCTGATCCCCTTACCCACCACCCCAGCCCTGCTTGCATGGACTGTCCCCAGCTGACCACTACAGTCTGAGGTCCCCATGCCTGGGAGAGTGGGCTCAGAGCTTGTCCAGGATGAAGGGAAAATGTTCAGGAGGTGACCAAGAAGGGGACCCCTTCTGCTTCAGTGGCTGCTGGCTGGGAAGTCAGGGGCCAGAGTCTTGCTTTTCAAAAGTCCTCAGGTCCAGGCAGACTGAGGCCAGGGTGGACATCAATTACCTGCTGGGCCTTCCTACGATCTACTGAGGAAGTTGGTGACCCTGGCCTGTGGGCAAACCCTCCTTGCAGAATAGAGCTGGTGGATCCTCAAGGAAGCTCAGAAGTCATGGGCCTTCCCAGGGGGCCAGAAGATGCGGAAACTATCCCACCATCCTCAGGAGGAACCTCTCTAAGGAGGGAGTCTCTCCAAGTGTGCCCAGGCTGGGAGACTCATGGCGGGTTTGTCATAGACTCATGGCCAATCCAGATTGGGGAACCTCAGGAAGGCTAAAATCTTAGTTTCCTCACCTGTAAAATGGGAATGATAAAAATTACTCCATTAAGGAACACAAATAGCCAACAATCTTGAAAAAGAAGAATAAAGTTGGAAAACTCACACTTCTTGACTTCAAAACTTACTACAAAACTACAGTGATTAAAATAGTGTGTTACTGTTATAAGGACAGACATATAGACATCTCTATAGAATAGAGAGCACAGAAATAATCACTCACATATATGGTCAAGTGATTTTCAAGAAAATCAAGACCATTCAATGGGGAAAGGACAGTCTTTGCAACAAATGCTGGGAAGCTAGATATCCACATGCAAAGGAATGAGTTGAACACTTACCTTACACTGTATACAAAAATTAACTCAAGATGGATCAATGACCTAAATGTAAGAGCTAAACCTGTAAAACTCTTAGATGAAAACATAGGGGAAAAGCTTCAAGACATTGGATTTGGCAATGATTTCTTGGATATGACATTAAAAGCACACTCAACAAAAGAAAAAAATAGATAAATTGGACTTCATCAAAATGAAAAAATTTGTACATCAAAAGACAGTATCAAGAGAGTGAAACGACAATCCACAGATTGGGAGAAAATATTTGCAAATCATATATAAGATGAGGGATTAATATCTAGAATATATAAAGAACACTTACAACTCAACAACAAAAAGACAAACAACTCAATTCAAAAGTAGGCAAAGGGCTTGAGTAGACGTTTCTCTAAAGACGATATATAAAATGGCCAATAAGCACATGAAAAGGTACTCAATATCATTAGTCATGAGGGAAATCCATATCAAAACCACAATGAGGGGCCGGCCTGGTGATGCAGCGGTTATGTGCACACATTCCGCTTTGGCGGCCGGGGGTTCACCGGTTCGGATCCCGGGTGCGGACATGGCACCGCTTAGCACGCCATGCTGTGGTAGGCGTACCACATATAAAGTAGAGGAAGATGGGCACGGATGTTAGCTCAGGGCCAGCCTTCCTCGGCAAAAAGAGGAGGATTGGCAGCAGTTAGCTCAGGGCTAATCTTCCTCAAAAAAAAAAAAAAAAACCACAATGAGATACCACTTCATGCTTACCAGTTTGGCTATGATTTAAAAAAAACATATCCACAGAAAATAACAAGTGTTGGCGAAGATGTGAAGAAATCGGAAGGCTGGTGCATTATTGATGGGAATGGAAAATAGAGGAGCTGCTGGGCAAAACAAGTTGGCAGTTATTTACCTAGATAAACACAGGAGTCCCATAGGACCCGGCAATTCCCCTCATAGGTATACACCCCAAAGAACTGAAAGCAGGAATGCAAACAGATATTTGTCCACCCATGTTCACAGCAGCACTATTCACAATATTCAAAAGAAGGAGACAACCCAAGTACCCATCAACAGATGAACAGATAAACAAAATGGGGTATATACGTGGAATGCAATATTGTTCAGCCGTAAAAAGTAATGAAATTCTGACACATGCTAAGACATGGATGAACCTTAAAGACATTATGCTAAATGAAACAAGCCAGATACAAAGGGACAAATACTGTATGAGTCTACTTATATGAGGTTCCTAGCACAAGCAAATTCATAGAGACAGAAAGTAGAACAGAAGTAGGAGCTGAGGAGAGGGGGCTGTAGAGCTAGTGTTAAACGGGGACAGAATTTCTGTTTGGGATGATAAAAAGTTCTGGAAATAGGTAGTGGTGATGGTCGTAGAACAACGTGAATGTACATAATACTGCTGAATTGCACATTTAAAATGGTTAAAATGGTAAATTTTGTTACATATATTTACCACAATAAAAAAGTAATCATATAAGGTTATAAGGTTAAAAACAGAAAAATAAACCTCTATCCTCTACTCATCCACAAGTGAGTCAAATGAGGTCATGGAAATGGTAAAGGTCAGATGTGTGCTCAGTACTCAGGACAGCAATGCATCCGAGTCCCCACGGTTATCCTCACCAGTGGTCCCCCACCCTGCCTGCACTTTGGAAACACTGGAGAACTTTGAAAAGTACTGATGCCCAGCCCCCCACCCCCAAATTCGGATGTAATTGGCCTGGGGTGTGACCTGAGCATTGGGATTTTTGAGAACTGCAGTCCCACAAGATCTGGCTCCCTGTTACACTTCTCACCTTATCTTCAACGACTCTCCACCTCCATCACTCTGCCCAAGCCACGCAGGCCTCCTTGTTGCCCCTCGAACATGTCAAGCACTCTCCTGCCTCAGTCCATCACCCCTTCTTTTCCTCCCCAGCATGGTTCAGCTTCCGTTTTCCCGTTTGTGCAGCTGGGAAGCCCTGAGTTCCATCTGGCCACCCCATCCCCACCCTGGTTGCCAGTCCCTAGAGCTCCAGCTGGCACTTCCTATTGCCCAATAGTGGCTGGCCTGTCAACACCAGCGGAAGGGGCTGTCACTTGCCTGTCTGCTCTGTCACCCATTGCTCAGAGTGCCAGGTCTCAGCAAACCACCCCAACTTCCCACTAACCCCACAGGGCTCTTTGATCCAGGCCTGGGAAGGTAGCAGCCAGGCCTAACTCAGCAGCCCCGAAGTCCATCTAGGCGGCATCCCCAGGCCCACATCTCCTCTATAAGCCTCAGTTTTCTCTCTGTAAAGTGTTAATAAGAATACCAACCTCACAGGGCTATTGTTGGAATTAAATGCAGCTGGTCACTTGAGGCCATGGGAATGACTCTCTAATGGTGGAATTTAATATGCAATGGTGAACAGAGCTGGAGAGGCATTCTGGGAATGCGAGGGTTCACAATGAGGCTCGCCCTGTAGGTGCATTTCCAATGATAAGTCTGAGTCCCTCAGGACCTGTTTCTGGTCTGCTAATTCCCTATGGTTAGTAGCAGAAGATGGTCCCCTTAGAACTGCCTTGAGTCTCCCAATCTTCAAAGCCTTTATCTTAAGTGAGCATCACTCTGACATCCTACAGATGAGGAAACTGAGGTTCAGAGAGGGGAAATGATTCTCCGAGGCACCCCCAGCAAGTGAGGGTGGGGGCCAGGGGAGGCTTCAAAGAAGCCTGTTCCCTTCTGAGCCTGGAGGACAGGGAGTGACTGAGTCTGCGAGGGAGGGACCTTCTAGACCTCCTCCAGTGGGGAACCCCGGCGTGGGCAGCCCCAGGGCCCAGGGCACCACTGTCTCTTGCTGGCAGCTGAGGTGGTTTCAGTTTCCTCACCAAGTTCCCTCCACTGTGTGGTTTGCCGTGTCAGCCAGGCTCTGGGTGAGGAGCACCAGCATCCTGCCCACAGCCTGCAGCCTCCAGGCCCCTTTGCGTGGGAGGAAACATCCACCACTGGAGAGGATGCAAAGAGGCAGAAGAAAGTATCTCTGCCACCACCTAAGGCTGGTCAGGACCTTTCACAATCCACCTTGGGCCTTCCCTTCCTGCCAGTCACCCTGCACAGTCCTCTGGGCCAGCAAGCTGTCTCCCAAACCTGCTGTGCCCACTCCTCCTTCCACACATTTGAACATGCCATTTCTTACACCTGGAGTGCCATTTGCCCTCCTGCCATCTCCCAAATCCTCACCCACCCTTCAAAGCCCAAGCAAGGCCCTCCCTCTCCAGTGTAGGGGCTACCCCAGCTGTGTAGGTGCCAGGAGCAGCCAGGAAAAGTACTCGCGTTCCTGGGAATTGGAGTGCCAAGAGTGTCATTGAGAAGCTGATCTTGTTTTCCACCAGGAATAAAATCGAAGGTGTGGGTTATGTTCTTGATCCAGGACACTGCAACCAGAAAATCCTACAGGTGACCATATGCAGGCACCACAAAAGCAGAGGCAGCATAACCACAAACCTCTGCAATCTGCTAACACCGTCAGACAGCGGGCTACATCCTATGGAAGGGGCACGGAGGAACCAAGCACTTGGGTCCCGGGGGGCCCACATACCACAAACTGTGCACAGAGCATGCAGAAGGGGCAATGCTATTGAACCACAAATCTCACCTGAAAACACCATCTCGGCCTTGAAAACAGGAATTGCTTAGTTTTGCTTTTAAATATTTTCCTATTAATGACGTACACAATCTGTGTTCACTTGCAGAAAATTAGGAGGGAAATGGAGAGAAAAATCACCTTACTTCCAAAACCATAGAAACTATTGTTAACGTCTAGAGGGCCACTCTTTCATCCTACAGAAATTATAATTGAACCAAGAACAAACCAGCCAACGCCCTTGAATTCAGGGGCAGAGCATGATGGCATCCCACAGACCTGGATGGCAGTCCCTGCTCTGCCCTGGACATGTGACCATGGACCAGGCCCTTGACCTGCCTGTGCCTCTGTGCCGGAGATGGGAGGACAGTGACAAGTCGTTCCTTGCAGGGTGGGTTTGGGGACACGTGTGGAGTGACTGTCATCATGACTGGTACATAACGGACATTCCACAAACAGGCACTGTAGCTGCTTCTCTGCAGATGATTTCAGTAGCTGGTACTCAGAGAAAAAAATCTCATGGAGCTTAAATGTCTTCTTTTTCATTTTTAATTGTGTAATTTAATTTTTTCAATAAGTAATACATTTACACAGTTCAAAATGAAGCAGGATAAAAAAGTACAGAGTGAAGGAACTCACTGCCACCCAGTCCTGTCCCCTATCTGTCTCTCTTCTCTCACTCCCCCAAGGTCATCACTCTAATTTGTTCTCTGTGTGTCATTCCAGAGATTGTTGGGTTCACACAGCCTATGCCCATGCAAATGCTTATACCCCTACTTTTTACAACAGGTCACGTACCAGACACACCATGAGGCTCTGTGCTTTTTATGCATAATGCCATGTCTTGAAGAGCTTTCCCAACCAGATCAGGGGAGGCTGTCCTCTTTCCTTCTGACAGCCACGGCCAGGGAGGTACTGGAAAGGCAGCTGGTGTTGGCAAACACTGGACAGCCAGGGCCTCCCTCTCCTTCCTCCCGTGCTGTCTGCAAGCCCTGTTCCTCAGGAGGACTGCTCTTCAGCCATAGGCCTCCTGAGCCTTCAAGGCCAGAGGGCCTGCCCTGCTGCACACCCTCCCATAAATTCTGAGTAGCCACCAGCAGAGTCCCTCCAGTCCCGCCCTCCCAGCCCCTTCCAGGCACTCCGGTCCCTCCTTGCTGTGTAAAAAGGCTCCTGTCCAGCCACAGGACGGTGAGGGGTCCCAAAGTGGCCACTAGTGCCAAATGCTAGAGAACTGGCCTCACTCTGTCACTCAGGAATGCCTCCTTTTCTGGGAATCTACCCAAGGAAATAATTCTCAAATGAAAAACCTTGATACACAAGACTCTACCATTCCATCACTGTCCAGATGGCAAATAATTAACAGTAACCTAAATGTCCAACAATAGGGGTTTGGATAAATGCATCATAGCATGTCTGCCAAATCCGCAAGCTAGAGGACCATGCAGTCATTAACAAAGGTGTTTTGAAGATCAGGAAATCACACCCATACCCACACATGTTCAAAATGAAGTTATGTTGAAAAGAGGGGGAGTCATACAACAATGTGAATATACTTAACAGTGCTGAACTGTACACTTAAAGTGGTTAGGGTGATAAATTTCATGTTAGGTATATTTTACCACAATTAAAAATACAAAGAAAAAAAGGTGGAGGAGAATACAAAATCATGTACACAATCTGCTTGCACCTATGTAAAATAATCTTAGGGGAACATAGCAAAATATTACTAGTTGTCTCTGTGTGATAAGACTAAGAGTGCTTTTTTCCTATTTTTCTCTATTTTCCCAATTTTAGGATCTTACATTCATTGATTTTGTTTCTTTAGAAGCTATATACATAGCTTTAAGTGCCCAGAACAGAACAGGTGCCCAGTGAACGTCAACCTTTCCTGATTTTCCATGAGGCCCCAGGGCCGTGGTTGGCAGCTCTTGGGGTGGAGGACAGGCAGCTTTAGGCCAGCCAAAGAGGAGCCCTTTGGTCCCCTCCTCCGCAGCCTCCTAAATGGGGAACCTCAGAGTCTCAGAACCGGGAAGGGGAAGAGGCAGCAGCAGCCGAGCGGATATACTACACGGGGGAGCGCAACCCCAGCCTCAGCCCCATGGGCCTCCCTGGTGAGTCATCCCCCCCCCACCCCCACCCCCTGACACTCCCCCCGGAGGGAGTGGTACCTTCCTCTGTCCTCTGTCTGTTGGGGAGCTTAGCTCCTCCCAGCTTGGCAAAGAGGTTTCCAGATGAAGCTGGAGCCCAGCCTCAAAAGGGAGAGATATGACCGTAAGTCAGAGGGAAAGTTCAGGCCTGTTCTCTTTGTCACCCTTGGTGGTTCCTGCCTCACTGTAGGATATATGGCCCAGCCTCCTCGGGCTCTTCCTTTTCCTGTTAATGACCCCAAAAGGGATAGGATGTGAACCTCAAAAAAACCTGGTCCAGAACTAGATTTTCCCTCTTAAAACAATATCCAGTGACTTCTTTGCAAAGGCCATTGGATATGTAGGTCTGGGAAGGGGTGAGAGCGTGGGAGGGCAGGGGCAGCTCAGAGCATGGCTCCTCTCAGTGCACCCCATGCCTGGCCCAGTTATTAGGGAACCTCAGTCTCCAGCACTGGACAGTGATGTCTTTGAGGGCAAGACAGTCTCATTCATTTGATTGGATGTGGGAGTGAGGCTCAGGGGTCCAGCTTAGACCACCTAGTAGAGAAGGCTGCTCTGTAAATATTTGTAGAATGTAGCCAAAGTGAAATGAAGGAGAAAATGTGTTCAGGAAGGGAGTGGGACCAGGGAGGCCTTCACTGTTCATCCATTTCTTCTACAGACATCATTGACTGAACACACACTCCACTTGCCAGCCTTGTGCTGGGGATGCAGACAGATGTTTCTTGCAATACAGTTTGGCTGCCTGCTGGGAGCAGAGCCGCTGGCAAAGAGAGCTGTGTGTATGGGGGGTGGGGGAGGACCCTGCCTTCTCTGGGCTTCTGTGCCCCTCTGCCTGCGTGCTGAGACAGGTTATCTGAGATCTAGGCCCTCTCAGCTCGGGTACGTGGTATTCTCAGCCTCAGCCTTGTTTCACTGACAGGCCCCGCTCTGAGGCTCAGCCACAAACTTCCTGCAAACTTGTGATGCTCTTTATCACTGTGTGTGTCTAACAGAAATCAAATTGTCTCTTCCTTCTCCCCGTGGCTAGCCCACCCCTGCCTCACTCCTACAGCAGCCTGCATCTGAATATTCTGCCGCAGATAAAAGCAGGCTATAAATAAATACTGTATGGCCACACTGACAAAATTGCAAATACAGGCCTACTGAGGGACAGGAGTGGTCTACTCCCACACTGAGTGTTCCTACCACTTCTGAGCCAATAGGTCTGCTTTTTATAATTTTTCTGTCTCCTCCCTTGCTATCAGGCTACCAGCTACCTGTGAAACAGTCTCTGACTGTTCAGGTCCACCAATATTTATCAATCACTAGCTGTATATGGGGTTCCATGTGGACCCCCCCCCCCACCCCGCCACTAACTGCTGCATCTATAGGTTAAAAGACCACCTGACCAAGCTCGTTAAAATTGTGGGTAAAGTCAGAGTTCATAGGCTCTAACTAAAATCTATGGGCCATCTCATATGAATAAAGTATATGAGCTTTAAGGCAAGCTCTTAGCTTCTCAGAAACCACTTTGTTCCCTACTTACTGTAAGCTAGTGCCAGAAACGAGGCTGGCTTTCAACTGTGTTCTGGATTTGAGGTTGCCAGATAACTGCAGTGCTGTGGTATTAGACATGATCCTTCTAGTTCAGGGCCTTCCTTCCACTATTAAAGACTAGTCGTTTTCAAACAGTGTGCTGCCAAGCTGCAGAGTTCAATGGCATTGTCTTGGGCTGGGGTAGGGGGCAGACAGTGGGAGGAGCAGGTTGGGCTCTGTCTCTAACACCCCCACAGCAGTTAGATCAGTATGTCTGTAAATTGAGCTTCAAAATACTTCTATCAACCTTGTCTGATCTTACTTCCCTGGGAGGTAGGAAGAACAGAATTTTTCCCTCTGCTTCACTGATGTGGCTCAAAGATCCAGTAATCTGCCATGTCGACTGAGGGATGATGAAGCGCCCTGGGTGAGAGCCTGGGCACTGGAGTCAACCTCTTGGGTTTAAGCTCAGCTGTGTGACCTTGGGCAAGTTACTTAAGCTCTCTGTGCCTCAACTTCCTCCTCTGAGTAACAGGGATAACAATAGCATCTACTTCATTAGTTGAAATGAGTGACTAGATACACAGTCCTGAGAATGGCACCTGGCACATCTTTAGTGCTCAGTAATGTTAGTTTTCCTCACGGGCTGGGCTGAGCTGAGCATCAGGGAGAGAGGCGTTAGAATTCAGAGCCCTGGGAGCAATGATGCTGACAGTGACCTTCTGGGGCATCTGCCCAGGCTCAGTGTGAGAGGCTCCCACTGGCCACTTCTCTCCCCCTCCCTGCTCTGGCCTTCCCCAGGGAAGCTGTGCCCTCAGTCCAGAGCTAAGGAGCCAGCAGGGGAGGAGAGGAGGCATCTGGAGGCCATGAAGCCCACAGTGGCTCAGAGGTGGGGTAAGCCTGGGTGGGATGCCACTCAGGAAGCTACCACAGGTGGGCTGCTTTCTTGCTGCCGCTGCCACCACACCCTGCTCCCTCATATACCATCACCCACTGCCCAGATCCTGTCCTGGGGCTGCTCCTTGCCATATCTCTGCCCTATGGTGGGTGGGCCCAGGGGCTCTGGGCTGGGAGAGATGTCCAGGAGGTAAGACTGTCAGGGTCTCCTGGCCTGCCCTGGGCTACAGAGCACCCTGGATTTCCAGGCCCTACCTCAACTTTGCACTCCAAGTCAGAGATGTGACGTGGTGAGTCACCACCCCCCCGCCTCCCCTCACTGCACCCCCCTGCTCCCAGCCTGGTGCTTGGGATGGGCCAAGCCAGGTCTGCCTCGACTGGCTTTCTGGGCTGGTTCCACTCCCTCTCTGTAGAGATGGGGAAATGGGGGCCCAGAGAGGCACAGGGTGCCCTCCCCAGGTGGCCCTCTGCCCACTGGGTGGTCAGTGCAGGTGGGAAGCAGGCCATTCACACACTGGCCACTGGCCCCAAGCAGAGCATGGCCCAGAAGGGAAGGAAGACCTGGCTCGTTAGCTCTCAACTTCCTGGCCCCAGGCCCCAGGAAAGGGCCGGAGGAGGGCAGGCTATTAGCTGAGGCAGAGCTGGCTGAGCAGAGGGCCAGGGAGTCCTCTGCAGGGCTAGAGGGGGGAACTCTGGGACAGCCACATTCCTCAGCTCTAACCAGAGAGTCTCCACGTTTCCCCCGAGCCACTGGGGACAGCCAGTGCTTAAGGAGCAGAGTGGAAGATTGAAGGACAGCTGGAAAAACACGAGGGGATCTGGGGCTTGCAGGTTGCGTGGCCTGGGCCAAGCCATCTCACCTCTGCAATCAGGCTGGGGGCCATAATTTCATGGGGAAAGGACTGGATTTATGCCTGAGCTGAATTTAAGAAAGCAAGCAAGGAATCACCCAACCCTGCTGCCTCCTCCAAGGACCCCTCAGGTCTGCAAGGAAGAGAGTTTGGGTGAAGGGAAGAGAATTACCATTTGGCATGCCAGCAAGGTTCTAGGGACCTTATGACATTAGATTACCTTGTTTAATCCTTCCATTCAGTTGATATGTTTATTAATATTTATCTCCACTATATAGACAGGGAAAATGAGGCTCAGAGAGGTAAAATGATTTGTCCAGACTCTAAATAACAGAGCCAAGATCCAAGTTCAAGTTTGTCTGGTCCCTAAACCCACGACCCCCACCATCCCTCGCCTCACTTGGCCTCCTCAAGCTCCCACCCATATATTAGATTCCCCTAAAAAGATCCTGTTGTGGAGAGAGGGTCACCCAGCCCTGGGTAGCACAGAGGAGATCGCTCGCCCACTGTAGTGAAGTTTGCAGAGAAATCAGTACCCCAGGGTAAGGAGCCCCTTTGTCTTCCAGCTGAGAAGGGACAGTAGCCCAAGTCACCTTCAAGACAAAATCTTCTAAGACAAGAAATCAACCACTATTCTTATGAGAAAACCCCCCTTTTGGAGCCGCATCCCTATGAACTGCCACGGGAAATTTCAGCCAAGCTGCTCCCCTCCCCCGGGACCCATTTCACTTGTTCAACACCCCAGCCATCTTCACTCACCCAAAAGGCATCTTTGAACTGAAGCTGGGGCATCATCCTCAGGCATCTGCCACGGCAAAGCTCACTCTCCTGCCACAGGCAGGGCTGCACAGGGCCAGGAGCCAGGCACTCTGTCTCAGTCACGGCAGAGCTGGCCCAGGCACCCCCTCCCTGGCTGGCACTGTCTCCAGTGCCTCAGAAGGCAGCCACAAGCCAGAGACGAGCTGCCAAGGGAGGAAAAGGACTCAGCCTGTTTTGTTTGGGGCTAGAATCAGCAGCAAAATGAGGAAGGAGGGGTGCCCAGTGATGGGAGGGCGGGTCCCAGTGTCTGGCCCGGCCCCTGTCCAGCCCCAAAGTGATGGAAGACACAGCCCAGGCTGCAGAACTGAGAGCAGAGATGCCAGCCCCAGACGAAAGGCAGTGGCCAGCAGGAGAGGCAGGCTGGTCCACAGGCCAGGCAGGCAGGCAGGCAGGCAGCCTGAGGCCTGCACAGGAAGGTTTGTGCAACCTCCTCCGGGGAAGGCACCAGGGCCCTCACCCACAGGAAGTAAGGCTGCTGTGCTTTCCTGCGCAGCCCCGCCTGCCACCTGCCACCCCGCTACTTGCCTCCACTCGCCCCCTTCCGATGCCCTAGCTGGGCCATTCTCAGAGACCATAAACTTAGGGAGCCTGAGACCCACTGAAGGTGTGGGCAAGGCGGGGGGCAGGAACACAGGTGGTGTTGCCCACCACCCAGCGCCACTCCAGACCAGGCCCAGAGATGCTAGACTCTCCACCCCTCACCCACAAACCATTCAGGAGGGGCTCACCCAGGCCCGAGGACATGGCTATCATTCATCAAACCCTAGCTGCTCCGTGCCCTAATCCGTGCCCTCCACTCAAGGAGCTCATGGTCTGGGGGCAGGTGCAGCTGTGTGCTGGGGGCTGTGGGAGCACAGAGATGGGATGAGCGGGTAACTTATTGGGCCTTCTGGGCACTGCTCCCAAGTCTCCAGATAAGACATTCTCTGGGGCAGGAAGCCACACTGAAGTTGAAGTCTTCAGGCTGGAAGAATGCGGTTGGACCAAGAGAGACAGGATTATAAAGGCATTGAAAACCCTGCTGAGGTCCCCAGTTTTTGTTTTGTCTGGGCCTACCCTTCAGTGGTTGAGGGACTTTAATCGCCCCTCCAACTCTCTGAGCCTCAGTTTCCCCATCTGCCACCCCCCAGTCTTTGTAAAGGAGAGAGTGTTGAGAACATTACTGGAATTTCTGTTCTGTTGGGCAGGTGCTGGGGGCACTGTCTGGTACCACCTTGGGAAGAGTCCTGGGCTGGAGCCCCAGACACAGCCCTGAAGAGCCAGGGCCTGCCCACTCAGCAGAAGGTGCCGGCAGAGGGGGACTTAGCCCCAGGCGGGTTGGCAAGAAGGGATGAGTCAGGCTTGTCCAAATCACCACCCTCACCAATGCTGCCCCTACCATTGACGGAGAGTGGTAAGACAGATGAGAGCTGCTGCAGAAGAGAGCTAAGCTCCCAAGTGCCAGTTATGTGTGCTCAGGATTAGAGATGGGGCACACCCAAGCTTCTGAAATAGCTTCCCAAGAAAGAACAATCAGGGACAACTGCAGACTAGTGGGGCTGCCCCTGGTAGCCCCCTACTTCCAGAATCCCCAGGTTAGAGTTAATAAACATCTTCAGCATTGAAGCCAACCCAGTCAGGTTTCTGTTACTTGCAGCTGAAGACAGCTAATGGTGTAAATACATCTTGAACCCCGAAGGCTAGGTACTGAGGCTGTACCTCATCCCAAGGGCATCACCACCTCTGATAGCAGTGACCCAGCCTCCCTTGCCTCAGTTTTGTAGTCTATCAAATGAGATGATGCCTCTAGTTCTGGAGGCAGATGAGAAACCCTCTGTTAATAGAAGGCTCTTACTCTCTTTTAAATCAGCCCTTGTGGTCTAGTGGTCAAGATTCGTTGCTCTCACTGCCGTGGCTCAGGTCATTTCCCGATCAGGGAACAATACCACCCATTGGATGGTTGTCACACTGTAGTGGCTGCATGTTGCTGTGATGCTGAAAGCTATGCCACTGGTATTTCTAATACCAGCAGGGTCATCCTTGGTGGACAGGTTTCAGTGGAGCTTCCAGACTAAGACAGACTAGGAAGAAGAAACTGGCCACTCACTTCTGAAAAAATTGGTTTTCACTATGAATAGCAGCAGAACATTGCCAGAAGGTGAGACGATGGTACAAAAAGAAAGGAGAGGGTTCCACTCTGCTGTACACAGAGTTGATAGGAGTTGAAATGGACTCGATGGCACTAACAACAATAAACTCTCTTATTGGCGGAAAACATCATGGCCAGGCTCCCTCCCCTGACTCTCCAGGGGTTCCTCTCATCTCCCCCTACAAATTTCTGCTTCAAACAGGACTTTTCCCTCTCCCCCAAAGTACCCTTCCAACCCCTACCTCCACTCATTTGTCCCTTTGTCCCCCAGCTTCCCTCCTGGCATGCCTTCCTTGATCTTCCCAACCTGGGTAAATCCTCCCATCCCTCAAGGCCCCCACACATGAGGCCTTCCTTTCCCAACTGCTCTGGTCCAGCCAGGGCAGCTCCGGACAGATGGCATGCTGGTTGCGGGTTGAAGCAATTGTGGAAGGGGTAATAGGAGGTATCTAAGGAGAATCTCAAGTTCTCCACCACAGAGAGATATGCCTCCCCCTCTCCACACCACCCCACCTATTGCAGCTCCCAAGGCTGGGCTGCCAGAACCGTCAATCAGCTTGGGAGCACTTGCCGAGTATTGGGGGTACCATTAAGCTTTTTACATGGATCACCTCATTTAGTCCTCACTCCATCCTGTGGGGTACACACTACCATCATCCCTGCTTCACAGAGAAGCAAACCAGTGATTAAAGAGTTTATGCAACTCACCTAAGGCCTCATGGCCAGTAAATGGAGGGCTGGGCTTTGGACCCAGGTCTGTCTGATGCCAAAGTCCATGCATGCTCTTAACCTCCATAGCTATCTTTTACCAATAGCCCTCTCTTAACAGTGGGTTTCATCCTTCCTTCCTCTGGTTCTGCTTCCAGAACCTCTCACCCTGATCCATAGCTGGAAAAACCTAGTCCAGGGAGGCTGTTGGGGCTAGTGGTGCTTTTGGGTGACAGTCCAGCCCTGACACATGGTCTTCCAAGTTCAATGTGTTATTTCCACCCATTGAGGATGCCTTGGCTGCAAGGAACATAAAACTGGAGGGTCTGACATGGAGGAAGTGTGTTATCACCCACACAAGGGGTCTGGATGCAGTGTGGCCTCCAGTGGGGTACACTGGCTCCCCAGCTCAGTTTCTCTGTGATTCTCCGTCATTTACTATCTTCTTCCTTGGGCTGCAGCAGCTCTGGGCTACAACTCCAGACACACCTACATCAAGAGGCAAAAAAGGGATACCTCTCCTGGTGTATCATTTTCTCCAAAATCCTCCCTGCCCCAGCCTCCCAGGGGACCTCCCCTAGTGTCTCATTGGCCAGAAGCGAGTCACATGCTCACACTTAACCATTATTGGCCTCAGGAAGGAGATCCCTTGATTGGGGTGTTATGGATGCCGGGAGCCAACCCCTGTGACCACCACAGCCTTCTCTCAACCAGATCCACAAACATTGCTAGGCACAATCTCCTGCTGGGACTGGGGCTCAGAGAGGATGCAGACGTAGTCTGCCCTGAGAGGTCCACAGACAGGTTCTAGAAAGAGCTCTTCAGATGGAAAGTGGCTCAGAGGGGATGAAACCAGAAGAAGATGTTGTAATAACTCAGAGAGGGATGAGGCCTGGATGGGGCAAATGGGTGAGGTGGGGTGGAGGTGTTGGTGGGACATCAGGGAGATGGCAGAGCAGGACGGAAACATCTGAGTGTCCCTCAGAAAAGGGAACTGCTCTTGGGTGTCTCTCCATCACCAGTCCCCAGGGAAGGGAATCCAGTCCTGAAAATCATAGCTTTTTAATGACTGTTCCAGCTGCTTCAAAACACGATTTGCCTTGAGGTCTGGGCAGCTGTGCCTCAGGCCAGGCTGTGACTCCTTTTGTAAGAAGGAGTCACCCTGCGCAGGCAAAGCCCCAAAGTGTTTTGCGTGGGATTTGAACATACCTGTTTGAAGAATTCAAAAAGTAGTAAGTCCAAGGACTGAGAATAAAATGTGAAATCAGTTGCTACAACATCAATCACCATAGCCAGCCACCTGTCAGGGCTCAGCTCCTGAAGTCACGTCATCCATCCTTTTGAGCCAAATAAACAAAAGAAAACAATAATGCTAGCCACCCCTAAGAGAGTATTAATACCTGCAGGGCCTCACGTACTTTACATGCTTGATCTCATCACTTGCTCTCTACCAGGACCAGCTGTATAATTTACGGGGTCAATCGAAATATAATGACGTACACTTGAAATTTATGTAATATTATAAACCAATGTTACTGCAATAAAAAAAAAGAAAATGTGGATCCTCTTTCTAAAAAAGCAAGGAAACAATTGCCATTAAAGATATTAAAATAGAAAGCTTTCCCCTTTGCCGTGTTCTCTCAACCTGTCGTGGTGTTTTATCTGCTGTTTAATGTTACCACTCCTTTGGCCAGGGAATACTTGTGGAACAAGCTCTCTCCACCTCTTGACTTGCTTCTGCACAAAACCCACCAGCTTCTGGGTTTGTCCTCCTGCCAGCCACCAGACTGCATTCTCCAGCTGGTGACAGCAAAGTTGAGCCAGGCATCTCCCTTTCCCATGGTGGGTGGCAGTCCCCAGGAGTATCGCAAACTCATGCCAGGATGCACTAGGTACCTAGGTGAGGAGTGGGCAAGAGACTCACCCCCTTGAGTCACCTGCTGAATGTAGCATGGCACTGTCAGCTCAGGGTAGGGGCAGCCACCACCATGCTCCATCCTGAGATGCCACCAGGCAACCCTGAGCCTCCCCACACCTGCAGCTAGGTCTCTGCTGGGGGCAGGGGATGGCACTGATTCTAGGTAGGAGTGGGAAGGTGGTAGGAGGCAGGACCACATGTGAGCCAAGGCTCCAAGCCCTTGATGCATGCTTCTCTGTCCCGTCACACTTCACTTACAAAACACAAATTCAAAGATAACTTCATGGAGAATTTCAAGATGGCAACCACAGAGCATTAAGCCCCAAGTGCAGGCCATTTCTGAGCAACAGGGCCCTGTGCAATTGCACTGGTTGCACATCCCTGAAGCCAACACTGTTCACTACTGTCTGTTCTCCACATAGCAGAGGGACATTTTCAGACCCAAATTTGATCATGTACCTTCCTGTTGTCACCTTGCTATGATTTCCCATTGTTCTCAAGCCAATGGTCATTGTCCTTACATAGCCTGTAGACCCTGCATGATCTGTCCCCAGCCTACCCTTCAACCTCATCTCATACAGGAGGAATCTCAAGCAATAGCTTGGAGTCTTCTAGCGAGGGGAAGGAGTTGTAGAGATGGAGCATCTCAAAGCTCCTTGGTGACATCAGGAAGCCAGAAGGCCCTTACCATGAATTTCATTTAGAAACAGCAATGCCACTATCCAAGGGGCATTTGTTTTGTTCCTTTCAGTGCTGACATGCTGTCTTGATAATATCTACTGTTCACTGGGCAGTCCAAGCAACACATGTTTCCTTCCTTCCTGGAAGAGCGGAGTGCACCGCAATGATGCTGGCCGTGGCTGTCGGGTGTCTGCCTAGTCCATGGCTGAATTGGAATGTTCCTGGACCTGAACACTGTGATCCATTGTTCCTGGAGGAAATGTCTGCCGGGTCCCTCCATGTGGCTGGAGGCACATGTCCACTGGGTTAGGGCTCCCACTCTCAACCCCACCTACCCTGCCCGGCATGTTAGCCCCACTGTAGTGCACCAACTGGCATTTACTGAGTCTTCCTGTCTGGGGATATGGAAATGAACAAGGCATGGCTCCTGCCAGTCTGGTGGGGGAGGCAGCCCAGGAGAGGAAATGTGCTGATTGGCAAACAGCAGTGTGCAAGCAGAGAGAAGCCCTGCTGAGAAGCCTGCCTGGAAAGGCCTCTCACAGGAGGAGAGTGGGGCCTGATTAAAGAGAAGGAATGCACCAGAACTCACCCGTAAGACCAGGCAAAAAGAGAGTTCCAGAATAACTGTAATAGCCTGCTGGGTTCTCAATGCCCCCAGTCCTGTGCTAAGCATTTCGCATGCCTTAGGTCTCACTTAATCCAGCAGATAAGGAAACAGAGAGGAGGCTCAGAGAGGTCAGCTAATTGTCAGAGTCCCATCCTAAGTCTGGTCTTTCCTTCCTAGAGTGTGGGGCTGGAGGTAAGGGATGAGGCCAGGGTCTGAGGCAGAAGCTGATGAGTAGGGAGGGGAAAGAAGGGAAGTCCCCAGCTGAGGCGGAAGTGCAGAGACCAGGGGCCACGCAGGGTGGGGTGGGGCTCCTAAGGTGATAAATCTAACACCAGGAGACATCCCAGCCCCAGATCCTTGGTGGGGACTGAGGGTGTGACCCTCGGCCTCCAGGATATGACGTAGATTCTGTTTTTCGTTTGCTCTGGGAAAGCAGTTGCAAAAAATAAAGCTTCTTCCCACTCATACAACTCTTCTGAGTTGACAAGGAGCTTTCAGATTTACACAAGAGTGTGACTCTGAGTTTCCAAGCACTGTCAGTATTCAGAAGCTGGGGTGCTGGGCAGGATCTTTGAAAGACATCAAAGAGGTGTAAAGTGGCCAGTGAGCAGCCAGCAGAGCAACCTAACTGGAACTGAGGCCCAGCAGGGCTGGGGGAGGGGCTCCTTCAATGAGGGCCAAAAATCACCAGGACCGGCTCGCTAGCTAGTCAGAGGGCAGAGGCCTGCAGTGATGGAAAGACCTGCAGAGACCATCTGGAGGTTCTCAAAGGGCAGGGAGGGTGTCATCAGAGCTCTGTGGGACTTTAACAAAGCATAAGGCCCAGCCCCAACTTAGACCTACTGACTGGGTGGAGGCCAGAGAATCTGCATAGTTTTTAGGTTTCATAAGTGAGTCAGACATACACCCTCAGACCAGAACTCCTGCTATTGCCTTACGGCTTCATTTTACAGATGGGGAAACTGAGGCCAGCAGGACAGAATGACTGACCTGACTCTAACAGGGAAGGCAGAGTGTAACCACTCTCCTACCCGTGTCCCCCACCCCTACCCCTATCCTTTCTACCCTGTTTTGTTTTGTGCTTTCTGTTATGGCAGCTGTCTCATGAAAGAGCTTCAGAACAGTTTTTCAGCATCCTCTCCCCAGTTGGGTTGGTTTTAACTTAGTCAGAAAATGACTTGTTCACAGTGAGGCAAAGTTTGATTTTGGTCCAGTTGGTGTTTAATTATCACTGAGAACCTGGGAATCAGAGACAGGAGACCTAGACTTTAGTCTCGGCTGGACCAGAAAATCACTCAGTTGAAATATGAGGAGGATACCCGACATACAGGCAAAGGGACTGGTGTGTGTCAAGGCGTGGAAGCAGGAAAGTCCCTGGTATGTCCAGGGTTCAGGGGTGGGGGTGAGTACTAGGCTTGGAGTCAGAACAGCAGGGTTTGAATCCTGGCTCCAGGCTTACCTCACTCAGACTCAGTTTCCTCATCTGGAAAACAGAGATGATGAGCCTATGTATTTAACACGGTGGCTCTAAAGCTGACGTGCCTAGTCTGGTGTTTGAGAATATGAAAAGGCATCTAACCCAGATCCTGCACATGGCAGGCTCTCAACCCACAGTGACGGTGCTCCCTTACACCTGGCATTGTTCTGCTGACAGCCCTGTGCTCTCAGGCTCAGCTGGAAAAGCCTCACTCCCAGGACTTCAAATAGCAGAACCAAGCTGGGAAGCGACTGGCAGCCTGAGCAGCACAGGGAGCCTGACAACATATTTTCACCAGACCAGGAGACCCCACATTCTCGAGGTGCAGGCACCCAGCTCCCTAGTTCCCTCCCAAGCCCAGCCCTCAGCAGCCCCCTCCTCGGGTCATCTGTAAGAGGTGTATTTTCTCATGTGCTTTTTTTTTTTAATTTGCACATTTTTATTTTGATATAATTTTAAATTTAGAGAAAAGAGTATAAAGGACTCTTGTCCTCTTTACCCAGATTCACCAGATTGTTTAAATTTTACTCAATTGCTTTATTATTGTTTCTCTATTTTTATATATGCATATTAATTTCTTATATTATCTGAGTAAGTTGGAGACATGGTACCCGAATTCTAAGAACAAGGACATTCTCTTGCATAATCACAGCACAATTTTCAAAATTAAGAAATTTAACATTGGTACAGTGCTATTGTCTTATCTGCACTCCAGATTCAAATTTAATTCCATCAATTGTAATGTCTTTTAAGTCTATTTTTTTCACTTAGTCTCCTTCAATCTATGACAGTTCCTCTGTCTTTCATTAACACTTTGGGAAATTATAGGGCAGTCATTTTGTAGAATGTCTCTCCAATTGGGTTTGTATCTAGTCCTTTCCTCATAATTAGATTCAGATCATGCATTTTTGGCAGGAACACCACATAAGTGTTGGTGTGTCCTCCTCAGTGCATCATATCAAGAGGCATATGATGTTAATTTGTACCATTAGTGATGCTGTGAACTTTGATCCCTTGATTAAGGTGATGTCTACTAGTTTTCTTCAAAAAGTTACTATTTTCCCCTTAGTGATTAATAAGTATCTTATACGAAAATTCTTTGAGACTGTAAATAAGTGTATCCTGTTCTCATCACACCTTCACCCACTAGTTCTGGCATCCATTGATGATCTTCTAACTCTGTCATTCCATCTAGTTTATTAGTTGGCATCCTACTAAAAGGAAGAATGTTCCCTTCTCCCCATTTATTTATTAATTTCCTTTTTTTTTTTTTTTGGAGGAAGATTAGCCCTGAGCTAACATCTGCTGCCAATCTTCTTCTTTTTGCTGAGGAAGACTGGCCCTGAGCTAACATCCGTGCCCATCTTCCTCCACTTTATATGTGGGACACCTGCCACAGCATGGCTGGCCAAGTGGTGCCATGTCCCCACCCGAGATCCGAACTGGCGAAACCCTGGGCCGCTGAAGCAGAACGTGCTGCACTTAACCGCTGTGCCACAGGGCTGGCCCCTATTTATTCGTTTCTTATATTAACAAGGACTCGGGAATATCTATATGGGTTATAATCTGTTACTACTATTATTTATTTTGATACTCACACTGTCCCAGATTTGGCCAGTGTGAGCCCATATGGGGTGACTTCGGTTTCCCTTTGACATGGCCCCATTTTGGGGGGGCACTTCCTTACTTTCTGGCACAAGGTGTTTCGGGCTCACCTTGTACTTTACCTTCCCCCAGCTCCAGAATCAAGCTTTCTCCAAGTATCCCTGGTTTCTCCCAGTGGTGAGTCCAAAGCTCTTGCTCTTAACTCATTGCTCTTTACCTCTTGTTTCCCAGGATTGGTTGGAATAGACTTTGAGGAGAGAGTCAAGGTTTTGCATTAGCAGGTGAGCCAAGAAGTTTTAAGTCACTGCTGATACTGAGCCCCTAGGATTGCCCCTGGTTTGGTGAAGCCTAGAGAAACATGAGTTCTTTTATTATTATTATATTAATAATAATAATAAACATTTCCATTCATTCAGTGACACTCACTGTGTCCCTACTCTGCGAGGCTGAGAAGATGCAAGGCCAGCTCACGCAGGCATTACATGTCAGGCTGAGGGTTTGGACTCCAAGCTAAGAGTACTAAGGAACCACTGAAGGTCTTGGAGCCAGAGGGTTCCATCGCCCCCTTCCCTTGAAGACTTAGGTCGTCTCTTTTTCTCGGGCTGCCTCCTCGCTCCCTGACTTCAAGGCTTCGTGACCAAATCACACAGAAATGGGAAAAGGAAAGAAATGATGTTCTTTGCCTTAAACACACCTGAAGAATGATCTGACACCCTCTCCCAGCAGAAAGCATCTTACCAGGCCCTGGAGCTAGTTCAAGGGGAGGGGAGGGAAGTGGTGAGATGTGGCAAGCTGGACATTTCAAAACTGCCAGGCCAGAAAATCAGGAACCAGTGTGCTCAGAGGATCAGATTCTCCTCACAGGGACTCTCTTGGTACAAACACAATTATCTGCTATTTGATTTTCTTTTCCCTATCTGCATTTTTCAAAACGTCTGGACAAGACACAGATTTGTATCGTCTAAAGTTTCTCTCCCACTGGGCTGCCATGTACAGTCCAGCAAGCAGTTCGCTGCTCAGTGTTGGATAGACACGAAGATGTGCTGTCCAGATCGCCTTCAAGGAAGGACCTGCTGTCCAGCTGCAGGGAGAGTGGTCAGCAGACTGTCTCAAGCTGTCAGTTACTTCAGAGCCTGCCTCAGCTGCGAGGGCCACCTTACCTGAGGTCACACCCTTCCTGGGGCAGCCTGCATCTGCTGACTGATGGACACAGGAATATAAATTTCCCTTCATTTAGATCTGCTGCTGGACCACTCTGATGGGTACTCCCCACTCTGGTGCTGCGTTAGCTGAGACTTGACTGAGCCTGAAACACAGGTTGACTTCTCTCTGCTCAGTCCTGCTTTACACCCCTTCCTTTCAGGGGTGTGGATCCCCAAGAAACATCACGTGCCCCAAACTCTGTCTCAGTGTCTGCTCTTGCAGAATCAAACCTGTGACACAAGGGTATCCAGAGAAGGGGATGAGTGAGCGCCCTTTTTCCTCCAGCCAAAGGATATGAACATGGGCTTCATCCACCAAAGCAGGCACTGCTTTGTAATTCTCCTCGTGCCTGCCTTGGGGCCCCCCACCTGGCTCTGGCCGTGGTCACTGAGCAAGCCCCTTCCCTCTGACTTCTGCCCTTCCCTTTCCAGTAATCCTCCAGAAAATCTTCTGATTGTTACAAGAGACCCAGGGCAGCTCTCATCTCCTGTCTGCAGCAAGGAAACTGTTTGGTAGGTATTTAAACTTACTCAGAGGGCCAGGCAGAGGGTCAGTGATCTCTTCATAGCACTGCCAGGCCAGAGGATGTCTGAGAAGGAAGGACACCCAGAGACTATTGCAGATGGGTGAGTGCCCAGCAAGGGCGAGGTTCCTGTCCAGGGTCAGCAGTGAGCTAGTCATAGAACCAGGTACTGGACCACCTATCAGAGCCCCCGGGGCACCCCCTCCTGCCCTCCAGCAGCCTCTGACAACCTGGTACCTGGATTCACCTTATGTCCTGGCATTGAACCAGCCCTTCCCTTTGGATCTCATGCCCTTAGTCTTGACCTTTCCTGCGGGCCCCCTCAGCCCTCTCCAGCTGCCCCTCCCTCTTCACTCTCCTTCCCAGGCAGCCTGACTATCACTTCCCCCCTCTGTTCTGCCCCCAGAGCCCTTTATTCCCTTTCTCTGGCCTCTGGCCTTGGCCTTTGCCTTCTGCCCGAATGACTGCAGGGCTCCTGGGGGCCTGGCTTGGCCAATGCAGGGGCACAAATGCCTGGGTTGGCGGAGGCTGGAGCAGAGGCCTCAGCCTGCAGCATCAGCTTCCAAGGGGAATGAATTCACAGTAGTCCCTATTGTGATACTGTAGCAGTAAACAATTATTGTGCTCCTACTGTGTGCCAGGCACTGAGCTGTGCGCTTTACATTCACAGTCTCTGGTCGTCACAAAACCGCTCAAGGATAGTATTATCATCCTGTCCCAGAGATGAGGATGTAGGAGGCTCAGGAGGGAGAACTGACGTGGCCAGGGCTACGTGATTAGTAAGTGAAGGGGCTGGGGCTGGAGCCCCAGGCCTGCGTGATTCAACCCCCCCACCACTATCTTTCTACTATAACCTTGTACCTCCATACAGACTTAAGGACTGACAATGCCACAACTACCATAGGGTACACCAGGAAAACCATTTCAGAAGTCACTTGGCAGTAAGTACCAAAGGACTATTGAGGGATTTTAAAATGTTAATATACTGTGTACAGGAATTCCATGACTAGAAATCTACCCCAAGGAAATAACAAGAAACGTGGAAAACAATTTATGTACAAAGATGTCCATAACAGTATTATTTACCGTAGGAAAAAAAAACCCTGAAAACAACGTAGAAATCTACCCCAAGGAAATAACAAGAAATAACCCTGAAAACAACGTAAATGTCCAAACCTAGTTAAATTATGGCATTGTTTTGCTGAAAATATGCTGCAGCCATTGAAAATATTTACAAAAAGTTTAATAATAACATGGGGGAAATGTTTATGACATAATGCCAATAAAAATAGCAAAAAAAAAAAGCAAATAAAAATTATACACGTAGGTCAATCCCAACCATGAAAATGTGCTCTGCAATTAAAACAAGAAAAAAAGGAAGTGCAAGTCTTCCACGGCTCCACTTCCTCACGGTTCCTCTGCTTTGTGCACATGACTCCAATAGCAACTTCCACTCTAAGGGTGTCTCCTGGCTTTGTCTCTCTTCCCACCGGACTGTGAGCATTTTGGCTGGGGAGCAACTGGGTCTGAGTCCTGTCTGACTGAGCAGCAGCCAGGACAGAATCTGTTCCTGAATAGGAGCTCAATCCACACCTGTGGAATGAATGAGCAGATGAAGGAAAGGAAGAGGCAAGAAGGGTGGCTCAAGCCCCAAGCCACTCACCTCCTTGGAATCAGTCTCCTGACTGGCAGGATGTTAGATTTGCCACCTCCTGCCCCGAGCCCCAAGCCAACCCAATTCTCTCCCAAAGCCTTCGACAGCTTGGTCACCTGAGAAACAGGATAGTATTTCCCCTTGAGAACTGAGCATCCTCATCACCCTGGGCTGGGGGAATGGAGCCAGATGCCTGAGCTGCTACTCAGCAACAGACACCTTAGACATATCACTCCCTCTGATACTCACAGTTCTAAGATGTTAGAAGTGTAAACCCCTGTTAACATTTACAGAAACTGAGTCAGGGTCACAATTTGTTCCAATTCTTCTAGTGAACAAGCAGTAGAGCTGAGATTTGGCCTTGTCTGTTTCCAAAACCTACATCAGGACTATAACAGTGACCTTGAGCAAGTCCCTTCTCCTGTGTGAGCCTCGGCTTCCCCTCCCAATGGCGAGGCTGCTGACTCAGAGGGTTCAGCTGTCCCTTCCTACTCAGACAGTCTATGATGATAAAAAGCCCTGACTCAAATCCTGCCCCACCCCCAGTCTCTGAAGGCAGCCTTGGGCTGGAGAAGAGCTCCTTCCCTACCTCAGACACCGGCAGAAAGCCCAGGAAGAGTATAGGGGCACCTCAGCCATACCTCAGATAGTCATGGGTGCTGGCCATTTCCCCCTGCCTTAAACCTCCTGGGCTGGCATCTGAGGGTCATGGGAGGTGGCTTTGCTCAGCTCAGCTCTTATGGCCAAGGGACTCCAAGAAACACAATCATTTTCCCCTGCCTTCAAATACACATCCTGCCTGCAGGGAAAACATCATGGTAACAGCCCACACGTATACAGAGTCTCCTCCACCACCTTAGCCCAGTAAAGTAGTCAGGACAAAGATGGTAGTCTCATTTTGCAGGTGGGGACCCTGAGGCCCAGAGACAGACAGTAGCTCTCCACAAGCCACACAGCTAGTAAGTGACAGAGCTGGGACTAAGCTCTAGTCTCTCAAGCCAGTGTTTAGGGCTTTCCTGCCAGAGCCTGTGTTTGTCCCATTCATGTGACACACACATTGTTTATTAACCCCTGCCACGAGCAGGCCCCTGTGGAGCTGTGAAATGGGCAAGGCAGAGCCTCTGCCCTTGAAAGGGTTCCAGTGGAGTGGAGCAGGGGAGGAAGGATGTCTCATGCAGGAGGTTAATAGTGAGGGTTACAGAGATCCCAGTACAAGGGATGAGGTGTCAGCTGTGAGTCACGAGGCCACCCGGGAATGGTCAGCACAGAGTGAGATGCCCAAAACACCTGTTGAGTGAAAGGTTGACTGACTGAGTGAGAGAGTTGTTTTATTAACCAGATGGAGAGGGGAGGGCAGGAGTGGCAGAGAACGGCCAGAGCCAAGGAGTGGCAGCAGGAATGAGTACACACAGTTTGACACACATGCCAGACACATCTGAAAGAAAGGAGAAATAAAGCTGAAAACGTTCAGTAAGGCCACGTTTTTGAACCACTTTAAATGCCAGGCCAAGGAGTTTCAAAGAGTCTTTATAGATAAAGGTTGCTATTATAAAACTCATTTTTGGACCATTAATTTGGCAGCAAAATAGTGAACAATCAGGAAAACAATGGCAACTCTGTGGACAGGTGCGTGGGGCAAGGCTTCTAGAGAGGCACGAGGAGGCTGGGCCAGGGCCTGGAAGATGTGAGAGGAGGGTGTGTGGCCTGGCTCCTGACACTACCTTCCTCTGCTCCCAACAGCCGAGGCTCTCTGCTGGCTGGCCTCTCTGACCCGAGAAAGGAGGGCAAGAAGGCCTCCCACAGCAGGGCTCAGCAGCTCTGGCTGGTAGTCGGTTTCTTATCTGGATGAAACAGCAACACAGTGAAGTTCCTGGTTTGGTGCCTAGTACACAGTGAGCACTCAACTTTTGATAGTAACTTTAGCCCCTGAGCTGCACCTTCTGGACCCCATAAATGCCATTTCCTCTGGATGTGGGACTGCCCTGCCCCCAGCCTACCAGAACTGGAGTTAGAGCCTTGAACCCTAGGCCAAGCTGCTTGTGGCCCCCCATGTTAGGAGCCACCTGGCTCCATATGGGCCTGTGTCTGCTCCCACCTTGTAGGCCTTGCCTGCTGGACCACATTGCCCCCTAGGCTGGGACTCCAGTAGAAAGTAGTAGAAAGGAGGAGGGAATTTGAAGCCAGATAAACCTGGATGTGAATTCAACTCTCCCTGACCAGCTGTGTGTCCTGACCAGTTGTGTGTTCTTGGCAAGTTAGTTCATCTTTCTGAGCCTCATTTTCCTCATTTGTAGAAACGGCCAACAATATTCATGTAGAAGGATGTTAAACGGGGCTTTTTTTTTAGTGAGGAAGATTGGCCCTGAGCTAACATCTGTGCCAATCTTCCTCTATTTTGTATGTGGGATACTGCCACAGCCTGGCTTGTTGAGTAGTACGTAGGTCCGTGCCCGGGATTGGAACCGCACATCCCGGCCTGCCAAAGTGGGCACATGAACTTAACCCCTACACCACCAGGCCAGTCCTAAATGGGGCTTTTTTGTTATCTCATTGTTTTGGCTGATGCCCAAAGGTGAAGACGTTAGGAGACTACCTGTGCTTGCAGGACCTGGCCAGAGGGGGCTCCAGATAGGCCCTGCACTGTAGCCCATCCCCTCCTCCAGCTTCCTACAGAGTCGGGGACAAGAGGAGACTGGTGAAGGAGGATGATTCTGAAGACAGTTTTGCTGATGTTTCTCTTCCTCTCCCCTCCTGCCAATTCAGGGAATCAAAAATGGCATTAGGGCTTGATCATCAGATCTCTCTCTCCCTCTCTCATTTTCTTTCTCTCCCTCTCCATTTCTCAGCTCTGCTTTCCTTGAGGTGGGCTATAGTCTCAGGCAGGCTCTTTTGATGTGGCTGCCCCTGGCTGTTCAAGGCTTCCATCCTTGTTTAGCATCCTCACACAAAAGGGCATATGCTTCTTGTTCAACGGTCTCGCATGTTTCCAGCCTGACTCTCCTTTGCGTGATTTGGGTCACATGCCCATCTCTGAACCAATCACTGTGGCCAGGGTGAGGTGGGGGGTGCCCTGATTGGCCGGATCTGGGTCACATGTCCACTCCGGGAGCCCATGTGGATTAAGAGTAGAGGAGGGAACTGAGAATGCTGTATAAGAAGAGGGAAAGGGATGCTGGGCAGGGGAAAACTTCCCATAACTCACTGTTGCAGCCTCAGGAGCAATACCTTCTCAGTGCTCCTTTCCTGACCCCCATATCTAAAGTAGCTCCCTCCTCCCCGTTATTCTCTGTGTCAGCACCCTCCCAGTTTCCCTCTGCTCTTATTGCAGTTTCTAATGTATTTTACTTACTGTTTGTCTCCTCTGCTCACCCGTGTCAGCTCCATGACAGCAGGAACTGCACGTCTCTTGTTCAGAATTGTATCCTGCAACTAGCAGTGCCTGACACATAAGAGATGCTTAAAGAATAGTTGTGGCCTGAATGAGTAAATGTCACCCTCATAGTGAGTGCCTTTTCTCCAGGCAGGGACCATACTTACAGGCTCTACCACACCACCGGGCCCCCCCCCAGGCACCCACACCCCATGGCTTCCCCACTCTCCCACCCCCCAATCTCACTGGCCTTGCTCCAGGCTGTCCTTAACTGACAGAATCATGCCCTTGGGACAAGGGCCCAGAGGGCAAAGAAAAGTCCTCCTTCAAACCACCCTTCTACTATTTACCGTGTGGTGTTTTTATATACAGAAGTTGTGGTTGTGTCTTCCTGAGATAAGGCCATCCTGGGGGCCTACCAGGCAAAGTCCCTGCTCTCTTGCTAAGGAAGAGAGGAGGCAGGAAATGGAACTGCAGGACTAGGCAGTGGGGGTGGGGAGAGGCTCATCATCTCCTAGTCTGCATTTGGAAGGGTCTGGATGAATAGGAGGGTCTCCTGAGCAAGGGGAGAGATGGTGCTATTGGAGCCAGGTGAGAGAGAGCTAAGTTATACCGTCAAGGAGTTGTCCCAGGTTTGGAATCTGCCTGGGCCAGTTTCCCTCCATCCTCCCCAAGCCTTTATCTGAGTGGTCTTCATCATCCCTGCAGGCTCCACAGAGCTGTCTGTCACCTGAGAACTGCCCCTGGTTCTGGTTCAGACCCTTGAATGTTGGAGGAACAGCGCCCCCTGAAGGCCAGCAGGGTGGAACAGTGGAAATCAGAAAGAGCTTCTAGGCCCCTTCCTAGGGTTTGAAGAGCTAGCTACCGGCCAGAGTCAACCTGGGTGTTTCCGAATTTTAGTTAGCGCAAGAAGCCTGAGCTTCCTTTGGTGGCTTCAGTCCAACAGTTGGTGAAGCTGCTCCCCTCAGGCTCACCTGGGATGCAGGGGCAGGTGCATAAGCACCACCTGATCCCAGAGTGTCCCTGCTCAAGTCTTCTTCCTGCTCCACCCTGCCTCCAGTCGTGTCCTAGCCTTGAGGTGAAAGGTGGCTGTCCCCCTAACCTGAGCTGTGCAGAAGGGGCAAGTTCAGTGTTCAGGACTTGCAAGCAAATTCTTCAAAGATGTTGGGCCTCTCAACGGGCCCCAGGGATGACTTCTCCCAGAAAAGCAGAGAGGAGACTGGCTGCTCCTCAACTCCGACTTTCCTACCCCATATCCTGTACTTTCAGGAGTTAGGTCTGGTGTTACAGAGAGGATGGGAGACGTTGTGGCTCTCCACACTTCCAGAACATCTCTTTCAGGCACAGGGAAGGGATTCTGGCATCTGCTGCACAGGTTTCTGGACTAAAGCCTCCATCTCATTCCTATGACCCAGAAATTCTGTTTCTGTGCCCATGACAGGAGGGGGATGGGCAACCTGAGAGTCCGTCCTGGGAGTGGCCAATGCAGGGCAAGCACACTCAGCAACACACTTAAAATCAAAGTGCTTAGTAAAAAATGCTAGGTGAGGCTGGCCTGGTGGCGCAGCGGTTAAGTGCACATGTTCTGATTTGGCGGCCTGGGGTTTGCTGGGTTCAGTTCCCGGGTGTGCACACGGCACCACTTGGCAAGCCGTGCTGTGGCAGGCATCCCACATATAAAGCAGAGGAAGATGGGCACGGATGTTAGCTCAGGGCTAGTGTTCCTCAGCAAAATGAGGAGGATTGGCAGATGTTAGCTCAGGGTTGATCTTCCTCAAAAAAAAAAAAGGGTAGGAAACCGGATAAGATTTTATAGCACAATACCATTTCCGTACATTAAAAATACAGGCCTCTGGGGTTAATAAAATGAGCATGACTA
The DNA here is from genome assembly GCF_041296265.1 of Equus caballus. Lineage (NCBI taxonomy): Eukaryota > Metazoa > Chordata > Mammalia > Perissodactyla > Equidae > Equus > Equus caballus. Next base: position 130,454,125 of record NC_091684.1, on the reverse strand, counting down.
TCTGGTACTAGTGTTTAAAAGATGTCAAAGACTTTGCTTATTTTTAGGATACTAGGGGCACATATTTTCATCCAAAATTTCGACACTAACTTCTTAGACCAGAATGACTGTATAACATCTCTTCTATGTTACTTTTTTTAATTTGAAACTTTTGCATATTTCTCATAGTTGAAATGTATTTCAGTGGTTACTCTCAATAATTCGACATTATTTAAATGTACTTGAAAATTGTACAAACTGACTTGGGAATGATATATAAGTGGAAATGTAGACATATGCATTATTCACAATATGTTTTTGCCTCCCAAATTATTTTTCATCTTCACATTGCCTGGGCCCTGAGTTTGAAATAACATACTTATTCTATGTTTGAATAAAGTCCTGATAATGTTTTAATGCTTACAGTTTCCCCCTTACATTTAAGAAAAATACATAATTTTCCAAGTTAAAAAAATGCGCTTAACACAAAACACATGCAAGACCACATGCAAATAAAAACATAGGCGCTAAGCTTATCAGAATGCTTATCTGTACCCAGGAGAGGAATGAGAGGAAACTATGGCATAAAAGGAAATTATTAATTCAAAATCCAGGAAGGGGTCTTACTCAAAGATGAGAATAGGCCATGAGGGCTGAGTATTTCAACTTCCCTGCCTTTACCTGAGGGCAAAACAAACAATGAATAATCCTGCAAAGCTCCAGTCTCCAGGCCAAGGCCAAGTACATCCACTCCAGCTCTGGGGCCCAAGGTCTTCCAAAAGTTTTAGTCAAAAGCAGAGAGGCCTCTGATTTATCACCCACCCAGAGACCGTGCATTCCAGAAAATTCCTAGAATCTGACGGTCAAGGCTCAAGAAGTTTTGCCCTAAAATAACCCTTAGACTGAGAGCAGCGCCACCTAGAGGCAGGGAAGGTGGCCAGAGGTCGTGAGAGTCTATTTCTAGTCTATTCCAGTTGAACCAAAACTTCAAGAGAATGAAGGCTGGGTAATCTGTCCTGGCCAACCACGGAGCCCTTGCCAGCTCAACAGCTCTGGTGTTCAGGCTGCCATGGTTATGAGGCAGGAGCTGGCTGGGCAGGCCCCTAGCAGAGAACTGGTCAACCCAAAGCCTGCTGGGCCTTTAGTCCTCCACATCCAGCTCCTAAAAGAAACAAAACCAGCCAGGATTCCAAAGAGACACAGCCTCAGATAGTGCAGAGTGCTACCTTGCTTACAGAGCCCTGAAAAACTACTGACCTTTTATGTCTCTGATACCTCCTGGCATAGGAGCCCTCAGCAAAATTACGAAAAAAAGGCAAATTTGGTGGAAGTCTGTACCCTGTCTAAAGTCCTAAGCTCATTTTTCAGCCCTTCCATTCAGGGGCCAGGGGCTCTCCAGCTGCCCTGGCCCTTCCTGTGGGAAAAGCTGATCAACTTGTTCTCACTAAGCTGTGAGAATCTGAAAGGTTTCCCTTCCTAGGACAAGTTGTGTGTTGCTATAAGAGCCTGGTGTGTATCACGGCTAACGCCAAGGGATGAAGTACTGGTGGTGGGACTTTAGGCAGCTGAAAAGCAAAGATTGTTCAGTTTAGGCCAAGAGACCACCACGTGACCAACCATACCAATGACTTCTGGGTAGCAATAGCCCCTGCTGTTTGGTGTTGAAAAGTATGCCAGTTTCATTTTGGAAGCACAGCATTAATTCCATTTTAATAAGTGCTGTGACATTTTAGAAGGTAAGACGTGTGTAATTGATCTTATATTTTTTTCCTCAAGTCAAACCAAAACAATTGTATTATTTATAACGTTACTCCAAACCGTCAGATTTTAAACCCTCAAAGTATGAATCAGTCTCATTAAGATGTCTTCTAGGACACTCTCTCCAGCTGCATACTTTGATTGCTCTGTAGCTTGTCATCTTGCCGTGGGGTTAGGATTGGGAGCCAAGAAAATTATTTTCTTTCCATCATCCTTTAGTTGAAAGTCATGTATTTAATTTTGGATTTTGAAAACTCCAAGGGCCTCCCAATTTTGCTTCAGCTAAAATAAAATTCTCATCCTCCCACCAGTCGTCACTGGTATTACCCTGGGGACCCATGGACCCTGGGCCCCATCATGGCCTTCCTCCAACCACACCCTATGTACAACACAAGGAGTCAACAGGCCCAAGGAGAGAGACCCATGCAGGGCTATTCCCCCTTTCTAGAACAAATTTCAGGTCTCTGAGACTGTGGAATAACATGCTCAAATGTCATCCAAGCCTGCAAGGGCCTCTTCCTCACAACCGTGTCCTCCTGAGGATAACCTGAACTGTTGGCACATGCAGCCCTAGGCCCAGAGGATAGCCAAGGGGCAGCTTTGGCAGAGGGTGTGGATAGAGTTTGGACATGAGCTGAGATGTCCTCATGCATGTGCACAAGGTTCCTTGCAATGTGGGACAAGGCTGGGGGGTGGGAGAAAAAGGGAGCCCTTTCCAAGATTCCATGTTCCAGCAGAGTCCAAGAATTTTAAATTTGAACCTGGTCTTCCAGGTCTGTATGAAAGAATATTTGTCAAGGTCAGAGGATAAAACATATTTTACTTAGCAATTTGTTAGCTTGATTTATAACTTTTATTATTTGTTGTCCTATGGCGTGTGGCCTCCATTTGTAGTCCGATCCTGGGCCCTGTAAATATCGGGGGCAGGCCGGGCCCCACCTTCTCTTATGAGGTTGATTCACGAACATTCATTATCTTGTTCTATGAGGTAGGGGATAGGGAAGAAGATTCAAAGGGAACTTGAGAAGAGAGCAGAGGAAAACAAATGCCCTAAATATCCCCTCTAGTCTATCTTCTGCACAGCTGCTACAGGGATGTTTTTCTTTCTTCTTACTTGCTTTATATTTATATTTTTAAATATTTTATTGTAGAAAACCTCAAACAAATCCAAAAGTAGAATAGAAAGTAGACTAGAAGAATGAACTCCCATGTCCCTTTCACCCACCTTCAGCAATTACCAATTTATAGCCAAATTTGTTTCATCTCTATCACCACCTGTATCCTCTCCCTCCTCTATCATTTTGAAGCAAATCTCAGGTATTATATCATCTCGCATGTAAATATTTCTGTATATATTTCTAAAAGATAAGGCCTCTTGAAAAAAGCCATAACCACAACAACATCACACCTAAGAACAATTAACGATAATTTTAATATCAAATATCCAGCCAGTGTTCAAATTTCCAATAATCTTTTAAATGTCACAAATTTTTTTTTTTTTTAGTTTGTGTGATCTAAATATGTTCTGCACATTGTGATTGGTGATACGTCTCTTCAGTTTCTTTTAAATGTTAATTTCCTTTCCATCTCTTTTTCTCCCTTGCAATTTATTTGTTTAAGAAACTAGATCAGGGGGCTGCCCCATGGCTGAGTGGTTAAGTTTGTGCGCTCTGCTTCAGTGGCCCAGGGTTTCGCCGGTTCGGATCCTGGGTGCTGACATGGCACCGCTCATCAGGCCATGTTGAGGAGGCATCCCACATGCCACAACTAGAAGGACCCACAACTGAAATATACAACTATGTACTGGGGAGATTTGGGGAGAAAAAGCAATTAAAAAAAAAAAGAAAAGAGATCATTTATTCCATGGAGGTTCCCACAATGTAGATTGCAGTGGTTACATCCTCATGGTGTTCTTTAATATTTTCTTTTCTCCCCTGAATTTCCTGTAAATTGCTATTTGAATCTAGGTTTCGGTTGAATGTTTTGGTGAGAATACTTCACAGGAGGCCTATGATATCTGGTTGTCTCTATTTGTGATATTAGCAGATGTTGCCAATCAGTGCCACTATCCATTATTTAATCTGGGGTTGCCAAATGGTGATACTCCAACTCTATCATTCCTTCTTCATTTATGAACTGAATTACTTCTGTGAACAGAAGCTTCCCCTCATCTACTATTTGGTTACCCAGTAGCACAGTTTGTATAGGAAAGACAGATAAATGCTCAACTATTTGTCTTTATCAATTTTCAAAACAATGAATTTGTTCATGAGCATACTCCAAAGGTGACCAATTAGATTCATTTTAGTATCATTATGAACTCATGAAGTTAGACATATTTGACGTGCTTCGATCCAATGATGTGCAGTTTTACCTTTATTAATGCTAAAATTGTCCATCTTTGGCCGGAGGGAGCCTCTTCAAGTTGACTCCTGTGTCCCCTTGACGCTATCCTAAGAGTCTTTGAGGTCTTCCTTGCCATCTGCAATGACAGATGTTCCAGGCTGCTCTTGTCCATTTCCTGTCCCAGACCTGGAATCAACCATTTTTTCACAGAACCCTTGGCTCTTTTATTGGGAAATGGAATTTCAAGACCACAGTCTGGGCACTGGGGGTGCTCATTGCTACTGGATTGGTTACTATTCCTGGGTCTTTTCAGAGATCAGAGGTAGAAAATACGTTTTTGTTAGTTTTAAAGGTAAAACGCATCCTAAGTTCATATTAATACTTTCAATTCAAATTCAGGGCTACAGGGTTTTTGCGTAACTTCTTATTTCTTTCACCTGCATCTCCTTTCTTCCATGCTAAGAATCTCATTTCTGAAAGACACCAGGAATTATGTAATTAGAATTTCACACAATTTCTTATTTGCTTCATCCCCTACATTGCACACACAACACTCTCAGAATACCAATACCAATTCTCTCACCAGCCAAATGGTTGCTGAAGACAGTTTAAGATTGTTTGTCTGCAGTTTGCGGTGGGGGGGGGGGGGGGGGGGTCAGTTGGCCTTAGGTTATATCTCTTTGTAGCTATACAGTCAAATTACTGAGTTTGGAAGAGTTCCCGCGTGTACTTATCCCACCAACCATGCTCATTTGTTTCATATTATGTTTTACTTTTAGGGATTCCTTTTTTATTTAATTTTGCTTTTTTACTTACATAAAATATTTACTTGGTCCCAAAGTCAAATGTACAAGACAAGGTATAGTCAAATAAGTCCAGCTTCTTTCCCCATCCCCTCCACTCTACACCCTCCCTCCCCCTATAGGTAACTCCTTTTCATTGGTTTACCCTTCCTTATCCTTTATTGCTTGTCTGTTTTAAATGTAAGCAGATATGTTTATATGTTTATATATTTGTATCCCTGTCTGTCTCAGATAAATATTATGCAACATTCTTTTATTCAATAATATAGGTGGAGATATTCCCTATTTCTTTTTATAGTTGCCTAGTACTTCTCTGCATGGACGTACCATGGTTTATTCAACCAGCCTATTGATAGATATGTGGGCTGTTTCCCATTACAAAGAGTCTTTCAGTTAATTGTTTTTTGTATTTTGGTCTGAGTTTATTTGGATGCAAATCCTAGACAGCATATCATTTCATAGATGAATTTTTCTAAAGTACAGATGTGGTCATGACACTTCCTGTTTAAAACCCATTAATGGCTCCTCCTCCCTCGTAGGACAAAATCCAAGCTCCTTACCTCTGTAGACAGCGCCCTACCAGATCTTATCCTGCCCAGCTCACCAGGCCCCCTGCTGCCCCTGTCTCACCAGCACCTCTCATGCTCCCTCCACCCAGGACAGGTCCATACTTCCCCTACTCTGTGCTGCTTACACATTATCTACTCTCTGCTTAGAAGATTTTTTGTCCTTCTTTTCTTCACCTGGCTAACTATGCAGCAGCCTGTGCAAACCAGCGCTGTCAATGCATGGATGCCTGGTCCATGATTTTCCCATGGCCATCTCCTCAACTCATGGCTCTTTCAGAGCTGGGGCTGACTTAGCCCCAATGCCCAGCAGAAACCCTGAAGCCCTATGTGCTCAGTAAATATTTGTTGAATGAATGAACAACTGTCTTTCCTTTTAAATAAACAAAATCAGTTCCAGGTCACAGCTCCGCTTCTTGCCAACCACAGAAGTGGCTGCACTATAGTGACATCTCCTTGGTGTTTTTCTTTTTGTTACCCTCTGAAGGAAAAGTATTTTCTGCCTGTTAGATGTTTATGAGAGAGACTAGAGCTATCATCAATGTGAAAAAAAAAAAAAAAGACGTTATAATCCAGAAACTCAAGTAGTCCAAGAATTTTATGACAAAAACTCTGGTTCTGTCGGAAAAAAACAAACTCAGAGCCAGCAAGCGTTGGACAGAAAAAGGAGGGCCCTGGCTGCCAGCCCTCTGCAGCAGGTCCCTGGGCCATTTCACATTTGGCCCCTTCAGAATTGGGCAAGTCCCTGCTTTTCACTTCTGAGTCCCCCACCAGGGCAGGCCCAGATAGCATTCTGGGCTACCTTCAGGATGGGTTTCCCACAGGATGATGGCAGAACCAATTCCACTCAGGCCCTACCTGTTGGCTCAGGCTTTGGGGTCTGCCTGCCTTTTTTCCTGCCTGCACTGAAGGTGGCTGAAGACAGGCATGTCCTGCTAGGGTGAGCTCAAATTGCAGCCTCTGCCCTCTCCTGCTGCTATGATCTTCTGCCTCAGCATGAAAAGCCCTCACTGTGCACCATCCCTGGGGAGAGGCATGTGAGGCGGATTGCTGCATGCACTCTTAGGTTTTTTCCATCCCCTTTAAACATTCCTAACTTGGTGACATCACATCCAAGGAAGCTTGTGGGCAGCTCTGGAGAAGACTGGGGAGGAGGCTTCTGGTTTGAAAAGTTGGTAAAGGACTACGGAAACAGAGAAGCTCATGTTGGAAGGGACCTTGGTACTGTAGGGGAGGAAGACATTTCCTCTACCCACTCTAGGTCCTTCTGGCTGGGCTATGAATTAAATTGACATGAGACAGAATAACAGGAGAAAATCAAGCAAAACTTTATAACTTGTATACACGGGAGAGACCCAGGAAAAACTGAGTAACTCGCCAAAATGGCAGAAGACCTCACCTTAAATACCATCCTCAGCTAAAGGCAACAGAGGATGTTGGGAGTAGGGGGAGTCAGTTATGGGGGATTACCAGAAAAGCACAATAAACAACAGTAAGGTTGTTATACAGATTTAAGTCCTTGCTTTCCCCATTGATAAGAGTTTTTAGAAATAGGATCATCCCCCCACTTCCTGGTACAGAGAGGGAGACACCTTTACAGATGGAGATTTCCCTTACAAATATAAATGTAATTTACAAAGGGTAAGTGAATTCTCCTCTTCAGAGTTTCTCTCATGTCTGTAGGTTTTAAAGCAATGAGCCCAAAATAATCCTCATGCCAAAGAGACACATTTTGGGGTGGCCAATTCCAATACCCCACAGTACTCACCTAGGATATTCCAAAGAGGCATCCTGGGGATCACCAAAGAGGGCCCTCTTTGATCTATTTTATGAATTTAGGTACCATGGTGTACTATCTTGCTTGAAGAGAGAGTCCTGATTTAAAAAAAAAAGTCTGCAAAACATTGAGCTTAGTGCAGTTTTTTGCCTGATAATAAGAATTCCCTTTATTATGGCATCTCTGTCACATGGCCATCCAGACTTACATGCTCCCAGAGCCAGGAGGCTCCCTGTTGCCCCTAAGATGATGCTCCATTGTTGAGCAGCTCTAATGATCAAAGGGAGGCCCCAAACGACTCTCCATGGTTCTCTGCATTAGTTCTGGTTCTGGTCCTCTTCCCCATGAGTGAGATGTGGCCAGATGAAGGCGGAGCTCACATCCTTCCCCTCTCCCCACCTCATCTCTTCTCCTCTGGTCCTTGGTCTGCTCCTTTGATATTTAACAGACCATTACCTGCCCTAAAGGGATTCTCTCGTCAGAAGTAAAAATGTTTTATGGCCATCAATTCAATTTGCTGTGCTACTGATTCAAAATAGCACTTGTTTTTCTCTTTAATGGTTTTTTTTTCCTTCCTAGTTGTGAGTTCTCTCCCTTTTAAAGGTGTGAAAATTCAAAGCAGACCCCAGCAGGTCTGAGTCCCCTCCTTCTTCCCCTTCTGTCGCTGAGGTTGTTGCTGTCAGCATAACAGCAGCCTTACAATGAGGCGACTTCGGATGTGCAGAATTAGAGAATTATGAAGCAAAGACTGTCTAAACTACCAGGAAAGCAATTTGATGACCCACACCAACAGAAACAGACATTTAGATCGATGGTTCTCACACTTGACCATGCACACAGATTCCAGGGCCCCCCTGGGAGTGTCTGATTCAGGAGGTCTGGGATAGGGCTTGAGAATTTGCATTTCTAACCCATTCCCAGGTGACGCTGATGCTACTAGTCTCAGAACTACACTTTGAGAACCACTGGATTAAAGGACCATGGAGAAACACCCCTAAAGAAAGCAAGGTTTCAAAGAATGGAAGTGTTTCTGAGCGACCAGTAGGAAAGTATTTGGTTGATGCACACACTCCACAGGTACCTGAGCTCACCTGTGCTTCTGCCTGAGGCGCCTCCTCTCCTCCTGCAGCAAGGCCCCCCAAATGGAATCTCACAGGGCTAGAGGCAGAGCGTCTGATACATTATCCTTGCCTTGCGACCATTTCGTCTCAGAGGCCAAAGGAGACTGCCCCTCTGGACCCAGTTTTGGCCATTAACAAAGAATTGGCAAGAAAACAGCCATTCCATCCCAGAGGTGGCAATAATCAGAGAACGGCCCGCAGAACACAGTCATGCCCTCGACAAGCGTTTAAACAAGACCCATGTATGTCAAAGGGTCCTGCAGACATGTCCTAGGGAACTCAACAAGACAATCTCAAAATTCTGAGAAATACGGTTCCCAGGAGCTGTGACTCCTAAGAGATGAGAAATACTTTAAAATAACAATAACAACGACCTGACTTTGCAATCCTAAAGGTTGCCAGTAAGGAAGAGAAGCTGAGCAGGGAAATCAAAGTAGGAGGCCGGGCTGTCATCAGGGAAAAGAGGTGTGAGAATTTGGGGTCTTTTGTTGGTTTTTAAAAATATTTCACACCACCTGAGCATCAAAGACTGACAACAGACTGTGAAACTTCCTGGTCCAAGAGAGAGGGCAGTTAAGTTTCAGAGGCAGAAGCTGTCAATTGGCGGTCAATATATGTAGAAAAGGAGCCTTCCTCTCTGGCATCTTAACTCCAGCTGTGGAATTCATCGCATCTTGCAGCCTTATCAAAGGTTTGCCCTTTGGTTGCCTAGAAAATCACTTTATTGGGATCTTGAAATGCCAAAGTTTTCAAACCATCAGCAACAGCTATCAGCACTTAGATGAGCTTTAATCAGAATGTGTGTATTTCCTGATTTAACCTTTAAGAGAAACTGCTACAGTGCCCACTGAGGTCTGACGAGAGCAGATTCCACAGCTTTCCTTCATGTTGTATTTTAGCCAGGCTTGCTTCATCTGTCTATTATTATCCAGTAAGGAAAGAATTTCCTTTTTTTTCCCTAGTCTAAACATTCCCCATGAGAAAGACAGTCTGCTTCTCTATTGAATAACAGGCCAAAAAGCCTGTTAATAAAAATTAAAGTCCATTTAAAAATTAATGGTAGGTAAGAACAAATATAATTCACGTGAATCGTATTTTTGCTACCTGATAGAGTATAAAACGCAGATTGCCTTTCTGAGCTTGCTTTGATTCTGTCTCCAAAATGTCTCTACCATCTGTTCTGACTGCAATTGCCTTACCCAAGGGCTCATTATTCCTAGATGAGTCAATACTCTCCTAACAGATCTCCTCACTACCACTGTCCTTCCCTTCTGATCTTGCTAACAATCCATTCTCCACATGCTTCCCAAAACACAGATCCTCTCCCATGGCCCACAGATCCAGACCACACTGCTCCTCAGGGGAGCATCATAGTGCCACGCCTCCAGCCGGACCTGCCTTTCCAGCTTCACCTTGCCCAGTCCCACAATTCAGCTCCTGCCTTGGAGCCATTGCTGGCTAGTCGTGCCGGCAGGATCTCATTCATTTACTCGGCACACATTATGTCCCTGTTGTTGTCCTGGGCAAAAATTTCAATAATAACAATAAGAATAGCTAATATTCACTGAGGACTTTCGATATGCCAGGCACCAACCGTGCTAAGTACCTTCAAGTAAGAACTCATTTGATCCACACAATGGTAAATGCAGTGACTTATCAACCCTGTTTAACAGTATTGACATGGAGGCTCAGAGAGGCTAAGCAGCTTGCCCACAGTCAGGCTTCACAGTTTACTGGAGAGACAAAAGAGCAGTGAGAGACCAGGGGAGGCTCCACACATTCATTCATTCATTCAAATGGTTTTGGATTATCTATTATGTTCTAGGCATTGTTCTAGGTGCTTGGAAAACACGAGAGAAGAAAATAAAGAACTCTGCCCTCATGGAGCTTATGTTGTAGTGGAAGAAAACTAACAAGAGAACAAACATTATAAGTAAACTATATCGTATGTTTGAAGGTGATAAGTACTTTGGGAACAAAAGAAGAGCAGGGCTTAAGGAGTGGGGAGTCAGGATGTAGGTGTCAGGTTGAAGTATTAAATAGGGTGGTCAGGTGGCTGCATAAAGCAGGTGACCTTTTACCAAGACCTGAAGGAAGTAAAGGCGTTACCTATGGCTCTCTGAGGAAGGAGCATCCTTGGGGGAGGGAAGAGCTAGTGCAAAAGTCCTGAGGCAGGAACATGACAAATGCCTAGTGTGTTTGAGGCATTATAATGGTGTCCAGTGTGGAGGGAAAGAGGTAAATAAGGGAAAATAGCAGAAGTTGAGGTCAGAAAGATATGGGGGATGTGGGGGTTGGGGGAGCCAGATCCTATAGGACCTTGCAGTTATTTGTTTTTTACTCTAAGTGAAATGGCAAAGTGGTGATGGTGGCAGGGGGGCAATTGTATTCTCTGGTGCCCTGTAAAGAAGATATTATGGGGAAGGGGGTGGAAGGAGAAGGGTGTCAAAGATGGAAGCGAGGAAGAAGAGGCAGCTACACTAATCCAGGCAAGAGATGACCCAGGTAGTAGTAGGGGAGGAGTGAGAAGTGGCTGGATTGGAAATGGAGTGAGAGAAAGGGGAGTCAAGGAGGCTAAAGTCTTGGGCTAGGGAAAGTGGGGAAGGCTTCATGGAGGCCGACTTAGAGTCCCCAGTCATTGTCCCTAACCCCACCTTCCTCCCACTCTCCTCTGCCCCTTGTACGGGTAGTTAGACAGAAGTCTCTTTGAATGATCACCGAGTTATTTGAAATCACACACCTTAAACTGGAAATACTTCATTTAAATTAATTTAATACTAGCATTACACTTAAAAAAAATAATATCTACATTTTAAAATTCCTACAGAGATTCTTTTGTCTCTGAAAGTTAAATTGTTAAATCCATCATCTCCACTTTTAAATTCCTCTCATAAAAACACAGTGTTTCTTCCTGTCTGTTTAAATCATATTCCACACTGAAATTGCTTATGTAACTTAGGAATGAAAACAATGTCATGCCTTATTTTTCGTCTGTCCCCTGGCAGGTTGGTACAGGAAGCTTTTTGAGGTGGAGGTGGGGAATCAATAAAGTCATAACCATAAAGCGATTTAATAAACTTTTTCTTAATTAAATGGGAAGTAACTTCTTTTCAATAAATGTATCAAATATAAAACACACTCCGATTCCAACTGGTTGCTAGATGAAGCAGGCAAAGACCGTGTCAGAGCTGGAAGGGAATGTAAGATCCACCGGTCTGATCTCTTCCATAGCCCTCCGATGAGGAGCTGGACCCGGGGAAGGTGAGAGCTGCCAGGACTGCACCAATGGTAAGTGGCCGAAGTCGAAGTCCACCTTCTGATGACAGCCTAGTGCTTTTCACAGACACGGTTCTACAGCTTCCTGTTGGAACAGACACAGAAAACAAAATTATGGGCTTTCAAAGCTAGGTTCTTAAAGCAATACACAGAGCAACTAGACCAGTGCTCTGCTTCCTGGGCGATATTTGGCGACATCTAGAGACATTTTTATCTGTTATGACTGGCATCTCTCAAGTAGAGGCCAGAGATGCTGCTAAACATCCTATTATGCACAGGACAGCCCTTCTCTGCCCCCAACAAAGAATTATTCAGCCCCAAACGTCAACAGTGCCAAGGCGCAAAAACCCTGAACTGGACCCAGCTTGTTGACCCTAGCTGTATATAGAATCCTCCAGGCCGCCGCAGACCCTGTGAATCAGAATCTCTAGGGATGGAGGCTGGGATGTCAGTGTTTTTGAAAAGCTCTGCAGGTGATCTTAATGAAACCAAAGTTTGAAAATCACTGGTTCAACCCCTACAAATTGGAAAACGAATCACCCAACCAATAAAGAAGATTCTTAGCTCTTACTATGTGTCTGTCAGAAACTGAAGGGAATACAAAGCAGTTAACCACGCAGTCCCTGCCTCAGGGAGCTTGCGGTGTGGATGAGAAACAGACTGGGAAAACTATCATTTGTTGTGAGTTTCTTAGGTGATAAATGAAGAGCAAGCAGAGGAAGGACTTTAGGAAAGAGGCGGCAACAAATGAGAGTGGTGTGAAATCAGAGGGCTCCCGGGTTGTCACCAAAGCTGAGTTTATTGGTGGAGACTATTTCATTCATTTTGCATTTTTTTATACCTTTACTTCTATGATCAGAAAAAGCCTTATTTTTCTGGTCTGCTAGAATTGGGTTAGCATTATCTTTTCCCCCAAACTATAATTATACATGATTTACTATTATTAAATATAATATATGGGTATTACTAAGTCCAGAGAGACTGTTTTGTTGGTTTTTTAAAAATTATACAAGCAATTTGGTATAACTGATACATTGAGGAAATAATTGTCCCTTGACAGTGAATGGTTAATTAAAGCATCTTTCCTACTGGGAAGTGGGTTCCTTAAGGATATCTTGGTCAGATTCCTTAAGTTGCCTGTCATTTTGGTTACAGCTCCCTCACTTCACAGTGTCAGACACAAATAAGATAAAAATCTTCTTCATTTTTAAACTAGTGTCTATTCAAAGCCCATTTCCCCTCCTCCCTGGAGGTACTGGTGGCTCTAGGCAGTGGTTTTCAACTCTAAACAGATCCAATCCTTTTTTGTTATAACAATTAAGGTATAACATCTGCTTTACTATCTTAAAATGAAATTTATTGGTAGTATAACTTATCTACATATAAACTTTTAAAAAATCAATACATACTGATTGCACCTCCCTATTTATTCTCCATCCTCTGAAGGCCTGCTCCAGGCCCAGAGAAGCTGACCTCCACAGACTGCATCACCTGGGCTCCCTGGCACTCTGGCTTCCTGTTGCATTAGACCAATGGCAGGCATTGATAAGAAAGGCCACAGCAAGAGGAAAGAGGTGAGGATATTTATTCCCCTCTGATGAGTGGTGTTGGTACCACTGAGGTACCAACAGTGTTAAGATATCTCTATAGTCACACAGTCAATATCTTGGGGGTAGGGGCCGGGATGGGGGGGTTGGGTGTGTGTGGGGGGCGGGGGGTGGGATGTATTAGCCTGCTAAGGCTGCCATAAGAGATATAACACAAACTGAGTGACTTCAACACCAGAAATTTATTTTCGTACAGTTCTGGAGACCAGAAGTCCAAGATCAAGGTGCCTGCAAGGTTGGTTTCTGGTGAGGTCTCTCTCCTTGGCCTTTTCGTTGTGTCCTTACGTGGCCTTTCCTCTCTGCACATGTTTTCCTTTTTCCTGGTGTCTCTTTCTCTTCTTATATGGACACCAGTCCTATAGGATTAGGGTCCCACCCTTATGACCTCATTTAACCTTAATTATCTCTTTAAAGGTCCTATCTCCAGATACAGTCACATTCTGAGGTACTGGAGGTTAGGACTTCAATGTATGAATTTGGGGAGGGGAACACAATTCAGCCCACAACGGGGGGAGGCAGCTGGGCTTCAGTTAAATCATACCTTTCTCAGGGTCCTTTGGCCCAAGGGGTGGTAGAGCCTTTCTGCTGTTGCCCACCCCAGGGTGCATCACCAAGCCCTGTTGATTCTCTTAAACCTTAGTGTGCCACCTGTTTCCTGAGGTGTTCTGACTGATACACAGTGTAATGTCCTAACTGTAATAGGAGGGAGAAACAAAAGGAAAACAATCTATATTAAAAGAGTATTATCTCAGTATGTAAATACTTGGGCATGGCTGTATCAGGAGACATATTGAAGTACTGTTGTCAGATGTTTGCACATGAATGGGCTAGGTACAAATGCAGATGGATACAGGTGTTTCTATCAGGGACTCAAGTACCACTAGTGGTGATGTCATTTGTGACCTGGTTTTCTGAAATGGTGAACAACTCTTGGAAAAGTTTTGAATAAAAAAAGCACAACCTTCCTTTGATTTACATAGTAGGCAAATTTCTGAAAATTCAGTGTTCATTAAAACCGTGTAAAAAATACTTCATTTAAAATGGGATTTGATCCTAGGCTCAGATGATCATAAGCAGGTCTTTCACCTACGTGAATGTTCACTACGGACATTCTAAATGCCCACCATGCGACATTCTAAAACCATGTGGGACAAAGGGTAAATCTTGTGCAGGACTGTCCCACAAATTGCATGATGCCCAGGATCCCTGGCTCTGCCCCTTAAATGATCTCAAATTGCCCTCAAGGGTGTTTGCACTGAGCACTGAATTTCAGAGGATTACAGTTGGGGGTGGGGTCGCTCTGTCATTCACTGGTCACAGCTTCCCCTCTGCCCTCTGCTCCTTTCTGGTGTTGGTTCTGGGAGGAGAGATGGGATGGCAGGGGGTAGGGAGAGATGACTGTCTTTAGTGAGGATGCTTTCCTCTCTCAATGGTTGCCATTATTCTATGGCTCACACTGACCTGTTAGTGAAGCCTTCTGTGGAACAGCTTTCTGGTTGGGAACTCATGTGAGTTCTATTTTTTCTTTTTAAAATGGGTTTGTCAAGACATAATTAACCTATCATAAAATTAACCCATTTAAAGTGTACCATTCAATAGTTTTTAGTATATTCATGGTTGTGCAACTATCACCGCAATCTAATTTTAGAACATTTTCATCACCCCCAAAGAAACCAGGTTCTCACCAGCAGTCATTATTCACACCCCTACCCCCAGCCCTCGGCAACCACTACTCTACTTTCTGTCTCTGTAGATTTCATATAAATAGAATCATACAATATATGGTCTTTTGCGACTGGCTTCTTTCACTTAGCATAATGTTTACAATGTTTATCCATGTTTTAACATCTATCAGTACTTCATTCCTTTTTATGGCCAAATAATATTCCATTATTTGAATATACTACCTTTGCTTTATCCATTCATCAGTTGATGGACATTTGAATTGATTCTGCTGTTTTGGCTATTGTGAAATAATGCTGACATGAACGTTCTTACTTGTAACAGTTTTTGTGAGGATATATGTTTTCATTTCCTGAGTATAAACCTAGAAATGGAATTGCTGGGTCCTACGGTAATTCTATGTTTAACATTTTTAGGAACTGCCAGACTGTTTTCCAAAGCAGCTGCACCATTTTACATTCCCACCAGCAGTGCATGAGGGTTCCCATTTCTCCACCTCTGCCCCAACACTTGTTATTATCTGTCTTTTTGATATACACACACCTAGTGAGTGTGAAGTGGTATTTCCTTGTGGTTTTGATTTGCATTTCCCTAATGATTGGTGACATGTGCTAATTGGTCATTTGTATATCTTCTTTGGAGAAATGTCTATTCAGATAATTTGCATATTTTAATTGGGTTATTTATTATTTTTGCTTTTTTAAATTATTGAGTTGTAAGAGTCCTTTATATATCCTAGATATAAGCTGCTTATCAAATACTTTCCCTTATTCTGTGGGTTGTCTTTTTCACTTTCTTGATGGTATCTTTGAAGCACAAAATTTTTAATTTTGATGAAGTTCAATTTATCTATTTTTTCTTTTGTTACTTGTGCTTTTGGTGTCATATATGAGAAGGCTTTGCCCAGCCCAAGGTCACAAAGATTTTTTTTTTTTCAGTTTTTTTTTTTATTGAGTTATTGATAGGTTACAATCTTGTGAAATTTCAATTGTGCATTAATGTTTGTCAGTCATGTTGTAGGTGCACCACTTCACCCTTTGTGCTCACCCCCCACCCCACCTTTCCCCTGGTATCCACTAAACTGTTCTTGGTCCATAGTTTTAAATTCCTCATATGAGTGGAGTCAAGGTCACGAAGATTTACTCATACAACTTCTTTTAAGAGTTTTATACTTTTAGCTCCTAAGTTTAGGGCTATGATCCATTTTGAGTTAATTTTTGTATATGGTTTGAGGAAGAGGTCCAATTTCATTCTTTTGCATATGGCTGTCTTGTTTTCCTAGCACCATTTGTTGAAGAAACTATTCTTTCCCCATTGAATGTCTTGGCACCCTTGTCAAAACCTTGTTGTGGTTTTATTTCTGTACTCTCAGTTTTATTCCACTGATCTATATGCCTATGGTTTTGCCAGTACCAAACTACTATACTGCACTGAGCCATATGGGTTCTTAATGGGCCTTCCAAGCCTCCCTAATTTTTTTTTTCTTAAAGATTGGCACCTGAGCTAACATCTGTTGCCAATCTTCTTTTTTATTTTTTTTCTTTTTCTTCTCCCCCAAACCCCCAATACATAGTTGTATATTCTAGTTGTAGGTACTTCTGGTTGTGCTACGTGGGATGCCACCTCAACATGGCTTGATGAGCAGTGCCATGTCCATGCCCAGGATCCAAACCAGCAGAACCCTGGGTCGCCAAGGCGAGCATGCAAACTTAACCACTTGGCCATGGGGCCAGCCCCCAAGCCTCCCTAATTTCATACTTCCCCTAATATGGGGGATCCAGCTCCTGTTCAACTTCTCTCATTCTCCCTTTTGCAGCCACCACACGGGTTTACCCCATGACCTCTTACTGTTGTGGCCCACAAGGCAGGTGGCCCTCAGAGGTAAGATAACATTCCCACTTTCAGGGACTTCTCAACCCATGAAAAGTTCAAGAATCTACATATGCCAAAAGATGGACTTGTAGGCTCCTTCAACACTGAGATGTGGATTGGGGAGTCTTCATCTTAGAGAAGTTCTTCAAGCTATGGGGGTAGTGGAAATAGTCTGAGAAAAATGTGTAAAGAGAGAATGCCTTAGATAAAACCCAAGGTGGTAGAGGAGAAGCCCATAAAAGAGTCTGAGAAACAGTCATCAAATAGGAAGGAGAAAAATCAGAAGAGCATGGCATCGTGAAAAGCAAAGGAAAAAGTACTTTTCAGGAGGCTACAGTCAGGAGCCATGTGCTCAAGAGCCATCATGTAAACTCCACAGGTTTTTGTTTTATTTTTTGCATCTGGTATGCTTTATGGTTTTTAATACTTTTTTAAGTTCATTAGGAGTCAGCAACATCTTTAAAATACTTTAAATCAAACAAAAGTCATGTTGAATGCCCTTTCCAGCCCTCAAATGGAGATAAATCCGTGGACTATCATTTGCCTCGGAAGCTAAGGGTGACTTGAAACACAGCCTTGTGGAGTGACACTGTGTGCTACAACCAGGGAGGCGGCTCTCATTCTGGCCGCTGCTTCTGGGGCCAGGAGCACAGCAAACCACTGCAAGAGCCACCCTGGTGAGGCCCCTGAGCTTCTTTTTGGATTGTATTCCCTTGGGAATGCCAGCCCAGGTGGGCAAACAGGCAAGGGGATCCAGCTTCTCTGGTGGGAGCCAGCAATGGCTTGGATTCAAGGCTTCTGTCATCAAAACTAGATGTTTCCTCTTCTATGATCCTGTTTTCCTTGGATACTATCCTATCTGTATCATTGGTGAGCTCTATTTTCTCATGGGTTTTGAATAAGGTCACCATACATTGAAGTATTTCCAGCCCCTTTCTCTTTTTCCAACCTTTTCAGTTATGATATAAATACAAATGAAAGAGAAACTATATATATTTTTAAAAGATCTCAAAAGTACAGGGACAGAAGCCAAAAGGTGGGGTAACATTCATGACTGTGGGAATTTATAACGAAGGTCAGTGGTGAGAAGGAAGGAGTAGAGGGCATCAGAATACTGGTAGGAGGATGGGGTTGGAACTAAGGCTCAGGAAGGTGGAGACCATCTCTGGCGGCTCTGCACTTTTGCTACACATCCCTATTCCAGATTTTTTTATTCCTAGAACCAAAATGATCTTCTCAATGTCAACCTGATAATCTCATACACTTGGTGGTGTTTTCTAGTAAACTCTGAAATAACCCACCTGGTTTCCTGCCTTTACCTCCTGATTATATCCATCAGCAGAATCAACTTTGATCCAAGGTCTAAGAGCAATCTCATCATTAGGAGGTATTTTAGGGAATAATTCTTAAAT
This sequence comes from Equus caballus, assembly GCF_041296265.1. Classification (NCBI taxonomy): domain Eukaryota; kingdom Metazoa; phylum Chordata; class Mammalia; order Perissodactyla; family Equidae; genus Equus; species Equus caballus. Next base: position 130,435,925 of record NC_091684.1, on the reverse strand, counting down.
TTTGATGTAATTTCAATCTTAAGAAAAGTTTCGGGAGTATAACTTTGACTCAGATTCACCAGCTTTTTATATTTTGCCCCATTTGCATCATTATTCTTTCTCTTTCCCTCCCTTCCCTGTCTTTCTCATGCACACACATAGATCTTTTTTTTCTGAACTATTTAAAAATAAGTTGCAGGCATCGTACTCCTTTCTTTTCTAAATACTTCAGCAGTTATTTCCTGAGAACAGACATTCTCATAAATAACCTGTTCAATTGCCAAAAAGAAGGACATTTATCATTGATACAATAGTGTTAATTAATTACAGTCAGTATTGTTTCATTAATGTCCTTTATATCTATTTTTCCTTTCTTCAGGATCCAATCCAGGATCACATGTCATATCTAGCTGTCATACTTCTTTAGTCTCTTTTAAACTAGAAGAGTTCGTTGGCCTTTTTTGTCTTTCTTGACATTGTCATTTTTTAAGAACATTGGTCAAGTATTTTGTAGAATGTCCCTCCTCACTTGGTGTCTGTCCAAGGTTTCCTTGCAGTTAGATTCAGACTATGTATTTTTGTCAGAAATACCACAGAAGTGATGATGTGTCCTTCTCAATGACCACATAAGGAGACACACATGTTGGTTTGTTCCAGTATTGGTTTTGTTAACTTTGATCACTTGGTTAAGGTGATGTCCACCAGGTTTCTCAGCTATGAAGTCACTATTTTTCTCTTTGTAATGAAAAAATAATTTGTGTGGAGATACTGTGAAACTGGAAATATAATGCTCCTCATTAAACTTTCACCCACTGAGTTGTAGCATCCACTAATGATTTTCTAACTTCATCATTCCGTCTACATTTATTAGTTGGCATTCTACTCTATGGAAGAGTGTTCCCTCCTCCCCCTATTTATTTTTTAATTCATTACTTTATGTCACCATAGACTCATAGATTCTTATTTTATTCAAAAGGTTATATTACCATGATTTATTTTGATGCTTAATATTTGGCCAATGGGAAGACCTACAAGCTCACTCCAGTGTCCTTTTGACATGTCCCTGTCATTCTTCTTTCAAGGAATTTTAAGGATCCCAGTTTAGTCATTTAGTTGACTCACCTGGCCTCTGGTTTGCTCTGATCTCAATGCTAAGTCTAAGGAACAAAATGCAACTAAGATCTAACTAGCAGTGGGACTTTTCCCACAATCTACACATTGCATTTTTATTTTAAAAGCATGCAAGATTGTATTATATACTTTGCATTGTTTTTGCATTATCAGATGCTACTAGTTTGTGGTCACATAAAATCTCCAGCTCTTTTTCAATGTAAATTAACACTAAGGCTTCTAGTCATCATGGCTGAGTGAAATCCTGTTCCAAAAACATGGAAATGCTAGACAAAATACAATCCAAAACATTTAAGAATATAGATCAGAGTGCAAGCAGGAAAGAGAAATCTTCAGGTGTTAGAAACAAAGAAGGAATGAACAGGGGCGTAATGGCTCAGGGGGGAATCAGATATGGCCGCTGGATATGGACCTTAACCACTGGGGCTGAGGTTTTGATGCCAAAGAAAGGAAAAGGAGATGATGCCTGTATGGGTGGGGAGCTGGCCAGGACCATGAGGAAAGATCTCTTTGAGACAGAGACTAGGAAAACGCTCACTGGAGCAAGGAAGTGCAGTATCTGCCAATCATGGGTAGATAAGGTCACCAATGAGAAACTGGAATCCAAAACTGTGACTATGCAGATATACGGGAGGTCCAAATTCACACTACTGTGAAGTATGGAAACTTCAGGCTAAGAAATTTAATACAGAAACCTGTCTAGAACTGATAAAACTCACAGAGTTTAACAAAAGACACTTCCACAACCTTGGACACACCAGACTCCCATGAAAATAACTCTTACTAAGTGCGAATTCAGTCAAAATTTGCAAACCACAATGAGAGAGAGTCAGTGGACTAACAAATGAGACTACAACTAGAACCGAATAATCTCAAAGATACTTTAACACAAATATATTTAAATATGCAAAGAGATAAAGAATATAGAGCCAACAAGGCAAGAACAGGCTGAAACAAAGGAAAAAATACAAAGAAAAAAAAATCACTGAAAATAATAGTATATCAGCTTTCTCTCACCTTGTACCATTAGTAAATTCATCCAGTAAACGTCTACTATGTGCTGATCACATTGGGCACTGGAGACACAATGGTAAAGAAGATACACCTGTGGCCTTTAAGAAGCTTACATTCCATTTTTTTAACTTTAATGTCGGATGATATGTTGATTTCTAGATAAACTGTTATCCTTTTTCTTTTTGCCACACATGAAATTTTAGAAATAAATTAGATGCTTATCATATCTTTAGATTTAGCAGGAGAGTGGCATTAATACAAATCATTCTCTGTCCTTCTCTAAGCTCATGGTAATTGTTGTTTTGCTTTGGTTGTTTGGGAGTTTGAAGTTTTGCTGAGGTGTTGGGGTATATAAAGTGGGAGGGCTGAAGGAGCACAGACTGAAGAGTAATTGCTGTATGGTGGGAAGGTACAATAACTGTAAACAGGTTAGTCATAGTTCAGCCTCAGCTCAGCCTTGCTTCCGCTTCCTTACCACCATGAAGGCAATCCATAACTAAATGTAATCAGGTTTTTCATTACAGAGTACTCTTACAAAATCAATCACTTGCATGATGTCGTTTATTATACATGGAACAACAAAGTGACAATTCAAACAGGCCAGTAGCTGGCACAAAAAAAGATCTTCATTTATGCTTTTAGCATAATGGGATGGTCTCTTTACCTGTGTTACCAACCACTGCTAATAGTACAAGAGAGCAAAATAGTAATGCCTTTTGTTCACTGGAACCTGGTCTCAGAGGAGAAGAAAAATATCTTTTTAGAACAGAGACTAGAACTAAAGTTGTTTTTTTAAGGTATGTAAGACCAAGATTAAAGGTTATGTGATTTCTTAAAATCCATTTAACCACTTTTAGTTTTATAAACTCAAATGGTTTCCTTTCTACAGCTCATGAACTACCTTTGGTTAAATTGAAATAAAGATATGGCAAACTCTAGGTATTTCACAGTATTTGTATTTCTTTGTACTTGAATTGAGTCTTCTTTTTATCTTGAGGAAGATTAGCCCTCAGCTAACATCTGATGCCAATCCTCCTCTTTTTGCTGAGGAAGACTGGCCCTGAGCTAGCATCCATGCCCATCTTCCTCTACTTTATATGTGGGACGCCTACCACAGCATGGCTGGACAAGCAGTGCCATCTCCGCACCCGGGATCTGAACCAGTGAAATCCGGGCCGCCAAAGCAGAACGTGCGCACTTAACTGTTGAGCCACTGGGACGGCCTCTGAACTGAGTCTCTTTTTCCGAATAAAAGTGAGACATTTTAGTGCTCCGGAGGCCCTTAGGTAGTTGAGCTACTCACTGATATCAGTTACAAAAAAAACTTTAGCCAGGAAATCTGGCCAAATATCGATTTGACAAAAACTCAATGTTGAAATGAAGCAAATTAGTCTTTACACTTGTTTCAAAAATTTGACCCTAACTGGCTTTCCTAAACAATTTTCCAAAGTGGAAAAGATCTCATAAAAGCTTAAGTAGAAATTTTTCACTTGCAAGGAAATATTTAACACAAAAACCTTAGAAAAACAATGGCATAAATTTATTCTTACATTTAAAATTGCAAAGGAATCTGAAAAAACTACATACTGTATAATTCCAACTCTATGACATTCTGGAAAAGGCAAAACTAGGGAGACAGTTAAGTTCATTGATTGCCAGGGGTTGGGGGTGGGGAAGCACTGAATAAGCAGAGCACAGAGGATTTTGGGGGCAGTAAAGTTACTCTGTATAATGGTGGATACATGTCATCATACATTTGTTGAAACCCATAAAATGTATGCCACCAAGAGTGAACTCTCATGTAAACTATGGTCTTTAGGTGACAATGACGTGTCAATGTAGGTTCATCCATCATAACAAATATACCACTCTGGTGAAGAATGTTGATAGTGGGGAGGCTGTGCATATGTGGGAAGTGGAGTATCTGGGAAATCACTGTACCTTTTGCTGGGTTTTGCTGTGAACCTAAAACTGCTCTAAAAAATAAAGTCTACTAAAAAAAAAAAAAGACTTCAAAGGAAAGATCTAAGGCAAACACGACATCATGGCGTTTACGCTGAATGTCTGGCTTCCTTTAAGTTCATATCACAAACTAGACAGTCATTTTCTGTACTGTAAATTTGCCCAATCAGAACCACACATGAACTGATTTGTACAAATACCATCAACTTTTCCATTTTGAAGTAGAACCTAAAGGTAAACAATGGAAATGATTAAGTCCTTCAGCCAGAATCAGCCAATAATTCAGAAAGCTTCATTGCGTTTTCACTCTCATGCTATAGGGATAAGTTCAAATTATCCTAATTCTATTAAAATCAAAATAAAAGCTTTACAAGAGGCTTATTTAAAATTAAAATCCAAATAAAAGACTTAAAAATAAAGTTTTCTATTTTGACTTAGCAGAAGATATAGAAACCCTGTTCAAGCAGATGATTCTTTTTCTCTATATGCTTATAAAAGCCAATTGTTTAACACTAATCTTCACTCAGTCAGGATAGGCTAGGCTTTGCTGTGGTTAAAAAAAATAATAATAAATCTCAGTGGCTTAACATAAGTTTTGTTGTCTTTTTTAAGATTGGCCCTGAGCTAACATCTGTTACCAATCTCCTTCTTTTTTTCTTTGCTCCCCAAAGCCCCAGTACATAGCTGTATATCCCAGTTGTAGGTCCTTCTAGTTCTTCTATGTGGGACGCTGCCCAGCATGGCTTGATGAGCAGTGTGTAGGTCCGTGCCCAGGATCTGAACCCAGTGAACCCCCGGCCACCAAAGCGGAGCAAGTGAACTTAACCACTATGCCACTGGGCTGGCCCCCATGAGTTTATTTTTTGATTATGCAAAGTCCATGGAGGGTCTAGCTGACCTCCATGTGGTCACTCAGGAATCAAGGCCACTTTGATCGTGTGACTCCACTTCAGCTGAGGCCTCTTCTACAAAGCCACGGCAGAGGAAATGGGTTTGTCTCTGGCCCAGTCTAGGAGTGACACACACTCTGCCACTCATGTTCAACTGGTCAGAACTAGCTATTGCCTACCCATAAGGGGGCTGGGAAGTGTAATTTTCTTTATGCCAGGAACAAAGGAGTACAGATATTGGTGAACACTAATAATGTCACCAAAATTCTTCTATCTGTATGAAATCAAGGCTGAATGTAGAATGCTCTTAACTCATTAAGATTAAAATAAGATCCATATCTGATGATTTAACAATTATGGTATAGATTTTGGAGAGTCTAGTAAGAAAAACAAATGGTTGGCATGCTAATCAAATTGGTTATTCCAAATATCCCAACTTGAGTAAGGCTGACAAGTGACAGATAAATGATAATGGTATATCTTTATAATGCTTAAATTGCTATGGCCAGATAGGTGTTGTAGGTTAAAATGAAACTCTAGATCCCAGGTTAAGCAAGCTATCATTATGGTGTGAAAGTTTACAATTTGCATTCACATCTCACATTAGCAAAGACAGGAGCAGTAGAGAAGTAAGTAGATGCAGTCAATTCTATCAGAAAAGAGCTTCCAGTTTTCTCAAATACTCATAAGTACTTGTTGAGCCCCCTGAATGCTGTGCTATATAAGAGACAACTGTATTCTGGAAAAAGATCAACAGAATGTGTAGCTGACTTCTTTATCCACAAATAAAAGTAATTTAAGAAAAAAGAAAGAAAAACTATCTATGGGTCAGAGCTGGGAAAAAATGAATTCCTCACCTTCTCACTTTTCTTAGGCCTCCCAAAGGTAATGAGGTGACCTCTTGAATAAGGTTAAAACTAACCATTTAGGTGTGGACAAATGCTGACCAAGTATGATTTTAATTCCAGTGTAACTGATGCTGAGCTCTACTGGTAATGTCAACCTACGTAATTCTTACAATTATTTCTAGCCCCAAACAGCAAGACTACATTTGCTACAATAGCTGAAATGTGTCAGGTGCACATTTAATTATGATTCTTTTACCCCCCCCCCCAAAAAAAAGCAAAGTAAGAATATGCAGCAATAATAATTTAACAGAGTTTTGAGAGCACTCACTACCCAAATACAGGAACAGACGAGGTGGGATAATGTATAATATGACAAAACCTACGCTAAATTCAACGTTTACCTGGAAGATTAAAGAAAAACAAACAAACATATAAAAAGATAGGACATTTGATTTTTAATCAGTCAAAAAAGAAAAGAGTTCTCAACAATGTCAAATTCCACACACCATAATGCTATAGGTTACACATTAAATATAATTACTATCTATACATATGCAAAAATATAAAGTTCTATTTCATACAATAAAACCCTTTATAGAAACCATTTTAAAATTAAGCAGAACTTCTCAACATTAATATGTGAGGTATAAGTCCTTTTAAAGATTCCTTTAAAGGTTTTAAAACAAAATGCTAAAACTAAAAATAATGTCCTTTCTGTTAGTTATCAAATTAAATCTACTTAAAACAAAACAAAATTGACAGCTCAGTCACATACAACTTAAATAATATTGTTCAGGCATCTCTAAAATCCTCTATTTTTTCAAGTACGGAAATAGAACTCAAATATTCCACAATACAGTACTAAATAGAATATTTAGGAAAGACTTTGTTGTCATATGGCACAACGTTGTTTTATTTCTTCAATATATTTTGAAATAAATACCAGGTTTTTGTCTTGTTTTTCTTCTAAAAGGCCAAAATTATAATGTACATTAAGATAATTTTGACTGTGATAAGACTTAAGTGTGTAAAATATAATAGCAATATTTTATCACAAAAGTAAAGCTGATAACAAATTACAAAAGGAGCCAGTACTCTACTCAGATATACCCAGGGATTAAAGCTCATCATGATAGAAATATTCATCGTGAAGCTGTCTGCCATAATCTGTCGCTTCACTGGTAAGAAACAAGTCCTGGTTCTCCAGAATCTCTGCTTCTGAGAGCTTTCTGTCACTGTTCAAATCCATTTCATCAATTAGATGAAGAGCCTTTCAAACAAAACAAAAAGTGTCAAGTGTAATAAGTATTTTCAGCAAGATGTTCACATTTTAATGTGATTTGATTTGTCAAAACCATTCAGGTATACCAAGTACTCATTATTGTCTAAGTATCTAAAAATATTACACATTGTAACTGGTCTATTTATATCTTCTCTCATTATCCTCTTTCTTAATTTCTGCCGGGTTCTGCCTCCTCCCCACACAAATTCAACTCAGAATATCTCAAAGTTAAACAAAATTAATATAACCCACTTTGAGCCCCTATAGGTGAATACAAACTTTTATTATTCTATTCATTGTACTATCAAATTAATACATGATACAATCTTTATTTCTTTGCTTCCTTGGCAATCTAAAACAGTTTGCAGATTTTAATCAAGAAATAGCAATGCATTGATCCTAAATAAATAACACCATTATTTCTTTCTTTAAGATTTGGAACTTCCTTTCTTATCAATAGCACCAAATTTAGTGGGGAGACAGTCATTCTGTAATACTCACCTCTTCTTGGGCAATGCCCTGATTATTGGGTACTACCCATGACAACAGCTCTTGGGGATCAAGCCTGCCATCAGAATCTTTGTCATAATCATTCAGGAATCTATCTTTCTCAACAAGTATCCACTCTGGATCTTCATTTGCTGCTTCATGTAAAAAAAACCAAAACCACAAATATACATTCATATATAAGAATATCACATGTATCCAAAAAAAAGTTTGGTATATCCCTAGAATAAAGGAAATGAGTTTAAAGCTTTCTACACAAAGGAAGCCCAAAGAAACAGAATTACTTATCTGAAAAGTCCTGAAATAAGTAATTTTCTTCAAACTATGAATAATTTTCAAAAGGACACAGAAGTCTAAACGACTCTGACTTCTAAAATCCTTGCATATTATCTAGTAATTTTGTTAACTGCTGCTACTTGTTCTGATAGCTAATATTCTCAAATCTGAGCTAGGTAATGTTTTTATGTACATCATGTGACTATATATAAGAACACTTCCCAAGTGTTGTTACAAAATAATGCCATGTGTAATTTTAAAGTGACATTCATAACAAGTGATGCTTTTAAGCAACAACTCTGAAAAAAGACAGCTGCTTACAAAAAAAGGCTACATATACAAACTCCTCAAATTTCAAACACTCAGTAAGTCACGTTCCAGTCCACACCAGTATTTATAGTAATTGATATTTCTTTCTCTTTTAAGATCTACATGCAAAGGTACAGGATTTTGTTTAAAAATATCACCTTTATTTCCTCACTCCTTTGAATTGGTAATTACGTTATATTTGCTTGAAAAAGAAAAAAAAATGTTTGAATCTAGACATGGAACTAAAAGTGAGCAAGACAACATTCTCAGATAAGGTGTAAGTTCCATTGTTTCACTGGTACTACATTTAACTCGGCAGAACAAGTAGAAATCGGGCAGTTCTTCTTGTTCCATTTCCCTCCGTCAAACAGAGCTTTCAAGAAGCAATTTCAATTTCTTTGTTCTTTAATTTCTTTTTTCGTCCTCCATAAACCCCCAGGTTACTTACTTGGATCCCGCCTGTAGTCACCAAGAAATTCTTCCAAACTAACAAATCCATCACCATTTTTGTCATGTTCTTCTAAAGCCTCTTGAATGACAAATTCCTATTGCATGTTCATAAAAAAAAAATTAGTCATAAAATTTTCAATCCCACCACCATCTGAATCAATTCCACTACAAAAATTTTTCAGGAATAATCATTTTGGTGTCTATATTTACAAGACAATCTCTCTAAACATTGGAATTTAGAGGTGGGAATAAAACGCCAAACGTTAAGTAGCTTTAAATTCAACATCCTTAAGCTTCTGCTATTGAGAAGAACTCCACTTTACCCCCTAAACACCTTCGCACTAAACTCACACCTCTATTTTCTGCACATCCCCCCTTCTCAAGAATGACATCTCTTATTACCCTTGTCTTTAATTCTACTTTCCCTCCAATCCATTAACAACAACGATCTTACATCTCTTTGCATAGAACTGTTGTTCTACCTCCAGATCTGAAATGTGTTGTCAGTCCCCCATAAAAGCTCAATCTCCTTGCTTCCTCTTCCACCAAATCTATCGCCATCTACCCTAAACTGCTCCCAAATCTGTTCCTCACTCTTATCAAGGCTTCTTAACAACCAATCCTTCTCTCTAATCCAGAAATTATACCCTTTCTAGTTATACTGGACCCAAGACGACCTGTTTAATGGCCAGTACTTCCCTTATTACCTTCCTATATCCTCTTGTATCCTTTTCCTACGATGCCAATCCCCACCCTGTACATCAGACCCCCATTACTTTCTCCTTTATTCCAGAATCGTAAAGTCTAAAAGAGAAGGATACAACAGTATAAACCTAGTCCTTATCTTTTTGCCGTTTCAGTGGGGTCTCATTGCTGCTTGGAAGTCTGTCGTCTCTGCCTCAGTTTCCCTAACACACATTCTACAACTGTTTTTTGAAACTTCCACTTTCTTTGAGTCTTACCGCAATTCTCTCCAACACTCTCTTGGCAAAGATCCTCCTATTTTTCCAAAGTGGTGCAGGTCTTCTGAAATGCTTCCTTGTTTACCAGCATTGCATCCTCACCTTTAATTACCTCTTTTTATGCCGATTCCTCTCATCCTTCTTCGATCTCAGGAGTTAAAACTTTCCCTTTTCTCTAGGGCAAAGCCCTCAACTGCCTTCCTAGATCCCATACTTTCCTCAGTGCTTTCTGTCACTCGTAACTCCAGCCTCTCCCAAGGCTCCAATCTCTCCTCCATCAGCTCCTTCTATGCCTTTAAATGCATTCAAAGCACTTTAATGCATTCTGCACTCTTTAACTACTACTCTGGTTTCTTTTCTTCCTTGCCTAGACTCTCACAGGTTACATCAACTGTTCTCATTTTCTCACTACCTGCTGCTACCCAAATATCTTTCAATCTGGATTCTAGCATTACAACCGTAATGAAAATATATTCTCAAACGTCTCCAGTTCTAGCCAAATCCAGGGGCTTCACCTACATATGTATGAAGTACTACTTAAATATAAGTTGTTGGGTTTTTAAATCAAATATTACAGATTTTATATATAGGAATCAGGGGATTTTAGCTTGGAGATCCAAAGATTAGTTTTAGAGGGAAGATCTGAGAATCTGCTGAAATTATAATCCAATATTTTGTATGTATGAGCATATGTGATTTTTCTGGGAAAGAGTCCACAGTTTGCATCATATTTTTAAAGGAGTCTGTGATCCAACACAAATTAAGAATCACTGATCAAAATTATTATTCCTCCATCCAAGTAATCCTCTTGGGAAACAATATGCTTATTTCAATAATGTTGCCATGGTTAAAATAATTTTTGGAACTATGTAAATGAAAATATCTTTAAATTCTGACTTTTAATCCAAAGTAGAATCACTTAGTTCATCTTGCACTCTTGCCTTTTCCTATATCAAATATACCCTTAAAGGGAAAAAGGAATACACAAAAACAATTAAGGTAAATAGGAATTAACAAAGTTGCTCTGAATGAGTCGCCACTTTATGGGCACACATCTTATGTGCTGCCATCAACTCCAACTCGGCACAATTGAAGAACATCCTTCCCCAACGTGACATACCCCATTCTGTCAATGGTACTACCTTTTTATCATTGTTACACTCAAAACCTCAGTCATCTCTGACTCTTCCCTTCCCTTCCCATACTTATTTCGTCAGTCAACACTCCTGTTTTTGCTTTCTTCAAAATGTTGCTCAAGTCTATTTCATTCCATTGTCACATCGTATTCCAGGCCATAACACTAATGCCTAAATTATTTCCTTGCTTTCATTGATCATTCTGCTCTTCTGTGTTCACTTGTTCCTTATTCTCCAGAGAATCAAGATCCAGCATCCTCTGCCTGCCATGCTAGGGCTCAATTAGCTCATCTCAACTTAATTTTGGCAATTAAACAAATTATGCCCAGCACTCTTCTTAAACTAGGTCATATATTTTGTATCAAGTGAGAAATCAGAGGCCTCACAATGGCAAGTGAAATGGTACTAATGGTGGTGTCTTGCCACTGAGCTACGGAGAAAAATTTATCTGCAGCCTTGTTATCAAGGCAGCTGCATCTGATCATAACCCATTAAACAAAAGTTCTACATCTTCTCTCCCTGAAATATCCACGGAACCAAGCCACACAGCTGCAGGCTGATGCCAGGCAAATAGATCTCAATATAAATGTTTAGTCTATTTTTTAGAAACTATTTGCTATATTAATCTTTACCCTCCAATATAAGAGGTTTTGCTCTCAAGAAGCTTGCCAAGTCATAGTAAGGACTCAATGTTTGTTGAGTTAAACCTAGAGTTCAACAAAATTTTGAAGAGCTGGTTCTTCATTTAAGAACAAAGGGATGAGAGAACTCATTATGCCTAAAGTTGCAAAAACATTATGAGTCATTAGCAGCTGCACACCACTAAACACACTCTATTAAAAGGGATCCAAATGTGATACATTTTCCTAGACCAAAAGTTTTCACAAGTGATGTGATAAACTAAATAGGCAGTTCTAATGTTACCAATATTGAAAAACCAGAGAAAAGTCTGAAAGCTACAAAAGGACAAGAAAGGCACTGAAGGTAAGCTGGTTATGAAAGAGAAAATCGCCAGGGGAAGACTGAGGCTCATATATATTACAGAGATTTAAAAAAACTCAGTCCTTTACCTTCTTCTTCCCAATAAGCACCCACCGACACCACTCCCAGAAATCCTCCTCCTCATTCCTAATCTTAAGTGGGGCAAACTTTGAATTTTCCTATCTCTTAGAATTCTGGTTGCTATAGAATTCATTTTAATGACTTACTAAAAATGGGTTTTAAAGTTTTGGTCACTCAATAATTCTCTTAAAATTTTTTCCTTACCGTCATATAATCAACTTCTTCAGGATGCTCAAAAGCAATAAATTCTTCAAGATTCAAACCAGGACTTGAATCCTGGTTAGCTTTTTCAAATCGCTTCTTGTCCTTTAAATGAAGCTTTGAAAATTAAATATTAAACATGTTTAAAGGTCTCATGCATACCATAACATCATTAAAAATACTTTGAAAAATACAAACTATGTGAAATCTAAAGTACATTTTCATACGTTATCTTATTACATCTTCACATCGGTTTTTTTGTGTGTGTGGGAGGAAGATCGGCCCTGAGCTAACATCTGTTGCCAATCTTCCTCTTTTTGCTTGAGGAAGATGGTCCCTGAGCTAACATCTGTGCCAGTCTTCCTCTACTTTGTATATGGGACACCACCACAGCATGGCTTGATGAGTAGTGTGTAGGTCCACGCTGGGGATCAGAATCTGTGAACCCTGGGCCGCCGAAATGGAGTGCACAAACTTAATCACTAAGCCACTGGGCTGGCCCCCTTCACATCCTTTTGAAGGTAGGCTGGGTAAATAACTTCATTAGGAGCAGTATAGAGACACAGGCTCTAAAGTCAGAAAGATTCAGATATGAATTCCAGCAACGCCACTTCCTAGTGGTGTTTCTTTAGGGCAAATTGCTTAGCCTATCTGGTTTCCTCAACTATGAAATTGGGATAATCTGACACTAAAGGCAAAAGTAACAAAAGTAAAAATAACCAAGAGGGACTACATCAAACTAAAAAGCTTCCGTACAGCAAAGGAAACCATCAACAAAATGAAAAGGCAGCCTACTGAATGGTAGAAAATATTTGCAAATCACACACCTGAAAAGGAGATAGTGTCCAAAATATATAAAGAATTCATATAACTCAATAGCAAAAAACCAAACAATCCAATTAAAAAATGGGCAGAAGATCTGAATAGACATTTTTCCAAAGAAGACATACAGATGGCCAACAGGTACATGAAAAGATGCTCAACATCATTAATCATCAGGGAAATGCAAATCAAAACCAAAATGAGATATCACCTCACACCTGTTAGAATGGCTATTATCAAAAAGACAAGAAATACCAAGTGTTGGTGAGAATGTGGAGAAAAGGGAATCTGTGCACTGTTGGTAAGAATGTAAATTGACGCAGCCTCTATGGAAAACAGTACGGAGGTTCCTCAAAAAATTAAAAATAGAGCTACCATATGATCCAGCAGCTCTACCTCTGGGTATTTATCCAAAGAAAAGAAAACACTAGCTCAAAAAGATACATGCACCCCCATGTTCATTGCAGTATTATTTATAATAGCCAAGATGCGAAAACAACCTAAGTATCCATCAATGGATGAATGGATAAAAAAAATTGTGGTATATACACATGTATGCGCGCACAGACAGACACAAAGACACACTGGGATATTATTCAGTCACAAAGAAGAATGGAATCTTGCCATTTGTGACAACATGGATGGACCTTGAGGGCACTATGCTAAGTCAAAATAAGTCAGAGAAAGACAAATATCTTATGATCTCTCTTATATGCGGAATCTAAACAAAACAAAACAAAACCAAGCTCATAGATATGGAGACCAGATTGATGGTTGCCAGAGGTGGGAGCTGGGGGAGTAAGAGAAATGCGTGAACTGGGGTTTTTTTGGCTTTAATAAATAATTTATAAGGAAAAAAACTCTATTAAGCAATTGGGATGAGAATCTCTATCAAGCAATTAGTAAACCTTAAGTATTAAATAAATGTTTAGGTATTACTATTATTGATAGAAAAACTGAGATTACATGATTTATTGAAAGGGATGTCAGAAACAGTTAAAATATGTTGAACTCGAATCCTCTCTTTCCTTCTGCAGTACAACACACTTTTAACAATTAATCTCAATTCCTTTTTGAATGCTCAAAAAGCACTAAATTTAGCCTATGTATTAATTGTTGGTATCCATTTTCAAATTGTTTCTAGTCTTCCAAATGACTTCTCAAAAATATATTAACAGGTTTCACATGAAAAGATGTTCAACATCACTAATCATCAGGGAAATACAAATCAAAACTACACTAACATACCACCTTACGCCTGTTAAAATGGCTATAATCACTAAGACTAAAAATAATAAATGTTAGAGAGGGTGTGGAGAAGGGAACCCTCATACACTGCTGGTGGGAATGCAAACTGGTGCAGCCACTATGGAAAACAGTATGGAGATTCCTCAAAAAGCTAAAAGTAGAACTACCATATGACCCAGATATCCCACTCCTGGATATCTACCCAAACAACCTGAAATCAAAAATCCAAAGTAACATATGTACCCTTATGTTCATCACAGCACTATTCACAATAGCCAAGACATGGAAGCAACCCAAGTGCCCATCAACCGATGATTGGATAAAGAAGATGTGGTATATATATACAATGGAATACTACTCAGCCAGAAAAAAAGACAAAATCATCCCATTTGCAACAACATGGAAAGAACTGGAGGGAATTATGCTTAGTGAAATAGGCTAGACTGAGAAAGGCAAACACCAGATGATTTCACCCATGTGTAGAATATGAACAAGCACATGGACAAAGAAAACAGTTCAGTGGTTACCAGGGGAAGGAGGTGGGGGGTGGGCACAGCGGGTGAAGGGGAGCACCTATGTGGTGACAGTCAAGAAACAATGTACAACTGAAATTTCACAATGATGTAAACTACTATGAACTCAAAAAAAAAGAAAGAGAAACAGGTGAAAAATATATATATATATTAACAGGTTTCAGAACAATAGTCCTCTTATTAGAATACTTTTGGTATCTGCACAGCATATTTGAAAGTCTATTGTTAGCAGGCTCTTAGTGCTAATTCTGTATGTTCAGATATAAAGACATCAAAAGCCAAAATGGGCCTATTTTGAGGTCAAATAAACATACCCTTTTTTACTTTCTCAAGCCCACCTTCCCTCCCTTTTTTTTTTTAAAGTATTCTTGAGTAGCAAATCAAGTAGCAGCTACTAGGGACAAGGCTTAATTTCTCAAAGGTAATTCTGTAATCAAGAGCCTTGGAAGCCAACAGTGCTATATTACCAATCCTGCATAAATTTTATTTTGAGAATTTCTGTGAATAACTTTCTCTTCTATAAACTGATGTGTATTAAACTGCACATTTTTAAAAAAGCACAATTTCAAATAATTTGGAAGCTTTTAATTTATGTGTTTCACTGTTGAAAAGAAATGCTCTTTTCAGTTTTCTAGAATCACAGAGGTCAGGTAGCAGTTATTTACCGAAACCCAGGTTCTTTGACAATGCCTGATTTACAGTGGAGAGGCTCACATCTTCTCCAGAAGAATTCATCTCTGAAACACCCAGATTCCACTAAATAGCTGTGCTCACCCAATCAGGGCAGAAAAGAAAAAAAGCATGTTTCCAAATAGCTGCTTTTAACTTAATGTTTCAAAATTTTAAATAACTAGACCAAATAACTTACATTTTATGTTCAGATTGAACATGGGGAAAAGCAAATAAAAAAGAACTTGAGGTACTTTGTTGAGTCCATCAAGTTCTTTTTGAATAAACCACTACTCAAAATACTAAGTGCTGAGATTCTCTTATGAAAGAACCCTTCATTTTGGAGCAAAAACGTCCATGTTTCAGCAGAGGGAGCTGAATTTGGCCAAATTTGCCTATGGAAAGAAAGGAGCTCTTTCAACAAGCTGAGATTTCTTTAAAAAAAAAAAAAAAAAAAAAAGGAAGGTAGTTTTCTGGTTCACATTTCTCAGATTTTTTTTTCAATAAAATGAAATAACGTGATTTTTAAAAGCAGTTTTATTCATGGTCATTTGAAGAACACAATTTAAGAGCAACTCATTATAGAAGCCAATATACAGAAAGACTGTTCTTTCAAAGTGGCAAATTTCTAAACGATACCAAAAAAACAGACTGTTAGTTTCATCAAACTCCAATATTCTTTTTCTTCTGTATAAAAACCTTGTATTCTAGTGGAGGGTAGAAAGTGCTACATACAGTAGTAAAAAGATAGAAACTACTGTAATCATGTATTTTTATATTGTGACAGAAACTTAGGAAGAACAAAACTGCCATCTTTTGGTAGACTAATGATTTTACATGAGGAAATATATAACCTGTGATACCAGAACAAAAGTCAAGGTCTTAAAATTTCTGATTAGCCACATATCAGATTATATCTTACATAAATACTGCTTATACATGAACGTTCAGCAGCTGGCTTTACAAGTTAGAGCAATTGAACTTTTGCCAGAGAGATCCTCAAACTTTAATTATCCTGCTTAAAAATGCTGACTATACTTGTTCATCCTATCATAAAGAAATGCTTTTTCAAGCATTTTGCAGCCTGAGAGGGACATTATTCCAGGTTATCGCTATTCTTTATATGGAAACATTAAAAATAAGATAAAATTCAGGTATCAACTTGATTTTTGTTTTTTAATATGCTTTTATTTAGATGTCCAAGTACTTTTTATGATTATTTTATTTACAGTACAATGTTTAGTCTGTAACTCTGTTTAAGACTGATTCATTTTTCATCATTGATTTTTTATTTTAAAGAATAATGCAACTGTTTCTGGGTTCAACTTTACACCCCACATAAAGTTTTAGGGGGTTATTCCTATCAAATTCTAAAAGTGTTATGATTAAAACTTCATATAGAGACATATTCCTCAGTCGTCAAAGAATAATCAAGAGGACTCCCATTGAGAAGTGTTCATTTTAGGGATCCATCAATTCCTTTAGGTTACTAAGATCCATCTAATTCATTCTTAACAAGTAGACTTGTCATCAACACATAGTGAGTGGGGGAACACAGCATTAAAATTAGATATAGTTCAGAAGAAAAACTGTTCATAAGCAGTTTGTATTAATAAGTCATCTGTCTCTTCAAAGTGAAGATCATCTTCTCAACATCATCATTACATCACCTCCTCCCAAGAATACAGATTAAAAAACCACACACACATTTCTTAATTTTTGATGTGATAGTCATTAAATCTTTTGGGTGCCAAAAGAAAAAAAAAGGAAACAATTAGAATCTAATTCTAGTAAGATTTTAAAACACAGTATTTAACTTCTCTGTTGTTCCCTGGGGCAGGGAAGTCATATCATACCATTGTTTGGTTTTAGAAAAATCTCAGAATTCAAATGATCCTTTTAAGATAAGTTAATTTCTATAGTAAAGGAGGATACCTAGTAGATAGATAAATCCCAATTCTCATTATCATCATTTGTTTTCATTTGGCACTGAGAAGTAAAAAGACTGATGTATACTCTCCTGAGTCTGCTGTCAGACGAAGACCCAAATACAGAGGAAAAAAGGAAAACAAGATACACTTTTCCCCTGTAAATTAAATCCTAACTCATCTAAGCTGATATAGTTAACAAATGCATCAATAATTTCAAAAAGCTGATTATATATAAATACTAATTTATTTGAATCACACATGCTTTCTTCAACAATATTCCTTTAAATCAACACAGAACTGCTTACCAATCCAACTGCTACTATTTATTATTTTTTCTCCATACTATTATTATCTCATTTTTAGATATGAGGAAATGGACTCATAAGGAGGTTTAATAACTTACCCAAAGCTGCATAATTGTTAACGGTACGGCTAGATGCAAAGCTAGGCAGACTGGCTCCACGGCTGGAGTCTTTAACCTCTAATCTGGTGGCATATGCATAGCATATGCATAATCATTAGCAGAGAAACAACCAACTTTGATTTAGTGATGACCTACAGAGTTCAAGTGGCCAATACGATTCTAAAATAAACAGCATGTACAATGATAAAATATGGCCACAATAAAAACCAAAAGGTAGATACTAATAATGGGATAAGTTAAGGAATGCAAGAGGCTCAAATGATTTCCAAGCATCCTTGACTAATATTTTGGGACATAACAGTTTGCAACAAGGTGTTTAGTTTTATTTTTTCCCCAGATACAAAAAAGCATCTTTCAAAAAGAAAGTATCCTTAAGAAAAAAAGTGTTTAAAATTACCTTTGAAATACAAAAGTATGTGAAATAGCAATTTCTCAAGCTTATTAGTCATTTGTCTTGAAAAGTTCCTACTAATTACTAAAAGTTTTTAAATATTCCTATTATTTCCTAAATAAAAATTGCCTTCCTCAGCTCTGCTTAAGAAGTGTATTTTTTGACAAATTAAACCACAAATTAATGAGAGACAACAGACCCCAGAGTGATACTGAATCTTCAAAATGAGTTATTATAAATGATACAGCCACTAAGGAAGACAATATTGCAATTCCCCAAAAATTAAAAATAGAATTACTATGATCCAGAAATTTCATTTTGGGGCATATACCCTAAAGAACTGAATTCAGGGTTTTGGAGAGAGATTTGTACATCCACGTTCATACCAGCATTATTTATACCAACCAAAAAATTGAAGCAACCCAAGTGTCCATCAATAAATGAAATGTCCATGGATAAACAAAATGTAGTATACACATACAAGTAGAATATTATTCAGCCTTAAAAAGGAAATTCTGTCACAAGCTACAACATAGATGAATCCTGAGGACATTATGTGAAATAAGCCAATCACAAAAAGACAAATACTTTATGATTCCACTTATATGAGGTACCTAGAGTAATCAAATTCAAAGATAGAGAGTATAATGGGGGTTGCCAAGGGCTCAGGGGAAGGGAAATTGGGGAGTTGTTTAATAGGTTTAGAGTTTCAGGTTTGCAAGATGAAAATGGTTCTGGAGACTGGTTGCATAACAATGTGAATTACTTAACACTACCAAACTGCACATTTAAAAATGGTTAAAATGGTAAATTTTATGTTATGTGTATTTTACCACAGGTAAAAATTTTTTTTTAGTTATTTTATATAAAACTGTTTAAAAATGGTAATGGGCCTCTATAGTTTTCTTAGTAAATATGATATAAAACTGTTCAATAATAACAAAAAATAAAACATTGCGATACATATTCAAAATACAGTAAAAAAAGCAACTCCGGAAATGAAAACAAATGATGCAGCCGAGAAAAAGAGATGCAAGGATAATTTGGGTAGTCCAGAATATGAGTCCTAAATCTGGCTAGAAAGGAAACCATCAAAATGACCACTGAAGTGGAACAGGTGATTGCCTAGAAAACAAGGCAATCTAGTCTATGACCTCAGGCCCTCTTGTGCTCATTCATGCAGGAAGGTAAAGTGAACTGATATGATCAAAAGGAACAGCTTGTGCACAGGTACTCACCTGCCTAAAAGACTCCTCTTCTGCATCATCCAGAGCAGTGTTCTCATCAAAGTCGATCACACGATCATACATCTGAATGTTGTATTCATCCCATGAAACACTACCATCACTGTTTTTATCATACTCAACAAACTGTTGTTTTGCTTCTTGCATAGCATAATGTTTAAAAGACATTTGAATCCATGAACTGAGTTCACCTATGAGAATTTCCCAGAACACAATGAATGTGATAGTAATTCTGATACTGAGAGGAATGAGGATTTCTAAACCTTCTCTAAAAGAAAAAAAAACTTGAGTGTTTGCAAATATTGTGTGAGAAGTGGCCTAGCTGTATTCACAGAAATAGGAGTAGGAGGTGGGAAGAGCTGTTTGGAGTTTAAGAATATTATAATATGTGATCTAAATAGAACGTAAGCTTCCTTAAGTGCAGAGAGTTTGGGTATGTTTTGTGCATTGAGGTACTCCAAATGCCTAGAAAGAGCCGGGCTCAATAAGCATTTATTAAATGCATTCACAATTGGCCAAAAAAGCACTTGACTTTTTTTAACCTTACCCAAAAAATTGCAGATTACCAAAAAATTGCAGCTATCACAGATCTCCAGGAAGCACAAATATATAAATAACTACCTATTTACTTTAACATGTATTAGAAAAAATAATGTCTTTCATTTATGAAAGTAGTATAAAATTTTCCTTTAAAATAAATTTTACATTGAGTTGAACCAAAACTATGTTAAGGAAACACTAGATGGTAAGCAGATATGGCCTAAATTGTGAAAAGGTATTCTCACTGAAGTCTGAGAAACATTGTTACAGTATATTCCCTTTAACCATGTCATAAAACATCTGGAGGAAATTTTAACAAAGTTATGGGTAGTGATTATGATTTATGCCCTTCTTGCAAGCAACAGCCATCTGTCTTAACTTGGTACCTGAAGAAGACATGGGGAAAAACTTTCTAACTCTCAAATTTCCACTTTCAGATCAACTTTTAAAAATCTACTCATAGAGATATTTACTGCACTACAGAAAAAAGTGGGGAGGGAAAAAAACATGAATATTTGCAAGGACAGCAGGAGTAATACCATTTGGTTTAAAGATAATACACTCCATTTGGTTTAATGAGTGGTACTTCTCTACTGGTTTGGGAGAGGTCAGGTGAATAGAGAAGTGAAGACACTTTGTTTCTCCTGAAACTCGAAATCAGGGCAGAATAATAATTATTATGACAACCATGTATTGAACAATTACTATATATCAGGTCCTCTATTTTGTTGTCTCTAATCTTCAAAACAAGGCAATTATAATCACTGTTTTACAGTTCAGGAAATTGAGGCTTGGAATTGAGGCCTCATAGCTAAGAAGCAGAGTCCAGATTCAAACATAGGTTTGGCTTCAAAGCTCAAATTCCTTCTACTGTACTTTGCTGTCTCTCAAGAACCTGAGTCCAGTGTGGCCCTTCAAGTGCAGATTAGCAAAATCCCCTGAAGAGTCTTCAAGAACAACGAGGGTTTCTTCTAGTTTAGAGATCATCATGGCACAATAGAATACAGAATGGAACAGGGACCAGAAGCATGGGTTTGCAGGGTATCTCTACCATAAAGAAGTTTACCCTCCCAAGTTTATGTTTTCTCACCTGTAAAATGAAGATCTGGACTAAGTTCCTTTTAACCTTAAATCTTCGAAAAGTTTACTATTAAATATTTGAACATATGTAGGCCCTTAGAGACAGGTACAACAGTCTTCCAAACCAACTTGTTCTGTGTGCTTTCTAGTGTAACCAAAAATGGACCTATTCTTATTGGATAATTAAGAGTGTAAAGGTTTTTGTTGTTGTTTTAAGTAGAAGGAATCAAAACCTTAATATTTCTGAGGGCACCAGTGTGAATACCTGACAACACATGTTAAGTTTACCAATTAGTTTGCAATTCTCTCTCCAGCAACTTCATTCCTGAGATGTGGAGCAGCATTTAAATAAGAATTATAGCAAAATAGCTCCTGAATTTTTGTTGAGCATCAGCTCGGAAAGTTGACAGGGTTCATCACTTGAATTAAGCAATGAGGAGAGGCAGTTGCAATGCAATTCATTTAGAATATTCTTTCAATAATCTGTGCATTTCATTTCTGACTATAGAACCTACCTAATAGCACTCAGATTTTCTTTTAAGTGAAGGATATTGAAACACTGAATTAAGAGCAGATTTGGATTCTAGTCCTCACTTTGCCACTTGTTTGGGAAAGGCCCTTACTTCTCCGGGTTTCAGTTTCTTCATCTCTACAGAGAGGCAGATAAGATGATTCTAAGGTCCCTACTGGCTGCAATATTTTGTGATAAACATAATTCACATACAACAGGTCTTTTCCTACTTGCTTATTTAAAAAAGGCAAATTCTTAAAATTCCACTGAAGCATATATCAAAAGAGCAATAAATCATTTAATGCCTTAAGACGGTTTTTGGCATATTTCTCTAAAATGAATCATATCGTTGACGTTGGTAAAAGTCATGTGAGGAACAGGGTGTTTGCTCAACGTGTGATTTGCAGACACCTTGTAGGGTCAATGACGTTTATGTATTACTGGAGAAAGCACTGGGTTTTACTTGATATCCTGTCTAAAGACTTCCAGGTATAAAACCTACTCACCACGTCCTTTCTTCCCCTCTCACAGTACCTCTCAATTGTTGGAACACCAGCAATCTACACCCAACAGACACTCCTGCTTAAATGTTTGTGTTTCTGTCTCCTACAAAGGGATTTCTCCACTGTTAGTAGTGTAGGACGTCCTTACTTTCGGTGAGAAAGCCATCTGAGTCCAAGTCAATTTTCTTTATGATTGACTTCAGTCTTCTGTGCTGCTCTTCGGGGGTAAGTTTAACATACTCATCGACTTCTTCCTTTGGGGGGTAAGCGATACACAGGAGGGTCAAGCATTACTATCAGTGGGTCAAAATGGTGGAGAAAAAAAGGGCCGCCAGAAGCCTCCCTTGTCGAGCGGTTTCTGGGTGACCCACACCTGCTCTCCAAGGCCCCTGCCCCCTATACGCCCCTAGTGATCCCGCCCCGCGTCGCGAGGGTAGAAGGGACCCGGCTCCTGGGCCTCGCTATTTCCTCAGGCTCAGAGGCTCCGGGGACCCCAGAGAGTGAGCGGCGCCCCGCCAGGCCCCCATTGTCAGGCCGCCCCGGCCAGGCCTCGCCCGGCCGGCCCTCTTTGTCCCCGGACAAAGCCCGCGGCAGCCGCGGGGCGAGGCCCGCTCTCCCAGCCCCCGGCCTGGCCGCCTCACCTGGCCGCCCAGCAGCGCCTCACGGTCGTAGTCAGCGCGGTGCTCGCCCTGCGGGTAGTGCAGCTCCTCGGCGTCCCCGGCGCCGGCTGCCGCGGCGCACAGCAGCAGCAGCCCCAGCGCCACGGGCCTCGGGCCCAGCTGCATCGCGCCGGCCCGCCGCGGACACAGGGAGAGACGAGGAGGGAGGCGGGCGGGGGCTCAGGCCGGCGGCGGCGCTCCGCGGGCGGGCGGCCGCCGGGAGGCGGGACGGCGTCCGTGGGGAGGGGGAAGCCGAACGCGCAGCAGGCGGCGGCCGCCGTTCCCCCAGCTCTCGCAGACCACGGCTCGAGCAACAACTGCGGCGACGCTGAGCGCCCGGCCGAGGCCTATAAGTCCCGGCGGAGGGGCGGGGTGCCAGGCAGCGCCGCTGATTGGGCCATACGGCTCTGGGGGCGGGCCGCGGCACTGTCGGGGTCGGCCGCTCGCCCAGCAGCTCCGGAGGCTGGCGGTGGGGGCCGGGAGGGGAGACCCCAGCTGGCGCCTTGTCTCGCACCACGACCACCTCGGAAGAACACGCCCGCACCTACCCCCGCCCTGTCTTTTCCTCAGCCTAGTTCTTACCGGAAACTCACTGTCCACTGCATGTGTTGGTCCTGGCTTCCATCCATTAATGAGAAAGGTAGGCGATTTGGGTGAAAACAATACAGTACCTAGAAAAATCTTTGTCTTGAAGAGCCAACCAACAGTATCCATTTCCCAGTCTTCAGTGTATCTCTACCTATTTATTTCACCAGAGCAGGATGGACAAACTCAGGTACTGAAACTAGATATTTGTATCTGGTACTCAATTTTGTGACTTGCAAGCTCTGTGACCTTGGCCAAGTTACTTGGCCCTTGAAAACTTGTTCGCTCATTTATAAAATGGTCATAGTAATAAGACTATCTTAAAGAGGTGTTGTGAAGATTAAGTTGAATAGTACAGTGTGTTTGAAACAGTAGCTGGCAGGAATGTTAAAGTTTAATAAGTGTAAGCTTACATTCATGCAGGTAGAAAAGCAAAAGATGATTGCACGGAAGGAATAGCTTAGCCGGTACCTAGGAGAACCTTTACGAATAGAATGCATGTAAACGTGGCTTCTTTTCCATGTTTACCTGCAAATCTATGTAATTTCTGCACCTCATTCCCCGCACACTAAACCCCAAGAAATTTGTAGGCTGCAGCTTGAGCTCTTTTCTTTCATTGATTTCTCCATTTAGGACAAGGACTTTTCACACAGAAGAAAAGGCTTTCTGGGTCCTCTTTCACTTCTCACAGTCTCTGTTTGGATTGGGAGCAAGATTCTGTCCCAAACTGAAAAACTGGAGTGGGCACAAATCAGACAAAGTTCCTGGGTCAGTCTGGAATTTTATTGTTTTTGGTCAGAGACTATTGAAAGGTTTACAGAGCAGAGTGAGTTCAGTGGGATCTTTCCAATGTTATAAAGATCAACGCAGAATAAAATTTCAAGTTTCAGAGTATAAATATAGGCAACACTTCAGAGTTAATTTCTCTAAAACAAACAAACAAAAAAGAAAAGAAAAGAAAAAAGCTTTCATCACCAGGTCATTTTAATTTTAACGTCAGTTCTGGGTGAGGCAGTCTGTGAAAAAAGAGAGATAAATGTCCCCAACTCAGCTTTGCACCTACTGTTCTCCGCTAAGTACAAGGTAAATTTTGACCAGCTTCTGATGTGCTTCCAATTACAAAGGGTAGGATACAAGGTGTTATGGAAATTCTTCTGAACTCAAGGACTCCACAGATGGATGTTTGGGGGCAAAGAGAATGTAATGATGTCCAAAGAGGCAACCGGGTGAACAGCATAAATGTCTGAGCATCAGAAGGCCTGGGTTCTGTCTTCTCTCAGCCCCTAAATAGGCTGCTTCCCCTCCTTGGGCCTATTTTTTTTCATCTGTGGGAAAAGGATTGGTTAGATCAAAGGATCTTAATTTGAGAATTTTGGACTGCTAACGGGTCTAAGTGGTGTGATAATCCCAAAGTCCTGTGCAAAATTATGTGCATATGTACATTTCTAGGGGGAGGTGCATAATTTTCCTTTCATCAGCATCTCAAAAAGATCCACATGACAGCCCTTGTGGAAGTCTCTAAGCAACTCTTCATCTCTTAAAATCCATGATTTTATGATCTTGGCAGTGAGGATTGTTAGGAAGCAGATTATGATAAAGACCTCATGAGAGGCAAGATTGATCCATTGTCATTACTTGTAATTAATCCATTTTATTCAGGGAAAAATAAATATCTAAAATGAGCAACCTGTCAATAAAAAAGGTACTGTGAGAAGCTGGAGATCACTTTCTTGACCTATGAAAGCCATAGCACATAGCAAATTTGTTTTTATTTACATTTTTGAGGTATAATTTACATACAGTAAAGTGCACAAATCTTACATGATAGCTCAATGCATTTTTAAATATATACACTTGTGAAATGTACCCAGCATCACAAAAGTCTCCCTCCTGCTCTCCAACATCATCTCTACCAAACGTAGTTACTATTCTGACCTCTCTCACCATAAATAAGTTTTGCCTGCTCTTGAACTTTACATAGATTGCATCACACAGCATTTAAAACTACTAATCAGGGTGCCAGACCAGTGGTGTAGTGGTTAAGTTTGCCTGCTCCACTTCGGCGGCCTGGGGTTCGTGGGTTTGGATCCTGGGTGCAGAATTACACACCACTCATCAAGCCGTGCTGTAGAGGCATCCCACGTACAAAATAGAGGAAGGTTGGCACAGATGTTGGTTTAGGGACAATCTTCCTCAAGCGAAAAGATGAAAATTGGCAACAGATGTTAGCTCAGGGCCAATCTTCCTCACCAAAAAACAAAACAAAACAAAACAAAACAAAACCCTACTAGTCATATGTCCTTCTGCCCTGCTAGGAAGCAGTATAATGCCATGGAAAGAACACAGACAATTTTTGAATCAGACACACAGAGTTTAAATTTTTAGTCTCCGTAGCTCACCTGCTCGCTATGTAACCTTGAACAAATGACTTAATCTATTTTTAATTCTGTAAAAAATGGAATAATAAAAAGCTGTCTGATAAGTATTATGTGAGGAGTCTATTAAATACTCTATCTAAGGTGTCTGACCCATAGAAGGGGCTCAAATTCTTTTATTTTTCTTTCTTTACTCCTAGAAAATTTCTACTCAACCTTCCAGACTCAGTACAAGTGTTTCCTAAAGGAGACCTTTTCCAACTCCCTGCCAACCAAAATAGTTGATCTCTTAGTTCACTTTGTTCTGTCACTGTGCTTTGTATGTTCCTCTGCTACAACATTTAGCACAATCTACTGTGACTATTGACATTACTACAGAATTTGGGAGCCTTGAGGTCAGGAACTAGGTGATTTCACCTGTATTTCACTAGTGCCCCTACTAATAAGAGGAACTCAATAAATTTTTGTGGAATTAATGAATTCTGCTATAGTGGCATTCTTTTAGAAGTATGTACTATAGATAGTAGAGTTAGC
The DNA here is from genome assembly GCF_041296265.1 of Equus caballus. NCBI lineage: Eukaryota > Metazoa > Chordata > Mammalia > Perissodactyla > Equidae > Equus > Equus caballus. Next base: position 130,409,867 of record NC_091684.1, on the reverse strand, counting down.
TTTGAAACTATTAAAAGAGGGAATTTATAGATTTCTTACTTTTTGAGTTTGGTGAAGTGTGTGTGTGTTACAGTGAACAGTGGCTTAAAAAATAAAGCAATACTTACTTGCAATAATTACTTAACATATGTGATGTGGACATGTGTTATAGGCACAATAAACAACTTAAGTGGAAAAGCCAACAAACTCAATGAATTTTTAGCTTTTCCAAAGTTGGAAAACACAAGACAAAGGAACAGACTATAAGGCAGTGAATGAAGGAAGAGCTTAGACTAAATGATCACACAATAAGAGGGATTTTGTAGGTTGTTTAAACTTTTATTATTCTTGAGGAGAGAAGGAGATGTGAAAATTCCAGGGTAATAGTGGAGTCTTAGAAGATGACGGGAAATATATGGGTGGGTGTGTTATAATACCTAGAAAATATTTTCGTTTCTAAGGAGTATCCAAAAAATGTACAAGTGGTCATAAAATCTTAATAACCTGTTAGAAGTAATTCCAAGATATTCAATTAACTGTTTCTTACCAAGTGAGAGTTCCCTAAATTAAACATGGATCTGTCCCAATAATCAAATGATCAACTGTAATGATAGCATCATCCTCAAATAGAAGCCATCCTCTACATCCGGCAATTCACATTTATGACCCTAGGCCAGTTACACCCATCTCTGGTGCTAAAGGCAGCCCAAGCGAACTGATATTGGTCAGAGGGCTTTCCCTGACTTGCTCCCTGTAACCATATGGTGACCATATATCCTGGTTGACCTGGCATAATTATTAATCATGTCCCCTTTCACATTCAAAAGTATCCCAGAATGAGGTGACAAATTATGATGTCACCTTACCTTTGGGCCTCATACTCAAACTGTCCAGGCCCGTCTCAGTACTCCTCTCCCAGTCCCAGGCTTTATTAAGCCTCAGAACCCTTTCCCACACTCTTTTCCCCAGGTTCTCAACAATAGGTCCTTGAAGTCTTAGTTAAACACCTTAGCAGTAAAAATAAAGAATACAGAGAAGGAAAGTATAAAACTTAGCTAGAGAAGGCAATGAGAGAAGGAGCAAAAAGAGGAGTAAGACCATGGACTAAGCAAGAGTTTCTTGTGAATTATAATGAAATTGATTTTCTTTTGGCATTACTAAACCAGCTCTGAAGAAATTTTTGTGAGAGGAAATCCAAAACTGATATGGGCAGAGTGACTTCTTTGAAAGACAACACTTCCTGAATGTATAAGTTTTGGAATGTTTGTAGGAAGAAAACTCAGGATTGCTGTATAGTCACACCATACATTCAAGCTTTATATTTTCTCAGATCCAACTGACAAACAGAAAACACAGTCTCTATGATTGCAACTCCATCACAAGGTGATGTTCAGGGACTTAGGAGTGATTGAGCTTCGGTTTGTTGGATTTGAGATCAAACTCAGGTCTGTGGGCTTTTGAGGTTGGTTTCTGTTAAAAAAAAAAGGGTTTGTACTAAAGTATAGTGTAGAAACAAAGGAGTTACACAAGTAATGCATGCTTACTTGTTTATGTTAGGAAAATTAGTATATACAAATGAACAAAATGGAAAAAAATGATCACAAATCCTATTCTTATAAGTAACTCCTATTAACATCGGTCTTTAACCTTTCAGAGTTTTTCTGTATACATTATATATACTTTAAAAAGGCAAAATGCCTTATGCAAAAATAGTATACAAAGAAAGCTACTACTATCAATGAAATAGCTCAAAACAGCAGAAAATCATAATCCAGAATGAATTACAAGGTTTGGGGACCCCCTAAAATTCCTCAACAAATATCCACTTTCCACCTCAGGAGTTTCTCTATCAATTCACTTTTGCCTGATATGCTTTTCCTTGTCTTCTGCCTCCCTGGTTGCATGTCTCCACCTCCTACCACAAACGCTGCTTTACCTGGATCCATCTCACCTCTAGGAACATGTAGTCTATTTTGGAATCAAGTATAACAAGCTAGACCTTTGAATCTCCTCCAAAATATGACTCCTGATCTCTACTCTCACATTTTACTCATAATACCCAAAGTGAGAAGTATCTCACGTGCTCTGCTAAATAAACTCCCACCTGGCATGCACTTAATCAGAGAGTGGAATTGGAACACAAATGTACAGGTGGGAAAGACAGACATGATAGTATCTGTTGTTTATTCTGTTAGAGAGGCCAGCTCTCAGACTCCTGTTGCCCATGGAATCGTGTGTACTGGGAAAAAAATTTGTATTCTGAAGTTGTTGATTGCAATTTTCTATGTCAGTTAGGTAACATTCGTTCATTGTGTGGTGTGGATCTTTTGTATCTGTACTGATATTTCGTCAGCTTATTTTATCAGTTACGGAGAGAGATGTCTCATAATCTCCCACTATGGTTGTATATTTCTCTACTGTTTTAAGTTTTGTTAATTTTTATCATATGTATTTTGAGGCTATGTTATTTTTTGTTGTTGTTTATTTTTTGTTTATTTTGTTTGTTTGTTTTAAAGATTTTATTTTTCCTTTTTCTCCCCAAAACACCCTGGTACATAGTTGTATATTTTTATTTGTGAGTCCTTCTAGTTGTGGCATGTGGGACACCACCACAGCATTGCCTGATGAGTAGTGCCATGTCCACGCCCAGGATTCGAACCGGCGAAACCCTGAGCTGTCAAAGCAGAGCGCGTTAACTTAACCACTTGGCCACGGGGCTATGTTATTAAGGACATACAAACTTGTGATTTTTGTATCTTCCTGATGGACTGACATTTTAACATTATGAAATATTATCTATACCTTTGGTAAAGCCCTTCATCGTACCTTGTCTGATCTTGCTATAACTACTTCAGAGTTCTTTTGATTGCTGTTTGCAGGTATACATTTTTCTATTCATTTACTTACAGCCTCACTATATTTTTATACTTAACATATATTTCTTGAAATCAGCATATAGTTGAAGTTTTAAATTTAGTCTTAAAATCCTTGCCTCCTAATTGGAGTATTCATTCCATTTTTATTTGATATAATGACTGAGATATTTAGGTTTAAACCCATCATCTTGTTTGATGTCACTAATTAGTAGGGAAATGCAAATCAAAACTACAGTGAGATATCATCTCACACCCATTAGAATGGCTATAATTAACAAGACGAGAAATAATATGTGTTGGAGAGGATGTGGAAAAAGGGGAACCCTCACACTCTGCTGGTGGGAGTGCAAACTGGTGCAGCCACTATGGAAAACAGTATGGAGATTTCTCAAAAAATTATAGAAATACCATACGATCCAGCTATCTCACTACTGGGTATTTATCCAAAGAACATGAAATCAACAACACAAAGAGATTTATGCACCCCTATGTTCGTTGCAGCATTATTCACAATAGCCAAGATATAGAACCAACCCAAGTGCCCATCAACTGATAAATGGATAAAGAAAATGTGGTGTGTGTATATTATATATACACACACCATGGAATACTACTCAGTTATCAAAAATACAAAATCATCCCATTTGAATAACGTGAATGGACCTTGAGGGTATTATGTTGAGTGAAATAAGCTAGACAGAGAAAGACAAATACTGTGTGATTTCACTCATATGTGGAAGATAAACAGACATATAGATAAAGAGAACAGATTAGTGGTTACCAGAGGGGAAAGAGGTTGGGGGTGGGTGAAAGGATTAAAGGGGCACATATGTATGGTGGCAGATAAAAACTAGACTATTAGTGGTAAGCACGATACAGTATATATGGAAACTGATATATAATAATGTACGCCTGAAATTATACAATGTTATAAACCAATATGACTTCAATTAAAAAAAACCCAACATCTTACTATTTCTTTTCTACCTGTCCAATATGTTCTATGTTCCTTTTTCGCTCTTTTCTTGCCTTTTTAAACTTAATTACTTTTCTTTTTATTCTGTTTTTTCTTCTATTAGCTTGCTAATTATACTTTCTTTTACTATTCTTTTAGTATTATCAAAGACATCGTAACATGTGCCCTTGATTTATGAAAATTTCTCCAAGTTAGGACTTTTTCTACCTCCTGAACAATGCTAGGATCTTAGAACCTTAGTTACATTTACTACCGACCACATGCCTCACTGCTATTGTTGTCGTGTGTCATAATTCTTTCTATATATTAAACTCTACAAGATACTATTATTTCATAAATCAATATTTATTTAGAATTACCTACCTGCTTACCCTAGTAAGTTCCAGTAGGAGAGTCACAGTGCAGACCACTCAAGTTCTAGAGTAAAGCCATGACACCTGTAGCAGAGAATTTTATTTATCTTATTTTATTTACTTTCAAATAGAGTTAAACTCTATTTTAATGATTTGAAAAGCATCTCCTTTTTGTTATTGTACCTTGGTAAGGAATGAACATCTGACCATGATGACATTTTGTGAAGATGGGTCTCTATCCTTTTCTTTTTTTTTAAGATTGACACCTGAGCTAACAACTGTTGCCAATCTTCTTCTTTTTCTTTTCTTTCTGCTTTTTCTCCCCAACCCCCCCTCCCAGTGGATAGTTGTATATTTTAGTTGTGGGTCCTCCTAGCTGTGACATGTGGGGTGCCACCTCACTGTGGCCTGATGAGTGGTGCCATGTCTGCGCCCAGGATCCGAACCAGCAAAACCCTGGGCCACCGTAATGGAGCACGCGAACTTAACCACTCGGCCACAGGGCAGGCCCCTATCCTTTTTTTTTTAAGATTGGCCCTGAGCTAACATCTGTTGCCAATCTTCTCTTCTTCTTCTTCTTCTTCTTCTTTGCCTTGGCCTTCGCCTCTGCCACCTCCTCCTCCTCCCCTCCCCCTTCCTCTCACCCACCTTCTTCTTCTTCTCCCCAAAGCCCCCCAGTACATAGCTGTATATTCTAGTTGTAGGTCCTTCTAGTTCTGCTATGTGGGACACCACCTCAGCGTGGCCCAATGAGTGATGTTGGGTCCATGCCCAGGATCCAAACCAGTGAAACCCTGGGCCGCCAAAGCGGAGCACATGAACTTAACCACTTGGCTATGGGTGGGCCCCTCTATCCTTCTTTATCCTTAAACCAACAGTCATTATATGGTGCCATGTCCCCAGTCAGTACAATACATGGGTCTGAGAATCAAAGAGTGGAAGTAGGAGTGGTCTCACTCACCATCACTCTCAGAAACCCATTTGAAGAATTGTTGTTCCTGTCTCCATAACTTTAGGTTCTGTAGGTCTTCGTTTCCAGAAAGACGATACTTCCACCAGGGAACAAAGAGTCCCACTAGGGGCTGGCCCCTTGGCCGAGTCATTGGGTTCACATGCCCTGCTTTGGCAGCCAGGGTTTTACTGGTTTGGATCCTGGATGGGGACCTAGCACTGCTCATTGGGCCATGCTGAGGCGACGTCCCACATAGCACAACTAAAAGGACCTGCAACTAGAATATACAATTATGTACTGGGGAGCTTTGAGGAGAAGAAGAAGAAGAAGACGAACATGAAGAAGAAAACAACAAAAAAGAAGACAAAGACAAAGAAGGAGAAGACAAAGATGAAGAAGATGAAGACGATGAAGATGAAGATGGAGAAGGGGAAAGAGAAGGAGAAAAAGATTGGCAACAGTTGTTAGCTCAGGTGCCAATCTTAAAAAAAAAGAGTCCCACTAAACTTAATACTATTGCTGTTACCTTGCCACTTTGGGTTCTTTGTGCCAGTGGAAAGGAGTTACCACCTTGTGGGGGAAATTGACTGATAATCATGAGGAGGTAGGGCTGCTGCTACACAATGGAAGCAGGCAGAAATATTTGGGTCTTGGGTGATCTACTAAGGAGTCTCTTGGTACTTCAAAGTCCAGTTTTAACTGTAAATGGAAAAATTCAGCAACCACAACCTGATAAGGGCATGGTAATCAGGAGCTCAGGCTCCTCAGAGATGAGGATCTGGGTCACCCCACCAGAAATCCACCTAGACTAGTGGAAGTACTACCTGAGGTGAGGGGAGTCCAGATTGGATGGTAGAGGAGAGAAATGATAAATATCAGTGATGGCCTTAGGTTCAACTGCAGCAGCAAGGCTGTAGCTCGTCTCGCAAACCCTACTCTCTTATGTTTTGCCAGAAATTGTAACTGACTAGAATCCTGGAGAAGCTACAACATTATGGAGTAAACCTGATGTGAAAAGCACATGGATTTGAATGGCGCAACAGGTGGACCTTGGCAGAGATTGTTGATCCTTCGCCCAGATCTTCTGGGATCCCTTTTGCCATTTTGGTTCTTGTGTCCAATGCCCATCTGCCACAGGTACTTGAGTAACAGGTCATACCTGCCACTTTCTCTGGGGGATTTCCCTGTGTGTTTGAAGCCTCTGGGGCTGGAGATTCCTGGGAGTTATACCAACCTCCCATTGCATGGCCCATGACCAATAACTGATTGGGGCAGGGGTACAAAAATTCCACTTCCTTGCTTCAAGGCAAGATGGGCTCTGCAGTGCACTTTGTATTCCACAGCTTTTTGTAGGATGAGACTGAAGCTAGATTTCACCAGAAACACCATTCTTACATAGTTCCTTTCCTATCCTGCTTTCCTTGTTCCCTTACTTATCGCTTCTAAGTGTACTTTCAATAAATCACATGCAAACAAATATCCATCTCAGGTTGTTTCTAGGGAAACTCACTTAAGACTTCTCCCAAATAAACTTCCTGCACCTAGTTCCTTCTCCCAAGTAAGAAAGAAGTCATTCATCCAACTGATTTTTAGTAGCTGAGAAGACCACATGACCCTAAGTTATTGTAGGAAACAACTCCTGAACTTAAATTGTTATAAAAATCATTAAAATTGAATTACAGCATACCTCAGTATATATAACTATATTTACACTTTTAAGGCATTTTAATAGACTTTGACTCACTTTCTCTATGGAAGATCGTGTGTGTTGTAGAAACTTCATTAACAATGAAATATGAAAGACTTCAACATGTGAAATTAGTTTCAAGAGTGTAAATTACAGTCAGAAGAAATTCTATTTAACACAAGGGAGAACTTTTAGCTATTAGAGTGTCCTCAGGTTGGGTTAAATTTCCTGTCATCTTAGACTTCCAAACACAAGCTGGATGATCCCTTGGTGAAAACAAAACAAAGGGCTCTTCAGGCATCATAAACATTGAACTGGTAGCTAGTGATACAGCTAGTGATGCAGGTGAGGTATAGTTATGATTTATATTCAGGAACTTAAATATGGTTTTTTGAAACTTCTTTTGGTTGGAGGAAGATTCAACTAAGAAATTACTATTTCTAATAATTTACTTTTTCTATTTTTTTTTGTTTGTTTTTCTTTCTTGTACCCTATACTAAATCCATCATTGGTTTTGTACACATTTTTCTTTAACTAAATCTCATCTTTATAGTAACAACTGTTGTTCAAAATCATAACCAACACACTAGCCTGTGGGATTCTTCAATGAAGTGTGTTGGGCTGCGGCTATGACTGAAAGTGTGGACTGAAAACCATGGGCTTCCTATACCTATGGATGGCTGATAGCCAAGTTTAAATTTCAGTTGCTGAATTTAGGCATTACTGAATTCAGAGCCTTTCTCTTATGTGAAAATTAGGGCACTGATTGGACAGTAGGATGCCTAGAATTGAAGTGGGATTTTTGGGAGTGTTTAGATTATTGCTGTCAGATAGCACCATTCAATATCCCAGCCCATCATGCCTCACACCATACCACCATCTATAGCCCTTAAATATCTTATACACCATCATGGTATCCCATATAACATTGCTTCTGATAAAGAAAAATCGCTTTATGGTGAAAGAGTTAAGGCAATGAATTGATGTCTATGGAACTCGCTGGTCTTATTATTTATTCCATCACCCAGAAACAAGTGATCTTATAGAGAGGTAGGATGGTCTATTGAAAACTCAGTTATAATGCTAGCAGGGAGATTTTTTCCAAGGTTGAGGTGCTATTCTACGAGATGTGCTATATGCTCTAAGTTAACAATCAAGATTTGGTCCTGTTTTTCCATTGCAAAAGTATAGGTTCCAAGATGGGAGTGGAAAGTGTACCTCTCACAAAACGCAAACTGGAAAATGCTGTTTTCTGTCCCCATGATTCTGGGGTGTGCTGGTTTAGAGATCTTGGTATGCATGAGAGAAATGCTTCTGTCAGGGGACACACTATGGTTCCACTGACTTGGAAATTAAGACTGCTACCTGGATGCATAAGGTTCTTCATGTCACCAGGAAAACAGGTCAAAAATGGTGCTGGCTGGGACGATTAATCTTTATTATTAAGAGGAGACAGTGTTACTGACAAACAACAGAGGCTTAAAGCGCTATGCTTGGGATTCACGGATTTCCTTGGGGTGACTCTTAGTACTGCATCTCTAGTAGTAAAGTTAATGGAGGACTCCAACAGTCTTGCATGGGCAAGACCATTAAGGGCTCCGATCTCTTGGGAATGGAGGTTTGGGTCATTCAACCAAGTAATGAAGCTTGACCAGCTGCAGTTGTTGGCTCTGGGCAAGACAACATGAAATGGGCACTGGAGGATGGAAGTTAGAAATGTCAGTTACAGTCTTATGACTACTTGCAGAAATAAAGATTATAGCATCTGCCTAATTTTCTCACTTGTTCTGCCATGCATATATTTAAATTAATTTTTCTTTTCTTTTCCATCCCTTTCTTCCAGGGCATGCTAGTCGTGGTTAGCTTTACAATTTTGTTCATGGATTACAGAATTCTGAGACAGCATCATGGTGGGACCATAAGAGGACTGAACATCATAGACAGATTCTATATAAGCTGGATTCAGCCACCAATGAGATTTGAGTTTATCATCCTTTTAGGGAGGGAGGGAGCACATTTTGATTTTATAAGGAACAGCTGCATTATGTTAATTGGCAGTATTTTTTCTTCTGGAAGATTAAGTATGGGAAGAAGAGTTTATGTTAATATTGGGCATGGGCTGTAAAGAAGTGAACTCTAGTGAATATTGTCACTTCTTTTCATCTAGCATCTGTTTTCCTTTTGATGATTGGAGAATTCCCCACCTCAAAGTCTGCCTGTCACTCTAGAAGCTGAAAATGGCATGTACTCACTTTCTCACCTTCGTTGTAGTTAGGGTATGGGTACATTATCTAGGACCCACCACTAACCAGATACAATCTCCCAGTACTCTATGTTAGGAGTAGGCCACAGGAGGACTGTGAGGAACTCTTAGACAGCAGCAACGTTGCAAGAAAGATGTTTCCTTGGGCAGCAGTGGTGCTTTCACTGACAAATTCTAGGTGTGAATTTTGGGTATTGTTTCTGGCTAGGTGGCCCTGAGCCTGAGACATGTTCCCTAGCCCTCCTGGGAACAACTCCTATATCATTTTTTGGTTTTCAAAGTTTAATTTTTATGTAATTTCATACTTAACAAAATTGTGAGAACAGTTACGGAACCATATACCCTTGAGAGAGAGACAGAGAAAGTTGGTGAGAGCAAGCATGGGGGACAATGCTAGGGCGAACGAGACAAAGTGTCTACAATTGGTAGATCTAAATAAAGGGAATATGGGAGTTTCTTAACTATTCTTGCAACACACACACATGCTTATTTTTTCTGATTCATTTGAGAATAAGTTGCAAACATAGTTCTGTACCCCTAAATACATCAGTGTGTATTTCCTAAGAACTTTGATAGTCTCTTACATAACCACCATACAATTATATAAATCAGAAAATGTAACATTGATATAACACTATTATTTAATCTTTACTCCATATTCAAATTCCTATGTCATTTAAATGAATTTCTTTACTGTTCAAATGGATCAGTGTTAGCTTCTGTGAACTCTGATTAATTTCAAGGTCTCAGATAGATATCATCTCCCCCAGGATGTGTTCCTGGACCCCAACTTTGAGTCAGGTGACTCTCTTATGTACACTTATACTACAGGGTACTCTACCTACCAGTGTGTTTATAACTGTTTTCCTGATTGTCTGTCTGCCTCTCCAACCTGAACTAAGCCATTGAAAAGGACAGATTTGTCTCTTTTTCGCTGGTCTGTCTACACTGACCAGCATAGTTCCTGATACATAGTAGATACTAATAAATATTTGTTGAACTGGATCTGAACACTTCAGTTGCAACTTAAATGAAATCTGTTCTAAGTTGAATTTGTCATATTCTCTCTTTCAGTTGAAAGCTGTATCTGTCAAGGTTCAGTGCAGAAAGTAGAAACCATTCCAGGTATTTTTTTTATTATTATTAAGTTCATAGTAGTTTACATCAATGTGAGATTTCAGTTGTACAATATTTCTTGACTGTCACCACATAAGTGCTCCCCTTCACCCCCTGTGTCCATGCCCCACCCCCCTTTCCCTGGTAATCACTGAATTGTTTTCTTTGTCCATGTACTTGTTTATATTCCACATATGAGTGAAATCATCTGGTGTTTGTCTTTCTCAGTCTGGCTTATTTCGCTTAGCATAATTCCCTCCAGGTCCTTCCATGTTATTGCAAATGGGATGAATTTGTCTTTTTATGGCTGAGTTGTATTCCATTGTATATATATATACCACATCTTCTTTATCCAATCATCAGTCGATAGGCACTTGGATTGTTTCCACGTCTTGGCTACTGTGAATAGTGCTGCAATGAACATAGGGGTACATATGCTACTTTGGATTGTTGATTTCAAATTGTTTGGGTAGATACCCAGTAGTGGGAGAGCTGGGTCATACGGTAGTTCTAATTTTAGTTTTTTGGGGAATCTCCATAATGTTTTCCATAGTGGCTGTACCAGTTTGCATTCCCACCAGCAGTGTATGAGGATTCCCTTCTCTCCACACTCTCTCCAACACTTGTTATTTTTAGTCTTAGTGATTATAGTCATTTTAACAGGCGTAACACTCCAGCTATTTTTTACAGGAAGAGATTTGTTGCAGGAAATTGATGCATATATGGTATAGGAGAGCAAGATCTAGGCCGAACCACTAGAAATTATTCTAGAAAAATATAGAACTATACCATCAGCAACATTCCAAGGTCATCATTTGTGTTATTCAAGACACATCCCCATAGCTTTGATCCAGGGGTCAGGAAACTGTAATCAAGAAACTGGGGCCCCTGCCACCATGGATGACTGCACTGCCTCTCAGCACTCAGAAAGCTGGAAAATGACCACTGGAATCCCACTGCAGAAAAAAATTCACATTTTCACAAGTTTTCTTGACAGTATAAGGAGTAAAAAGATGGCTTTAGACTTCTTCTTACTTCTGCCTGTCATATTTCATGAGTTCATCCTATTATCAGAAACTAATTCACATTCAGAAACCTAGTTGCAAAGTAGTCTGGAAAATGTAATTTTCAGTTATCTAGGCTTTGCAATGCAAGAAGATACCCTGTGGAGATTGAGTTGATCCCCAGTATGCACCACAATGGCATCCTCATTCATGAAGTTGCTGAAGCTAGACACCAGTGTGCAGTCTTCAACTCCTATCTGATGCCAAGATGCTCCCCTTGGATGGAGGTGGTAGCACCTCTTCTCCATGATATTAAGTTTAGAGGATTAATTCCAAGGAATGGAATGAAGTGCCCTTTGTTTGGTTCAGAATCACTGATCCTCTGAGCAGTTTCTGCCCCAGAAAATGGCAGTCACATGACCAACTTGGACTTCCTCCCTCTGGAGGTAGCGGTAACATACTAACTCATTTTCCAGGTACCCCATGACTTCTGGGGTCAGTGTGGTGGAAGGAAAATTGGGGAAACCAAAGCCCAGAGAGATGGGGAGACTTGTGCAACATAACAGAAAGAGCATGCACTTTATAGTCAGATGGCCTTGGATTTGAATCCAGGTCCTACCTCTTACTAAATGTAACACCTGGAGCAAGTTCCTTAGTCTCTATCTTGGTTTCCTCATCTTTAAAATACCTATCTCATAGGATTGTTATGAGGATTAAATTAGATAACACATGTAAAGTACAGGTACAGTAAAGTACATACAAAAAATGTTTGTTCCTTTATTAGTTTTCTATGACTGCTATAATAAATTATGATAAACGTAGTGGCTTAAAACAATATATATTTACTCTCATACAGTTCCGGTGGATAGAAGTTCAAAATCAGTTTCATTGGGCCTAAATCAAGGTGTTGGCAGGCCTGCACTCCCTCTAGAGAGGGAGAATCAGTTTCTTAGCCTTTCTGCCTTCAAGAGTTGCATTCTTTGGCTGTTGGCCCCTTCTTCCATATTTGAAGCTGGTAGTATAGCATCTTGCTTTAGTCCTCACATTGCTGTGTCAGATCTCCCTCTGCCTCCCACTTGTGATTTACAGTTAAGGCCTACTTGCATAATCCAGGATAATCTCACAATCTCAAAATCCTTAATCATATCTGCAAATTCCCTCTTATCATATAAGCTAACAACCACAGATTCCAGGGACCTAGATCTCTTTGGGAGCTGTTATTCAGCTGACCACAGTTCCTTTCATCACCAATCTTTACTATCTTTTTTAAGCCATTTGGTGTTTTGAGCAGTGTTGTCCAACAGAAATATAATGTGAGCCATATATGTAATTTTAAATTTTCTAATAGCCACATTAAACAAAGTAAAAAGAAACAGGTGAAATTAATTTTAATGATATGTTTTATTAACCCAATGTACTAAAATACTATCACTTCAACATGTACTCAGTATAAAAATTATTAGTGTAATTTTTTAATATTCTTTTTTCCTTATACTTAGTCTTTGAAATCCAGTATGTAATTTACAGTTACTGCAAATCTCAATTCAGACTAACCACATTTCAATTGCTCTATGGCCACATGTGCCTAGTGGCCACTGTATTGGATAATGCAGCTCTAGACGGTTGTGAAATTAAAAGGGTTAAGGGTAGGTTGGACCATGTACTCCTCACATAAAACCCATTTTTTAGCAGCTGTAGCCTTCACTTCATTCTGCCTATATCCACTGCTGAGATGATTACATCTGGCTCAAATCCTTGTCAGTGTGCCAGGGCTGCCACCAGTGAGTTATAAACACCCCATAGTACCAGACTGGGCACAGGATTAACATTAGGTTATGTATCAGGCTCCAGTCAAGAAAACATAATCCACCGTAGGTCTTAAAAGCAGACAGATTTTAATTTAGTGAATTATGTCAGTTGTTGAAAGAGCTGAGAAGTCAAGCAATAGAAAATGAGACAAACCACGGATTAGCAACAGTACACAGCTGCTGCTACCACTTCTAGTGATGGAGGGACAACATGAGAAGGTAGTATTGTTGGAAATCGGCATCACTCAAGAGCTAGAACCATGGCAAGGAGCTTGGATCATGAAGGAAGGGACTGTTTGGTGAGAGCTAGAAATATGGAGGAAACGTAGCCATTATTGGAGAAGTTGCCTGAAGAAGGAATGAGAGAGCAAAATATCCTGATTTTCTCTTCCTTCTACCCTCCCGTATTCTGCCAGGCCCGCCCATTGGCCAAATCTACCAGGAAGCCATTTGTCAAGGGATGCTGAGAAATGTAGTTCCCTGAGAGTCAGTGCAGAGCAGTGGAAGATCAGGGAATGAACCAAGAGCAAATAGGCAAATAATGGTCACAGTGCATACCTTTTGCTATTCAAAATATTTACATCCTATATTCCAACTTCATGCTTCTTTCTAACAGGATGCAATTATGCTTCACACAAATGAAGATGCCCTTGTCATCTCCTCAACATGGGTGAGATAAGTCATCACTGGCATTTTAAAGTCCAAGATCTCTGGGGAATTTACAGTCTTCCCCAATAAACCATGCTTTTCATGGTCTGGTGACATACGAACTAATTGGCAAAGTTAAATACCATCGACCATCTTTGTACAAAATAGTATAGGAAAAAGAGGAAAAAAGAAATAATTGGTTAATATTAATATACATAAGAAACATATGCATAGCTGTTAGTCATTTCTATAACTAGTCAAATGGGTAGTGTTGATATTTATCACTTCCTTCTTTCACTACTCATTCCATGCTTCCGTTGTCCTTAGTCAACACTTTGGCTAGTTGTGGTCCTTTACCGGGCAGTGACCCAAACCTTCATTCCTTAAGGATCTGAGTCCTTAGTGGTCTTACCTTTATTGGGTCTTGCCTTTATTGGATTCTTCTTTTAAACTTTTCTGTTGGAGATGGCAAAACAAAGAGGTGCCCCACTGATTTCCTTTGGGAACCAGATAGGGTCCTCTCTGTCCTCATTGTATAGTAGCAACTCAGATTTCCCTTTTTAATTGGGACAGCCTGCTTCATCCAGTATTGTAAACTCTCCTCTGGCTATTGGTTCACTGGCATTAGGGCCCTAGAATAGTCAAGCGCCAGTTTCAATTTCTCATTCAATTGGGCCATTATTGTGTATCCTCATGAAAGTGTACCTCCCTTGGGACTGTAGCAGATGAGGTAGATGCCTCTCTCCATAGCCCCTTGACCCACCTGAGTTCACCTGTGGCTGCCATAGAGAATTCCGTACATAATGGCAGCTTTCCCCCTTCTCTCATCCCTTCTTGTGGGCTTTCTCTGGCACTCTACCAAAGGAAAGGACAGCCCAGAAATGTGAGAGAGATTATGTCTCCTGAATTGGAGTTGGTGGGTATATGCTTTGCCTGCTCATCCTCCAAAAGGGCAATTCTGAAGCTCATTCCACACTGTTTTCCAGAGAGTTCTTGGTGAGATTGAGCTTCAGTTGCCTACAGTGGTCACCTGTTCTTCATCACACACCTTAATGACTTTTCTCCCTTCTCTGACTCACTTTCCTCTCTTCCACACTTGTGCTTACCGGGATCACCTCCCAGATAAGCTACTGCACTCAAGGCCCTGTCTTAGGACAAGAACCCAAACTAAGACAGGAACAAAGACCTCTAAACCAAAAGAGTCTAAGGTTGTGGAGAAGGGAAACTAAATTTTGTCAGTGGGCCATTAGGTGTAATAGTTTCCAGAACCTGGGTATTTTGGCTGTAAGAGAAACAGCACCATCTGTTGGTCACTGACTCAAAGCTTATATTCCATCCTGTAGGATAGCACTGAATTTCACAGGGTGTTGTCCCCCATTCCACTAATTTACCAAATTGGTTGTTCTCAGATGATGGGGTATATGATAAGATTAGTGAAATCCAAGTGCATGAGCCTGTTTCTCTTTCTTTCTAGTGAGATCCTTAGTGAGAAGCAACCTTGTATAGGATATCATGATAATGAATCATGGAATCAGAACATTCCATAAGTCCACAGATAGTGTTGCTGGCAGAACCATTTTGAATAGGGAAAGGAAAAGAGTGTCTATTTCAGTGAGGACAAATCTTTGCCCCTTGCTGATGGAAGAGGTCCAACATATTCAACATGTCCCCAATGCCCCAAGGAATAGTACCTTAAAAGGGGCTCAGTATTGGCCTCTGCTGTTGGCAGCCTGAACTTTCTGCTTTGGAGAGGAAAGTCCATGCTGTTGAGCCCAGGGATACCGTTATCCCTGCTGCCATGGCTGCTTGTACAGACCCACTGAACAAGAAGTGGAGTGGCTGAATAAAGAATTTGACCAACATCCACAGAATGGGTCATCCACCTGATTGCCGAGAGCTTTCTCTTTAGCGGATGCCTTTTGATGAGCACTCATATGAGAAGTAAAAATCCTCATACAATAGTCCAATAGGCCAATTTTGAGAGATCCATCTATATGCCTCTTCTCTAGATTTGATTGTTACCAATACTCCAATATTATTCTTTCCAAGTCTTTGAGCAATAGGCAAGACAATTAACAACTACCCACAATCCAAAGTAGGTCTGCACCTCAGGCCATGTCTCCTTCCAGGCAAAGTGGACATCAGATGTACTGTCCAAAGTTCTCCTCACTGGGAGAGCTGCCTTTCACCATTTTCCTTCAGAGCCACTCCTGAATGGAATGGTCATATTGCAGCAGTCTACTTCCAGCTGATCCCAACATATTGTGCAGACTCATCTTTAGGCTAGGCCCAGGTTTTTTTTCCTTTGACAGCTGGTTATGGAGAACTCCTCATGAGGCCCTAGAGTCCGAGCCACCTGCCCATGCAACTTACTTGTGTCCTCCTGGCTTGCTCAAGCATAATCTTTTCTATACATTTTTCTTTTTTTTTTTTCCTGAGGAAGATTTGCCCTGAGCTTACATCCCTGCCAATCTTCCTTTATTTTTTTTTAGCATGTGGGCTGCCAGCACAGCATGGCCGCTAACAGAGGAACATACATCTGTGCCCAGGAACTGAAGCTGGGCCGCTGAAACAGAGTGTGCCAAACTCAACCACTAGGCCACAGGGGCTGGCCCTATACCATTTTTAATTGAGGATAGTTTTTTGATATTTTTGCCCAATCTTATGGCAGTTTAAGATTGGCAGCTCAGATCTCATCAATCTTGATGTCGTCAAGATCCAGTCTCTATCAGAATCCAGTGCACTTCCAGCAGAGGAAGAAACTTGTGTTTCTTCAAAAACAGGATTTCATTATATCAAAACCTTGGGCTTCTGTGCTTTGGCTCTCTTATTGGTGTCCACCACAGAGTCTATCCAGTATCCTTACTTGCCACAGACACTTTGGCTCTTCCAGATTATTAGGCTTGTATAGCAAGGTAGCTTGTACAGCAGCGTGGACCCGCTGTAGAGCCTTTGCATTTCTGGGAATACAGGTTTCTCAGTAAACGGGTCAGAGAAATATACCCAAATGTGGTATATGATGCCTCCCAAATCCAAAGGGGCCCATCAAGATTGTGCCTCTTCCTTTGTGTTAGGATGTGCAAAGTTCAGAAACTTGTTTTTCACTTTAAGGCAAGGATTCTCGACCTTGATCTTGATATTTCGGTCTTGATAATTCTTGGTCTCGGGGCTGTCCGGTGCATTTCAGAATGTTTAGCAGCATCCTTGGCCTCTCCCCACTAGATGTCAGTAGCTATTCACTCCCTTACCCCAAGTTGTGGCAACCAAAAACGTCTCCAGACATTGTCTGTTAAATGTCTCCTAGGGGACAAAATCCCCTCTGGTTGAGAACCACTGCTATACAGGAATATCCCAACATTCCTTTCACTGACTTTTTGAGTCTCTGGCATCCATGTGTCTTACTAAGAATATTTGTTAATTCCTGTTCACCAAGCCAATCAGCATGATGCTATCAATGTAGTGAATCAGAGCGATGTTCCATGGGATGTCCAGATGATCAAGGTCCCTGTAAACTATACCGTGACAGAGTTTGAGAATTGACTTGGCTCTGAAGTAAGATTGTAAAGGTGTATTGCTGTCCTGACAGGTGAAAATTTGCTGCTGCTGATTTTCCTTGCTAATTGATATGAGGGGAAAATGATTTTCCAGATCAATAGCTATATACCAGATGGCAAGACTATGTTGATCTGTTCCAGCAAAGATGCCATATCTGGATCAGAAGCTGCAAGTGGAGTTGCCGTCTAGTTTTGACACTACCAAACTCAGGAATTAAACAGGGGTGTGATGAGAATCATCACTCCTGCATCTATCAAATCTTTGGTGGTAGCACTAATCCCTGCAATTTCCGTAGGGATGCGGTACTGCTTTTTGGCTTACTATTTTGTTAGGGAATGATAGCTCCAGGGGCTGCTGCTTGGCTCTCCCTACCGTAATTGTCCTCTCTTCATGGGCCAGGGAGCCAGGGCAGGGAATCTTCTAGTTGCCAAGTATGTCCAGTCCAAATATGCATTTAGGACCTGGTAAAATTACCTCGATGTGGGTCTACAGAACCCATTGAGCCCTCTGTGTGATGGACTTGGTTATAAATTTAATTTATCATATGATCACCCAAAGCCCTCAATCTATCCAGGGGTCCTCAAGGATTAGCATATATTCAGAGCAACGTCTAATAATCCTTCAAAAGTCTGGGTATGTCCCTTTCCTCAGTGCACACTCATCCTGTTAATAGCAGAGATCCTTTTGGGAAAGGCTTGGAGAAATATTTACAGTATATGGTTGTAACAAGGTTTCAGTGTCCTTTTCTTTTTTTAAAGATTGGCACCTGAGCTGAAAACTGTTGCCAATCTTCTTTTTTTTTTCCTGCTTTTTCTCCCCAAATCCCCTCAGTACATAGTTGTATATTCTTAGTTGCGAGTCCTTCTAGTTGTGGCATGTGGGATGCTGCCTCAACATAGCCTAACAAGCAGTGCCATGTCCACACCCAGGATCCGAACTGGTGAAACCCTGGGCTGCTGAAGCAGAGCGCGCGAACTTAACCACGCGGCCACGGGGCCGGCCGCCAGTGTTCTTCTTTAAGAGGACCCCATTTCTCCTCCAATCATTGGGCCCTGGGTATGTGGCACAACTTAGGTCTATGAATTAAATGAGAGGCTATGACTTCCTTTTGTGGCAACTCAAGTCAGGTTTCTGCACACTAGATGTGTAGTTTTCCAAGTCATATATATCAAGTAATACTTTGGTAGTCTGCCCATCTGTTTCATTCCTAGGGACCGTGTCATCAAGTTAGCACCCCCACACATCCCTGAGGGTCAAAACATTCTGATTACCATTCTGTCCCTGCTGTCCATTATGTAATCGTGCCCCCGTCTCTGATGGTTAAGTATTGATACATGGCTTCTGCCGCTCTGCCAACCTTCCCACTGTATTCCACAAACCCATTTCACTCATCCTTGGTCCAGAGAGGACAGCCATTGCAGAGCTTTCAAGGATGCCTGTGTTTCACTCACTAATGTTTTCTCAGTGCCTTAGTGTCCTCTGGGCCCTTCTAGGAAATATAGTCAGGAGGAGGGTGTGCAGGTTACACACAGTAAATCCACTCCAGCATTCCCATCACCTTGACACTTTCCTATATGACCCCGTGGCTTGACGCTTTTGTCTGAGACTCTTTACATTCCTATCTCCACATAAAGTGAGTGAAGTTCTGGCATCTCAGCTTCATTGAATGTAGGCCACTACTGAATCCTAGTTTCAGTCAACCAACCAAGTAAACCATTAGAGATGCTTTGCTTCCAGCTGCTCAACTTAGCACATTAAAATAAGCATCACAGGTGAGGACACCTGTATTTAAATTTAACCTGGTCCATCATTATATTCTATCTTTTCTGACACAACACCCATAGAATCTATTCCCATATAGTTTTGCAGGTTACTGCTGATGTGAATACACAAGATATTACTGTTGTTTGGATATATGTTTTGTTTTGTTTTGTTTTGTTTTTCTGGAATAGACCTTACAATTCTCTCCTGGGTCCCTGGATTTGACTTTAAAAAGTAGGTTTGGAGGTAATAAGGGGAGGATTTGGGGAGAATATATATCTCTTTGCAAGGCAACTGCTGCATACAGAATCTGTAAACAAGGGAAGGTCAGATTCCTCAGAGAGGAGAGGGGGCTCAGGGGTATTTAGGGGTCTAGTCTGAAGTCACCTCAAATGTCACCATCCTAAATCTCAGGGTCCTACTACTTTCCAATCAATATCCTAACTTTAATGCAGTGACTTATAAAGGCTGTGAGTTCAATTTCATTTTACTCTAGCAACTTGCAAAAGTAAATTTGGTTCTGATCCTCAGTCATGCTCTGTCCTTCGGCCATTAGAAATAAGAGATTTGGGGTGGACCCATGGCCAAGTGGTTAAGTTCGTGCGCTCAGCTTCAGTGGCTCGGGGTTTTGCCGGTTTGGATCCTGGGCGCAGACATGGCACCACTCATCAAGCCATGCTGAGGCAGCATCCCACGTAGCACAACCAGAGGGACCTACAACTAGAACATGCAACTATGTACTGGGGGGCTTTGGGGAGGAGAAGGAGAAGGGGAAGGGGAAGGGAAGGGAAGGGAAGGGAAGGAGAAAGAAGATTGGCAACAGATGTTAGCTCGGGTGCCAATCTTTAAAAAAAAAAAAAAAGAAAGAAAGAAGAGATTCCTTAGGCCA